>NC_133386.1:77391341-78048261 GCF_047511655.1 Castor canadensis | reverse complement strand
TCAAGAAGGTCCTATTTTTCTGGTCTCAATAGTACATAAAAGGAAATCATGTGTCACTTCCATGAGGCACCACAACTATGTCTTAGAACTGAATAAGTTTATTATACTAGCAAGAATAAAGCCCTGAGTTTAAATTCCAGTACCACTAAAAAAAAAATGTTTATTACACTTTTTTTGATTGCCCCAAAATTGGTGAACTGTATTTTGAATCCAATTTTACCTAACACAGATAACAAAGTTCAACTACAAATTCAAAAATGTGTTAACACACTAATGTTGCACCTTTCTACCTTTCATAGACTACCTTTCTGATAGAATTATTCTAAAGTAGGTATCAATTGTTACAGGTAAATAGGAGTCAAAAGGATTTAATCATAAATTCTTGACACAAACATAGGAAAAGCATAATTATTCTTGTTCAGGGATTCCCTATTCCATCTACCCACTCTTAGCACTCTTGCCCCTGACATGAAGAAAGTCAAACAGGTTATTCTACTTATGTGGTCTTCTTAGATATGAACCAGTAATTTAGTCAAATTACAGCAGGCAGGTAAGATGTGAAAGTAACAAATTGTTTTGTCACATCAAATGTTGCCTTTGTACTACTGAAAATAGTCCCCAATCTGCAGAATAATAAAAAGGAAGAGAAAGAATCAACCTGACAATTAAATTGAGGGAAAAAAGAATTATTTTTAAATGTTATACTGTATGACCACAAACACTAAATAACCATTGATTTGCAAAAGCTGCCTGTAACTACATAAATAAAAATAAATTCATGCTAGCTATAGTGCATTACATAAAGCATGAGTCTTTAAGTCACTGATAATGATCAACAAATCACCAGCAACATGACTGGGGTAAAAGCTGAGGTCCAGATCTTAGTGAAAAGGGGTGGTCTTCCGAAGAGAAGACTGATATGACTACACAGTCCTCTGTGCTGACTCACGGCATTGTCGTGCACTCAGTAAACAGGCATTGTCACAAGTACACAGGTACGAACCCAAATGGAACCATCCAGACAAACCTGGCCATATAATAACTAGCTGCTCAGTATCTACAGAAGCAAAATGTAAGATGTTTTCATTTGAAAAAGATCTGCGGTCATTACACTACATCACCAGAGAACGTTAGATGTTCTCAGGGTCTAAAAAGAGGTACACGGCATACACTAAATTCCCCTTCAGGAAAAAAAAAAAAAAAAGAGGGCGAATATTTAAAGAAAAAAATCTTTTTTAACCACCAAAAGGCCAAAATTTAAAAAGAAGAAAAAAAAAATGGCTTGACCCGCCGTTGGGTATTTTTCCACTAGGCCACACCACGCTAGGTGTCCCAGGCAGCAGCCACCCATCACGCATTCGCAGCCCTTTAGCCACGTCACTGCAGCAACCAAGAGGCTTTGGAACCTAGACTGGGGAAGCGATCCAGGGCTCAGAACCACTTCTGCCCCGGCTGAGCCACTGGTGTCCACAGCAGCCTCCAATGACTGCCACACTGGGGGAGACCTGCAAGTGGGCGGTGCAGGAGACTGACCTCGTGGCCTGCCCAGCACCGTCCTCGAAACGGTCAGTTCTCACACCTAGCACGACAGTCCCTTCTTCGGCTGCAACCCTGGTTTTGGAGAAGAGCAGCCTAAAAGTACCATGGACAAGTGTCACCTTTCCCGGTTCCCGAACTGGGATGCTGAGATGCAGGGCACCAGCCCCGCCCCGCCATCCCACCCCTGGTACCGACCCCCGGGCGTCCTCCCTGGGCCCAGCAGCGCAGGTCGCGGGAACCTAACCCCGCGAGAGGGGCCGCCGGGGCCGCCAGGTGGACTACCTTGTTGAGGTGGGGACTCCGCGTCAGCAGGTAGCCGCGCTGGTGGGTGTGGCGGCGGCGGGGGGCTGAGGGCTCCATGGTGGGCGCGGGGCGCGGCGAAGCGGTCGGGTCGGAGCGCGGTGCGGGCAGCGGATGCGGCTGGGGCGTCGATGCGGCGTGCGGTGGCGGCGGCGGCGGCGGCGGCGGCCGCGCGAGAAAAGGCCCCGCGGCGGGGGGCGGGCGCGGGTGGCGAGAGGGGGTGGGCGCGGCGGCGGCGGGAGGAGCCCGCGCCGGGCGGGAGCCGCTGCCAGGCGGCTGGCGAGAAGCGCTGAGTCATGGCAAGCAGGAGAGCTGCCTGGCCTGCGTGCAGAGAGGCCGAGGAGCTAGAGCCCGGCGGGGCCGCGCGCGGGGGTGGGAGGCGGCCGGCTGGCCGGGGTCGCGGGCTCCCGTCAGCGCCCGGCGCGCTTTGCGGCACCGTCGTGGCCGAGGCTGTGCGGCGCCCAGAGCGCATCCCGCGGGGAGGGCGGCTCGGCCAGGTCGGCAGAGCGACACGAGGGGCCGCAGGGAGGGGGTCGGGCCCGATGACGGTCATCGCGGGACCCTCTGGGAAGCGCTCTGTCGGCGTTCCTCGCCCAACCTGCCTGCCCTGGATGCCGGCCATGCCACTGAGCTGACAGGAGGAACTCAACCTTGACCGAGAAAACCTAGGCCCCCGTGGAACGGAGGGAAAGGGCAGAGGGCATGGCGCCACACCTCGCCACATCTGTTCGGACGCGAGTAAAATAAGAGGAAAGTTGCGAGGGTGCAGAGGCCAAAGAGCAGCCCTGCTGCTCATGACCGTGATTTTCCTGGGGGTGATGGGTAACTCAGTCTTTCCGGGCTTGGGTTTCTTCTCTGATAGATCCAACTCTTGTTACTGTGTTATTGATAGTTTATGTTTGAAGGTTCAAAGACTGGAGGAGTAATCAGGTCCAAGGCAGCTGAAAGGAGTGTCAGGCTGACACAAAACGCAAACGGGAGCAGCAGAAACTAAATCTTGGAGAAGTGCGGCAACTTTCTTTTCAGTGGAATAGGATGGCTAGCTTCTGCCCTGTTCACCTGTAAGATTGCATAAAACAGGGCTTGGGATTATTTGTTGACGGTATATTTCCGCACGGTGGACACGCTTCCAATCACAATGTATTATGTTACTTTACCTTATAAGAAAGAATTACACAGGAATTGGTTTTTGGCTATACTTACAATCAGAAGCTTTCTTGGCCTAGTCTTTGATTTAGCATCAATTGCTTTTTATGGAGAACATTTATTTGGCATCACAAAGTTCTTTGAAGAGATTTCTTGCATTTAAATGACAGCTTTCATTGTGAATTTTATAATCCGTAAGTAATTAACCCTACAACATCTGAGAAGAAGGTACACTTTACAAAACTCACCCTCCTTAATTAGCTGAGGCATATTACAATTAAAGTGCTTTATGTGAGACAAAAACAGTTTAACAGCAGGTCTGAAAGCCAAACTCTAAGATGTTTAAGGAGAAACATAAATGTTACTACAATAGAGCCTTGTCATAATGAAGCTCCTTTTGCATACATTTAGATATATTACCTGTCTATTCTTGTTTTGGGGATTTAATACCTATAGCTAGGAAAGCTGACATAACTATAGAGAGTATATAGCCCCTTTCTCCAAGCCAACATTACAAAGGATTGCAAAAACCTGTCAGTGCAGGTAACATATCTTCCACCTGTGTGTTTGTTTTTCTTACTTAAAAGAACTTCGGTCATCTTGAATGATAAGAACTGAAGAAGCCATTTTCTATATTCATATGCACTCCAAGAGTACTGGAAGAATCTATTTTTTCCACAAACGTTAGTAGAACACCAAATTTCTTAGCACTTTTTAATCTTTTGTAAGAATAGGTTTTATTGCCAAAAAAATGTAGAAGGAAAAAAAGCACATTAAAAAAACAAAAACTCTTGCTTTCATTTGCCTTGTAAGAAACTGGTTGTTGTGTACATTTGATAATGTTAAGAATTATTTGTAGGGGCTGAAGAGGTGGCTCCAGTAGAGTGCTTGCCTGGCATGTATGAAGCCCTGGGTTTGATCTCCAGCACTAACAAAAGAAAAAAAAAGAATGGATGTGATTTACAAAATAAGGGACTATAATCTGTAGGTTTCTGTTATATAGGTGAGAATACTATTAATAGCAGGAAATATTAATAATAGTGATTCTGATGTTTTAGTTTGAGAAAAAGACTCAAATACAAAAATGTAACTATATAATGGTTTGTAACAATAATTAAGTGATGCTGTATTTCTTCATACAAAAACACAATACTACTGTCTTTATATTTCACACTGTAGACATTAGATTTGGACACCAAATTTTTATCACAAATACTTAAATGTACAGTTGAAATATAGATTCATATACTCAAATTATTGGAAACATACTTTAAAGTTTTCCAAAAACTAAATTATCAACTTTATATGTATATTAAAATAAAAATAAAATTGAGTTTATCTCATTTTCATTGGCCATATTTCAAGTACTGAATAACAACAGATGGCCAGTAGCTGTGGAATTAGAGGGCACAAATCTAATCCAATCCACTAGAGTCTGTAATTGAATGGTTTTGTTTGCTTATTTCTTTTGGGGGGGGTGGGGAACTCAACCACTTGAGTTCCCCAGACCTTTTTTGCTTCTTACTTTGTTTTTCAGATTGGGCCTTGTGTTTTTGTCCAGCTTGGCCTCTGAGTGTGATCCTACTATCTCTACCTCATGAACAACTAAGGTTGCTGCTGTGCTCATCAAAGATGTATTAAAAGTAGTAGTTTGGAATATGGACTCCAGAATCAGACTTCCCAGGACCGATTCCAGCTTTGCCACCTCCAACTTGTGTACTCTTGTCAAATCACCTCCCTCTCTTTCCTCAGATGACCTAGTCTCATCAATAGTGAATATTTGTCAAGTAAAAACAAATTAAATAAATCAGGCACACTTAGTTTGAACATTTAAAAAGAAAACATTATCCATCACTATAAGAAACTTAATTTGTTTTAAGGATACAAGTTTTACTTATTTTCTGCAGCTAAAGGTTTTGGAATTAGAAAGTAGAATTAGGTAACTTGATAAGTTTTAATTTTGTAGGATTAGTAATATCTTTTGTTTGTGTTTATTACTCTACTGTTTGTGTTTTAGATTTTTTAATTGTTTGCTTTTGAGGGTGGTTTTTGGTTTTGTCCTTTTTTTCATTAATTTTTTAAATTAGGATATATTTGTTGTACCGGGAGGATTCATTGTGACAATTCCAAACAGGCTTATATTGTAAATTGGTTAGGTCACCCCCACCAACTCTCTCCCTCAATCCCTTCCCCACCCCACTTAAAACTATTGCAAGAGCTTTCTTGTTCTATTTTGTATCTCCTTGGTTCACCTTACCCCCGCCCACAAGTATCCCCAAATGCACTGTACCTATTTTACAGTTCTGTCTGTCATTATTATTATCTAAGTCAGTATTCAAAAGGGTTTCTCAATGTATCCCCACTATCAGTACACTTTACTTTGGTCCATTTAACTCCTTCCATTACTCTCCCTTACTCCTTCCCTCCCACCCCCCATTTTTCAACAGTTTTCAATACGTATTCTTAGATCCTCTACCTTCACAGGTATTATGTTTTACAATATTGTTGATGCCTTACCATTCTCTTTTCCTTTCCCTCTTTCCTTGAAGTCCATAGATTACTTCCGCTATTACAAACATGTTATGCATATGGATTTCTATATGATCATGTTTGGTTTGAGTATATGTTTATCTTTTGGCTCTATCTTCCAAGTATGAGAGAAAACATGTGGCCTTTTTCTTTCTGAGCCTGGCTTACTTCACTTAACACGATGTCCTCCAGTTGCATCCATTTACCTTCAAACCACATGGTATCATTATTCTTTATGGATGAGTAAAACTCCATTGTGTATATATACTACATTTTCTTGATCCATTCATCAGTTGTAGGGCATCTAGGTTGTTTCCATAGCTTGACTATTGTGAATAGTACTGTGTGCATTCTCTTACATTCCTTTTGGTATATGCACAGGTTTGGGGAGTGGTGCTAGGGTTTGAACTGAGGGCCTTGTGCTTGCTAGGCAAGTACTTGATCACTTGAGCCATGCCTCTAACCTGTGAAATTGCTTTCTTTTTAAATTATTTTTAATGGGGGATAAAGATGCTTGAAAGTACAGTTGAATTCATAGAAGTGTTTTTAGTTGGTTGGTTTTGTTTTGCCTAGATATCACCACAGTATAGCTTCTATAAAATACAGTTTATCCCTATAGTCCAGGGTCAACTCTCTATGTACTGCATGCTGAAGCTGACCATTCTCATTACCCACTGTACCTGTACCAGTTCAAATCTGTTCTCTAGGTTGAGTAAGAGTAGCTATTCAGTGTGCCATAAACGAAAAAAAATTGTGTCACCCCAAAGTTTGGAAAAGCCTATAAGATATTCCAAATGTATATGGAATGTATTTTATTGAATTATAGCATATTACCTTAAAAATCTAAATAACAATCATTAGATTCTCTCTTATGGTTTCTGTGCATTACTATCACAGTGGGAAGAATGTCAAAGTTACTTTGAAAATGGACTTCTGAAGTGGATCTATTGGAGTCATTTAGAAAATACAATCTTACAGAAGTATTGAAGAGATCTATTTAAATGTCAGTTCCCATCACTTGTGTCACTAGCTCATCTGAAATATGTGGTGGTTGATACACTTGACATAGACAACTCATTGACACCAAAATAAAACACACATAAACAAATTGAGAGAAACTATTGCAGAAAAGCAATTTGAAAAAAAAAAAATATATATATATATATATATCATAATTCAGATTAGATTCCAAATACAGAGATTGCAACATACCTTCTAAATTGTTTTCAGTATGGCTTAATGGGGTATTAAGCCCATTAATATGTTGAATAATAGCAATTCTGAGGAAAATATATGTTAGTACTTAGAATATTAGATTTGCCATAATATGCCATTCTGCAATGTATCCAAAGTATCTCACATTGTTAGAAGATTGCTAAATTAGGCTAGTCTCAGAATGTTAACAAGGAGGAAGCAGTGAAATAATCATATATTTGAAACCAGCATGTTCAGACCTCCTGTAGCCATGTAGTAACTTAGCTATAGTAAGAATACCATACTAAAAATAATGAGAGGGACTGGCTGTGATAGTGCATGCCTGTAATCCCAGCTGTCCCAGAGGTAAAGATCAGGAGAATCACAGTTCAAGGTCAGAGCAAAAAAATGAAAAGTTATTGAGACTTCACCTTAACAAACAAGTCAACCAGGTGCCAGTGACTCACGCTGTAATTCTAGCTACTCAGGAGGAAATAGATCAGGAGGATCATGGTTCAAAGCCAGCCTGAGACAAATAGTTCATGAGACCCTATCTCAAAAAACTCAATACAAAAAAAAAAACAGGGCTTGTTAGGTGCCTTTAAGCTCCATCTAGCTCCCAACCCCTCCTCGGTGACACCCAGTTCTACCTCCACTCCAGCGTTACCTCCACATTTGTACAACAATCGAACTTAGGTAGCTGTAGTAGAAGTCAAGGACCTAAGACAAACTGTGGCTATTGAAATCAGGTATAGGGATACAAATGCTTGGATGAATGGATAAAATGCTGTCCACACATTAAATAAGAGTGATTGCTATGTTTGTACTACTGGGAGGCCAGAGTCTCAGGTGGTCCCGTGTTCATTAGGATGGTCCTCAGATGCAGATGGAATGTATTGCATGTTGGCTCTGTTTTAGGATGCCAAGGCTTGGGGCAACGAATCCTGCCAGACACTATCACTACTGTTCCCAGAGGTCAGAGGTCCTATCGGTCAGCCCCCGAGGACTATTAGGCCACCCACCCTAGATGTCAGTTATACCCCATACTCACCAGACAGGGGGGATGATTGACAAATGTGGGAAACCTGACAGGATGCAGTGAAAGCTGGTCCTTCAACAGCTTCACAAACCAGTCCACACTCTAGGTGGGCAGAGCCAATGTCTGGTAGTACTGCGGAGGACTTTTACTTGAGACTCTCCCAGGTAATTGGGCAGGCACCTGTGCTTTGATGCAGTTGGCAATCCCTTTCATCCTAGCATTTAGATCCCCAGCCCATGCCACAACATCCAGAAAAAGGACAGACATAGACATAGACACTGCAGCCAACTGCAGAGGCTCCCTTGATCCCCATGTTTACATTGATGCCATTGGGGTTCCTAGAGGGTGCCAAACGAATTTAAAGCCAGAAATCAAATTGAAGCAGGATTTGAATCAGTATTCTTCTGGTGGACCACTATAAATAAAAATGCCAATTGAATTAATCATATTTATTATAACCAACAAAGGTTTGTTAACTATACCAGAGATGCCATCAAAGTAATAAGCACAGCAATTGGGACCAACTAGCCAGATGGCTTGGGAAAACAGGCTAGCATCAGACATGATGTTGCCCAAAAGGGGAGGAGTTTGCATACCAAATAATACAGCCCCTGATGGAATTATTATTAAGGCCCCACAGGGATTAACTTCCTTATCTAATAAGCTAGCTGAAAACTCAGGTATAAATGATCCCTTCACTGACTTAATGGAAATTGGGTTGGGAGATGGAAAGGCTGGATGAGTCACTCTTAACCTCCTTGATCGTAGTGGCTAGAGTTTTAATTTTTAGGAGGATGCTGCATAATTCCTTGTGTCTGAGGACTAAAACAGCGGTTAATTGAGACAGGTCTCACCAAACATTCACCCCCGCCCTACCAAAATAACTTGTTTCTATTAGAAACGCAGGAACATGAGAGCCAACGGCTCCTAAATGAGTTTGAAGAAAAGAATTTAAATTAAAAGAGGGGGAAATTGTAAGAAAAATGATCTTTTCTATCAAAGTATTTGTTACCCTCTTAGATTACTTAAAAATTCCTCAGGTCATCATCTTAAGTCACTTGCATATTTAAAGGGTCCTTGCTGCTGCTTCCGGTTTCCTGTACATTTCTGTTGCCCACCAAACTGCATGCCCTAACCCATCCCCCAAGCCTTTTAGCCAATAGGGAAGATTGTGAACCCTTGACCTGGACAAATCCCAGGTGAGGGGCAGGTACAACTGCATCAGGGATATAAGGAAGAGCCAGTGTCAGCCATTTTGTGCTTGTGTGTTGCTTAGCTGGAGTGAGCACATGCTTGCACTCTCTTCATCAAGAGAAATTGCCTTGTCAAGATTAAAAAAAAAAAAAAAAAAACAGGGCTGGCAGAGTGGCTCAAGTGGTACAGTTGATGCCTAGCAATTGTGAGGTCCTGAGTTCAAGCCCCAGTACTGCCAAAAAAAAAAAAAAGAGAGACAAAAAATACAAGTCAGGCATGATGGTACATTCTAGCTATGGGGGAAGTGTGAATAGGAAAATCACAGTCTCAGCCTAGCCCCCAGCAAAAGCGAGATTTTATCTGAAAAAAAAAAAACCTAAAGCCAAAAGGACTAGAGGTGTAGCTCAACTGGTAGAGTGCCTGCCTAGCAAGTATGTAGGCCCTGAGTTCAAACCGTTGTACTGCCCAAATAATAATAATACCACTTGCTGAATGATTCATGGACAGAGAATTTTTTTAATTTAGAAAAATGTACTCCAAAACTGTTAGTACTTTCATTTTGTATTTCTGTAATATTTGAAGTTTGTAAAAAAAAAAAAAACATATATTACTTTTATATGCAGGAAAAAACACTTTAAAAAATTTGGAACATACTCAGAGGGATACAGTGAAAGTGATATTCTACAAAATGTTAGGATTGCAGCTTTTCCTCTGTTGTTCAAAGGTAATTTAAACTCATATTAGGCATTATAGTTATTAGCCTCCTGCAGTATAGATACCTTAAAACCTCTGACTTCTTGCCAGTAGGCACTGAACCCAAGCCCACAAGGCAACTCTGAGATGGGGAGGATAAGTTTCATAATACCTTACTCTGCCAAACACCTGTGCAGATGTAACTTGCTCTCCTTACTCTGAAATAACTAGATTAAAAACAAAAGAAATTTATCTAAAGATAAAAAATTAAAATGCTTTGTAAAACTTTTAAGCTTTTTCCATAACAATGTAGAATTGAATTCACCATTTAACCCAGACTGACCTAAATAGCAGAGAACCATATAACTTAGTTAATGCACAACTGATTTTCAAATACATGATGTTAAAGGCAATTCTCTAAGTGATAATATATGGCTTTTTACTTCTCAGTATCTATGCACATACTTTGAAATTAGTGCTATTAGAGTTACAAAAAACACATTATGATTTATTTTCAAGTAAAGCTTTTCAAACACAAAATTAATGGTTAGAAAACTATTTCACTTTATTAGAATGAGTATCTGATTGTTATTTTAAAATTGACATTAGTTTCTAATGCCATGTAGAATTTTTGCCTTCTTATTTTAAGCAAAAATATTTTTTAATAATTAAAAATCACACACAGAGTTATCCTTTTAAAGTTGTTTCTTTTATTTTGAATAATCTTAAGAGACAGAATATTCTTTGTTTTAGAAGCCAACTCATAACATATAGACCTTGTTAACTCGGAGCCTGTGGGTTGTATCTAGTGATTAGCATCGAGTGACCTACCAGAAAAACTAGTAAGCCAGTATTAAGTACCATCAATCTGTAATGTCACCAGAAACTTGGCATTATAAATGTAGTTCTGAGCAGAAGCTCCTACTGTAGTGGCAGTGCTCCAAACCTTCTGGTTTATGGGAGAGGGAGAACTGTGCATGAAAGGTTGTGCTCTCCCAAGTAGGAGAGTTATACAAGAGACTCATTCATGATAGATGAAGAGAACTGATAGAAGGCACGTAGGCCAGAGTAGAAATTTGCAGTGTTCAAATAAATTCTGCCATAGTGAAAAGAGCAGGTCCAAACCATCCTTCTGAAAATATGATCCAGTTTATGGAGGAGAATCTGGAAATCTTTGGGCAGGGGGAAGAAAAGTCATTTACATTTAGTAGAAAAATGATTAAGTTACTTTGAGGTTTTGAAAATAATAAGGCATTGGGTACTAATGATCAAAGTACATTACATACATGAATGAAAATATCATAATGAAACTCATTATTTTGCACGATCGATATATGCAAACTAGAAAACCCAAACTAGACTGGAACTTACACTAACATTGGAATCTTTAAGTGTAATTGTTTACTTCCAGACTGTTCATATTTAGATTTGGAGATAAGTATTCCTTGCTAGAACTCTGTGCCAGAAAAATTGCAGCAAGTAGCTAATCACTTGCACTGGGCTTACCCCACCCCACAGGCATCTATGGGTAATAGAAAAGAAAGGAGGAACCTCAATGCATTTCCTTCTTACTTCACTGTGGAAGTTGCTTTGTTGTGCAGTTAAGGCTGAGGAGAGACTGGAGACTACTGAGGCCTTCGTGTGGTAGAGACTAAGGGCAAGGCAGGAATTTTTATCAGATGAGCCAGACTGTAGAAAGAGATATTGAAAAATCTGCACACACTCTCCCTCCACCCTTTACCTTTCCTTCCTTCATACTTTACTAAGCCACTCCTGGTGCAAGTGTAAAGAAATGAAGAGCAAGAAATGAAAAGACCAGGCTGAGCAGAAAAAGGGAGAAAGCTGCCAGAACACAAACAAGTAAGAGCAAAACTCTAAAAGCCACTGGATCGAAGGGAGTTCTCAAACTGCCATCCAGCCTTGAAATTAAGGTCACTACAACTCTAGGTTTGCCAGAGGGGAAAAAAAAATCATTGAAAGTTTTATGGATCAAATCCTACAGACTCTGATTCATATTTTGATTTATTTGCTTTGTCTAGGTAATTATAAAAAATAGGTGATGTTCTTAACACAAATGTCAAATCACCTGGACATTGTTACATATACTTTTTCCAGCAATGCTTACTTCTTATATCTACTGAAGAGACACTAAGGCTATCTCATGAAGCAAAAGTAAATGTCTAATCTCCTCTAACATGCACATCTTCTTTCATAAGTACACCTGCACATAGAAAAAACAAAGGGCCATAAAAACAAGGTCGCATGAAGCCTTATGGTAGTTACTGAGTAATGAGAGTGCAGTAAAACAGTACTCTAATTCTTACACCTAAAGATCCTACTTTTTCATATACACTACTGCCAGCCCCCACACCTGAATGAAGATAACATCTTACAATTTTTCCAGTGTTAGCTGCTTTTAATTTTCCTGTCAAACACAGGAAAGAGTTGCCTCTTCCCTCAGCAATAGGATTTAACATTCTTCTCTTCCGAAGTTATGCTTATGACAGTCTTTAGTACATAGGATTTACAGAAGGAAGAACACTTACCAAACCCAGCCAAAACCTGAAATCTCCCTGGAGATACTCCCTTTAGAACTGCATAAACAAATATTCTACCACATGCCAATTATTTCAAAGCCAATAATAATTACAATGGATAAAAATATAAATTTATTTTTATAATCATAATTGTAAGGAGTTTCTTTTCAGATGTCTTCTTTTTAATTATAGTCATTTAATAAAACTACCAAATCTATCAGTTTTAATAAGACATTGCTAATATTTCTATCCAGCCTATTAAAATGAAAAACTTGGGGGAAGAAGGTATGTTAGAGAATCAAGAAATTAGATTTTTTTTTAATTGAGTCAACTAAGTCTTAGTAAAAATGGTTTTGCTAGTAATTTTTTACCATGAAAAACTACTGTTTTACTGATGTCTACCCCAAAGGCTATTTTAGTGATACTTAAGTTATCACATCAAGTTTTCCTGGCAGTAAGTGAGGTAATTCTTTATGTATATCTATGTGCTAATGTGTAAGAAATTACCACAAACTTTAGTGACCTAAAAAAATTACTTTTTTTTTTTTTTGGTGGTGATGGTGGGGATCGAACCCAGGTTCTCACACATGCTAAATGTTCTCTTTACCACTGAGCTCCATCAGCTCACTAAGAACATTTTTATTTTACAGTTTTTGAGGGTCAGGAGTCCAGAGGGGCCTTTGCTGGGTACCCTGGTCCAGGGGCTGTAACAAGGCTGAAGTCAAGGTCATAGCCAGGTCACACTGCTAAGGGAGACAGAGTATAAGCTTTCTCGCTGTGGATGTTAGGAGGAGGATGCAGTTCCTTTTTGCCTTGCAACATAGGCCTCTCCACAGGGCAGAGCCAGTATGCCAACTTGCTTCTCAGAACAAGCAAGGACAGAGAAGAGAGAGAGAGAGAGAAAACAAGCAAAATGGAAGTCACAGTCTTTTAGGACCTCATTTCAGAAGTGATATCCATCACTTTTGCCATATTCTGTAAGTCAGAAGTGAGTCACTAAGTTTAAGGTCACATTCAGTGGGAGGAGACAGCACAAAACACGTGAATACCAGCAGGCAGAGATCTTTGGGAGCAGTTTTAGAGACTATCTACTCCACCTGAAATGGGAAATTTGTATCACTCCAGAGCTTTGCAGATCTCAAACAACCATTTCCAAAGGCGGTGGGTTTTATTTTAATAAGGCATGACCTATTTTTATACTCTGATTTTTTTCATTTCTGAAATAATTTATTAAAGTTTAGAATAATTGCCTAGCTCTTATTTGTTAAGGATATAGTTGAACTCTACTGAAATGTTTGTTTTTGCTGTGGTGGCTTTGGTTTTTGTTTTTCTAGCGAAACAAAATTAAGTGAAATGAGAAAAAAATCAAACATTTATGCTATGTTTAAAATATGTTTTAGTGTTGAACAAGATATTATAGAATACAGCTTCTTTGACAAATGTATCATTCAGTAGCTCTCATTTTTATAAATAAAGACAGAGCACTTACGGACATTAACATTATTTCCAAAGATATATAAAAATTCATAAAACACCTATTTGGTTATTTTCTAATTTTCGTTTATCTCCACTTGGTTAAGGGTTCTCAAACAGATATTCTTGTATGTCTGTTTGATGTCAAAACTTGATACATGTATTTTTCTATATGAGAGTTAATAACTTTCCTGAGGTTCTTAAAAAGTAAGAACCATTGCTAGGTGATAATAACTTTGGCACTGAATTCTCATACAGAGCTTCATGAATTTGCTTCATAAATTTACTTCGTGTAGCCAAATAATAATACTAATAAATAAAGCAGAATTTATTAAATTTGTTTTCAAATCGTCCATTTCACCAATGTACGTAATGTTGCACTCCACATTCACTCTACAAATATTTGCTGAGTTTCTATTAGATGACAGCCACATCCTAAGCAATGGAAATATAAATGCCATCCTCAAGGAACTCCCATTCCTGTGGAAGGGAGGTGACAGAAAATAAACACAGTAATGTAAGTGTTGTGGAGAAAATAAGGAGAAAGACCTGAAATCTTTGAAGCTTTATGGAAATATATAGTTCACCTTAAATCACCCCTTCTGATCTGGCATAAAACCTTTTACCATGAGCAAAGTATACTGCTCAGTCCATTAAATATTGATTAAGCACCTAATAAGGGCTAAGCTCAGTGCTCAATGCTAGGGAGGGGCAGAGAGTATGGTGTTCTGGGAGTTCCAATGGCTGGATTTCCTGTAGGAATCCCTCAGGACTACAACTGTCTCTTCCTACTTGATTGTAAGATCTTTCAAAGCAAGACCTCTATTTCATTAATATTTGAGTCTACAGTGATTAGGGCATACTAAAAGTTCAATAAGTGTTTGTGGGCCTGCATTTCTACAGATAGAATAACTATGAAGATTGTGCATGCCCCAACACATTTTTTAACTTCCACCATAAGCAGTAAGATACAAGCCCAAAATGGTGGCCCATGCCTGTAATTGTAGTTATTTAGGAGGCTGAGATTGAGAGAATTGTGATTTGAGGCCAGCCTGGGCAATAATTTCCTGAGACCCCATCTCAACCCATGGCTGGACATGATGGCATGGGCCTGTCATCCCAGCTATGTGGGGAACATAAATAGGCTTGTGGCTGGCTCCAGGCACAAAAAAGCAAGTCCCTATCCTCAAAATAACCAGCACAAAAAGGTCTGGTGGAGTGTCTCAAGTGGCAGAGTACCTGCCTAGTGCAAGGCCCTAAGTTCAAACTCTAGTTCCACCAAAAAAAAAAAAAAAATGTAGTTAGATGCAAACTGACTGCCACTTCTTTTAGGTCTCCATCAAAACCAAGGAGTGTCATTGATTTGATATCTGATCCAATGTAAGAAATGCCTTCATAGAGACCAGATACATTATTTCAAAAGAAAACTATTCAGTGTTTTACCAACCAAAAATCATTCTTCGTTTTAGACCTCTCCCTTTTTCCTAACCTGTGTTTATGCAATAGCTCCTCCTGCCATGTTGTAGCTGGGCTCCTGCCCTGAGGTCAGCTGGATGCTTATTAAGGTGCTCACCATTGCTTTTGGCTGATTTGCTGGAACATTTTAGGAAAAAAGAAATGGATTCAGTTTTAAACTAAATGTTATGCACACATATACAGACCCAAGAACCAGATTTTAATGTCAGATCTCCAGTGAAGTAAAAGGATAAAAGTTAAAATTGAAGCGAGTTTCTCAAAAGTCAATATGTTCTATGTGTATATTGTATCAAGAAAATTATATCATGTAACATTTTCCCTCTGAATAAGGACTAATTCTTTGTGCACACCCAGTGAAATGTTTTTTTGTTCTAAGTTTTTCTCAAAGGCAAATGCTTTCCCACACTCAGAAATGCATTCTTGGTCCTCAGAGTATTCATTTTATGCCAAGACTCAAAGTTTTCATTCTAAATACTTTTGTTTAGTTTTTAAAGCATATCCTATAGCAGAAAAGAATAGTATATTTTTATGCCTGACTGATTCAAATAGTTGTTCATTATTTTTATGACTTCTTGAGAAAAGCTAGTTTTAAACTATAGAAGTAGGAGAAATTCTACCAGACAATTTCAATTTTTGAGACTATAACAAGTACAAGAACGCAGAATCTGAATCTTTCTAAACCATCATGTTTCTACCATGTTAATACAACTATTGCTATCTTACTATTACCCAGATAGAGTTGGACTGAAATTAACAGCTCTAGTAATAAATCAACAGTCGTGATTCTTCCTAGAAAGTATAGAATGACACAGGGCTCTATCATTATCTTTATTCTTTCATGCTTAATAGATATAATTTAGAAAATGTAAGGTGATGATGGGGAATCATCCATAAGTTCTGTGCACATGTGTGTACATGTGTGTTCATGTGTTGTAATGCTGGGGACTGAATGGTGTGGAAAATGGACTCAGAAAAATACTTGTGTTTCAAATGCAATAATGTCTATAGGCCACAAGTAAAAATTTAAAAACAAAACTTTGAATCTATAAAATGGGAAGTTTTTAATGGAGTAAGAAAATTGTACAGTGATCTTAGAATTGCTCAAGATGTGTAAAGCTTGCATAATGAACTATGAAAAGGAATCAAATGATGAAAATAAAATTTTATATTGGCATTGTCCCAAGGATTATTCTTGTACAAAATTAGCCTTAGACTTCCTACTACAGTTGTAGGTGCTTGTATCATTAGCTGATACAAATCACTTGAAAATGAAAAAATGTTGCCAAGCACTGGTGGCTCATGCCTGTAATCCTAGCTACTCAGGAGGCAGAGATCAGGAGGATCCTGTTTCAAAGCCAGCCCAGGCAAATAGTTCAGGAGAACTTATCTCAAATAAACCCATCACAAAAAAAGGTCTGGTGGAGTGGCTTAAGATGTAGGCCCTGAGTTCAAGCCCCAGTACTGAAAAAAAAAAAAAAAAAAAGAAAGAAAGAAAATGAAAACATGTATGTCTGAGCTACTTACATGTCAAATATATATCTTCCACCTTTAATATGTTCAGTAAAATTTGAAGTTTTATTTAAACATTCATTAACCAGAAATGTTAACCTCTGGCATTTCAAAATGATTACATTTGGATTTATGGACAAAAAAAAGTCTAAATAAGATTATTTTATAACATAGAGGTAAAATAATAAACTATGTCTCCTAAGAACTAACTTTGTGAAAGACTTTCTCCAAAACCTTAAGCATGTTTCATCTTCCAAATTTTGCCACCTCTTTTTGGTTTAGCTTTTGAAAACTTATAAATAAGGGCATTCTTATTTAATATTCTTAAAAGTCTATCTTGAATTCAGTAGCAACTCATGGGAAATTAATGTTTCTTAATTGATTTAAAATTAAGAGTGAAAACAATTACATTGTTTTTGTACAATACAAAATAGTATCATGTATAGTCAATTGTTACAATGTGAAGGCAATGTGTGGCATCTAAAGGAATCATGAATTGGCTGAAAGTAAATTTGGGGCAAGGTAGATTAGATCTAAAAAAAAGAATTTACACAAAACTTGTCATTAAAATTTAATATTATTCATGTTTAGGACATGTAGTTTTGCATAGAATTTTGTGTATAGATTCCCTTAATTAAAAACTGAAAATTTAATTTAGAAAATAAATATTTAAGACAAATATTAAAATTTCACTTCACCACATTTGATTTCACTTCCCTCTCAGAGTTATGGCCTGGATAACAGGTGTTCATTTTGATCTTTTTCCTATGTATTTCCGTAAATAATTAACATGCATATGCTTTTCATTTTAATAAGTGTCATAATGCAGTACATACAAAAAAAAAAAAAAGAGAGAGAATTTACAAAAGTGGATTAGAAGCCGGGTGATGGTAGTTCACACTGTAATCATAGCCACTCAGAGGGCAGAGAGCAGGAGGATTTAGGTTCAAAGCCAGCCTGGGCAATAGTTGAGAGACCCTATTTCCAAAACACCAAACACAAAAAAAAGAGTTGGTGGAGTGGCTCAAGTGGTAGAGTGCCTGCTTAGTAAGTGTGAGGCTCTAAGTTCAAATCCTAGTATCTCAAAAAATAAAAAGTCTTTATCATTTGTGCATCTAGCATATAGAAGTTGACTGGCAAAAGTTAGTTTCCTTCTTTGCTATTTGCCATTTGTTCAACTTTTGGCAAAAGGAAACCCTGTATAGTTGTACTTCATTTTATACAATAAACATGCTCCTTAGAAATAGAATTTGAGCAAGCAATGATGATACACATCTATAATCCTAGCATTTAGAAGGCTGAAGCAGGAGGATTTAGACTTTGAGACCAGACTAGGCTACATAGTGAAACCCTACCTCAAAAAACCCCAAACAAACCAACCAAAAAAAAAGAAAAAAGAAAAGGCTGGAAATGTTCCTCAGTGGTCAAGCACATGCCTAGCACGTGTGAGGCCTTGGGTTTGATCCCCAGCACCACAAAAAAAGTATAATTTGAAATATTGTAAACTAATATCTTAAATTATTAGCATTTACTTTGTCTTTATTAGTAAATCATAACCTTATTTCTACATTTTATAAACCTATATAGTTTTAGATCTGTTTTGCTTAAGCAAAGTAAATTTTTCTTGCTAATAATATTTTATCATATCTTGACATAAGATTCAAAATAAAAGCTCAGTACGTAACACCTCCATATTCAGACCAATTATGAAATTAGCACTAAAATGCATTTATTATTAAGTTTCGACGTGGTGGTGTCAAGGTGAGAAGTTCTATCATGCTGCTTTTGCTTGAATGTAACACTCCAAATTCCTGAATCAGGGTAACTTATTCAAAATGAGTCTTTCATATATAAATAATACTTTTACCATCCTGTGATGCAAATCATCACTATGCAATTCCCAAGAGAAAATTGAGATAGAAACATTGATGGCAAGTGAAAATAACATGACACTATTTAACAGTAGAGAAAAAGCCAACTTAGCCATAGGACAGAACATAGTACCTGGGAGAAACAAGCTGAATGCCCACAGCTCAAAACTCTGAGATTCCTGAAGCCTAGAGCTACAGCAACTTCATTTCAGACAAAAGTTAGTTGTAGTATGCCAAGATCCTCATATTTTGTTGAAACACATTTGTCAAAATTGTGCTTTCCTCCATCATATATGCTGTCTTTCCTTTCCCCCTCTGTGTATTCTACTTTCTCAAATAGGTAACTCACTGCTAGAAGAAGAGATCATTTCTTTTTAAAGCATGTAATTTATAAAGTCATGCCTTTACATCAAAAGAATCTTTAGAGTATGTTCTTTTTGATCTTTATAAAGGGTTTTATTTTTTTTAACTCTTCCAAAGGGAAAAAGTGTATCAAAATCACATGATAGCTGGGTGCCGGTGGCTCATGCCTGTAATGCTAGCTATTCAGAAGTCTATTCAGATTAGGAGGATCATGGTTTGAAGCTAGTCAGGGCAAATAGTTCTTGAGACCCTATCTCAAAAATATCCAACTCAAAAAAGGGATGGTGGAGTGGCTTATGAGGTAGAGTACCTGCCTAGCAAGAGTGAGGTCCTGAGTTCAAACCCCAATACCACCAAAAAAAAAAAAAATCACATGATAACAGATTGTTATTAAATGTCTGAGAGTAACCCAAATGCTTATAATTTCTAATTCTAAAATTTGGCATTTTTGTTTGAGTCAAGATTAAGAACATGACTGAAAAAAAAAATGATTGTTTCCAAGATGAAGTAACTTCTTGTAAGTCACAAAACAGCAAATCAAGGCAGAGCATTTGTACCTTATAACAGTGGGGAACATTAGCTCCTGTTATATCCACACCACCCAGGCCCTATTCCTTACGTTCCACATTTTGAAGACTGCCACATTTCATTATGGTCTCCTTGAAGGAGTCTGAAAAAGAAACTAACATTGCTGAATACCTATTTTCCACTAGGCATTTTGCTAGTGCCTTACTTAGTTCTTATCATCACCCTCCAAAGTAAGTACAGTGCTCATAAACCCCAGTGATAATGTCTCTTTGAGTAATGTTCCAAGTCATAATCATTACATTTGGTAGCAACAGTTTTTCTGAGGTAAATTCAAAGGCTAACTTGTACTATGTGGTAGCCGCCAGCCAGCCACATGTGACTATTTAAATTTGAATCAGTTTCAATGTTCTCAATAGCTACATATAGACAGTGCAAGCAAGAGAACATTTCTATCATTGCAGAATGTTCTATTGGACAATGCTAATTGGAGGTTTGCAGCAGTTAGAGCAGGTGGCATCTTCACCAGAAAAAACAAAAGTGAGTTTGATGTGCAACAAAATAATTAAATTTAGTAAGAATTACTTTAATATTAAATGATAATTTGTCATGTGACCAGCGACCAAGATGTACTTAATATTCTCCTCACTGAAAAGTTAAAAATTGTTTAGACTTCCCTCTTCTTAGAGCATTGTCTTTAGAAAACTTGTAAATTCTTTCTCTTATTTAGGATTTATGTAACACTGTTTAAAAGCCTTTTGCCAGTTTTACAATCCAGTAATATCTTCCTAAAGGACTGGGAGCTATGTCTTTGAAGTGTAATCATCTCCACATCTTCTGGGAAAGGATTAGCCTAACTTCAGTGGACACCTTGCTCCAAGTTCTAAAAGTACCTCCTGTCATACAGATATGAGAAGTTGATTTTTCCTTCAGCTAAAGTCAGTTAGCAAACACAGATGGTGGCTGACTTTCCCCTAATGTTTTTCAGTACTTTTCTACCACTTCTCCTCAGCCCTTAAAAAACTCCACTCCTTCTGCCTTTACTCTCTCTTACTGTAATAGCACTGAATAGTCTTCCTTACCTATTTAACTTTGGTGCATTTTTTGCTATGACACAAGTTTTCAGAAAACAAAAATGGTAATTCAAAATAATATAGGTCTTAGTTCGTAATAAAAATAGCTTTGAATTTTTTTCTTTTTGGTTCTTTTTTTTGGCAGGAGGGGTTGTAGCACTGAGGGTTGAACTCAGGACTTTGCATGTGCTAAGCATGTACCCTTCCACTTAGGCACACCTCCATGCTTTCCATGTTTTCTTAAGATAAACCACTAACTGAATGGGCTCATAGGTAACCATGTAGTAATGGGGGTAAGATGAAATGGTTTGATTTCAAAAGTAATTCTAGTATTTGAGAGTTATATAGCTCTACCTGACAGCATTTCAGCTTACCCATACCTATTACCCATTGAACTATTCTACCATGAAAACATGACAGAAAAGGAAGCCAAGTTTTTTGGTCTAGGAATACTTTCTTCTGGAACGTGATCTTCATTAGATATTATAAAAGACCCCAGCTAGGTTCATTGTAGCAATCTATTTTCATCATAATTCTCAGGCCCAGCTAAGGATACATCTGATACATCCAAGTCAAATGTATATTCCCAGGTCAATTCTAGAATTTATACTCTACAAATCACAGGTAATTGATTATTATGCCTTTAAGCTTCTTCTCATTATTTCACCAAAGTTGAATCTCTATTAGTAAAAAATGTTTTCTTAGAGAAAAAAATCCAATAGTTTATAGTGAGAGGGCTCTTTTGAGTGATTTTCTTTCATTTGTTAATTACATTCTAGGAATTTACTTCTGTTATCACCTGAGCACTAAAAAGGATCAAATGTGTTGGCTCTCATCCAGTTCTTATTCCTGGTTCAATTACTTAAAAAATTTTTTTTTAAAAGAGATGACTCTGGGAAGAGACTCGTAAAGGAGAATGATGAGAGGGTGAATTTAGCTAAGATATATTGTAAGCACTTTTGTAAATGTCATGATGTACACCCAGTACCACAATATGATGATAAAATTAAAATTTAAAAAAGAGTTTGCTCTTGGGGGAAGGGAGATAATACAGGAGGAATCACATACTTTCATTAGAACTAAAAACAACAGATATAGCTATATATAAACAAATTTCTTTTTTTATTATAATTTTTTATTAGGGCATATTCATTATGCAGGGGGAATTTATAGTGACAATTCTGATTAGATTTATACTGTAATTTTTTTTTTTTTTTGCAGTACTGGGGCTTCAACTCAGGGCCTTCACCTTGAACCACTCCACCAGCCCTTGTACATTATTTACATTGCCCCATCGTCTCTCCTCCTCAGCCTCCTCCCCAATCCACTTAAAGCAATTGCAAGAGGTTATTTAGTTCTGTTTCAGATAGGTATTTGAAGTCATCCATCAACCATATACCATCACCTTAATCTCCTTCCTTCACCCTCTCCGACCCTCTAGTACCCCCCCCCCCACACACACACACTGAGCCTATTTTTCAGTCCTGATTTTTCACTATTAATATTTAGGTTGATGTTCAAAGGGGTGTCTCAATGTATGCCCTCTGTGGGTGTGCTTTACTTTGGTCTGTTCAATCCCTTTGAATACTCTCCTTTACCCCTTTACCTTTCTCCCCCTGTTTTTCAACAGTTTTCAATACACATCCTTCTATCCTGTATCCTCTAGTTTTACATCTTATGGTATGTGATATTACTGATGCTCTGTCATTCTCTTTTCCTTTCCCTCTTTCCCCGAGTTCCATAGAGTAATTTCAGTGTTATAAACATGTTCTACATTTGAGTTTGTACATGATAATGCTTGTTTTTGTATATGTGTTTATCTTTGGATCTATGTTCCCCATATGAGGGAAAACACATGGCACCTGAGTTTGAACACAGGGCCTCACACCTGCTAGGCAGGCACTCTTGCTGCTTGAGCCACTCTACCAACCCTTTTGTGTGTGTGTGTTGGGTTTTTTTTTTTTTTAAATAGGGTCTTGCAAACTATTTGCCCAGGGTTGACTTTGAACCTTAATCTTTCTTATCTCTGTCTCTTGAGTAGCTAGGATTACAGGCGTGACAGGTGCCCAGCTTTTTTATTTATTGAATGATTGATTGATTTTTGGTAGGATTGAGATTTGTACTCAGGGCTTCATGCTTGCAAGGCAGATGCTCTACCTCTTGAGCTATACTTCCCTTTCACAAGTTTTTGATGTTTTATAATTTTCAGAAAGTTTCATGTTAACATTTTTAATCTTCCCAACAATTCTAGGTTTAGGTGCTAAAATATGTGCTATTTTAACCAACACAAAACATAAAACTAGGAATCATAGGGACGCTGAGCAACAAAGTTAACAAAAGAGCTGTCTACCTCTACCTCTGTGTCCCCACTTCTCACTGTCATTCTCTGTGACCCATGGCGATTTATGCTTGGGCTCCTACCACTTCGCTGAAACTATTCCCAACAAGGTCTCCCATAACCTCTTGGTAGAAAACTTTCTGGTCCTTATCTGCCCATAGTATCATCAGCACTTGACTTTGACAGCCACACCTCTTGGTTTCTGTGACACCACACTCATTTGTTTTTTTTCTTGCTTAACTAGTTTTCCTTTTAAGGGCTTGACTTCCTTTTTCTCAGCACTTTCTAACAGGTAGAAAGCAGAAAAATAGACTGTGTCATCAGGAGACCTGGAAGTATAGAACTTACTAGCTGATTGCTATTATTAGAACCAGTTTTATTCTGTGCTCCTCGCAAGGTCAACCCAATGAGTGGATCTGAAAGTTGTCTCCCTCCTTCCCTGCATCCTAAGAAACTCACCTTTCTGTTGAGTAGCTCTAAGAGAGGCTACGTTGAACAACAATTTTAGTAGCACAAAGCAGATTGCTCAGCTCAAAATTCAATGGGCAGAAAAGAGGAAGGCAGGCAGGGATTCCTTCCTCTTGGGGCTTCAATCAGAAGAACAAATTCTGTCTTCAAATATATTAGTGCTAATTTTACTGTTAGTAATGTTGTAGGATGGCTCAGCAGAGAGATGGGGCACCAAAGATTTCAGGAAGCAAGTTTATTAAGCATGCCACCAGAGACGCAGCAGATTTGAGTCCAAAGGCTGATCCCTGAGAACAAAAGGGGTCTTCCTTATATACCATTTAGAGCAGATTACAGAAATGGGGGGTATAGCTTGTCCCATACATGGTCACATGCTATTTTATTGGCCACTTTAAGGTGACCTTTCTCTGGTCTCACCCCAGGTGACATTCCCCAAATCTGGTTTTTCTTTGTTTCACTGTAACACTCATTATCACTCATAATCTCCCTTCTACCTCCCTGCCTTCCTGTCACATTCCCCTTTTTGATGTTTGGACCTTCTTCTGGGTCAAAGAGCATCATCTTGATCTAGGGGTTTGTATTTCCACAGTACCATTACATGAGCAGCTGTCTTTCTTTCTATAGTGGCTTCCATATGGTCCTGAAGGACTGCAGTACCAGGGGGATCAGGCAGATAATATCAGGCATGCTCCTAAGACAAGGAACATTGTCCCTTATTAAGGTCTTGAACCCATCTAGAGTTGAGAACCAGACCCCAAACAGGTCATTGGGACTCCATCCCTTCCATGTCTGCACAAGAATAATAAGTATGGAAAACCATACTTATTTTGTGTTTTGGTAACACTTTCCACTCAGATTGTGTGCATACATGAGTCACAGTCCAAGGCCAGGGGATCCCCAGATAGAGAGCTAACTAAGATTAGGAAGAAGAAAACATGGAAGGGACTCATCCTCAAAGGTGAGATGGACAGCTCCTCAAGCTTCCACAACCGTGAGTAGACTAATCACCTTCTGGAGTGACTAGAGTAGGGCTGACATCTCATCATTTGTGGTCTCCTGTTGTCTCCTGGGAGCAGGGTCCTGCCCTCCTGCAATGATCTGGAATGCCCACATGAGAGTAATGAGATACTCAGCTGTGGTGGATCCAGAGAATGATCTCTGCTACATTAACTGAAGTGGGAGTGGACAAAACAACACAAGGGCCTCTCCAGTGGGGCTTTAGCAGTTGAACATTCCATTCCTTTACCCAAATAGCATCCCCTAGTTTATAAGGGTGTGTGGGAGTTGTCAGGCTAACAGGGAGTCTCTCTCTTACCCAGTCATTGATTTTCGAGAGAGTCAACCCAAGGGCCTACATCTGCTGTCTCAGGGTGAGGTCACCCATTTTCTTAAGGTCCCCATGCAGGCCCTTGACTAAAAGGGATGGGTGCCCAAAAAGAATTTCAAAAGGGGAGAGACCCATCCATTTGGTGAGGCTAGACCTAATGCTGAGCAAGGCTATGGGCAGTAACTGATCCCAATGTAGTTGGATCTCCTGGCATAGTTTTCCCAAGTGCAATTTTACAGTCCTATAAACATGAGTAAGCTTGAGGGGTTTGCTGGTATGAACGCCAGCCAGCTTCTGGAGGTGGCCACAAAAGTCTTTGTCAATTGAGATCAGGAGGCCAAATGGGAGGCCAATAGAAAGATAAAAAGGAAGGTGGACCTCCTTGCTTGGCTCTAGCTGAACAGTTGGGCAGGCCCCGGCAGAGGAAGAGGCAATCCCCATGGATGGCGGTCAGTGGCCCTGGCCTTTTTTTCCTCCTTCCTTCGTGTCTCCTGATAATGCCTCCTGATACCATTTAAGCTGCTGGTAATCTCAGTAGTCATTAGGGTCAGTGGGGGTCGTTCTTGGGGGACTGGCCCTGAGCATAGGCTTGGGCATTTAGAGTGCCTGCAGGAGCATGATCTTCTAGCCACTTTAGAGCTGCCAAGGTTATATGGCATTGCTCTTCAATATTAGAGTCAGAAGAAGTTGTCGGCAGTCTGTCCAGGTGGGCTTATGAGTTTAGATGATGAACTGCATTAGATCAATCAGAGCCTGAGGGTTTTCTCTGAAGGAGGAGTACAGTGGCACATAAGGGGGCAGGGTCTCCTCAGGGTCTCCCCACTAATATGAGTTTCTCTGGCTTTTTACATTTTCCCCTGCACTTAGAGGCTGCTGTTTCCCTGGCTGCCATGATTTTACATGCTTTATCTATGTGGGGCTTTAGCCACATGGGCCGACTGAGGACTGCATCCTGCCGCAGTCAATATAAGGAACTATCTCAGTGTCCAGGCTCCCCTATGACCACTTCAAAATCTATTGACTATGACTCCTCCAAGGGCCATCCTACACCAAAAGCAAGCCAGTCTATTTCACAGAAGGTCCAAAACCTGTCAGGAGTCAGCTTGACTCCTTAATCTTGATTAATTCCCTTTTTAAAGTTTTTAAGCATGTATGCTAGTGGGGTGTTCTTACTCTGTCCTCCTCCCATTCCTCCCATTACCAAATGTGAAGACAGAGACAGAGATGGAAGGGTTGAGGATTGTGGAGAGAAGGTAAGGGGTCCTCCTCTCTGGCACACAGGGGAAAACAAATAACACTACTCACTTTATCCCTCTCCACTGCTCCCCTTGCAGGGATTTGGGCATCTCTTGGCTGCAGTGAGTCTATATAAGCCCCAGACTGGAGGCCCTGTTAGGGCTCACCTGGACCATATGAGTTCATCATGGACCCACAGATTGGGACTCTGCATTCACTTCTCAGCAGGGCTGCATCTCGGGCTTGCACTTTCACACCCTCTCACACACCACAGTACTTCCACCCCACTCCCTGAACCTGAGAGACACGGTTTTACCCTAAAAGGCAGTTACTAGGGTGTCTCTGCTGGGAGTTGATTAGACTCCCCTTCTGCTTCCTGAGGCAGGCCTGAATTTGGACCTGGGTTCTTACCAATCTGATGAGTGGAGTTCCCAATTTGGTTCCTGAGACTTTTTGGATCCTTTGTGTGACTGAAACTCAACTTCTCAGTTCTCTGGGAGAGAGGCTCCCTCCCCTTAGATCAACATGGTCTGGTGGCACCTGGTAGGTCAGCCCTCTTGGTGGGCCAGGGACACTGAGCCAGCAACAAGGAGGTGAAAACACTGCTCTGAATCCTGGATGAGTATTCCAGAAATGTTGTAGGATTTCTCAGACAGAGAGATGGGGCACCAAAGCTTTCGGGAAGCAAGTTTATTAAGCAAACCAGCAGCAACTCAGCAGATTCAAGTCCAAAGGCTGAGCACGGAGAACAAAGGGGACCTTTCTTATATACCATTTAGAGCAGATTACAGAAATGAGGAGTAAAGCTTGTCCCATACATGGTCACATGCTATTTCATTGCCACTTTAACCTCTGGGGTGAGGTGACCCTTCTGTGGTCTCACCCCAGATGACATTCCCAGAATACAGTTTTTCTTTATTTTACTGTAGCACGCATTGTCTCTCATTATCTTCCCCCTCCCTACCATCCTGCCACAGTGATACCCAACCGACAGCGGCAGTATGCCATCCTAACAATGTAGTTCTGTCCATCAAGAAAAATTTGATTGAGTTCAAACGTCACTCTCATCTTTATAAGAAATTTACTATTGCATTTTCAATAGTAAACAAAAAAAGGGATGATTCATCAAATATAACTTCAACCATCATATTTTCTTTTTATTTTTTGAGACAGATCTTCCTATGTAGCCCAGGCTAGCCTCAAACTCACAATCCTCCTGTCTCAACTTTCTGAGTCCTGGGATTACACACATGTACTACCATACATGACTCAACCATCAGGATGTTTTGAATGCTTGTAAAAATAGTTTTACTTTTTTATTATTGACTTTACGAACTTATTTACTGTGTGAACATTTCCCTCCAATGGTGATCATCATATATAATTAGAAAGAAACTATCAATCTTAAACATAAAATATGATATTAAAAGTCAGTGTAAGGGTCAGGCACAGTAGCTCATGCCTGTAATCCCAGCTATAAGGAAGACATAGAAAGATTGCAGCCCAAGGCCAGTCCTGTGCAAAAACACAAGACCCTACCTGAAAAATAACTGAAGCATAAAATGGCTGGGGGCATGTCTCTAATGGTAGAACTCCTGCCTAGCAAGCACAGGCACTGAGTTAAAACCCCAATACCACCCCCCAAAAAATATAAATGTTATATAAATTCAATATTTAGCACTCTATTACTTTCTACTTTATTTTCTTAATATAGTTATAGAATATAAAGAAAGTATTATGGAAGGAATTCAATCTCTTAAAAAAGAAATATGTTTAAGTATTAACCTCCAGTATCTCAGAATAAGACCTTATTTGGAAATAGGGTCATTGTAGGTCATTTTAGATGTTATTAGTTAAGATGAGGTCATGGTAGAGTAAGGAGGATGCCTAATCTGATTTGTGGACAGCTATGTGAAGACAGAGAAACACACAGTAGGACTCCATGAGGCAATGAAGGCAGATATTAAAGTGCTGTACCTGTGAGCCAAGAAATTTAAAATAGCCAGCAAACCACCAGAAACAAGGACAGGCAAGATTTCCCCTCCAGGTTTCCAACATGGTTCTGCTGACACCTTGATTTTGGACTTGCAGCCTCTAGAACTGTGATATGATAAATTTCTGCTGTTTTTGTTTTGTTTTATTTAGTTTTGTTTTGTTTGTAAATTTCTTTGGCAGTATTGAGGACTGAACCCAGGGCCATCATGCATGCTAAGCAAGTGTTCTAACCTTGAGTCATGCCCCCAGCCAAAATTAATGATGTTTTAAGCCACCCTGTTTGTGGCACTTTGTTACAGAACCCATAGGAAATTAATTATAGAAAGTAATGACAAATTTCATTAAACTCCTTTTATACACCCCCAACTCTTATGAGTTGCTCACAGTGTGCCGTATGAGTGTTATTTTCTGTTGTACTATGATATGTGAAAAGTTGGGCAGCATAGTCCTTCATCTTTTCTGAAAACACTGCATTTTCTAGAATATTTTGTCTTTGGTCCCCTTCTCTCATAGTCAACCCATTCTTTCTGGGTAATCTTAGTATGCAGTCAACTGAGTATAGATTATTCAAGCCTCTGTCTCCAAACTCAGATGTCTCTCCTGAGCCTTGTGCCCTGTAGCCAACTGCCCACTAGATTTGGAGGTCACACAGAAATTGACACTGAGAGATCCAACTAGAATAATAAAAGGAAGCTTGAATTTAGATTATCAACAGGGACTTGGATTTACTCCTGCATAAGGGAGGCAGAGTGGAAGATCATTGAGTTTGAGTCCTGCCTGGGCTTATAGTGAGACCTTGTCTCAGAAAAACAAAAACAAACAAACAAAAAACCAAGGACTGGGATATAGCTCAGTGGGTAAATTCTTGCCTAACATGTGCAAGGCCCTGAGTTCTATTCCACATAACAGCAGGAGGGAGTGACAATGATAATGATGACTATAATAGAGGACTTGGAAATGAAGAGAAGTCCAAGTATTGCTTGGAAAGAGCTCCATCATTTTCTTCTCTTTTTAGACAAAACTCCATCCCTAGGACCTTCCCTGAGTCTATCTCCCATCAAACTGAAGAGAGCATGAAGAACATTCCTGAGGAACAGCATCATGTTGAGGAGCCTGAAATGCTGGCTAGATGTAGTATACAGTCTGTGAGAATTCATCCACACTGCAATAGAGCCAAGCATACCACACATAATAACTGGCTGGCTCATGATGTCAAAGAGATTACTCACTGAGCACTCATTAAAAATGACAAGACAGGTTTTGTTTGAGCTACTACAGTGGGGAGAGAGATTTCAGTACAGAACTAAACTCAAATCTGTATAAATGAAAGGCAGAAGGCTTTTAAAACATTTCCACGTGCTAAAGGGAAAGTGCTGAAGGATGCCGGGAATATGTTTGATGCAGTTAGGCAATGTGTGTCTGTTGGTGCTTTTCAAAGCTAGTCTCCTACCCTGGGAGCAGAGGTGGAGGGGCTATCTTTCTTCAGTACATTTCAGAGTGATGGCGCCCAGGTCCTTGAAAAAGACATTCCTGGAATGCAGATGATAAATCTCAAAGAGAAAATAAATTTGCAACTGTAAGTTTACTAAAATAAATGCTCTAAGAAAAGAGAGGTCAAGGGCCTGTAGTCAGATTTCAGCTGGACCAAAGAGTCAGTTCTTTTGGTGACATTGAGCTTTCCTAGGCAGGCATTTTAGGGTATCTGGGATTATCATCTGATGGACATGGACTTAAGGTTATAGAAACTAGGTTTGTGTTTGTTCAGTCTCTTGGAGGGTGGAGGAGTGGAAGAAATTGTTTGTGCTTTCTGTTGCAGTTCTAATAGGCTGAGGTTGAGACTAGTCAAGAAGAGAGCTTAGAGGAGCCTAACTATAAAGTTTAGTCAAAGAGAGTCCTCGTCAGTGACTGTGGGAATCAAGTTCCTCCCATTGCACTAGTTTTCTCAAAGAATAAAAAGACTGGGTATGGTGGTGAAAGCCTGTCCTTTTCTTTTTTTGGTGTTACTGGGGTTTAAACTCAAGACCTCATGCTTGTTAGGCAGGCAGGCAGTTGCTTTACCACTTGAGCCACTCCACAAACCCCTGTACAAGCCCGTTATTGTAACACTCAGAGGCTGAGGCAAAAAGATTGTGAATGCAAGGCCAATTTGGGAAATATAGCAAGACTCCATGTCAAAAAATGCTGCTACTTTTTCATGATACTTTAAATAATAGTTTAAACTTAGGCCTTCTGTGAAAAGCAGGAGTCAGACTAGATAAACTTGAGGTACCTATTATCACTAATGAACAACAGGAAGAAATTTAACTTTTATTAGTGGACTATCAGGCTAAGAATAGAATTTATTAGTGAAATATGTGGGAAACCCTCAGGACCCCCAAAGTCCCTTGGAAAGGAGTGGAGTCACTGTAGCTTTTGTGCAACAGCCCTAAAAGTGATTGCAAGAGTCCAAAATGATAGTTGCTGACCTCCCCTGTTCTTTCTCTTCATGGGAACGGGAAAACCAAGTCCCAAGAATATGATGTTCCACACTTGGGCTCATAGCCATAGCAACATGACAACCAATCCTAGTACAGAGGTCAAGGGAAACCTGGGGACTGCCAGGTACTCCTTCCTGTTTGTCTTCACTGCTTAAATACTCTCTTCAGAAAATAAGATGCACCATTGCTGTCCGGCACAACCCCAAGTTCGTGTTGTTATTCACTGCCCAAGCACCCAAGACCAGAAATAAATGATGAAACTTCTGATATCTCTGTCTACAGAGTTGTATCTTTCATAAGCAAATGGGCTCTGTTACCACATAACATCTCCTACCTTGAAACATTCTTTGTTTTTGAAAGCAAAACCAAATCAATAAGTATCTACTGTACACTTCTAGGCACTGAGGATACAGAGGTGAACAAGATAAACAGATGTCTGCCATAGGTGATGTAGTTGAGTGTTGGGGTTGGGAGGATCTGCTTTAGCTGTAGAGGTTAGGAAACCTCTTTGAGCAGGTAGTAGACTTGAGGTGTGAATGATCCTATTGTCCTATAAGATATGAGGAAAGAACATTCTGGGCAGAGGATACATATGCAACTGTCTTGGTATGGAAACAGTTTTGGTGAGCTACAGAATAGGAAGAAGATGGTGAAGTATAACAAATGAGCAGGGAGTGGTCTGAGACATGGCTTGGAGAAGGATAGCCAAGTCATACATGACCTTAGGGGCAGTAGCAAGGAGTTTGGCTTTTATTCTGAGTGCAATGGAAACTCAGGAAGGGAGGTGAAACATTGGATTTACAGATTTTTTTTTAAATCACTTTGTGAAAGCAGAATGGAAAGAGATAAGAGTAGAAGTAGGTAGTAGTTTTAAGAATAGTAGAAAATGTGACAATAGCTCAGACTAGGGTGGTAGCACTCAGGTTTGTGAATGGATTAGGTGTAGGGAAAAGAAAAATTAGAGGGATATGCAGATTTATATCTTGAGGGAAATATCAGGGAAACATACATCTGGGGAGGTGGACAACAGTTAAGATTAAAAGGAGATGTCAGTTAGGCACTGCTTATATGAATTGAGAATTCAAGGGAGGGTTCAGGCTCAAGGTGTGCATTTAGAAGTCATCAACATAAAGATAATATTAGACATATCACCTTTTGGGTTTGAAGAACACAAAACAGAAATATTTTAGCCAAATAGGCAAATTCAGTTGTCTGTGTCATTTATTACATTTAATGGTAGTTTGTTGTGTATATATGGTAGTTATATTTTGCATATATGCACTTTTAATTAGTGTATATAGTTGAACAGAATATTAGATTTCATTGTGATTTTCCTTACATACATGTTATGCATTGTGATAATATTCACACACATCCCCATTTCTCTCTCTTATCCCTACTCCACTCTTCCTCTGGGCCTCTTTCTCTTCCCTAATAGGCTCCCTCTACTTTCATGTCTTTTTTTCTAGATTCCATAGCATATATGCATTTTATGTCCTATATATTAAGTGTGCCTTACATCTATTCAGAAATATAATGAGGGGAGAGACAAAGAGAGAGAGAGAGAGACAGAGAGAGGGAGAGAGAGAGAGACCTTGACATTATATTTTAGTGTTATAACCCTCAAAAGTAAATATTGATTTCTCAAGTCAACAGTGCAGCTCATGCTAATAAAAACAGTGTGTTAACTGTGTGGTATAAAGACAGAGAGTAGAAGTATCAGTTATTATCTCCTGGTGCATTCCTGCCTTATTACACAAAACCTGTAGTAAATGCCACAACTCTTAGCTGTCATTTTCTCTGGATCCAGGAGGGTGGAGCAGAAGAGCTCCAAATAGATTTACACCCCTCACCCATCTGAAGCCATGCTACATTGTGTCATTTGTGATTGCTACATGATTGCAATAAACCTTTCTTGGCACATTCCCAGACAGTGCCGATCTGGGCCTGTTGTAACCAGTAGGCAATTTACTATGGTTTAATGATGTCAAATCTCTATTTCTCCAAAAATGATAAATTCCCTGTTTATGAGATTGTATATTATCCTGCTGCAGATCAAACAACTCTAGAATTCAGCCAACTCTTAGAGATGTTCATTTGGAAAGGTGTCTCTCGTTGACTTTGTGCTTAGGCACGATATAGTCCCACCCTCAGTTTTTATTGCAGCCTTAGCATTTTTGAAGTTTCATAAATATTACTGTGCATTTGAAGTTTAATAAGAATTTGGGAGAATTATAAGGGAAAATTGTGCTTCTGGTTCTTGGGGTGGTTAGATTAAATGATTATTTCCCTCAGCATGATTGCTGCCAGGTTGTGTAGTTTCTGATCAGTAGATTTCCAAATTCTTTGTTCCTGGCATGGAGACATCCAAGCGAGGCACGTGGATGTAGTAAGGGTGCTAAGAGAGTTTATTAAAAGTTAGGGAAGCACCACAAGAAGCAATGTGGGATCCTATTGGGCCAGGTGAGATGGAAGCAGGAAAGGGAGCAGAGAGAGTGCCCCCTCACAGGTTATCAATCTGCAGGGGGGAAAAGACCCTTGCCAGGGCAGCCTCCAGATCACCAATGACCTGTGCATGGGGATGGTCCTGGTGGGTCAGGCTAGAGTGATTGACAGTTACTCTGCACATGCAATTAAATTAGCTCTTAGGTACTTTAATCATATACATGGGATGTGATCAATATTCATGTTTTTTTGAGAGATAATGGTAGAATTCCTCAAGGGGTCTTCTCTTAAAATTTATAACAGTAAAGGATAGCATTGGGCTGAAATAAGGAGTTTAGTGTGAAATATGCAGAGAATAAGTTACAGGGTGTCTGAGGAGTCCCATGGCATCTCTTCCTATTTTTTAATCTGCCACATTTCCATAAAATAGTACACATTTTAATAGAAACCATCTCAGAAGAGTGATCTTCTGATCTTGCACTAAGTACTTCTGGTGATCAAGATTTTTCATTTCTTAGCCATGTTCTAAAATAACATGGTGGTTTAAACTTGATGTAGTCCTAGTATATTTGGCAGTGGTGGGCATATAATAGAAATGAAAATATTAACTCAGAGGTAGTTAGATTCTTAGATCTTGTTTCTGCTTTTTTTTTTTTTGCAGTACTGGGATTTGAACTCAGGGTCTACACCTTCAGCCACTCCACCAGCCCTTTTTTGTGAAGGATTTTATTATTTCAAGAAAGGGTCTTGCAAACTATTTTCCCAGGCTGGCTTTGAACAACCATCCTCCTGATCTCTGCCTCCTGAGAAGTTAGGATTATAGGCATGAGCCACCAGCACTGGGCTTGTTTCTACTTCTTTAAGGCTGCAGTGTTAGACATTAACCTTATAAGCCTCACATTCATCATGCACAAAATGTGGCTAAATATTCATCTCTTAGGACATTTATAAAGATTAAACGATGCAAAGTGATAAGAACACAATTTAGCAAACTGGCACCAGTAAATACTAGTGAGTTGCAATATTATTGCCACGTATGGTGACTTCTCACTTAATACCTCTCACCCTATGACTCTCACCCATCTGGGCCACAAGAAATGCAGTCTAAAGCTTCCATTGCTTCAAAAGTAAAACAAGACTTCAAATTTTCAAGTTCTTCAAAAAGGATCTGCACGAATAAGTGATCAAATTCCTACGCATTCTGCCTCCCCCCATCCTCTGAATACATAAAGATTATCTGAGCCTAGGAAAGGGAAAAGAGGGAGGGAAGTTAGAGGAAAAAGATGCTAGATTTCAACTGTTCCTGTCTACCTTGGCTCCTACTGAAGGAGCCATCGGTATGGTTTGCCAGAAGGAAGTGAGAGCTGAAATCTAATTCTTGCCTCCTTAACTAAGTCTGGAGCGCTGGTGCTGGGCTCGGGGGAAGGATGTGACTACACTGATTCAGAGGTGAGGCCCCATCTCACTCACAGGAGGACTAGTTGAGGCCATAGCTAGATCAGTTTGGATGGAAACCTCACGGGCATTGGATTGTGCTCCCCCATCACAGCCTGAGAATCAGTATGTTCCACAGCAAATCTTCCAGGCTTCTGTACTCTGGGAAATAGGAAGCAGAGACAACTAAGGAACAAATTGTTAGGCCAAAGATCTGAGACAGTTCTACAGTCTTCAAACATCCCAACAAGCTCAGGGAGCAGCCTTCTGTGTCCAGACACAAGCCTGATTGCATGAGGACTTTGAGAGGTTTTTCTACTGGGATATGAGGGCTTGATGTAGAAGCCTCACAGATGTCAGACTACAATACTGACACCCTTGAGGCCTATATAGTCTTGGACACTGAAGAGGATGCCAGCATGTAACAAGAATGGAAGCCATTAGGAAGACAAAGATTGTTGTCAACATTGTTCTCTGATACACACACTCAGTAAATAGCTGTTGAAAGAATGAGGAAACAAAGGAAGGAATAAGACACAAAGATCAAGGACTAGGTGCTCTTCCTGATGCCAAGGTATATTAGCTATTTATATCTATGTAGCAACATTGTTATAAACATTGCTGTTTAAAACAGTACACATTTATTCATCTTATAGTTTCTGTTAGTAGGGACTCTCCGTAAGGCTTAGTTGCTTAGGGTCTTATAAGGCTGGAATCAAAGTGTTGACTGAGTCTGTGATCTCATCTGAGGCCTGAGTAGGAAAGGATTTACTTCCGTGTTCACTCAGGTTGTCAAGAGATTTCATTTCTTTGTAGCTGTACAACCAAGGCCTCACTTGTTTGCTACCTGTTGGCTGAAAGCTGCCCTCAGCTCAGAGGCTACCCATATTTCCCTGACATGTGGGATTCCATCACCTTTAGTTTAAACTATTTTTTAAAAGCAAATCTTAAGTTCTGCCCATACCCAATGAGAAGTGGTCACAGCCTGAATATGAATAGACAGGGGTTTATGCGGGCCACGTCTGTCACATACAGCATGGTTACTATTCTCAGAATCAAACATGGGAGAATGCGGAAGGGGCAGGGGGAATCTGGAACTACCTAGCTTAATCTGAAATGACATTTTTTTCTCCCTGCAATTTGGAACTTGAGATAAAATCCGATAGAGGAGCAGGGTGTGGTGGTTCACACCTATAATCTCAGAACTCAGGAGGCTGAAGCAGGAGGCTTACAAGTTCAATGCCAGCCTGGGCTACATGGTGAGTCCCTGTCTCAATAAAATAAAAAAATCTCATAGACTTAGAAAAATAAAATTACATTTTCCAGACCCTGATATGTGAACTAAAAAATCCTACATAGCCATAGGAGCTGTGATCTTATTGTTAGCAAAAATGTTTCTCCACTCCAATTTCTATCCAGTAGTCATATTTCTACCCGTTGGTGCCACAGAAATATAATTTATCTTTTATCAAATAACTCTTAAATATTTCAACATAAAATCTATCTCATAATTTTTTTCTAAGTTAGTATTCCTGGGACACAAAATAATTCTAGAACTTTCCATCATAGTTACTGTTACCTACACACGCTCAAGTATATTTATCTCTCTCAAAGATCAGTGCCCGAAGCTTGGTTTTGAACTTTACATAATATAATTCTAAACTCTGTTGAATGGGATTAGTCTCTCTTGACAGTAATATGGTGAGGAACTTTTAAAACAATGGGACTCATTTCCTTCGAAAAACAACATACTGTGGCAACAACTCTGAGAATGTAGTAGAACTCATTTTAATAGCGTAAATGAAAGTTTTTTCTTCTCTTCATTCTGAGCTTTTCATCTCTTTTCAGTTATCCATAAGGCTAACATTTTTGTGATTTTATAAAATGATAAGTACTGGCAGTAAGAAAAGTCATTGCTGAGAGCATCTACGTATAAAATTGAAAAATAAATAAATCTAAATGAATTACATATCATTTTATGTATGTCTTTGGAGAAGGTTACAGAGTATCCTTAGCATGCTATGAACAAACTGCAGATGGGATAAACATCAGCAAAATCCAAGTGGAAATCAGTCTATTTGAATGTAAAACAATTTTGTAAGTTTTGCATTTTCCACTTCCCTGTTGCTTACATAAGCAATGACATTTGGTGTCTGGTGGATGACAAAGATGATTGCAAGTTAGGCAACATATTTCTAGCACTAAACAGTATGACTTAGTGCATTGACAACCACCAGCATAGCCCTCTGTTGCTTGAGTGGTTTGAAAATTGGCCAATTCATGCTGCTCTCATTACCATTTAAGTATAGCTGGACAAAACTCACCAGGATCCTGAACCAGTGGTTCCCTAAGAGAACTCTACAAATATACAGCAGTGGCTAGAGGAGCCCAAGACTCTGGGTTCCTTCATTGCTGCTCTAGAAGCACCTTGTCTGGTTCTAACCATTCTGTCCCATGGTCTAATGGGCAAAACTGGGGAACAGATTGAGATTTACAATTTATTCTTGCCTGTGCAGCATAGTTCTGGGCAACCAAAATAAATAAAAAGGAACACATAACACATATGTATCAGCATAAACTTCCCCATTTAGTAATTTCAAACAGTTTTATAAGAACTTAAAACTTTCTATTTGCTTATTGTCATTATTCAACCAATTTATCTAGCTCCCCACTCATTTCCTGTTGGCCTCCCTGCTCTATCACCCCCAAAGCTATTTTTTTTGTTGGGGGGGAGTTGTTTGTTTGTTTGTCTCAGTTCTGCCAACAGGGTCCTGCTATCTATACTTGAATTGGCCTCAAACTCATGATTCTCCTGCCTGAGCCTCCTCAGTAGCTGGGATTACAGATGTGTGCCACCAGGAACAGCTTAATCCCACCTCTTGCTGTAGCACTTCCTCATAGTGTTTGACCAGCTCTACTGAAGTGAGGTCCTTTGGGAATTCTCTGGCCACTCACATGTATAACTTGGAAATTCAGGGCAGTCAACCCCTGTGAGCCCACCCTTTACTACTGGGGTGTGGGAGCTGATGGATGAATGTTTCTTCCCTTTATCCTCTAGTTAGATACAGAGTTGTCAGATGCACTCCATAAGGCTTCTCAGAAGATCCAGACAGAATCAAGCACCAGTCACCTGTAACAGTGGCCAACATATTTTGCTTCCCTTGACTTCACCTATTCTGTCCTGCTACTCCATGGAGACCTATTCTCAAAATAGTCTCACAAACCTTTGTATCAGGCTCTGGCTCTGATTGTAGGAGAATCCTAGCTCAGACAGACACTGTGGGGTCCTGATAAAATACCATTCACCTACATGGATGCCCAGCTGCCTTGTTTCCTTAGCTGAAAAGGGATTGAGGAGAAAAAGACAACAGGGGATATGGAGGTGATTCTCCATAAGTAGTAACTGAATTCTTCTCTTATTGTTTTGTCACTCCAGGAAATGGACCCATCTCAAAATCTTCCCACCAACTACTTTCAAGTGGCTAGAATGGGGAAAAAATTGACAACAATGTCTGGAGGGCCACATTTCTCAGTATGCCATTTGTTATAGGTGAGTGTTCTTTCTTTACGGCATGAAACTGATCCATAAAGAATTTTCTTGCTAAAGCAGAATGGGTGGTGGCTTCCTGGTAAATTAAACACATACACTGAGTGACACATAAGTTTGCTTACTGGTAGAAAAAGAAGGGAAGTAACATGGGGCACTAAGCTGAAAGTCAGGAAACACAGCTCTGGTCAGCTCTGTCACCAAGACAAGTAATAGCTAATAGGCTACCTCAGACACCACCCGCCTCTGCCAGCTCACTTAGAAACCAGGTGCCTTGCTTGGGTTTCAGCTGAGATTCCAGGAGCTTCAGCAGGATGGGGCCTAAGGGCATAAGACTGTAGGAAGGGGTCTTATGTAACATTGGGTCTGTAAATAAACAGTTTGAAGGCTGCTGTGAAGAGAAGCTAAGATAAAGTGTGTCACTAGGAAAAGTTCCCAAGGCAAAGCCAGAGCAAATCTTCTGACAAGCCTATACATACTGTAGGTACCTTTTGTGACTTTCCACTGCCACAACTCTGGGCAGGAAATAAACTGCCCAGACACCAAGAATTTAAACATCCACTCCACCACATTACCTGTCCCTTGTTACTCAAAGTGAAATACGTGAGCTAATAATATTGGCATCACCTATGAGCTTGTTAGAAATGCCGAATCTTGGCTCCATCTCAGACCTACTGAATCAGCCCTGAGTTTATAACAAGATCATGGGTTGATTCTCATGCCCCTTAAAGTTTGAAAACTGTTGTCAGTGAATTAGCTGTGTTTGTATATGTTGCCTCACTGTTTATGAGCAGTTTCGCTCAGGAGTTTGCCAATAGGAGGGAGAGGCGTGGTTCCCTCTGGGCACCTTGGGGGAAGGAGGCATTTGGAGGTTACTGACATTTAGGGGGCAGGTGCCAGAGATGTCAAACATCCTATAAGTGTGAGATGGTCCCATACAGAAAGTTGTCCTTCCCAAATGCCAGTTATGTTTCTGGTAAGAAACATGTTGGTAATTTCTTCATCTATAAAATAAGCATTTGGGCAAGATGAATTCCAATGTTCCATCCAGCTCTAAGACTCTTTTGTTCTACACTATCTTCATAATGATTTAGAAAGCTCTCATTGCTCTCTTCCCCTCCCTCTAATTATAACTTTTGTAAGCCTAAATAATTTTCATTTAGACAATCCAATGGAACCAGTCACAGAGATTAACCATAAATTCATATCACTCCCTGTTAAATATAACTTGCCCACTTGGGTTAAAATTCAAAGAGCTCTTTTAGTCAATTATGATGCTGATAAAACAAGGCAGTCTGGAAATGCAGTCAGCAAAATCTTTTACTAGTTAGCAATTAAAGGCCACCATCGCCCTAGAGATTTTAGCTGAAGTGGCCGTCTTCCCACTCTGCCATCTAACTGAATAGAGACATTGGAGGAGATGTAATTCTGTAGCACTTCTTTACCATAGTCTCTGAAAAGAAAGCAACAGACAGAAGAGGGTTATAGGCCCGGTGAGTCTGACAGCTGAGAACTGGTAGGACCATTGGAGGATCTAAATAAACAACTGGGCTCCTCCTGGGTGTGGTATAAGCATTTGAAAATGGAAACAAGAATTAATTGCTATTTACTCTACTGTAGTGTTGTGAAGACAAAGGAAAACATGTATTGAAAATGTGACCTTCATTTTTTTAAAGTGTATATAGATAGTTCAAGGGGGTTTCCCCATGGCATTTCAGACATGTATATATCATGCTTCAAGCAAATTAACCCCCCTCAGTTTCCTCTTTATCACCCTGCTCCCCTATTACTCAACAGCTCATGGTGCTGCATTATGTTATGTTGTATTCATATACAGAGGGGATGTTTCAGTACTTTTTACTCTCTAACATTCTCTTTCCCTCTCCTATCTCCCATAGTCCCTTCAAACAGACCCAGGAGATTAAAATAGGTCTTTTCTGGAGGTGGGTACCAGTAGTGAGGCAGGCTAAAATTAGGGAAAGTATGGGACTTATAGAAACTTAATATTACATCTTAGATTAACCATGCTGTGACTCCCCACCCATTGATGATTGGATGCAAATCACCTGGTTCCATTCTTCCCATAGATTAGTTTTAAAAGCACCTAGAAAGGAGAAGCACGCTCTCTCTGCCTGCAGATTTCACCTACGCCCACCATGCTCCCTTTTGTATTTCCCTTCCCTAACTTTTAATAAACTCCATTTACACCCACATATCCTGCCATGGATTCTTCTACACCAAACAAAGAATTTGCAAGTCTTCTGATCACAGACTCCACCATGCTGCCAACAGTAAGAGGGAGGAGGGCATAAGGAAAGGGTGAATGAAGGTGAATATGGTGGATGTATTTTGTATTCATATATGAAAATAGAATAATGAAACCTGATGAAATTGTTCTAAGAAGGGCATGAGGGGGATGAGCAAAAATGATGGAGGAGGTGACTCTAACTTAGCTATATTGTAAGCACATATGTAAATATCACAGTGTATTCCCCTGTATAACTATTATATGCTAATGAAAAATTTAAAAAGAAAATATGAACTTTTTGGATGAAAGGCAGTGTCCATCTGTAAAATTCTATTAGGATTTTCCGTTGTACTACACAGGACATATGTAGGCACAAAAGTTAAGAAACTAAGTCTTAGAGAAAGTCCTTTTGATCACCAAGTAAAGAACAAGGCAATCTCCTAGAAATTCTCTTTCCTAGGATTATTTGCCCTGGGATCTGTGTAGCATTACCCATCAGTGCACTAGCCACATCATCCTCTAGCTTCCAGAATTGATGGCGTGGATGAGAAGCACAGGCATTTGAGAGTTGGTGTTTGCACACATTTCCTCTCTACATATATGTTGGTGGCTACTTACTGAGCTAAGGAGATAGGAGAGACAATGTTGAAGACCAGAGTTCTGTCTGAGGCTTAGACTCTTAAGTCAATCAATAGTATACTAATTGTGGCCTAGTATAGTCCTGGTAGCAGTGTAAGAGAAGGTTTTTTGTGAAATGATTGGAAGAAGCAGTTAATTGATAAAGGTAGTTAAAATAATAAAACCATGCCTTACATTTTAACATAAAATGAATAAATGTATAGGATATGTCAGCCCTTATTAATGTCTTTGATTCTGTAACAGGTGCTTAAAAACTGCCTTTGCTGAGGAGCACTGACTCCTTGCTTGGGTCTGTGAATTAACTAAAGGCAGGAAACATGATTGTGATGCCTGTTTTCCTTAGAAATGGAAGGAATAAATGGGAAAAATGTAACTGGGACTACAAAAGGGAAACCTTTTGGTGTAGTCAGTTTGCATGCTGGCTAGTTTACTCTGCTTGCTAATCAAACTGACATTTTCCTTCTTTTGTCTATGTGTTGAAGAGCTCAAAGTTTACACCTTTTACTCTTTAATTAAACCAGTCTTCTATCACTCTCTCTAACCACCAAAGGAGTAAACTTGTCAGTCAAGACATACAGCTTTGGAGATGTAGTATCCAGGCACCTGGCGAACCAAGACTGGCACTCATTGTGGGACATGTGGCATTTTTGTCATGTACCTGAACTGGGTTCCTGAACTCCAACCCTTCCCCCCTTTTTGGCAGTACTGGGGTTTGAACTCAGAGCCTCACACTTGCTAAGCAGGCACTCTACCACTTGAACCATTCTGCCAGTCCTGTTTTGGGTTGGATATTTTCGAGATAGGGCCTCCGAGAACTATTTTCGCCAGGTGGCCTCCTGATCTCAGCCACTAAGGTAGCTAGGATTACAGGTGCAAACTACTGGTGCCCAGCTGAGCTCCCTTTAAAAAGCTGACATTTTCTCTCAGAAGTGAGACAACAGAGCATTGACTGGTTATCTGATGAGTAATAAACCTTATTTCTTTGTTCTCAAAACCCTGCTCTCCTTATTTGTGAATTAGCATTTAGACCAGGGGACTGGCTTTCTGGTAACAAATCTGCAGATTTTTCAGGATTCCATGACCACATTTTTGCATAAATGGTGTATCTATAGTTTATTTGCTATAGTCAGTTTATTTTATTTTGTGGTGTTGGAGATCCAATCCAGGGCCTTGCACATACTAGGTAAGGACTATACCACTGGGCTATACCCCTAGCCCTTCAGCTCCTTTAAAGTAGAATAAGAGCTAAAGACACTAAGGAGACAATCTTGATGCAAACTCCAAAGGATTTTTACTTATTTTTTCTGCACTTTATAGTTGTCCATTATTTTGACAACAGTTTTTTAAACTCTACTGAATCTTTCCAAGAATTCCCTTTAGTTGTCATAGGAACAATAACTCTTTTTTCTCTTTGCATATTTAGATTAATGTTTATCCTAAGTGAAATTAACTTAGTTTACATAATTACAATGAAAAGTTCAACTAGTATGAACAAGTTTAGTAACCAACACAACTTTTTTTTTTTGTGGCACTCGAGTTTGAAATCAGAGCTTCATACTAGCAAGACAGGCTCTCTGCCACTTGAGCCACACCTCCAGCCTTTTTCACTCCAGTTATTTTGGAGATAGGTCCCACTTTTTGCCCAGACATATACCACCACAGCCAGCTTCTTTCTGTTGAGATGGGGGCCTCACAAACTTTTTTGTCCAAGCTGGCCTTGAACTGCCATCTCAGCCTCCCAAGTAGCTAGGATTTGGGCATGAACCACCAGTGCCTGGCACAACTGATTCTTGATAAGCGTGCTATTCCACATATGGGAATGTTAATGGCAAAACGTATTCCCAAAAGATCTCAGTCCTGTGTTCTGGCATAAAAGAATCCAAGCAGAACACGTGGGTGTAATAGGGGTTTTAATATTAAAAGTTAGAGAAGTGGGGCGGGGAAGTAGCTTGGTGGTACAGTGCTTGCCTAGCATGCACAAGGCCCTGGGTTTGATCCCAGCACCAAAAAAGAAAAGACAAAAAAGTTAAGAAAGGGAAATTCAGGTGGAAGTCAGGAAGTAGAGAGCTACTCTTCTCCAGGTGCTTTTAAAACTTACGCTAACCTGGAGGAAGGTCAGAACCTGGTGATTCCCATCCAACCATCAGTGAGCCTGCCTCAGGAACAATAGGGTGGGGTTTACTTATGAGCAGCCTCTAGCCATGAGTATTTGTCAAGTCATAGTATGGTTTTTACAAAGAGAATGGGAGCACTCTTTACCTGGAAAATGAGTTAAGTAGAGGTATTGAAACAACTGGCTATTATGGATTGAATCATGTGTCCTCTCAAAATTTACATGTAATGAGAAGTGTGCTCTTTCAATTTTGAAGGTCTAGGACTTACTGGTACAGATTTCTCAGGAGAGTATGTTTTGAAAGACTATTTCAAACAGCACACATGTACAAAGGACCAAGTTCTATCAGAAAAACTTGTAATTGGACAATATACTTTTTAAAAAGTATTTGTACTAATAGGAGTTTAGCAGTCACTAAGTGCCAGGAAATATGACACCAGTTATCCTGGCCACACCAGTATAATCCTGTCTCATTTTGAGGAAAATCCTTCACTTCTAGAGCAATTTTTGCCCTTTAACATGCTTGTAAAATAATAGTATAAACTTTTTGTAGGTTTAAAATGTGAGTGGAATGGAACAGATGTGTATTCTGAAATTTTGAAATATCATAGCCTGATGGATGGTACTTAATCTTTTTACAATGAACGTTTATATATACAGATATTTGAAACTGCCAGATTATGTTTTTTAGTTAGATTTGGTATGGGGAATGAGTAAGAATAGGGATTCTCCCAGTGTTTTCTAGTTATACTCAAATGTATAATTACAATTTTGGTTAAGCCATCACCATTCCTTATTGCCATTTAATCTTAGGATTTTTTTGTACTTTATGGCCATAATTTATTTCATACATGTTATCATTAGCTTTCTTAATTCTGAATTTCTGGAATTCTACTTCTTGAAAATTCTGGTTTAAATATTGTATCTAATACTAACTGGACAAAGAAACAGACTTGCCAGAGAAGAGCTAAAGCTTCCCCTAATGTTTTGACAGACATGAAGAATACTTCACATTTCAAAACAGAAATCCTTTTCCATGAGATAAAAATCGAAGAGCTTCTTCCTAAAGATTTTCCTACCAAACACAATACTTTAGTGCATCATGTATTTTTAGCAAAAGTTCATTTCATATTCAGATTTTTTCCATTATGCTGTGATTTTTGTTAGGATAATTACATCAAGTATAAAGAGCTCTCAGTGTAATATAAAAACTAACTAAAAAAGAAAGTACATACCAAGATACCACAATCTTCCATGCTTAACAGCAAATGTATTCAGTTCCTTTCCATTCAGCACATAAGGTAACTATGTGCTTCTTTTTCAAAACAATAGTTTAGTATAATCTTTGAAGATCCAGTCATCTTCCACAGTGAACAATGTGTTCTGGTAAGAATCTTACATGACGGGAAAAGGAACATTTTTCCTGACCTACAGATTGGCCAAGTAAGGAGTGTACTAAGAGGAGAGCTAATGTTTACTGTCTCTTCCATTACCATCAGACTCATGTAGGTCCTGTATTAACCTGTATCCCTGTACCATCAGAGGCCTATGGAAGCCATTCAGATTTGCCATAGCAGGCAGGAAGGCACAGGAAAGAGAAGCAAGATGATAAACTCAGTGTCCTATGATGGAGTGTAGGGTCTGCTGGCTGGAAGAAACCAGAGCTATGGAAGTAAACTTGTACTCCTTAGGATGCCATGCCTAGGAGAAAGCCTCCGAAAGATCCTCCAGTCACTGAAACATTCTTCTTCACAAAGGACACAATCTCCTCAGCTTTACTCTTGACCTTGGTTGGTATTTGGTTACTCTTAGGAATCTTTAACTGTTCTTTGGATTTTTTTCATGTTCTTCTCTACTTGTTGCCAGTCAACTTTGCCATATCCATTGTGGTTTGCAAGCTGAAGGAGAAAAACAATTCACCTCCCACAGCTGTTAGAGCCAACTTTCCAACCTTCTGGAACGAGAAGGCAGTGTACCATCCAGTGACACCACCAATTAACACTCTATACTCTTTGACTGATGGACCAGATTCCTATCCAAACAATTTGCACCACCATGGTTACTTTTTTAGCAAATTCAACAAGGTCCAATGGCCCTTCAAAGTTTCCTTGACTGGGCATGGCCATTTCAGGTAGCTGGTCTCAGGAGGACATCCTCAGAAAATCCCAGGGCAGGAAGCTGAGTAGGCATGGTTGTTATCACCAGCTGGCTTCCGGCTCATGGGGAAGATGTTTCCATTCTAATGGCTACAGCAGAAGACCTCATGGTATTTTTTGAATATCCAAATTAATATTTTTCACCTAAAAACCTCATTAAAATAAGCAAAAAAGTTATATGCAAGGACACTGAATCTATCATAGGAATAGAAACCTAATTATAGCATGTACTATTTGTTTAATTTTGAAATCCATTTTATCTTTGAGCTTTTAATGCTTTTTTCGTTTACTGATGCAACTAACAAATATTTTTAGAGTGATCTGTAGGAATGCTATGTAACATAAGCCAACTAATTTTAGTCTTATTATAACCCAAAATAAAATCTTCAAAAGAATTCATATATGGAGGTCCTAACCACCAATGTGGCTGCAATTAGTGTTAGGAAGTGATTAAAGAGATCATAAGGGTGGGGCCCTAGTCCTACTGAATTAGTGTCTTTATAAGAAGGGCTTGCTCTGTTTTGTCTTGACAGAACAAAACTAGAAGGTGACTGTAAGCCAGAAAGAGAGCTTACTCCAGACCAACTGTGTCAGACCTTGATCTGGGACTTCTTGCCTCCAGAACACAGTTCTATCTAATTTTTGTTATGGCAGCTCAAACAGACTAAAACACTATCCTTTTATCCTCAGTATTTAATACTATGCCTTTGGTCCTGAGGAACACTTAATGGGAAAGTTTAGTTTGGATCAAGACAAACTTACTGCCATTTCTGGAAAATTGACTGAAAGTATCATCTAAGCTAATTGAATCCTGATAAATAGCATATTTCAAGGAAATATTGAAATACATTTACAATTCTAGTTCTAATAATGAATTATTGAAAAATAGCTACTTAAATCAGCTCCTGAGCTTATCACTAAAAAAAAAACCCCAGATAGTCCTTTATAAGTTAGGCAGCCAAACTCTTCTATCTGTTAACAAGAGTCTCATGGTATTAGTATAGCTATAGATTACCTGTGGTGCTTCACAGAATACTCAGCACCATCAGTACATTTGTCTATTTGAATGAATGACAGCATCTTTTAGTCTTTATCATAGTGCCAAAAGCAAGGCAAAAGAAATTGACATTATTGCTAAGGTTTATGTAAGAAAGTCTTTAGCTACATCAGAGACCTTAGTTTATAGAATTATTTCTCAAATTTCCCCAAGTGTAGTTCACCATTGCACCAAGCAACCCTTGCTTAAGTGTAATCTCCACACATGCACAGACTTGCACCAAACCAGTATACCTGGAGCCTAGATCGCATTAATCACCAAGGGATGTAAGATACTCCAGACAGTCTGCTCAAACCTCTCATAAATCCTCCCTTCCCCTGCAGCTTTCCAAACAAAGTTCAACCACATTACCAAAAGAAGAGAAAGAATTACCTTAAGAAATCAGTTTAAAAAGCAAAAAGTGTTGACATGAAGCTGACACAGCATTTATTTGTACTGTGATAGCAGTGGCTGGCATGGCATCTTCCTAAGAAAGACGTGGCTTTTTATTAGTTTTGCTGTAAGATTTTATGGAAACGCATATTGAATAAAATTCACAAATTGTCCATATCTGCTCCATGAGAGAGTGTATGAACATGAAATTTCTTTCTTTAAACACTTGGGTTAAATTCTGCCTTAAAAGTTAAAGTTTGACAGGACTATTTATTCTGATAGACCAATGTGTTGTCATTTAACCAATTACCTTAGTGCACTCAGAAATAAGTGAAGCAATATACTTCAGCTATGCCTTATGCTTTTATACTCGTCACTTTTCATACCACATTTGCAGACACATGTACATACGTGTGTATACATCACAATACACACTCTTACACATGCAACACATTCACTTGTGCACACATACATGTCTAGACATGGGCATCACCCATGCTCACCTTATAGTAGGAGACCAGACAGTTTCATATAAGAAAAAAAATAACTACAACACAAAAGAACTCTGGCTATGAACCTTGAGGTTTTTGAATTAGTAATTTATTTACTACATCATCAAAATAACTTCAAGTAGATCAAATAGATCAAATTGGAAGGAAAAACTTTGATTAATCCAAAAGAAGGCAAAAGAAGATTGAGAGAACAAACATGAGGCAAATAGAAAACAAATACTGAGATGAGAGCCTTAAAACAATACCAATAATTTCATTAACTACTAAAGAACTAAACACTACAACTAGAAGGCAGTTAGTTAGCTGGGTGCAGGTGGCTCACACCTGTAATTTTAGCTACTTAAGAGGCACAGTTTGGGAGGATCACAGTTCAAGGCCAGCCTGGGCAAATAGTTCTTGAGACCCTATCTCAAAATAAACCCAACACAGAAACAGAGCTGGCAAAATGACTCAAGTGGTAGAGCACCTGCCTAGGAAGTAGAGGCCTTGACTTCAAACCCCAGTACCACCCCCCTCAAAAAAAATGCAGATAGTTAGACTGAACCTCAAAATCAGACCAACATTATAAGACATAAAATTTAAATATGAGGACACAGAAAAGTTGAAAGTTAAATGATAAAAACATAAGTATCATGTAAACACTAACTTTACCAAATAGTTTCTTATGAGAACTGGTATGACTATATCAGGATCAGACCAAGTAGATGTGTTAACAGCATTGGTTCAGTCTGGCCACAAGACTTCCAAGCTCTTTGTGTCCCACCAGGAAGACTTCATGGCAGGCCATGTGAGTGTAAAGCTAGTTTTCTGAAAGGGGAGGATGGTGTGCCGCAGGTGTTATTTGGAGGGTGACAGCATATGCTTCTCCTTTTTAGGCACTTTTAAAGCTTATGCTAATCTATGCACAGGGAGGAACCAGGTGATTTCCATCTAATAATCAAATTGCGGGGAGTGGCAATGGGCAGTTCCTGGCCAGGTGAGGGTGGTCTGGGCCATCCCTGGGCAACCTACATATGAGTCCCAAACTTTCCCTACTTCTAGCCTGCCTCAGATGCTCTAGTTTAGGTATGATATCTTTCAAAAGCCCATGTGTTAAAGGCATGGTTCCCAGACTGTGGCACCATTAGGAGACGATGGTACCTTTAAAAGGTGTTAGCTGAAGGAAGTTCGGTCACTAGTGCGTGGATATTGGGACGCCAGCCCCTTCCTCTCACTGTGCTGTTGTATGTTGAAAGTATGTAACTTGCTTTTTAAATTTTATAGGGCGTCACGGTTAAGAGTTTGTCTGCAGTCTCAGAGAAGACTTTGGACTTGGACTTTTGAGAAGTGATCAAACTTTTTGAGACTTTGGGAATTCTTAGAAATGGACTAAGTGCATTATTAGGTGGACACGAGCCTTTGACAGTTGGGGTAGAATGTTATGGTTTTAATACAAAATGTCTACCACGGGTTCAAGTGTTGAATCCTAGGTCCCCAGATGATGATGTTATATTGGGAAGTGCTGGAAACTATTGAGGTGGGGCCTCTCTGGAGAAAGTAGGTCACTGGGGACCTGTCCTTGGGGGATATATGTTCCCCTGGTCCCTTCCTATATTACTCTCATTGCTTCCTGTTTGCCATGAGTTAAGAAGCTTTCTGATATTGATACATTATTTTTCATCATAATTCATAGTTTACATAGGTCTATTAGCTTTGTGTTACTGTAGTGAAATACCAGAGGCAAGTAACTTATAAAAAGAAAAGATTTATTTAGTTTATAGTTTCAGAGGCTTAAAGTACAAATGGTGTAGTGCAGGTTTAGCAGGGCTGCCCTTTGCTCACCTCATGGCATGGGTAACAATGCCAGGGTGCATGTAGGGAGAAAACAAGTGATTATATCTCCAGCTATAGCAGAGGAGGGGAGAGAGAGGGAGAAGGAGAGAGAGACAAAGAAAAAGTCCTATAATCCTTTATCTTTTTTTTTTCGATGTTACTGGGGTTTGAACTCAGGTCTTCACACTTGTTAGGTAGGCTCTCTGCCATTTGACCCAAACCTCCACCCCTTTTGCTCTGATTCTTTGGAGATAGGGTCTTGCTTTTAGACCAGGCTCACCTGGACCACAGGCCTACCATCGCTGGGATGAAAGATGTGTGCCACCAGCACACCAGCAGAAAAAGCTGACTTTTTTCTATGGAGATGGGGTCTTAAACTTTCTTGCCCCAGCTGGCCTCAAACCCTGATTCTCCCAAACTCAGCCTTGCAAGCAGCTAGGATTATAGGCATGAGTCACAATCTCTTTCGAGGCTCCACAATGTTTTTTGAGGGCATGCTCCGAATGACCTAAGGACTTCCCGCTATGTGTCACCTCTTAAAGGTTTACGGCATCTTCCCATACTACCACCTTTCACATAGGGATTTTGTGGGGGCACTAACCATATCCAAATCAAATCACTCTTTGTGTTGTTTATTAGTTCTATTATATTTTTGAATTACCATACTTTAATCATACCAGGGGACTTCATTGTGGTAATTCCACACATGCATACAGTCTTGAGATCGGGTCTTGAGAACTATTTGTCCACACTGGCTTTGAACCATGATCCTTCTGATCTCTGCCTCCTGAATAGCTAGGATTACAAGTGTGAGCCACTGGTGCCAGGCCTACATACAGTGTACTTTGAACAATTTCACCCCTCCATTATATTTCCATTCCTTCCTCTCTCCTCCATCCTTTTTTTCAAACAGAGTCTGGTAGATTTCATTATGCTGTCTTCATATATATGCAGCATACTTCAGTCCTCTTCATCCTGTATTTCCTTTCTTTTTTCCTCTTCCTCCCTCCCACTGATTCTCCAGACCCCCTTTTTTACATTCATGTCCCATCATTAATATCATCAACATGATCATTTCAGGTCTAGGATTCGAAAATGAATGAGAGCATGAGATATTTAGCTTCTTGTGCTTGGTTTAATCTCACTCAACATGATAATCTCCAGTTCTATTCATTTTCCTGCAAATGACATAATTTCATTTTTCTTTATGGCTGAGTAGTATTTCATGATATATATATATTTTTTTCTTTATCCATTCATCAGTTTTTGGGCACCTCAGTTGATTCTTCAATAAACATGAGTATGCAGGTATCTTTCCTAAATATTGATTTACACTCCTTTGAATATATGCCCAAGAGTGGTATGGTGGGATCATAAGGTAGGTCTATTTTTAGTTTTTTGAGGAACCTCCATTCTGATTTCCATAATGCTTGTACTAGTTTTCATTCCCACCAACAGTATATGAGGGTTCCTTTTCCCCACATCCTGGCCAGCATTTGTTGTTATTTTCTTAATGCTTGCCATTTCTGTCGATTTGGACAAACACATAGTGTTATGTATCTACCATTATAGAATTATACAGAACAGTTTCATCACCTTAAAAATGCCTTGCACTCCACTTTACATCCCTCTCTTCCTTCCCAGAACCCCTAAAACCCACTGATCATTTTATTGTGTTTATAGTTTTGCCTTTTCCAAAATATCACATAGTTTGAATCATACTATGTATTATTCTACTTAGGCTGCCATAACAAGATACCACAGATTTGGTGGTTAAACAACAGAAATTTATTTTCTCACAGTTCTGGAAGCTTAAAGTCCATGGGGTCATGAGGGTTGGTAGGTTGGTTTCTGATAATGCTTCCCTTCCTGAATCATGGGTGGCCACTTTCTGTATGCTCACAGAGCTGTTTCTCTGTGTGTAGGCATGAAGAAGGAGAAATAGCTCTGTTGTCTCTTCCTTTTATAAGAATACTCGTCCTCGCTGGGTGTAGTGGTGCGTACTTATAATCCCAGTCCTCAGAAGACTAAAGCAGTAGGATTGGGAAGCCAGTCTGGGCTACACAGGGTGACACTTTCTCAAGCAACAACAGCAACAAAAAGAAATCTAGCCCCATTGTACTAGGGCTCTCTCCTTAGGGCTTCATTTAACCTTAATTACCTCCCTAAAGGCCCTATCCCCAAATACAGTCACATTGTGGGTTATAGTTTCAACATATGAACTATGGGAAGACACAATGCAGTCTATAAAATACCATATGTACCCTTTTTCAAACTGGTTTCCTTGGTGTAGCTGTACACACTACATTTTCCACATCTTTTAATAGCCTGATAGTTCATATCTTTTAAATCACTGAATAATATGCCATCCTATAACTATATTACAGTTCAGATACTCACGTGAATCACAACGATTCATATGCAGGTTTTTTGTTTGTCATACATTTTCAACTAATTTGGGTAAAATATGCAGGTATACAGTTGCTGGATTACAGGAGCCCATGTTTATCTTTGTAAGAAATTTTGAACTGTTTTCCAAAGTGGATGAACCAGTAATTTTTTTCTTTTAATTATTTATTAGCATATTATAGTTGTACTGGGGGTATATTGTAACATTTATCAAAGTGTTTACAATATATCTTAGTTAGATTCACCACCTCCATTTTTCTCTCCCTTGATATAACAGTTTGAACAGGTCTTGTTCCATTTTCATAAGTGAATACATAGTACTTCCATGATATTTGCCCTCCTTCACCCTTTCCTTATGTCCTTCCCCTTCCCGCTGGTACCAAACCCCAGACAGGACTTGTTATACTTTACTGTCCTTCATTTTTTTTTAAAGATATTTTTGTTTGTTTGTGATGGCTATACAGAGAGTTTCATTGTGACATTTCATATATCTATATCTATATCTATCTATCTATCTATCTATCTATCTATCTATCTATGTATTATACCCTGAATTGGTTCATCCCCTCCATTACTCTCCTCTCTACTTTAGTCCTCTTCTTGTTGTGATTTCAACAGATCTTAATGTTCCATATTCATATTTGTATAGAAAGTACATCAACCATATTCACCTTCTTTACTTTCTTCATTTACACCCCCTCCCATAAATATCCCTCCCCTTAGTGTGAGTGATTTGTTTTAGATTCTTTTTTTTTTTTTTTTGCGGGGCTGGAGTTTGAACTCAGGGCCTATCCCTTGAGTTACTCCACCAGCCTCCCCTCCCCACACTTTTTTGCCTGGGCTGGCTTCAAACTGGGATCCTCCCAATCTCTGCCTCCTAAGTAGATAGCATTATAGGCATGAGCCACCAATGCCAGGCTTAGATTCTTGTCAGTCATTGTTTGGGTTGCTGTTCATTGTCAGTGGGATTTTTGCTTTGCTATTTTACCCGTAGATGTATTGTGCCTCAGTCAATCTAACCCCCATAAGAAAAATGACCTTTTCTATCAAAGTATTTGCTACCCTCTTAGATTACTTAAAAATTCCTCAGGTGGCCATCTTAGGTGACTTGCATGTTTAAAGGCTCCTTGCTTCTTTTTCCGGATCCCTGTACTGCTCCATTGCCCACCAAACTGTATACCCTAACCCATCCCCCAAGCCTTTTAGCCAATCGGGAAGATTGGCTAAATCTTGACCTGGACAAATCCCAGGTGAGGGGCAGGTACAACTGCATCAGGGATATAAGGAGGAGCCACTGTCAGCCATTTTGTCCTTGCATATTTGCTTGACTGGAGTGAGCACATGCTTGTACTCTCTTCATCAAGAGAAATTGCCTTGTCAAGATTTTCTCTGCCTCTTTTGTGTCTGTTTTCAGCACTGGAGGGTCTTTAATTCCAACAATTTGGGGGCTCATCTGGGATTTTACATTCTGTCCAGGAAGATCCCCTTCCTGGCCCTTCCCTGGGGAGATGTGTCCTGCTGCCTGGTTCCAGCAGCCCCGAGGTTTGGCTGAGGGCAACAACTTTCCAGATCTGCGAGTGAACTCGGACTCCACAATTTCTTGACAATGTGGGTAAAACAGCTCTGAAGACGGGGACCATGGTGACCACATAAGTTTTGTGCACAAACCAAGACAAGAAACATCATGGAGGTGACTAAGTAATGTCTTGGTGGTTGGGATATTTGAGGCTATGTGATGTGTGAGTGAGACATGTTGGGTGACACGCAGGGAAAGCAGAGTCCTGAGCTGCAGTTCTGAGGTGACCTCATACTGTTTAAGGTGGAATTAGATTCTTGAATCAAATCCAGGTCAGCAGCTTATACTGACCTGCCAGCTACCAAGAGGTGCCTCAAACTTCCACAAGGGATGCAGCTGGAGATGGACAAAGCAAAAGAGAATCAGAATGCAAGGAACCTCCAAGGCAAGGGGGAGTTGAGCTCCTGCTAGACATAGCACAGTTGACCAGAAGGGAGAAATGGGAAATAAAGGCAGCAAAGAGGGAGGCCAGAAAACAAAGGCCCAGGATAAAATACCCTCTGAGAGCCCCCTAGGGAAGATGTTAAAATAATGGGATGAGAGCCTCTGTACTAAAGGGAAAACGAAACAAAGAATGGTTGAATACTGTTGTTTTATCTGGACCCAAGAACTGATCTTAAAGCCTTTGGGTTTTAGCCAAAATTTGGGGTCTGATGAAGACTGGGTCGTCTGTCAACTATTAATTGAGCATGTAAACTCAAAAAGAGTAAGATCAAAAAGAATTAACCTAGAAGGTAACACCCACGCACAGGAAATCAATGTGAGTCAATACCCTGTATAGCTATCCTTATCTCAACCGGCAAAAACCCTTGTTCCTTCCTATTATTGCTTATACTCTCTCTACAACAAAATTAGAGATAAGGGCAAAATAGTTTCTGCTGGGTATTGAGGGGGTGGGGGGAAGAGGGAGGGGGTGGAGTGGGTGGTAAGGGAGGGGGTGGGGGCAGCGGGGAGAAATGACCCAAGCCTTGTATGCACATATGAATAATAAAAGAAAAAAAAAAAAAGAGGAGATGGAATATGCCCTCTGTTGTAGACAGAGTCCTGTAGTCCTGTTTCCACTTAAAGAAAAGGAAAAAAGACAAAAAGAAAAAAAAAAAAAAAACCAAACCCTTTCTAACAGGGATTTACTCCCCACCCTCCCATAACCTGCTGTTCCCCCAGCTCAGGCACCAGAGCCAGCCCCTGCACTGCCACCTCAGACTTCCACCTCTCCACCTCCCCATCCTAACCCTTCCACCTCCTCCCCCCCTTCCCTCCCTACCTAAAACCCCTCCCTACTGTGACTTCAAAGGGAGTTAGAACAATGTCATCAAGAGACTGAGAATATACTTTTTCCTCAGTCTGAAGAAGAAAACCCATACTCCATCTTTCCTCTCAGGGAGGTCCCCCTTGGAGGGGGCGATACAGGATTTATAAATGCCCCACTTACCAGCTCTGAGGTCCAAAATTTTAAAAAGGAGTTGTGACCCCTTCTTGAGGATCCCTTTGGGGTCTCAGAACAGGGTGATCAATTTCTGGGACCACAGATATATACTTGGGCTGAGTTGATGACTATTTTGGGAATTCTCTTCTCAGGGGAGGAAAGAGCCATGATCTGTAAAGTGGCAATGGCTATCTGGGAGCGTGAACACCCCTGGACAAAATATCTTGGTGGCTGATGTTAAGTCTCTTAATCAAGATCCCTGATGGGATAACAACATCCCAGCACACTGAGAAAATGTATGAGAGTTGAGAAATTTAATAATAAGGGGATAATCAGGGGGAGTGATTAACACAAACATTAGCTTTATAAATTTCCTGGAAAGCCAGGGACTTCGTATTTCAGAGAATAAGTTACAATTTGCTGAGACTGAAGTAAAATATCTGGGACATTTAATCAGTAAGGGCCCATGAAGGATTGGTTCAGAAAGAATAGAAGGAATTACTGGTCTCCTGCTCCCAGGAACAAAACAAGAATTAAGAAAATTCCTTGGCTTAGTGGGATACTGCCAATTGTGGATAGATGCATATGCCCTTAAAACTAAATCTTGATATCTCAAATTGACCCAAGAGGGACCAGACCCCCTTTCTTGGACCCCCCGTGGAGATAAAACAAGCCCCTATCACACACAGTCCTGGTGCTAGCCTTGCCCTCTTCTTAAACAGCCTTTTCACCTCTTGTAAATTTAAACAAGGGAGTTGCCCTTGGTGTGCTATCCCAAAAGCATAGGGATCAATGTCAACCTGCAGCCTTCTTATCTAAATTCCTGGATCCTGTCACCTGAGGTTGGCCTGAGTGCATTCAGGCAGTACCAGCTACAGCCCTTCTAACCAAAGAAAGTAGAGAAATCACCTTTGGGGGAAACCTGATTATTATCACTCCCCATCAAGTTAGAACAATCTTAAATCAGAAGGTGGGCAGATGGCTGACAGATTCTAGGATCCTAAAGTATGAGGCTATCTTGCCAGAAAAGGGTGACCTGACTCTAACTACTGATGAGACCCTAAATCTAGCCACTTTCTTGGAAGGGGAAGCAGGAAGGAGGAGCCCTGCACATAAATGTTTAGATATTATTGAATACCAAACAAAAGTAAGGCCAGACTTCAGTGAAACTCCTTTCTAGACTTGGTTCCATTTCATTGTGGGTGGATCCTCTCAGGTAATTGAGGGAAAAAGACATAACAGGTATGCCTTTACTATAATAGATTCAGGCTGACTCCCTAACAATTAGTCAGCACAGACTTGCAAATTGTTTGCTCTAAATTAGACTCTTAAAAATCCGTCCACTAACACGTGAACTAAACAGAACTTTCTCAAAAGAAGAAATTCAAATGGCCAGAAAACACATGAATAAATGCTCACCATCTCTAGCAATAAAGGAAATGCAAATTAAAACCATGCTAAGATTCCACCTCACCCCTGTTAGAATAGCCATCATCAGCAACACCACCAACAACAGGTGTTGGCGAGGATGCGGGGAAAAAGGAACCCTCTTACACTGTTGGTGGGAATGTAGACTAGTACAACCACTCTGGAAAAATATTTGGAGGCTACTTAAAAAGCTGGACATCGATCTACCATTTGATCCAGCAATACCACTCTTGGGGATATACCCAAAAGACTGTTACTCCAGAGGCACCTGCACATCCATGTTTATTGTGGCACTATTCACAATAGCCAAGTTATGGAAACAGCCAAGATGCCCCAGCACTGACGAATGGATTAAGAAAATGTGGTATCTATACACAATGGAATTTTATGCAGCCATGAAGAAGAACGAAATGTTATCATTTGCTGGTAAATGGATGGAATTGGAGAACATCATTCTGAGTGAGGTTAGCCTGGCCCAAAAGACCAAAAATCGTATGTTCTCCCTCATATGTGGACATTAGATCAAGGGCAAACACAACAAGGGGATTGGACTATGAGCACATGATAAAAGCGAGAGCACACAAGGGAGGGGTGAGGATAGGTAAGACACCTAAAAAACTAGCTAGCATTTGTTGCCCTTAACGCAGAGAAACTAAAGCAGATACCTTAAAAGCAACTGAGGCCAATAGGAAAAGGGGAACAGGTACTAGAGAAAAGGTTAGATCAAAAAGAATTAACCTAGAAGGTAACACCCACGCACAGGAAATCAATGTGAGTCAGTGCCCTGTATAGCTATCCTTATCTCAACCAGCAAAACCCCTTGTTCCTTCCTATTATTGCTTATACTCTCTCTACAACAAAATTAGAAATAAGGGCAAAATAGTTTCTGCTGGGTATTGGGGGAGGGGAGAGGGAGGGGGCGGAGTGGATGGTAAGGGAGGGGGTGGGGGCAGGGGGGAGAAATGAACCAAGCCTTGTATGCACATATGAATAATAAAAGAAATGAAAAAAAAATCTGTCCACTAAATTAGTTTTAGAGACTAGATTACCTTGGATTAAATGCCCTTCCGTAGCACTACTCAGGATAAGGATGGCCCCTTGGAAGGACACGAATCCATAATTAATGAGAGTTTTTGCTGCTCTATATTCTTGCTGGCATTTGGTATTGTCATTGTCTTGGATTTTAACCATTCTAATAGATATGTAGTATATCTTACTGTTTTAATTAGAAATTTCTTAATGACATATGATGTAAAACAATTTTTATATACGTATTTGTCATTAATACATACTCTTTTGTGAAGTGTCCAATCATATATTAGTGGCTTTAGAAAAAGAGTAAGAGAGGCCGAGTTAGCATGATTACTCTTTCTTGTCATGAGATGTCCTCCATCATATCGTGTTTGATATAGTAAGGAGGCGCTTACCAGAGGCCAGAACCAAGACGGTGTTTCTACTTTACTGAGACTTTTTAAAAATCATGATTAGGTGTTAGATTTTTTTCAAATGCTTTTCCTATATCTATTGATATGAGCATACATTTTTTTCTCCATTAGCTTGTTGATGTGCTGGATGGTATTAATTATTTTTTGAATGTTGAACCAGCCTTGCATATCTAGAATCAGTCCCCTCAGTTGTGGTGAAATATACTGACATATTTAAATTACTTTGAAAAAATACATTTTTAAAATGAGGTGGATAGAAGAACGTGTGTTTAAAGATTATGTAACAAAGTGGAACAATTATAAAGTTATATGGGATATAGAGACACATGTAAAAATGAAAATGATTTGATTTGTAGTGATTTTCATACTGTAAGTTTTTCCCTCTTCAATTTTGAGCATTCTGAGCCTTGATGAAAGCTGTTTCAGAACTATCAGTGGCAAATCTCCTCATGCATTTAAAAAAGCTTTTTATAATTCCCTAAAAATATGTTCCTGTTTTAAAAGTTAATTTCTGATTTTTAGCATAAAGGTCAAAATTCTACTCATTATAACTGTTTTCATTGACATCAGAAATACTCCTTCTCTGAATCCTGCTGCTTGTTTTTGTTGTTGACTTAAAAATATCAATATATACTTCCATTTTCTCCCCAATGTCCTAATTTTCTGTGGGCATCATAGGTGTCATGGGGAGAAATGGAGACATTAGACTCTTCCACAAGTAAACAAGCATCCATCAGTCACTTACCTCATGTCTGTCCATCTCCACTTGGATTTTGGAAAAATTACTCTGATCTTGAAGTTTTATGAACAAAGTTATAGATTTCTGGATTTGGGTTGTTCTTTTATTACACCTCTATAAAAAACTTTTTTTTTGTGGCATTAGGGTTTAAATTCAGGACCTCCGTTTGCTAGGCAGACATTCTACTACTTGAGCCTCTCCTCCAGCTGTTTGTCTGTGTGCTTGTGTGTGTGTGTGTGTGTGTGTGTGTGTGTGTTGGATATTTTTGAGATAGGGCCTCTTGAACTATTACCCCAGGCTGGCTTTGAACTGTGATCCTCCTAATCTCTTTCTTCTGAGTAACTAGGTTTACAGGCATGAGCCACCAGTGTACACCTAAAAAGCATTCTTTCTAAGATAAAAGAAGACTAAATCTCTCATAATGGATGCTTTTAGTAAACAAAGTTCACTAAAAAGAATCAGAAATTAAATCTAGAAAAGAATGTTTGCATTTTTTTCAGTTTCAATATTTTCAATAGCATTTAAACAGTTTGATATTTTGAATGATAAACTTAATTATTCCCTGTATTCAAGATATTGTGCTGCATGCTTTGCAAAACCTAACAATGACACTGATAAGGTCTTTGTCCCCACAGTGCAGAATCTCCATTTCAAACATGATTGTATGAAGGCTCTGAGAACAATACCGTCAGAGAAAGGAGTGGGGACAGGAGGAAGTAGATCTGACTTTGTGGAGAAGAAAGCATTTAACATAGATGCAAAGCAGCTTCAGAAGAAAGGATTTTTAGGAAGAGTTCTTCAGAACAACAACAAAAAAAACTAATAGGATGAATCTGTAGAGATTTATTTTAAGGAACTGTCTCATGCAAATGTGGAGTTAGCAAGCCCGAAAGCTGCAGGTTAGGCCAGCAGGCTGGAGACCCAGGGAAGGGTTGAGTTCAAACCTAAGCAACCTGTTGGTAGAATCCCTCTTTCCTCCAAGGTCGTTTGTTGGGAACCAAAAGCCACAGTCTGACAAGGTCGCTGTGGCCTAGCAGCATTCTGACAAGGTTGGAACCTGCAGGTGCACCATGCCTCTATCATGGTGGGAAGGAATGCTAAATGGTTTTCCCTTGACTAAAAAGAAGTTTATACCTAGTCAAGGACACTGGCGGTAAGAATGCAGGGTGGAAAACACAGAAAAGTTATAACTAGGTCAGAGTGTTTTTGATGTTTAAATCTCTTCCTCTTTTGTACAAAGCTGGCTGAGAAAGATTAAATTTTGCTAGTTGGTCGTCAACCTGCTGGCCCGCTCCATATGTGTCTTGTGTTGTGTTGTTCATTCCTGCCCTGAGCCCTTTCGGGTCAAGGACCTCTGAGATCCCAGCAGGTGGTGTCCCAACAGGGACTCAAACAGAGGCTTAAGGTAAGGAAGGCTCTGGAGGTGCACGCAAACATAATTTCAGTTTCAGTTCAAGGATATGAAGCAACATCGAGAGAGAAATGGGCCAACAAGTAAGTAAGGAGCAGGCTCTCTTTACAGAAATTTTATGTTCAATGTTGTGTAGTAGAGTCGCCTTAAATGTTTTCTGTCTTATGTCCAAGAGTGCACTTGAAATTGTTATAATTGTTTTATGTTTCATTGTGTAAGTTTTGTGTATATCTGATATTATTAATTTATTAGAGACAAAAAAATCTAATAGCTATGATAACAGTCATTAAAAACTAGGACTGACTCAAAACACTATTCCTAAAATTGACTCTTAATTCAGCTATCAATCCACCCAAAATGAGTCCTAAAAAGCCAGAATGGGACACTTCTCAATCTACTCCTAAAAGTTTTAAAAACTAATTTATCAATGTACTGTGGCCACTTAGTTAATTCTTACATGTTCTTGAGCTATTGAATCTATGCACACTTAAATTGACATTTATGGCATGCCTAATTTAAAACTTTTTACATATGCATATATTTAAACATCTTTAGGATGGTTCTTATTATAAAATTAATGTAAAGAAATACAAGGCTTCTGTTCTCTTCTCTCCCCCACCTCTTCTGCTGCTACTTTTAAGAAAAAACAATTTTTTTAAAGATTATATCAATCAGGTCTAACTAAATTATAGACATTATTTTATAGACAGTAACCTTAGTCTGTTTCATTTCATCATTAAGTAATTTACATTCAATTCCCTTATTATATCTCTATATATTTAGTTATAAATATATATAATATATATGTATGTATAACATATGTAATAAATATTATATTTATTATATATATTGACAAATGGTGTTTTTATAGGTTACATATTGTATAAAGACAATTTAAAATTGTCTTTCTTTATGGGTCTATATAATAAAAATAAGGCTAATTTAAAAAACAATTTTATTTAAATTTAAATTAAAAATTCTTATAAAAGTTATTTTAAAGTACAAGTTACAAAGTGATAAAGTTAAAGATGACTATAAGAGTTACCTAAAAGATTTTTTGGGGGTCATATCAAACTAAAATCTAATTCTCTATGTCCATAAAAAAACATGGCTATCTTAATATTGTTATGCTCTGAGTAACATCTACAAAAAACTATTATAAAAAAAGATTTTATCAAAGAAATTACTTGTGTTTTCTGTTGATATTGTCAAGCTTTAAGTACAACTAAATCAGAGTTCATTTATGTATTTGCTCATGCAAAGGTCTCTTAAATGACCACCTTATAACTGTGTTCTGTGCCTATACTTTATCTAAATATGATACAAACATTTACAAAGTTAAAAGATCAATTTATGTAAAATGATAAGCTAAAGCTCTCTTTTATCCAAAAGTGTTACATTTAACCTGCATCCTGACAGTCAGCCCGTTTGCCTTTAAAGATCCCACAAACCCTTCACAACTAATTTAAACAGTTTTACCACAAAGGTTTAGAGACAGGCTCACTCCCTGAGTCACCTAGCTAGGTATGGTCTTAAAGGGACAGGCTCACTCTCTGAGTCATGAGCAAATCTGCCCAATCCTCCATTTCCCACTCCCTCATACCATAAAGCAGCTTAGAGCTTTCTTGAGAGTTACAGGATTTTACAAAATCTGGATCCCTAGATATGCACCCTTGCCAGACTGTTTTTTATGCTCCTGCTAATACGCCTATTTGGGCCTTGTATAATAAATGCTCTCTCCAGATTTATATCTCAACAGGTCCAACAGATCAAACTCCAGATCTTGGTCAAGAAATACTCATCTCTGCCTACACATGAGCCCTCTATCCCATTCTGTTGGGGGCCCCTGAAGACTACACAGGTCAACCCCTGAGACAAGTACCCCCTCCACTATCCTCCTGTTGCCCCATTGTCAGCATGAATCAGCTATATGAGTCATCGCCCCTTTCCCCACCAGCAGTTGGATGCTTGTCTCCGAGGGGGGATTTATTGGGTCTGATGACCTAAGACAGATAAATGGGTATCCCATCCCCCCTGGAGAGCCATATCATTCCTACATCCTGAGGAGTTATAGGCCTGCATTCCTACACCCTGAGAGGGAGTTATAAACTACATTTCTGCATCCTAAAAAAAGATACAGGATCTGATAGAACTGTCACAGGCTGATGAGCAAAATACTCTCTAGATTGTTTCCCCTCCCCCAGTAAAGGTACAAACCACATCAGTTCACCTAACAAAGTCCAGAAATCCACGGCCAATAAAAAACAACAACAACAGAAAAAAGGGGCATCATTAAAGTGTCATGCATCTTTCCAATGGATATGTGTTACCTCCAAACCTTATAATGAGTCCCAATAGAGCTGGGAACATATTAAACAGCATTTAAAAAGTCTTGTACTAACCTGAGTTTAGATTTAGTTGCTTTGCATCAAGAAATATTAAACATACAAAACAGTAAGTTGCCTATCATTCAGCCCACAGATGTGGCCGCCTGGGTATTAGACACTTTGAAAGATTTTAACCCTTTTAACATATGAAGACACTCATTTTGGATTATGCATGGAATAGCTTTTCTAATTTTACTTATTCTGTGTTTATTTCCAGTCATCGCCGAATTGGCACGTACCAGCTCTTCACATTAAAAGCGGACATTCACCGTGTTCAATTAAAAAATATAAAAGAGAGGAGATGTTGGGAACCAAAAGCCACAGTCTGACAAGGTTGCTGTGGCTTAGCAGCATTCTGATAAGGTCAGAACCTGCAGGTACACCATGTCTCTATCATGGTGGGAAGGAACGCTCAATGGTTTCCCTTGACTAAAAAGAAGTTTATATTTAGTCAAGGACACTGGCAGTAAGAATGCAGTGTGGAAAACACAGAAAGGTTGTAACTAGGTCAATGTGTTTTTGATGTTTAAGTCTCTTCCTCTTTTGTATAAAGCTGGCTGAGAAAAATAAAATTTTGCCAGTTGGTCATCAGCCTGCTGGCCCTCTCAATATGTGTCTTGTCTTGTATTATTCACTCCTGCCCTGAGCCCTTTCAAGTTAAGGACCTCTGCGATCCTGGCAGTCGGTCTTTTTCTATCGAGACCTTCAACTGATTAGATATGGCCTACTCATATCATGGAGGGAAATCTGCTTTACCCAAAATCTTCCGATTTAAATGTTAACATCATCTAAAAAAGTATCTTCACATAAACACTTAAAATAATGTTTGACTAAATATCTGGGTTTGTGTTCTAGCCAAGTTGACATATAAAATTAACCATCACAACAGGATAAGCATGTTCTCAGACCTAGGGAAGAACTGAAGGTTGGTAATAGGGATAAATCAAGAAGCAAGGTCAGAGGGAAGGGAAGTATAGAGGAGTTGGGTTTAGAAAGAGAATGGTAAAGCATGGGTTAGGTGCCAAAAGAGTTTTAAAACGAAGAAAAAACTTAAAAAAGAAAAAGAAAAGGCAAAAATGAACCAACCAACCAAAACAAAAAACTCATTCAGCTTTGACCTCTCTGGAAGAATTGAGATATTGGTTAGAGGGAAGAGCTGGGGCTGATGGCAGCTGTAAGCTTGCCACAGGGATAAGGATGGATCTTGAGGATATGGGAAATATTAGGAAGGAATAAATACTAAGAATAAATTTAATGTCTCAAGAAATGTGGAACCTTGGCAGAATATCTTTGACAAGCACACTCTGGAAGACAGAGACAGTGATAAGGAGACCTAAACCTTAGGCTGACTTCCCGAGGCCACAGAATGACTTATGGTCACCATGGCAGTGTAAATGCATGTTGGCATTATCTTTATTTTTTTCTATAAGTTGTACCAAAACATCCACTTAAATTTGTACCGTACCTTTGAATAAAGAAGTTTGGTACCCTGCCCTCAAGTCAGATCTCTGTTTCTCTCTCTCTCTCCCTCTCTCTCTTTCTCTCTTTCCCTCTCTCCCTTCTGCCTTCCCTCCCCATCTTAATCTCTAATAGATGACAGCTGTGGGTGGAATAATAATAACTGGAATTTGAATACCCCAAACCCACTATGTGACTTTGGGAAGATTACTTACATTCTAATAGCCTCCATTGTGAAGAATAAATAAAATTATCTGGTGAAAAGTGTCTGGGACAGTAAGTGCTTCTCAACCAGGAATGACTTTGCCCCTCAAGGGACATTTGGTGATGTTGAGCCATTTTTGGTTGTTGCAGCTGTCACAACTGGAGGGTGGGGGTGGGGCAGAGGCCAAGAGTACTGCTAAACCCCCTCCCATGCGAGGACAGCCCACAACAAGGAATTATCCACGCCATCAGGCCAGTACCTGAGGCATCATAATCACGAAATGCTGGTTTCTGTCTGTATATTAATTGTGGAAACCAAATTGAATAGTGTGTTCCCCATAAATGGCTACATCTGAAGGCTTACTTTGTAAATATGTTAAAATGTCCTGCTGTCTGAAGAAGATTAAAGTGTAATTTGGAGACAAAAAGGAAGGAAATTCTATTCAGAAATTTGTATACAAGTAAAATGTGAAAAATAACCCCCAGCAAATCCAAGAATCTTCATAGTGAAGCTCCCTGGCTCTTTGTTGATCCTTTGATAAAGATCTGGACTAGGGCAGACTTTAATTAATTAATTATTTATTTATTTGGTGGGACTGGGTTTTGAACTCAGGGCCCTACACTTGCTAAGCAGGTGCTCTACCACTTTAGCCAGGCCCCTGGTCTTTTTATGCTTTAATTATTTTGCAGACCGGGTCTCACATTTTTGCCTGGGGCTGGCCTCACACCCATGATCCTACTATCTACGACCTACCTAGTAGATTATAGGCGTGGGCCACCATAGCCCAGCCCCTCAGACTCCAGTTTTAATGTACTGTGCTTCCTGAGTCGACATTTGAGGGAAACTTTCAAGTGGTATGGATTTACATCTATAAATATATTTATCCACTTTCCCTATGCATATTTTAGAAATAAAGCAGAGAACTCAGCAAACTGAATGGTTAAGTGCCAACCAGTCTTATGGGGAATTCCTTGCCTAAAAATAAAGCCAAAATAGCATTAGCAACTTCAGTGCCAACTACAGCCTTACGTGAGATATCTTAATATCTTTGGTTGCTCCACAAGTGCAAGCACTAAGCAAATATGCAAACATAAGGTGATTTTAGTTTCCTCAAAGAGATTTGACCATATTTGTGTCAAAAGTTCATATCATTTCTATTATATTTTGGTGGAGCTAGGAGGGAGTGGTGGCTCTGAATACCTTAGCTAGTTATCTAGCACTTAGTGATATTATTCTACCTAAACCCTATATTTAATCCTTTCCTTTACATTGTAGTCGAAGCTTGCAAAACAATGACCGGAAAAAGTAAAAACCTCTCAAAGCTTATTAAAAATGCTTTTCATTATTAAATTAAATGTGACCAGGAGGCTTGAAGACATACTTTGAATTTGAAGATAAATATCAAAAAAAGAAGTTCTCTTAAAATAGGATGAGTAAGAAAGAGTATGTGATCCCTGGTGCCTGCTCACTGGGCAGCAGCCCAGAATTCCTTCTCAGGCCTCAAGTAACTGACCAATGTCCAGAAACAGAGGGGACCAATGTCCCTGGAAATGGAAAGAAAAGTATCAGTCATGCCCAAAATCATCTTTCATGTCACCATTGTGAGTAGTGGCAGAGAGTAACTGCCAAGAGTACTAAATACAGCAGATGTCACATGTGGCGTGCTACCATGGGCCAGGAACTGTGTGGGTATCTTTTATTTGATCCTGACAACAACCTTCGAGGATTCAGATTATCATTCCCATTTTTCAAGTAAGAAAAATCTAATTATTGTTATTGTGTGTGTGTTTGAGAGAGAGAGCGACAGATTAAGTAAATTGCCTGAGTTCACTCAGCTGTTAGCTAAAGGAGGATTTAGAGCTACTATGAGAAGAATGTTGAAATTACTTTTTCTTTCCTTCTTTCTTTCTTTCTCTCTTTCTTTCTCCTTTCTTTCTTTCTCCTTTCTTCTTTCTTTCTTTCTTCTTTCTCTTCTCTCCCCTCCCCTCCCTCCTTTCCCCTCCCCTCCCCTCACCTCCCCTCCCTCCCTCCCTTCCTTCCCTCCTTCCCTCCTTCCCTCTCTCCTCCCCTCCTTCCTTCCTTTTGTTTTGCACTAGTGGGGTTCAAACCCAACACACAGGGCATGCTAAGCAAGTGCTGTAGCACAGAGGCGCATCCCTAGCTGAATAGATTTTATTTTAAGTAGTTTCATTTTATTTTACATATTGTGGGAGTTTTATACCAATTGTATAAATAATTACAACATAAGAGAAATAAAATCAATTGGAATCCCTAAAAGTCCATATAGCAATCTCATGCATCTTTTTTATGGTTAAACACTATACATATGTAATTTGACAAAAATAGAACCGTATACATTCGTTACAATTTTAGACTTAAATTTTTTTTCTTTTGAGACCAAAATCTTGCTACATTGTCTGGATTGGTCATGAATTCATGATCATCCAGCTTCAGCCTCCTGTGTGCTAGGATTACAGGTGTGCATTACCACACCCGGCTCAAAGTCTTTTAAAAATACAGATATTTACTTTTCCCTTCCTTCTTCCACTTACCTTCACATTTAAAGATATCCTGTTTTCTATACTTTTCCATTTATACACTAATCATAATCAAATGTACCCATATGTATGTATATGTACATATCTACATGTACATATGTATGTATCTTTTTTGGTTGTTGCCTATCAATGGGATCATTTTATGTTTTCCTTAGTGCATTTCATTTAACTATGCTCTGAGGAAATCCTTCTAACCCAGCTAGTTTGGATCTGACTTGATAATGGCAGAACAATTCCATGGAGTGGGCATTTGCTTTGTTTCTATTTCTCTGCTACTGTACAAAAATGGTTACAATAAATTCCTTATACAATGGCCTGGACTGACTTTGAACTCCAAAATCCTCCATTTCCTTTCCTTCATTCACTCTCCACATTCAGTCACCAGTTCAGTCTTTTTTTTTTCTTTTTTTTTATGGTACTGGGCTTTGAACTCATGCCTTATGCTCCTAGTCAGGCTTTCTACCACTTGAGCCACTCTGCCATTCCTTTTTTGTGTTGGATATTTTTCGAGATAGGGTCCCAAGAACTATTTTGCCTGGGCTGGCTTCGAACCTCTATGCTCCTGATTGAGTAGCTACCAGTGCCCAGCCAGTTCACTCAGTTTTATCCCTGAGATACCTCTGGAATCTGTGCTCTCCCCATGTCCGAGGCTACTGCCCAGTTTGAACCTTCATAATTTAGAGCCGGAGTGATTGTAATAGCATTTTAGCTGCCCTTTGTATTTCAGGCTTAATCCTCTTTCACCCCATCTTTTTCTTTCCCAGGAATATCTTTCTGATATATAAATGGATCTTATCTTCTCACATATCTCCTTAGGATATAAGTAATGTAGTTGGCTAAGAAGAAGAGAAACAATAATGCTTTAGAGATGGTAACTGGAACCCAGTAATCAGACTGGGTGTGGAGCTGACAACAGGAGTGGTGACATGCTTCAGCCGCAGAGAGTCATTCCCCCTGCACTGTTAGCTCTGCTTAGCTTCAACTGTTAGCTGCCACGAAGCAAAGTGGACCAGACTTGGATGATCTAATTTTTCAGTTTCATAGACTTTTACAGAAACCTTCCCATTGACTGGTGGCATCAATTAAAAAAAGATCTGCCATCTGAAAGGTTTGAAAACAGTATCACATGGGCCCAGCTTGTTTGTGATTCGCATTTCTTGCTGTTCCTCTCCTCATGCTCTTCATTATAACCATATTCTATAGCCTATAATTCCCAGAAGTTATCAACTCTTCCCAGACCACCTTTGCTCATGCTGCCACCTCTTCAAGGATGATTATTTCCTATTTGTTCATCCTGTAGGAAGTACTTCAGTTTGTTTCTGTTGGTGTTGTTTTGTTTTTGTGCTAGGCTGTTTGATTTAATTGACACTTTGGATCTACATAGAGTCTTGGGGTATAACGAGAAAGCAAAAGGATAGCATAACAGAGAGAAGCACCTAACATTACAGGTACCCAGGTCTATGGCCTCTCCTGGAAATAATGTGCAGCTACAGAAGCTTCTCATTAAACTTAGAAGTGAAGCACTGACCTCTGTCTTATGTCACTCACTGCACTCTGCTCCAGTGGCCAATTCTGAGGACCCATGGAGCCGGATGTGACTGTACTTGTTGAATACCTACCATATGCCAGGCCATAGCTAAGGATATTCACACACATTCTCACATCTCACCCCACTCTTCCAGAGCAGTTTGCTCAGGCCAAGTTTTCAAATGAGAAAACTAGGGTTCTGTGGGGTTACATGGCTTGGTCTAAAACACATGGCTAATAAGAGGTAGGGGTTAGCGTTCAACTTTAGTTTCCTGCACAAATACATTCCAGGGAATGCATTGCTGTTACCCCAGCTGGGCTCAGTACTATATTCAGGGGCCATGTAGAAGGAGGAGGAATAGGGACTGGGGACGTAGCTCAGTTGGTAGAGTGCTTGCTTACCATTGTGCAAGGGACTGATTGCTAGCACCCCCCCCACACACGGAGGATAGCCTTTATTCCCCCACTACGTGATTGAATAAATAACTGAAAATGTGGTTTGTTCAGTATCCTTTCAGCCCTAATAAAGATCTTTATTGAAGGCTTGCTTATGTCCTCTAGTTGTTTATCACCATTTCCAGAACCAAAAACCATGTCGTGATAATAAAAAGTAAAACCAAAATCCATTATGAACTTCCAAGTTAATTGCTCCTGTTCCATTAGCCCCAATTTACATTCCTATGAATTCAGCTTTACAAGAATGTCTGTCCTCCAGCAATGCACTGTGGAATTCTCTCTCCTGCAGACTTTCAAACTGGGGCCTAGTGTTTGAGTGTTGGCAGATTCCCCACAGCTCATGTCTTCTTTAGATTTTTGATTCACACTTACTTATGATGGTCTCAGTTAAATCTCAGTGATTTCTATGAGAAATCTAGTTTCTTCTGATAATCTAAACTACACATGACAGTGCTGGAAAATCTCTTGATTTGTATCTATTTTTAGAGACCTTTTGATTATCTCAGTTAGTAGTAGATACCTAATTTCTAGATACTTTACTCCATGCTAGACACACAGAAGTTTTGCTGTCCTTGAGGCTCTCAGAGTCTTGTTTGGGACACAGACTTAGAAACAATTTTAAACAATGTGACAAGTACCCAGGTTTAGTGCTGTAACAAAGAGGAGACACAAACTCTGCCTGTCAGAGACAGCAGGTCCAAATGCAAAAGATTCCTTTCAGAACACATCATTGTTTTTCCTTGGGCCATACAGAAAAACAGAGAAAGTCAATGGTTCTTCAGGTTTGTGGAGAGCCAGCAACTGCTTCTCAAATTAATTGATCATAGGTGACTTCTATCAGAGTAAATTTAATCTGAGGACAAGTATCATCATTTTTTTTCTTTTGACATCTGCTTAATTTTCTTGATCATCCTTATCCAAGGGGACAGACATTTTAAGCATGCAGAATATACTACCTAATAAATAAAAGGTTCTGATAAAACTTTGGGATTAAAAGTTAACAGGGAAGATTCCAGCCATAATAAGTTATGTGTCTCCTAGAAGGTTGAGTCATGCTTAGACCTTGACCATGAACCATGTCTTTCCACAGCTAAAACTTTCCAAATACATCTCCATTACACAGAATATACAGCCTTGGAAAGGGAAGTATTCTATTTTGATTTGAGTCTCTTAGGAAATCAAGTCTAGAAAAAATAGCTAAGTGGTATAGCTTTAATTATAGTCAGGCTTGACTGTGGTCACCCTTTTCTTGTATTGAGGCCACAACGTCCCTAAGGATCTAAAATGTGACCAGAGATGTGTTTGGGGCCTCTTGGTCCCATATCTAGAGGAGTATACACACAAAGAATAGTATTTATGTATTCTGTGAATGCATTAATAGAGGGATTGGGTTGTATTAAAAGTAATTTGATAAAGCCTTCAGTCATGGTGATCACACTATTTGAAGACTGTGTCTAAGAGCTCTGGGAGAAGAAGGCTAGAAACTTACTGAGAATTTTTTTCTTTTCTAAAAATAACAGCAACATTCCCTACATTGCATTACTTCCTAAAATGGTAGGAGTCATATTGTACAAATTATTCATTTACATATATGGTTGGGGAGCATCAGAAAATTGTAGGACCATCATAACTACCAGAATGGGAAACCAATGGGGTAGAAAGAGGTCCTCTGGGGATATAGTTGGGTATGGGGTTTGTGAATTGCTCATACCAGATTACAGAAAAACTGAGGGGTATGGGGTTTGTGAATTACTCATACCAAGTTACAGAAAACCAGTAAAAGGAATCCTGGTAAAAGAGAAGCCAGAATCTTTGGAACCAGAGAGGTAATAAATGTAACATCAGGAAGGGGACATGAAAATGTGAGCACACTCAAAATCTGCTTTATTGATGCTGGTGGGGGAATGTCATGGAATTAAAGCAACCAGAACTGTGTCCACATCATAGGATTTATACAATGTGTAATCCTCCAAATGTTTAAAAGCTGAATATTGTGGACTCCTCCAGCTCAACCTTCTTGGTTTAAAGATGAAGAAGCTGAGGCCAAGGGCACACAGTGTCAGACATAATTCCAATTCTGAGTTCTAGGCACATTTGACTAGAAAATGGTTTTTGTTTTCTTCTTTTTTTTTTTTTTGACAGTACCAGAGTTTGAACTCAGCCCCTTGTTTGGCCTTACCACTTGAACCAGTCCTCCAGCACAACTAATAAACTTTTTTACTTCAACACATAATCAACACCCACTGCATGCCAGTTCCTGTGTTTCATAGTGATGAGTCAAGATGCATATGAATATTATCTAGTTAGTGAGAAAGAGAACTTCAGAACTAATTCTATTATGCTAGATAAAAATTACCAATAGATTTCAATTACACTGATAAATGCATACATAAAAATGCTAAGTGAGAAAACAGGAAGCAAAATCCTATATATGTCATGATCTAATTCAATTTAAAAAGTATAAAGAAATGTGAGAAATGCAGTAACTCACTAAGGAACCAAATGTTAGCAGACATGCTAAGATCTTCTGTTAGAAGCTCTTGTGCCTTTTATCTCCCTGTCTTGAGGGTTGGGGCAGAATTTTGTTTTATTTGCCTTATTTAGTTTAGTTTTGTTTTGTTTTGAAGTGCTGGGGGTGGAACCCAAGGTCTTGAGCACACTAGGCAACCATATACCTCTAAGCTACATCCGCATCCCAAGGACTGAGCTTCTGGCCTCCTGTTAAAGTGTCTCACTGAGACCTGTCACCCAGCAGAAGCTCCCTTCCTCACACTGCCTCCTCCCCAAAGGAGGCTTCGAAGGAGGAGAAGAAAAAAACAGGGCCAGAGAGAAAGGATGAGGCTAGAATTCTGCAGGGAGTAAGATGGGAAAGGACCTTGAAGAGGGAAACTCACTAAATAGAGAAAGCCAAGGCCAGAGAGGGAGACTGGGGCGCTCCCCCTGGAGGCCGCACAGGATGCACCCCGGGTGTCCCTGCATCCCAGCCTGCAGTCCTGGGTCCTTGTGTTGGGTCTGGGCTCGGTTGGAAACCTTGGGCTGGAGGCGACCCTCACCGTGGGCGCTGACACGAATTGAGTTGGCTCCGTGGGGTGGTGGTGTCGGGGGGAGTGCCAAGGGAAGCCAAACCCCATGGGGACTGACTCTGGGCTGCGTTGGGGAACGGTCTTGGTTCTTGTAGACCACTGGGTCCCAATAGGAAGTCCAAGGAAGGAGACTTAAGGAACGGCTTTCGCGGGCATCCCCCTCAACCCCCACCTGAGTGTCTTCTTGAGATTGTGTAAGGCGTGTCACAGGGACAGCCATCTTTTGAAAACCCACTCGTGAGTTTTCCTAGTGCTTAACGAATCCAGCGTGGGGCAGCGATGCTGGGCTGAGAGTCCTCCAAGGACCCCCTCGGCCCTCCCGCTCCCCTCCCCGCCCGCCCGGCCGGCGTCGTCATCGCCCCCCTTCCCCTCCCAGCGCCTCCTTCGCGGTCGCCGCAGTCCGCGGTTCGCTGTCCACGAGGCTCCGGCGCAGCGCCCCGCGCTCCTGCCCTCGCCAGCCACCTTCCATCCTAGCTGGGCAGCGCCCTCCCGGGACCAGGATCGACTAAGCTTGGCAGGTAAGGATGGAGCCCCTGGGCGCCTGGATGCGTCCCTCAGAGAGGCAGGGCCCTCCCCGACGGGGGTTTCTTTGAAGCGAGCAAATTTAGCACTTTCCTCCGCTCTCCCATAGGCAAGTCTGTGGCCGGCCACCGCCCAGTGCAACGGCGAGCCCTGGGCTAGAACTGGAGCGCACCAGAGGGAACCCCCTTTATTTTTATGATTATTAACAGATGCCATCGAAAAAAAGAGTGAAACTCATTCCTGGAAAGTCTACCCTCCTTGAAAGCCTCTTTGCAGAGCAAATATGAAAGCTAGACACACTCTCTCTTCTATGAAAGCCACTCTCTCTCCTTTCTCTTCTGCTCTCTCCTTATCACCCTCTCCCTTCTCCTCTCTCACCCCCTTTGCCCTCCTTTTTAATCAGCTGCCAGGGTTAGCAAAATAAGCAGTGGAAAATCTTCGGAGATGAAATGAAATTCACCTTTTAGGCTTGCTTTAAAATACCTAGGAGGGGAGATGGAAACCAAATTGGCAAAGCACAGGTAACTGCTGAAATGAGTGATGGGCACATGGAGGGTATACTTTTCTCTCAACTTTTGTGTAAATCTTGAGATTTTTCCATAATAGAAAAATTTTGAAAAGTGGTGAAAACACTCCTGCTTGATTGCTCTGGCTGTTTTACACTGTCATTAATTTGAAAAGAAGCTGCCTGGCATATGTAGGCTTTCCCCCTCTTTATTAACCTTTCTGGCTTCTAAAATCAACTCTCATTTTAACCCAAGCACATCTGTCTCACAGAGGATTATAAAAGCTTTGCCTTGCTCCCTGGAGAATTCTGCTCAGAATCTGGTTTATAATTTAGAAGAGAGAATGTTAAAATTCCAGCCAAATAAGAATCTAGGCTTGACAGTGGTGACCACACATCACGTGGAATTTCATTTTCATTAGGAAATACTAGAGAAGTTTATTTAGTGTCAGAAAGGGTAGACATAGATACCCTCCCCACTGTTCTTCCAGATAGCTGGGAAACCTGTACATTTTGAAGAATCCTTTTCATGTTTTTAAACGTGAGGTTGTTAGCATATGTTTCGCCTATCACATGTTAAAGTAACCAGTTGCTAGTGTAGGTTAATTTTCTCTCTTTAGTTGAGTATTATTTTTCTGTGCCCAATACTCAAATATTCAACACCTACATTGCATTTTAACAGTAGGATCGGATTCAGAATTTTGGGGGATGAAGCTACTTCACTTTAGCACTGAGTTTGCTTTGCAAATGAGAAATCTGAGGTGGAAACACTAGGAAACAACAAAGTCAAGTTAGTAATATCCAAGTCAAGTAATAGCCGAGTCACTAATATATAATTTTAAAATAAAAAAATAAAAAGCTTCATATAGGTAAAACTGATGTATGATTAGCTAAAATCATTGTCATCATAAAATGCTTCCAGTCTTGAGAATTAGCAAACCTAATACATTTACAGATTCCTTGCTTTCAAAATCTAGCTTGAAAACTATAAAGATAACTCGGGAGCAAAGTGCAGTGTACTTCGTAAATCAGCACATGAAAGAGTTAGCACAGGGTTCCCTTGGGGTCCCCTAGTGCCATTCACACTAAATTTGATTTACACACAGCACATCCATTGCATAAATTGAGATGTCCATGTCCTAAAAAAATAGCTATAAAACAAAGGGAGTTTTTATATTTTTTATTGTGATGAGAAACAGGAGTTGTGGGTTGCTGTAAAATAATCAAGTGTGTAACTTTACCGTCTCCCTTTCCCTCAAGTACTGCCAAACTCTTAAAGCAGACATTACTTTGTCTTGAAAATTGTGCTATGGTATGTGATATTTTGAATAGAAATTGGCTTGCCGTCAATGAGTTTTCTGGCCATTTATTCTCAGGATAGAATCAGCGGAGAGCTTCTCCTTCAGTAATGGATTACAAAGTTATTTGATAAACATATGGAAATATTTGGCAGCTTCAAGGTTTTTCCCCAGTGTGGAAATGAATCGCAGCACGCTCGGCGGACTGTTGAGCAGTGCTGTAGGTTATGGTGGAAGTTGCTGGCACTATAGCTGTTTTTGGAAAAACACCTGCCGGAAAATTTTCTGGCTGTAGACAGCACTATCAGCTCTCAGTTCATCAGGATGGGCTCTGGGACTGTAGGTAGATTTTCTAATTGTGATAAATTCCATATGTGACATTTAGTATACTATCAGCCAGTTAGACCACCCCCCCCATCTCCTATGCCTTCAATTATTTTACAGCTGAGTGAATGCAGACAATTTAAATGCAGCAGGTAAATTTGCATCAGCAGGCTATCTTTGCCATCTAGCGGTGGCAATGTAGACAGCTCTACAGGACAGGGAAGAGAGCCTGCTTAATGACCACTAAAGAGTAAATTACTTGCAAGCCACTCATGGTTTACTTTAGAGCAGGAAGAGATCTAGAAATGCACAGTCCAACTCAATGGCCAAGAAGGAATAGCAGAGAGATTCTGACAGAGAAGTCTTCAAAATGGCACATAGCTTAGTTAACACTTCGCAAGCATTTGTGGAACAAACAAATTTGTCCACCCTGTTCAAATTCTTGTTTTTCTCTAGCAATGCTACTCCATACCACATAAGGTTTTATCACAATCTCTGCTTTTAAGTGTAAAATTGAGTGTCTGTATTATTTGCTTAAAATTTTTTTTCATTTATGTTTAGGGCCCATGAAAAAAACATTTTTTCCACTCAGATCACTTCCTATTACTTCTTTATTTTTAAGCTTCCATGGCAAATGGATTTTTCACCTGAATTAATGCATTCATTTCCTATTGCTGCTTTCAAACATTACTGACATATTTGGAGGCCAGAAGTGGGTGAACAGAGCTTCAAGAAGTTCTAGGAAAGAATCTGTCTGCTTACCTTTGACAGTTTTAGAGGCCATGTATATTCCTTGGGTCATGGCCCTCTGCCACTGTCCCCATCTTTCTATATAAGTTTAATTTTTTTAATTAAAAAATTGAAAGGCAGGCTCCCACTCTGTAGCCCAGGCTTGCCTGAAACTCACTATGTAGTGGACTCCAACTTTTCATGCTCCCGCCTCAGCCTCCCAAGTGCTGGGATTACAAGCATGTGCCCTTCCATCTGGCTTCTCAAAATCTTTATTCCTAGTAGTCAAAGCAACAATAATAATCGCTATTTGCTTAATGCTTACTGTGTTCTGGGCATTGTAAAATATTTGTTTCTCTCAAAATACTTTTAAAATATTATCATTACAAAACAAATGAAGAAAGTGTTTAGAGAGATTAGATACCCATGACAAAACCACGCTGCTAATAAGTGCCAAGTGTAAGTTGACTTGGCTTTAAAGTCCACTGTCTCCATAATCATGGAAATACCCCAGTCCCTACACTCCATCTTCACTGTGCCATTGACCCTGTCATTTTCACATCACTGTGACCCATGTACTTTTCACATAAATATAGCTTCATGCAAGCCTGTAGTCAGTGATTAACTTTCAATAAGGGGGACACCAGCAGACCAGGAAATACATTGTATAAAATACCTGTTCCCCTTGCATCTGCTCCCCCTAAAACTGAAAGTGACTATGAATGTGTTTACAAGTGGTTCTCCAAAACATAACTTGTTTCTTACATGCTTGCTTCAAACTGTTTACTGCCACTAGTAATGCTCTTCCTCTCCTTCTTGTGGCCTTTTGCCTACACCATTGACTGTGTCTGTCTTCAGTTATTTAGAGTGTCTGGGCCAGGCCACAATGTCTCCCTGGTGCATGCCAATCCTTATGAGCCAGTGGAAGGTGGGTAGGGAGATGGGTGCATGTTGTCACACTTAGGTCTGTGTAAGTGCAGACAGTGGTGTTGGGAGGGACAGGTAGTTAGGAATTATGAATGGCTACATAAATGACAGCCAAATTTTGAAAAGTGATTATGCAACCACTGGTGTGTCCTAACATACACGTTAAGGTAGAAGTTGGTGTTGGCCCCACAGGGTCATTGATCTTCTGAATAGTTTCCCAACCCACTCCAGCCCTCCAAAAAAATGTTTGATGAGTTAATGCACAAGTATGTCCCATGGCAGCATGCTATATCCATGAGTGTGGACAACTACCTCACTGTACACCCAAGGGAGCAGAAGAAAGAAGGGGACAGGTAAGACTGAATCTGTCACCTTGTAAGAAAACGCAGGTCAGTGCAGATCCTCTGATGGCAAGTCATTTTCATTCATATCTAGGAGAAAGAATTAATTTGAAGTTAATATTAATATTAAAATTAATATTTAATATAGGGGCAACCATCTAATCTACCTGCCCAACCTAAACTAAACTATAAATTTGACAGAGGGAGAGAGAGAGAGAGAGAGAGAGAGAGCACTAGCTTACAGTATAGCTATGTCCTGTCATGGTAAAATTCTATGCACTCTACATAGACTCACTCACAAAGTTAGTTTTTTCTTTCATTGTTGATTGCTCCTTGAGAATAATTACTTTAACATTAGCTTTGCTTCTTTTTCGACTGAGGGCCTGATGCAGTACTAGAATTCCTAATGTAGAGCTAGGCTATAAATAAAATACAAGGAATGCAATTTAAGCATTTTGTGGCTGGATAATATTTAATTACACAAGTTTAAAGTGATAAGAAAAATGTATTACAAAGCCTCAGATATTCATGGAAATAAGTAAGTAGAAAAGCATTTATTTGGGAAGTCTCTGAAATGGCTGTCCTTGAACAAATAAAACAAAATAAAGAAGAAGGGAATTTGAGAGTGAGTTGGAAACTATCCTGAGATAAAAGTATTTGACTGTAAAATTGACTCTTTAGAAACTACATGTCCTTTAACTTTGGCTCAGAAACCTCTTTCAATGGCTGGGGATGTAGCTCAGTAGTTAAGTGTTTGCTTAGCATGCAGGAGGCCCTGGGTCCTATCCCCAGTACTGCAAAAATAAACAACAAAGAAGCAAAAAACAAAACAAAACACCCCACCTTTAAAGTGATATTAATTCATCCATTAAAGTAGAATAGCAATTATGAAATAACACATGCATTGGCCGTTTACTGTGCTCTGGGCTCAGTGGTAATTCTTTGCATGCATTGTGTCATTTTTTTCTACGATACCATTACAAGATAGGCCTTACTATTATCCCCACTTTGTAGATGAGGAAAGTGAAACTCAGAGAGTCATTGAAATGCCCAAATTCATATGTCTAATAAGTAGAAAGATGAGAACTGAGTCCAAGTCTTCTTACTCCTTGATCTGGACTTGTAACCATTATGCTGATAAAGATAGGCAAATACTCTAAACACTACCAGCAATCCACATTTCTGAGAAAGCATAAACAAACAATGAATAGTAAATCATCTCTAGCAGTTATGTGTGCTCATTTCTACTAGTAGACTAGCTACAAATACGCAGCTACATTGATTCTTCCAGTAGGAATTCACCTGCATGTACAGAAATTTTGATTTCTCCCCAATTCCCTTCTGCTCCATTTGTCTCCAGAAGCCAACCTACAATCAACTATGAGTATGTTGACTCACACTGGAGAGCAATGACTGCAACCTCACTTTCATTATCCAAAATCAGAATTTGAAGCCCTAAATCCAAGCTACCTGGAAAGCGATAGTAAAAATCACAATGATAATAGAAGACAGGAAAAAGGAAGGAGGCTGGGAGAAGACAAAGGACCTTACCAATTGGTACCATGACTCTTTGGCTGATTGAATTAGTATTTTTTAGATGATGAGCCAAACTGTGGATTACTCCATTAGTAAGAGCTATCATTTACCTTGACATTTTGCCACAAGGCAAACTTAGATTTTCCAAAAGAAAGTACCCTTAGACATTTGTGCAGTTTTAAATTATAGACCAAATTAGATGGGCTAACTACAGCCATGTCCTCTTATTACTATGATTTGGAGGTTACATTACAAAGCGCTGTCCTTCCCATGCCCAAGGACAGATGTGGCATGCTTCTATTCCTGTGGTGTACTGGAGATGGGCTCCTAACAGGACTGGCAAGCCCATGCCATTCATGAGCCGGAGCATTGGATGTTGGAGGCATTGCACACAGCCTACTGAATTTGATTTTTAAAGACATATTAAACCACTTACATAAATACAAATAAGTTATGTTTGTTCTTTATTAAATGCTGAGCCAAGTCATTTGATATTAGCAGTTGCCAACACAGTAAAAGATCAGAGTCAGAATACATTTATTTTGTATACAAAGATGAAGTAGATGTTATTTGAAGCCCAGTTAAGCAATCATCCTGGAAAGACTGCCTTTCATAGCTCAAGCTGCTACACCAGAGCTTTGACTGCTGCAGTGGTTCTCAAAAGTTACTGCATGTTGGAACCATCTGGAAGGCTGGTTAAAACACTGATAGCCCCTTTCCAAGAGAGCTTCTAAGAGTAGGTCTGGGGTGTGTTGTGAGAATTAGCATTTTAAACAAGTTCCCAAGTGCTGCTGCAGCTGCTACTTCTGACACTACACTCTGAGAATCACTGGTCTCATGTATCCTTTTACGGAGCAAACAAGCTTGGGCTCTCAACCACCATTCTTAGAATCTTTTTGTTTGGTTCTGGGGATTGAACCCAGGCCCTTTGAGCATGCCAGATAGGCACTCTGCCACTGAGCTACATCTCCAGACTCAACTACCATTCTTAACTGCTATGAGAATGTGTACCTGAGCACATACTCAGCGGGAAATCCATACCTGCCCATTCATTGCTTTGGACTGAGTAATTGCATTCACATTTGCCTTTCTTTTCTTTCTTTCTGTTTGGCAGTGCTAGGGCTGGAACTCAAGGCTTCCCTCTTGCTAAGCAGGCACTCTATCTCCTGAGCCACTCACCAACCCTGTTTTGTATTGGATATTTTCAAGATAGGGTCTTGTGGACTATTTGCTATGACTGGCTTTGAGCTACAATTCTTCTGGTATCTGTCTCCTGAGCAGCTAGGATTACAGGCTATACTCCCAGCAACTCAAGGGGCTGAGGCAGGAGGATCATGAGTTAGTTTAAGACCAGCCTGGATACATAGTGAGAACCTATTTCAGAATAAAATTAAAAAGGGCTGGGAATATAGCTCAGTAGTAGAGCACTTGTCTAACATGCAGGAGACTCTGGTTTCAATCTCCAGCACCACACACACACACACACACACACACACACACAAATGTATCTTTCATCAAAAAACTCCCTTGACTGAAGTTTTGCTAAGAAAAGGGGTATATCTTATAGTCATCTATTTTGTTTTGTTAGTAATCTAAGAGGTTGCAGATGTCTTTGATTTCAGCTTTTTGTTGTTAGGGAAAGACATAATTTTTCATCTTGATAACCCCTCAGTTAAACATACAATTTTAATGGATTAGAAAGGTTTCTGAATTGTTCTAATTCTATTAAATATCTGATTGTGAAAATTGTATGGAAAGAAAATACCAAGTATCTCAATAAAACCATTACCAATATAATTACTGCTTTGTATAAACTAAAATTTACCATAGTAATGATTAGAAAATAATGTAGGAGTATAGATTTTTTATGAAGTTTGTTCTTCATTGATTTATTGACAATATCCATCACTTTCCACAAAATAATGGCCCATATCCAAAATAAAATAATTTCAAGCTATTTAGTAAACACTATAGATATCTAATATTAACTGGAATCACCATTACTTGGCAGATGTGTAAGATGAAAAAATGGAAATTGCAAAACTTCTGTATAATTTTGCTGATGCCAAGTCATGATAAAGATTATTACAAGTTTCAAATGTATGATGGTTCAAATTAATTATGTTTTGATGAATATCTAATGTTTAAGAACAATAGATAAAATTTATAGGGAGTATAAATCTTTGGTTTATCAAAAATGTGGCTAGTTTGTTAATGGATTCTACATTCTTACACAGAAAAATAAAGTCTGTTGCATCAAGGGATGCCCTTATGCAATGCTTTTCATAAATGACTTTTGCCTTTCCTGCCAGTGCACACACGCTGTGGGTGTTCCCTGGCTATGGGTCACTGCTAGCATTTCTCATTAGCCTTTTCTTCCAGGCAAAAACGTTGATCAGAAAGCATTGAGAGCGAAGGTATCGTATGAATAATCCATCCTTGATTTGTCTCTGCTTTATACAATGTTAAAATAATTTTCTAAGTCTTGTTATTTTACCTACTAGTTTAAAATGACCTGGAGCATAGCTCACAAATAATAGGGACACAGAAGTTCAAACTACTGCTCCACAGAATGCTATCACTACTTACCTCCCAAGCAATAGTTGGTAAACACCAGCTCTATCAGCTCTACTAAACTGATATATTTACAGGCCAGCAAGCCTAGAGAAGAGGAAAAGAGGGCAAGAAGATGTAGAAGAGGTATTGTATAATTTATCAAGTACCGACAACTTTAAGGAATTTAAATAACACAAAAGTGCTATTCTTAGCTGATAAGACCCATGGTGAAGAGGGATGACATCGTGTTATGATTATGTTCCCCAAGAGGAAAATCCAGAACCACAGTCTATGCTTCACAAACTCTTACAAGTAATTTTCATATAAAATTCTAGTATAAAGCACTATTGTACATTGCTTGGTTTAGACGGTGGTTCCAAGCACAACTTGGTTTTGCTTTATTTTGTTTGTTTTTTTTAAAAAAAACATGCTACATTTTTCTTACTTCAGCATGAAATGGCCTGTAATGTAAATTTTGTTTTTATGACAAAGAGCTTTGTAAAAATCAAAGCAGGTCACCAGCAGATGAACTCATTTATTTATTTCTAAAATCTCTACTGCTTTTAGAACATTATCTGTTGGTTTGCACTGCATATTCATATCAGCTAAGCCTGCAAATCCTGGTTCAGGGAAATTCACAGTACTCCAATGAGTGTTTTTGAACTCTAGACATGTGCATTCTAGAGTTAAGGAATTTACGAGCCTGTTTTTAAGGCGCTAAGTACAGGGAAAGACTGCAGGACATCTGCTCCTATCTCGATTTATAAATCATCTGAAAATAAGGCTGGAGACCTAGGGAGGAAGACAGTATGGCTTAGGCAACAGCGGACCCCACTGTACTCTCCCAGACACTGGGCTGTCTGGGGATCTAGAGGCAGAGACTGGTGGAAGGAAAGCTGGCTGAAAAAACAACTTACTGATTTTGGAAGTCTGTATGAATCTACTTAGCAGAGCATTTATCTAATCTCAGTAAGGAGAAAAAACGGACTACTATTTGTGTTGGAGTACATTTAGGACTCAAGGCCTAAATTAAATGGGTAAATACTATGTAAAAAGAAAACACTATAAAGCTTCTCTCTCTTTTTTCTATTTTAAAGGACAAAATGGAAACTCTGTTATTTTGGTTGATACTTTTCACCCCTGGATGGACCCTCATTGATGGATCTGAAATGCAAGAGGATTTTACGTGGCACATAAGAAAAATACCCCAGGTTGTCAGTGTGAGGACTTTCCATCTCACTAGCCCCACGTTTGAAGCAGATGCCAAGATGGTGGTAAACAGAGGGTGTGGCATCGAATGCCAGAAAGAACTCCCACCCCCCAGCCTTTCGGAGCTGGAGGATTCTCTTTCATATGAGACAGTTTTTGAGAACGGCACCCGAACCTTAACAAGGGTGAAAGTTCAAGAGCTGATCCTGGATCCCACTCAAAATAGCATCACAAAAGGAGCATCTGTTAGGAGAAAGAGACAGGTGTATGGCACAGACAGTAGATTCAGCATCTTGGACAAAAGGTTCTTGACCAATTTCCCATTTAGTACAGCTGTGAAGCTCTCCACAGGCTGTAGTGGCGTTCTCATTTCCCCCAATCACGTCCTGACAGCTGCCCACTGTGTTCATGATGGAAAGGACTATGTCAAAGGAAGTAAGAAGCTAAGAGTAGGATTGCTGAAGATGAGAAATAAAGGTGGCCGCAAGAAACGTAGAGGTCCTAAGAGGAGCAGGAGAGAAGCTAATGGTGGTGACCAAAGAGAAGGTGCCAAAGAGAACGTGCAGGAGAGAGCTACGGGTGGGAGACAAAGAAAAGAATCTGGTCGGGGTCAGAAAGTCTCTGAAGGGAGGCCCTCCTTCCAGTGGACCCGGGTCAAGAACACCCACATTCCTAAAGGCTGGGCAAAAGGAGGGAGTGGAGACCCTGGCATGGACTATGACTACGCTGTCCTGGAGCTGAAGCGGGCTCATAAAAAGAAATACATGGAACTCGGAATCAGCCCCACCGTCACGAAGATGCCAGGCGGAATGATCCACTTCTCCGGATTTGATAACGACAGGGACGATCAGTTGGTCTATCGGTTTTGTAGCGTTTCTGATGAATCCAACGATCTCCTCTATCAATACTGCGATGCTGAGTCGGGTTCCACTGGCTCTGGGGTCTACCTGCGTCTGAAAGAGCCAGACAAAAAGAACTGGAAGCGCAAAGTCATCGCGGTCTATTCAGGCCACCAGTGGGTGGACGTCCACGGGGTTCAGAAGGATTATAATGTCGCTGTTCGCATCACTCCCCTCAAATATGCCCAGATTTGCCTCTGGATTCATGGAAATGATGCCAACTGTGCTTATGGCTAACAGAAAGCTAACAAAAGGTCAGATGTCATCTAAATCACAGAGAACCACCGTGATGATTATGTAAGATGCTTCATAGATTATGCCTGGACTTGAACTAGCATTGCAGCAGTTTTACAAGTTTACCTTTTCAAAATTAGGATATTTTCATACACCTAAAATGTTTAGGTAAAACTAGATAGATGGGCAGGCACTTCAGTGTCAAGCATATACTCTTCTTTATGTAGTGATAAGTTTTGTTTTTGGGAAGGTTTTTGTTTTCTTCTCTCTTTTTAGAGATTAGATACTGTTTAAAAACATCAAACTGGTACTATAATAAATGTTTTCTCAATGAAATTATTCTTAGGGTCCCACTCTAAGAAGAATCTAACAGGATGCCAGTTGTGTATTAAATGAGGAGGTGAATACAAAAGGTAGACATTAGAGTGTAACATGACTATAATCAGGGTAGAGAGGAAGATTTACAGCTTGTTTTACTCTGCTAATAAATGACCCATTCAGCTTTTGCCCTCAGTGTTTATACTGTGTCTTCTCTTGGGTCTCAGCAATTTAGGTTTTTTTTTTTTTGTTTGTTTGTTTGTTTAAGAATTGCAGTCAGAAGAAACAGCAAGCTTTACAAACAAAACTACTGCTTAAAAAACAGAAATTTCAGTATCTACTTAAAAATGGGAGAAATATTTTGTTCTGTGAAATCTAGTTTAGATTTAATAGGGAAGTGAGACATTTTAAAATACGTTTTTAATATTCAAAATAGGAACTTCTTATATGCATCAGGAAGAAATTTCACAAACTATGATCATATATTGAAAAGCACATTATTTTATGCTAAGACTCTGCTGTCTATGAGGTGCTATATTTTTAAAACAAGTTCTGTAATATTTGTCAAAAAGAGCCTTTTTCCTCTTGACAAAGTTCAGCTTTCTCCCTCCCTTCATCTCTCTCTCTCTCTCTCTCTCTCTCCTCTCTCTGTCTTTCTCTCTCATGCTGGGGATTGAACCCAGGGTCTCATGCATACAAGGCAAGTGCTCAGTAATACTGAGCTGATCTCTCTCCTTAGTCCTAAGTTCACTTTCTTCACAGGACAATAGGTATATTATTTTGGTGAAATTTCTGATTAGTGATTTTAGACATATCCTTTACTAAATATGAGTACAATTTACAAAAAGTATTTTTAAAAGAAGATTCTGGTTCTTTTAATTAAGGACGAAGTCTGTGGCTGTCACGTGGCATTACAAGACAGTCCAGTGACTTCCTTCGGGTAAAACAGAGAGCAGGCACTTAGTACATATTCTGTGAACAGATATTTGCTGAATGGCTAAAAAAAAGTGGTTAGTTCATGGCATTGTGCTTAAGGAGTTTTAATGATCTGCAATAGCTAATACTCCAAAATTCAGTAATTGCAGGCCTGAATTTTGGTCTGCTCTTCATGGGAGTTTTGTTTTGGGGAATTGAACCTAGGGTCTCACACTGGCAAGAACTCTACCACCTAAACCACGCCCCCAGCCTTTCTGTATTTAGATAGTGTCCAGCTTACTTTACCTAGGCTGGTCTCTAACTAATGAGCCTCCTGCCTCTGCCTCCCTAATAGCTGAGATTACAGACGTGCGATTGTGCCCAGCTCTTCGTGGCAGTTCCTAGGGTCACATTCTCTTCTCTGATGACACACTCAAGTCACAATTCTGTCTGCCTGAGTTCAAATGTATTTTAGTTATTTTTAAAAGGTATGTCTAAAATAATGGGAGGATATACTCTTGACTAGTATGCAAAGGAATGTTTGATTAGATTATCATAGTGAGCTTGTAAATGGTGCCTCAACTAGCTGAAATTCAGTACAAGTGCACATTCTTTTATAAAGTGAGTTTGCTAAAATAATTCAATAAAAATTAAAAAATAAATCAGTTATTACTCTTACTGTATTTGTTTATATGTTTTTCTTTAAAGGTTTTTAGCAACTAGTAAATTAACTGTCATTTATTTAAAAATGATTCTATTTAACTCTAAACACATCTCAACAAGTAGTATTTTATCATTGCTGTCAATGCAGTAGGGCCACTGATTTCAAAGTTTTGGTCATAATTTTTAGGGGGAAATATTTATATCATGATACCTGAAATCAAAAATATTTCATGAAGAATTTTTTATATTTGCACACTTATAGACACACACATACAAAAATCTTCTTAGATTCTTTGGACATCATCTCTGGGATGATGCAAAGAATCTAAGCATAATAGTTTGGTGCTTAAGGACAAATTATGAATGTACATAATTTCTATAAAATCATTGTCCTATATACTTTTCAAACATATAAAGTTTAGCTGATTTGATTTGCAGAGGTTTTGCTGATTCTCCCATGCTCTTGTTCTTTCCAGTAGAATCATGAAAATCTTAAATGACCTACTTCGGACCACAAAAATGTACTCTACTAACCAAAAGGTTTTGTTTCATATACCTTTTCTGTTATGCTTATAAGATTTGAAATAGAAAGCTAAATAAAAGCCACTTAGCCAAACACGCATACTCACACTTACATGGCGTCTCTGGGTGCAAAGGATTGTAGTGACTTTTTGCTTGAATTTTCTCAATGACTAATTTCAAATAACTGATTACAAAACAACTGGAATTTAAAATTGTGGAGTTTTTTTTTTCTTTACCTAAATAACTTTATGTTCTAACTTGCTCAGATGGATGTGTGTGGGCAGGAGAAACTTAACTTTTTTTCCCCCTTTTTGATGTGTTTCTTAGTTAAGTCTAAAGTTCATTCTGAAAAAAGATTTAAATGTATGTGTGACTGTCTAAGTCCATTTGGGCTGCTATAACAAAATACTTTAGACTGGAAACTATAGAACTACTGTCTGGTGTTGAGAAGTCCAAAATCAAGGTGCCGGCAGTGCTAGTGGCTTCTTGCTGTGTCTTCATGCGACAGAAGAGCTGAACAAGCTCCTGTGGGTCCCTTCTATAAGGGCAATAATCCTGTTAATGAGGCTGGTGCTCTCATGACCAAGTCACCTCCCTAAGGTCCCACCTAAGCTTGGGGGTTAGGTCTCAATTGTAAATTTTGGGAGTGCACATTCAGACCACAACAATAACCAAGATCAGACTTATGGATAAAATTTTATCATTAGCCTTATCATATTTGTACATTGACGAATTCTTTGAAATGCTTATTTCAGAGAAAGAATCTCAGGATTAGAAGAGGCTATAATCATTTAATTTTACCCTATAATTTAAGTTTTAGAAAAATGATATGGGATAGGTAGTTAGAAAAGGAACAATAGCACAGAGAAGCCAGAAGCACGTGCAGCACAGTATCTGGGTACATCTTGCCAAACATCCTGCACCACCATTATCCTGAACAAATAGTTGACCATGGTTAAGGCTGCTTCTTGGTACAGCAGCCAATGATATTCAACAAGGATTCTAGCAGCTGCTTTCTCAACTTTGCAGGTTAGTCAGAGGCCTCATTTACATCTCATTATAGTGGTGGTTTCATGCACGTACCTCTCCTCAAATTGCCATCTTGGTTCTGAGGACACCTTATAAGGTAAACCATTTTCCATTCCCCGATTCTTGAAAATGCTCCCCCATTTTTTTTGGAAAACTCCACAACTGTGTACATATCTTTAACATAATTGTTAAACCCTATCCATAAAAGTCTGACTACTTGGTCAAGTTGTCTACTCTTAGTCTCCTTTAGGGGTGTACTATCATTCTGCAATCACTTCTGCTTCAAGAAGATCTAACTTTGGCTTAAATAATTTGCTGTGTTAAAAGCTCTTGTGTGTTCACCCCTGAACTCTTTCTTCAGTGAGTTCAAGAACCTGACATTCATCTCCATTGACAAAATGATCTTCATTGGCTTTATTTTTAATTCTAGAATTGGGCAACAGTTCATTTCATAAAACTGTAAGTGTTTTGATGGTCTAAGCAAAAGAGACGGTTTTATGGCCAGAAAAAGGTTAAAGAAAATAAAAGCAAAAAGAAAAAAGTAAATTGGACACTTCAAAGTTAACTTACTTCATGGGGGAGTTGGTGTGCAGGGACACAGACTAATAGGAAGCTAACTTATTAGTTAGATCAGGTCATATAAGGCTAACTTATTTTGTGTGAGGACTAAAGTAGAAGTTCATTATCATGATATTTGAAACTAGTCTGCTTAGGATATTTGGTTGCTATCTTTTTAATCTTGTTTTCTCAAAAGTTCATCTTAATAGCTTTATTTCAGCCTGGTAATGTGGAATTCTAGCAGGAGTGACTCCATTTTGATTTTCAGCCTGGTCTATTGGGGCCTAGTGCAGGAGGTTAGCCCAAAATCAATAGCCTCTTTGAATTTGTTTTTAAAAACTGTCTACTTATGGTCACCTAAATGATAGTGTACCTAAAAGTTAGAGCATCAGTGCTACTTTTGGTGTGTTAGTTTTCATTGCTGTGAGAAAATACCTGATATGGTAGGTGTGATGGTGCATGCCTGTAATCCCAGCACTGGGAAAGGTGAAGTAGGAAGATTGTGAGTTCCAGATGAGCCTGGGGTACATAGTAAGATGCTATCTCCAAACACAAGAAAGAATAAGAAAAAAGAGAGAGAGAGAAAGTACCTGATACAAACAACTTAAAAGAAGATTTATTTGGGCTCATTGTTTCAGAGGTTTTAGTCCATGGTCACTTGGCTCCATGTTTCTGGGCCTGTGGTGAGGCAGGACATTATGGCAGAAAGGCATGGTGGAGGAAAGCTGCCAGGAAGCAGAGAGAGACAGGAAGAGGCTAGAGACAAGATATACCCTTCAAAGGCATGTGCTCCACTGACATGCTTCTTCCTACTAGTCATAGTCCACTCAGTATAAGCTTATCAATGGATTGATGAAGTTAGTGCTGTTATCCTCCAGTCACCTCTCAATATAGTTACCAGCTGGGGACAAATTATTTGACACATGAGCCTTTTGGGGGACCATTCCATATTCAAACTATTATATTTGGTTACTATCATTTTGGGTTTTTAATCTTCATGCATTGTTCATAGGTTATTGTGTGCTCTTGATCATGCATTTCTGTGATTTTTTGTTATTCTAGACAAAGAAGAACAATCATTTGATATTCAACAGATGACTCTATGCAAACATAATTTTTTTTGAGAGAGGACAGTGTACCGGAGAGATTGCTATTACAACTCTCAGATGAATAATATAAAGCATTTGGAGTATACTTTTTAGCAAGGGTCCCTACGAACCAACCCAACTAAACTCAGGAATATTAAAGAGCCAGATGAGGAATCTGGCTAGTTCTATCACTAACTTCTGCAACTGAGTCTCTATAATCCCTGATGTTGTTATCAATGTGCAACAAGAAGTGTCAGCAATTGCACAGATTCTTCCCTGTGTAGTTAGGTAGGTAGTGGCTCCATTACTTAGCATCTTAGGAATGGCCCAATTACAGCAGAGATTGCTAATTCTACAAAAGAAACAATTAGTCTAACTTCAATCAAAGAGTTGTGTCAGGGGTAATGCTAAACTTATCCAGTCCCTAGGTAGACTCCTGTGTAAAGAGATTAAGTTAAGTTTTAATCTCTTTACATGGTATTACTTTCTACTGGGTGTCCAGTAATGAGAAAACAATTTTTTTACCATTTAAATATTGTTCAGCTATCAAAATTAATTCAGGAACATAACTTTTAGTTCAAATTATTACTTGCTTGCTATATACTATAAAAATTTTGTTTGCTCTGATTATCTCAATATTGACCATTTCAATTACTCATAAGTATTTGGCCTTATGCCAGTACATCAAGTAATAGGGCTGGGGTTATAGTTCAGTGGCAGAGCAGTTGCCTATCATGTGCAAGGCCGTGGGTTCTATCCCTAGAACCACAAGAAAAACAAAACAAAAATAAAAAACTGTGGTCATTAAAAATATTGTGATAAGACCTTTCATCCTAGCTACTCAGGAGGTGATGATCAGGAGGATCACAGTTTAAGGCCAACCTCAGCAAAAAGTTCGCAAGACCCCATCTCAACCAATGACTGGGTGTGGTATCACATACCGTCATCCCAGTTATGCAGGGAAGTACAAATATGAGGATTTCAGTCCAGGCAGGCCTGGGCATAAAGTGAGACCCTATCTCAAAAATACCCCACACAAAAAGGGCTGGTGGAGTGGCTCAAATGGTAGAGTGCCTGCCTAGTAAGCACAAGACCCTGAGTTTAAATTCTAGTACAACCGGAAAAAAAAAAAAAAAAGGTAAAGCAATCAAACTAAGCACATTACAAAGATGTGGACCTATAGACACAAATAGCCTAGAAGCAGCATGCTTCTTTAGTGTGATTTCCTGGTACCAAATGTATTTTGGCTACTGGTTTATAAATTGTTACCCAGGCTTAAAAACACTTTTATAAAAATCACTTAGAAAAATGATAAGCAAAAACACCTACAGTTGATTAGCAGAAGAATACTTTGAATAAACTGATTTTCCCACTTAGGTTATTGCTCTTTCTTCTATGCCCAAATCATACAGTTCAGGGATATTTAGGAGAGTTTTTTTTTTTTTCATTTTTCTTTTATTATTCATATGTGCATACAAGGCTTGGTTCATTTCTCCCCCCTGCCCCCACCCCCTCCCTTACCACCCACTCCGCCCCCTCCCGCTCCCCCCCCCCAATACCCAGCAGAAATTATTTTGCCCTTATCTCTAATTTTGTTGTAGAGAGAGTATAAGCAATAATAGGAAGGAACAAGGGGTTTTGCTGGTTGAGATAAGGATAGCTATACAGGGCATTGACTCACATTGATTTCCTGTGCGTGGGTGTTACCTTCTAGGTTAATTCTTTTTGATCTAACCTTTTCTCTAGTACCTGTTCCCCTTTTCCTATTGGCCTCAGTTGCTTTAAGGTATCTGCTTTAGTTTCTCTGCGTTAAGGGCAACAAATGCTAGCTAGTTTTTTAGGTGTCTTACCTATCCTCACCCCTCCCTTGTGTGCTCTCGCTTTTATCATGTGCTCATAGTCCAATCCCATTGTTGTGTTTGCCCTTGATCTAATGTCCACATATGAGGGAGAACATATGATTTTTGGTCTTTTGAGCCAGGCTAACCTCACTCAGAATGATGTTCTCCAATTCCATCCATTTACCAGCGAATGATAACATTTCGTTCTTCTTCATGGCTGCATAAAATTCTATTGTGTATAGATACCACATTTTCTTAATCCATTCGTCAGTGCTGGGGCATCTTGGCTGTTTCCATAACTTGGCTATTGTGAATAGCGCCGCAATAAACATGGATGTGCAGGTGCCTCTGGAGTAACAGTCTTTTGGGTATATCCCCAAGAGTGGTATTGCTGGATCAAATGGTAGATCGATGTCCAGCTTTTTAAGTAGCCTCCAAATTTTTTTCCAGAGTGGTTGTACTAGTCTACATTCCCACCAACAGTGTAAGAGGGTTCCTTTTTCCCCGCATCCTCGCCAACACCTGTTGTTGGTGGTGTTGCTTATGATGGCTATTCTAACAGGGGTGAGGTGGAATCTTAGTGTGGTTTTAATTTGCATTTCCTTTATTGCTAGAGATGGTGAGCATTTTTTCATGTGTTTTCTGGCCATTTGAATTTCTTCTTTTGAGAAAGTTCTGTTTAGTTCACATGCCCATTTCTTTATTGGTTCATTAGTTTTGGGAGAATTTAGTTTTTTAAGTTCCCTGTATATTCTGGTTATCAGTCCTTTGTCTGATGTATAATTGGCAAATATTTTCTCCCACTCTGGCAAATATTTTCTCCCACTCTGTGGGTGTTCTCTTCAGTTTAGAGACCATTTCTTTTGATGAACAGAAGCTTTTAAGTTTTATGAGGTCCCATTTATCTATGCTATCTCTTAGTTGCTGTGCTGCTGGGGTTTCATTGAGAAAGTTCTTACCTATACCTACTAACTCCAGAGTATTTCCTACTCTTTCTTGTATCAACTTAAGAGTTTGGGGTCTGATATTAAGATCCTTGATCCATTTTGAGTTAATCTTGGTATAGGGTGATATACATGGATCTAGTTTCAGTTTTTTGCAGACTGCTAACCAGTTTTCCCAGCAGTTTTTGTTGAAGAGGCTGCTATTTCTCCATCGTATATTTTTAGTTAGGAGAGTTTTTTTAATCCATGGTGAAATCTGTCCTTATCAAATGGGGTCAGTAAATCATTGGCAAATTCACAAATCTTTCTTGATACAGTATTCCACTAAAGGGTAAAAATATCCTCGGATGGGTTTCTTTTTTATTTATAAAGTCTAGAAGGGAGAATTCCCTTTTATCCCTTTCTGTATTTAAAAACTTGCAATTTGATCCAGTTAACTCAACATGGTGGCCAGAATGACCTGTGATCTCAGCCTAGGCTAGTTTGATTTATCCATAGGTATGGTATTGTCTTAGTTTGCTAGGGCTGTCAAAAATACCACAGGCTGTGTGGCTTAAATAAAAGACATTAACATCTAGATTCTGGAAGTCCAAGATCGATGTGCTGCAAAGATTCATGCTGAGATCATCTCTTATAGGTGGCTACCATTTCTCATTGTGTGCTCATGTCTGTGACTGTTTCTTTCTGCACACACAAACACACACACACATACACACAGAAAGGAGAGAGGACAGAAAGGGAGGAGGAGAGAAAGAAAGGGGGGGAAGAGATAGAAAGAGAGAGAGAGAGAAATAGGGAGAGGCTCTCTGGTGTCTCCTCTTGTAAGGACATTAATCTTCAGGTCAGGGCCCCACTCCAGTCACTGTCACACAGAGTGTTAGGACATCAACATGTAAATTTGATGAGAGGGCACATTCAGAACATAGCAGGTCTGAATTCAGGGAGTCAGAATATCTGCTTCCATCCACATTTCAATCAATGTGATCATATATGGTCCATTATTCCCTCCCAGTGTGGTTTTATCAACTGAAAACTGAGACTATAGATCACCTTGTGATGTATATGTAAAGGTTTTTCTAACACTCAAGCTTACATTCATATTCTGAAGTCCTCTGTGTGTGTACTTAATACTGAACTGTGTGGATGCTTTCACAAATGGGCCATAGATCTGAGGAATTCTTTGGAAACTATTCACGCAACTGAATACAGATGAGCTTGCAATGCTCCTGTATCCTTTTTTTCAGATACTCATTTTACTTACATTTAATTTCATCAGTAATTTATAATAAACCACACAATTAAAATTTCATTTTCTGAAAATTTCAAATATCTAAAATATAACAAAAATATTAAACTAAAATGGACATTGGTGCACACCTGTAATCCCAGCACTTGATATGTAGAGGCAGGATTGTGAGTTTGAGGCTGGGCTGGGCTACAGAGTGAGATCATGTCTCAAAACAAAAATCCAGGAGATTCCAAGATGGCAGCTAGAGGGAGGAAGCAGAAAGCGTGCCTCCTAAAGTAAAATCTTGGAGCAATGCTGGAGATACACCTTACAGGAAAAACCACTGAGAAGAGGCAAAACTTTGACTCCTCCACACCCTCAGCCTGCACGTAACATTCCCACTCCACGTTAAATGGAGAAACCAGGAGGGCTCCCATGCTGCCACCAGACACCAGTGCCCAGACTGCTTGGGAAGATGCAGACCACCAGGTGAGCTAAGTGGCATGCGGTACTCCCACAGACAACCCTGGGTCAGATCAGCATAGCCCCCTGGACAGACTGACCCCCACCCAGGGAAAAAAAGAGAAACTGAGTAATAAGCAATAACAACAAAAAGACATGTAGCAAAGAGGGCGGGGTGCCCTGAGCACCAAAGAGCAGGGGAGGGGAAATCCCTTACAGAACTGGAGGAGGCAGGAGCAGCAGCACACGCCCAGCAACCAGGAGTGGGAAAGCTTGTAAAAGCAGTGGTGGGAGGAAAACTCCACAGGAGAGGGGGGAAGGACCACTTCCCACATGAACTGTAAGTAAACACACCAGCCTGAGAAAGCGGGTGCAGTGTCACCTCCCCCAGTGTGCTTGGAAAGGGGAGAGCTTGTAGTAGTGGTGATTGAGCCCAGGAGAACTCTGAGTAAACAAAGCCTGCAGGACTAGGTGAGTGTTAAGCTCACTCCTGAGATCTGCATAAATAAAGCCTCCAGCAACAGCAGGCTGATAGCAGTGGGCAGGTGAGCCAAAGCCTCAGATAGCCATTCTCAGAACTGTCTCCAGACTCTTTTTTTTTTCTCCTTACCTTTGATGAGACAACAACAGAACTACACCTGCATGCTGAAAAACTTACTAAAACTGTATCGCATTTGAACTTGGGACACTTTGTGGTTTTTTGTTTTGTTTTGTTTTGTTTTCCCCTTTGATAAGACAATGACAGAACTACTTCTCATACACCATTTCCAGGATTGGAGGCTGAGGGACTAACACCAAAATTATTAAGACTGAAACTTTATTGCATTTGAACTTGGAGATTTAATTTTTTAATTTTTAATTTTTTAATTTTAATTTTTTTCATTTTATTCTTTTTTCTCAATCCTTTCTCTGTCTCTCTAATGCCTGTTCAGCTTACTGTTGTTCTTTCTTTGTTTTGGTTTTTTTGTTTGTTTACTTGTTTTTCCCTATTTCTTTAACTTCTTTGCTTTCCCTCTCCTCTCACCCTTTCATTCTAAATATCACCATTGTTATTATTACAAGCTAGAAAATGCTTAATTGCACACAGTACAGGGACAGTAACAACACCAAAGGCAATGATGGGAAGACATTAAAAATAGGGAAACCAGATTCCCCACAGCAAAAAATTAGTACAGGAACCAGAGGGAAATGAAGAAAACAGATACTCAGATCCAGACTCCAATAAAATGAAGATAAACTATGCCAAAGAACCCAATGAAGCCCACAAAAATAATCTAAAAGAAGAAACACTACAGGTAATCAATGAGAATTTTATAGAGATGATACTGGATATGGTCAACAAAATATACAAGAGACACTCAAGAAATTCCAAGACAACAAAAATAGAGAATTTGAAGAAGCACAAGAAGAAATAAAAGAAACCACAGAAGCACTGTATAAACACCAAAGTGAAACACGATTAATAAAGAGATAAATGAACTCAGGATGAAAATAGACAACATTAAAGAGGAAACAACTCAGGATATGGAAAACCTCAGAAAAAAGAATGAAACAGAATTGCAAAACAAAATGGAAGGCCAATCCAGCAGAATAGAACAAACAGAAGACAGAATCTCAGAACTCGAAGATGAAATGGTAATTAAAGGAAAAACTGAAGAACTATTAGTTAAAGAACTCAAGACCTGTGAAAAGAAAATGCAATAACTCACTGACTCCATCAAAAGACCAAACCTGAGAATCATGGGCATTGAAGAAGGAGAAGAGGTGCAAGCAAAGGGAATGTGTAATATAGTCAACAAAATAATAACAGAAAATTTCCCAAATCTAGAGAAATTTATTCCCATACAGATGCAAGAGGGCTCCAGAACACCAAAGAGACCAGACCAAAATAGATCTACCTCACCACATATTATCATTAAACAACAAATACAGAGACCCAAGAAAGAATATTGAAGGCTGTAAGAGAGAAAAAACAAATAACACACAAAGGTAAACCCATCAAAATCACAGCAGACTTCTCAACAGAAACATTAAAAGCAAGAAGAGCATGGGGTGAGGTCTTCCAGGCACTAAATGAAAATAACTTCAATCCTAGGATACTCTACCCAGCAAAACTATCATTCAAAATAGATGGATCAATAAAGGTCTGCCATTATAAGCAGAAACTAAAAAATATGTGACCACAAAGCCAAGGGATTCTGCACACAGAAAGTGAAACCCAACATAACCATGAAAGGGCAGGCAGCACCAAACTACAGGAAAAGAAAAAGCAAGAAAGTAGAGAGTAACCTCAACTTAGGTACACACAATCAAACCTTCAAACAACTAAGAAAACTAAATGACAGGAATCACCACATACCTATCAGTACTAACATTTAATGTCAATGGACTTAATTCTGCCATCAAAAGGCACCATTTGACAAACTGGATTAAAAAGGAAGATCCAACAATTTGTTGCTTACAAGAGACCCATCTCTCTGACAGAAATAAGCATAGGTTTAGGATGAAAGGCTGGAATAAGATTTACCAAGCCAATGGCCCCCGAAAACAGGCAGGAGTAGCAATACTTATCTCTGACAAAGCAGACTTCAAACCTACATTGATCAAACGAGATAAAGAAGGACATTCCATACTAATAAAAGGGGAAATAGACCAAAAGGAAATAACAATTATTAACCTATACGCACCCAATGTCAACGCACCCAATTTTATCAAACATACCGTGAAAGACCTAAGAGCATATATTAACTCCAACACAGTGGTTGTAGGAGAATTTAACACCCCATTATCATCAATAAATAGGTCATCCAAACAAAAAATCAATAAAGAAATCCTAGATCTAAAATATACAATAGATCGAATGGACCAGTTGATGTCTACAGAATATTTCATCCAACTTCTACACAATATACATTCTTCTCAGCAGCCCATGGAACCTTCTCCAAAACAGATCATATCCTAAGGCACAAAGCAAGGCTCACCAAATATAAGAAAACAGAAATTATACCATGCATTCTATCTGATCACAATGTAATAAAACTAGAACTCAACAACAAAAGTAAAGACAAAAAACATGCAAACAGCTGGAAACTGAATAACTCATTGCTTAATGAACAATGGGTCATTGATGAAATAAAAGAGGAAATTAAAAAGTTCCTGGAAATCAATGAAAATGAAAACACAACCTACCGGAACCTATGGGACACAGCAAAGGCAGTCCTGAGAGGAAAGTTTATAGCCATGAGTGCATATATTAAAAAGACTGAAAGATCCCAAATCAATGACCTAATGATACATCTCAAACTCCTAGAAAAACAAGAACAAGCAAGTCCTAAAACAAATAGAAGGGGAGAAATAATAAAAATAAGAGAAGAAAATAATGAAATAGAAACCAAAAAAACCATACAAAGAATTAATGAAACAAAAAGTTGGTTCTTTGAAAAAATAAACAAGATCGATAGACCCCTGGCAAACCTGACTAAAATGAGGAGAGAAAAAACCCAAATTAGTAGAATCAGGAATGTACAAGGGGAGATAACAACAAACACCATGGAAGTTCAGGAAATCATCAGAGACTACTTCGAGAACCCTATATTCAAATAAATTTGAAAATCTTAAAGAAATGACAGATTTCTAGATACATATATCATCCAAAACTGAACCAAGAGGATATTAATCACCTGAATAGATCTATAACACAAAATGAAATTGAAGCAGCAATCAAGAGTCTCCCCAAAAAGAAAAGTCCAGGACTTGATGGATTCTCTGCTGAATTCTATCAGACCTTTAAAGAAGAACTGATACCAACCCTCCTTAAACTGTTCCACGAAATAGAAAGGGAAGGAAAACTGCTGAACACATTTTATGAAGCCAGTATTACACTTATCCCCAAACCAGACAAAGATACCTCCAAAAAGGAGAACTATAGGCCAATCTCCTTAATGAACATTGATGCAAAAATCCTCAACAAAATAATGGCAAACCAAATTCAACACACGTCAAAAAAATCATTCACCACGACCAAGTAGGCTTCATCGCAGGAATGCAGGGGTGGTTCAACATACGAAAATCAATAAATGTAATAAACCACATTAACAGAAGCAAAGACAAAAACCATCTCAATAGATTCAGAAAAAGCCTTTTATAAGATCCAACACCATTTCATGATAAAAGTTCTAAGAAAACTAGGAATAGAAGGAAAGTACCTCAACATTATAAAAGCTGTATATGACAAACCTACAGCCAGCATTATACTTAACGAAGAAAAACTGAAACCATTCCCTCTAAATTCAGGAACTATACAAGGATGCCCACTATCTCCACTCCTATTCAACGTAGTAGTGGAATTCCTAGCCAGAGCAATTAGGCAAGAAGAAGAAATAAAAGGAATACGAATAGGTAAAGAAACTGTCAAAATATCCCTATTTGCAGATGATATGATCCTATACCTTAAAGACCCAAAAAACTCTACTCAAAAGCTCCTAGACACCATCAATAGCTATAGCATGGTAGCAGGATATAAAATCAACATAGAAAAATCATTAGCATTTCTATACACTAACAATGAGCAAACTGAAAAAGAATGTATGAAAACAATTCCATTTACAATAGCCTCAAAAAAAAATCAAATACTTAGGTATAAACCTAACAAAGGATGTGAACGACCTCTACAAGGAAAACTATAAACTTCTGAAGAAAGAGATTGAGGAAGACTATAGAAAGTGGAAAGATCTCCTATGCTCATGGATTGGTAGAATCAACATAATAAAAATGTCTATACTCCCAAAAGTAATCTACATGTTTAATGCAATTCCCATCAAAATTCCAATGACATTCATTAAAGAGATTGAAGAATCTACCGTTAAATTTATATGGAAACACAAGAGGCCACGAATAGTCAAGGCAATACTCAGTCAAAAGAACAATGCTGGAGGTATCACGATATCCGACTTCAAACTATATTACAAAGCAATAACAATAAAAACAGCATGGTACTGGCACAAAAACAGACATGAAGACCAGTGGAACAGAATAGAAGACCCAGATATGAAGCCACACAAGTATAAACCAACTCATCTTTGACAAAGGCACTAAAAATATACGATGGAGAAAGGACAGCCTCTTCAACAAAAACTGCTGGGAAAACTGGTTAGCAGTCTGCAAAAAACTGAAACTAGATCCATGTATATCACCTTATACCAATATTAGCTCAAAATGGATCAAGGATCTTAATATCAGATCCCAAACTCTAAAGTTGGTACAGAAAAGAGTAGGAAATACTCTGGAATTAATAGGTATAGGCAAGAACTTTCTCAATGGAACCCCAGCAGCACAGCAACTAAGAGATTGCATAGATAAATGGGACTTCATAAAACTAAAAAGCTTCTGCTCAACAAAAGAAATGGTCTCTATACTGAAGAGATCACCCACAGAGTGGGAGAAAATATTTGCCAGCTATACATCAGACAAATGACTGATAACCAGAATGTATAGGGAACTTAAAAAACTAAATTCTCCCAAAATTAATGAACCAATAAAGAAATGGGCAAGTGAATTAAACAGAACTTTCTCAAAAGAAGAAATTCAAATGGCCAAAAAACACATGAAAAGAGATTCACCATCTCTAGCAATAAAGGAAATGCAAATTAAAACAACACTAAGATTCCCACTCACCCCTGTTAGAATAGCCATCATTAGCAACACCTTTAACAACAGGTGTTGGTGAGGATGCAGGGAAAAAGGAACCCTCTTACACTGCTGATGGGAATGTAAACTAGTACAACCACTCTGGAAAAAAATTTGGATGCTTCTTAAAAATCTAAACATAGATCTACCATATGATCCAGCAATATCACTCCTGGGGATATACCCAAAAGACTGTGACACAGGTTACTCTAGAGGCATCTGCACACCCATGTTTATTGCGGCACTATTCACAATGGCCAAGTTATGGAAACAGCCAAGATGCCCCACTACTGATGAATGGATCAAGAAAATGTGGTATTTATAGACAATGGAATTTTATGCAGCCATGAGAAGAACGAAATGTTATCATTTGCAAGTAAATGGATGGAATTGGAGAACACCATTCTGAGTGAGGTTAGCCTGGCCCAAAAGACCAAAAATCGTATGTTCTCCCTCATATGTGGACATTAGATCAAGGGCAAACACAACAAGGGAATTGGACTTTGATCACATGATAAAGTGAGAGCACACAAGGGAGGTATGAGGATAAGTAAGACACCTAAAAAACTAGATAGCATTTGTTGCCCTCAATGCAAAGAAACTAAAGGAGATACTTTAAAGCAACTGAGGCCAATAGGAGAAGGGGACCAGGAACTAGAGAAAAGGTTAGTTCAAGAAGAATTAACTTAGATGGTAACACACATGCACAGGAAATCAATATGAGTCAACTCCCTGTATAGCTACCTTATCTCAACTAGCAAAAACCCTTGTTCCTTCCTATTATTGCTTATACTCTCTCTTCAACAAAATTAGAGATAAGGGCAAAATAGTTTCTGCCAGGTAGTGAGGGGGTAGGGGGGAAGAGGGAGGGGGTGGGGGGGTAAGGTAGGGGTGGGGGAAGGGGGAGAAATGACCCAAACATTGTATGCACATATGAATAAATAAAAAATAAAATAAAATAAATGTTAAACAAAACAAAAATCCAAAAAAATTATCTTCTAAATCACCAAAATATATGCCACAAATTGCTTTTATTCTAGAAACAGTAAGTTTGGTTATCTGATTTTCCAAATTGTAAGGAGAAGGCAGCTGCTTCAAGAAGTGGCAGCTTAACAGAAAAGGATGATGTATATAAATGATTAAGCTATTTTTTTTTAAATCCAGTATATAAGAACTACCAAAGTATAGTACATTGGAAGCTACTGAATTTGGACAAACATCTCTGTGAACTATATTAGCCTGTGAAAGCATATCAATATTATATTATGCTTATAATGGTTATTGAATAATTAATACAAAACTATGTTTATTCTGAGTTATGGAAGGCATTATATTATGGAAAATGTTTTGTCAGAAAAGCTTAGCTTATTTTTTAAAGTCTTTTTTAAAAGAAGAGAAAGAAAGCCATCAGTGGTCAACCGAATTGTTTTGTTTTTTGCACTCACATGAAATTTTAGTCTCAAAAGTAGAGAATAAAAATCATTCCTAAATGTTTTATTAAATCCTTCAAATTCTTATTTGAGTATTTTGAATGTTACTGTGTTAGTAAAAGTTCAGATGTTGTCATATAGCTGTGCCCAATTCATACATAAACACAGCACTGGCACATAGCTGGAACAACTCTGGGGTAATAAAAGACATTCAGGATGCAGAATAAAATACCATTATTTGTCTGACTATAGTAGATTGCCTGGTATAAGCAAATATCTACAGAATATAATGTACCAGTTATTGAAATCAGTATTACAAGATTTTAGAACTCATCCGGCAGTTGCATGGAATAAACTACTTGTGGTCTCTGGTCTTTTATTTGTGAAAGAGAGACGAGTTTCCTAAGAGCAGGTATCAGCAATCCTGTATCCCTGAACTCGTTAACTACATCTGAGCATGCGTGCTGGTAACCAAGTTGGGAAGGTTCCTTCCCCACCACTATGTTACTCCTATTTCCAGCTTTAAATGCTTAGTGCCAACATTCTTCTACCAAACAAAAGTGCCACTTTACCAAGCAATTGCCTAAAAATACAAGTGTGTTATTTTTGAGACAGAATTGAACTTAGTATTCTGCCACTGCACTCGGAACATTTACTTTAAAAGATCTTCTCTGTGGCCTGCGAAAATAAGTGACACTATTGTACCCACAAATGGACAGCTGTGTCACTTTGTGTAGACCGGTATGTGACTGAAGTGGCTCCATGAGCGGATGTCCTGAGCACTCATTGGCCCACAAATAGCAGCATCTATACCCCCGAATTAAAGCTTGGGGTTTTGGCGGAAACTAGTATATCATAATGTCAAGGGGACCACCTTTTACTGTCTGGTAACTAAATGTCTCAATTCGTAGGCTAGATGAAAAAGTCCTCTGAGGCATCCCCATTCTGAAGTACTCAGAAATTCTCCTTCGCTAGCTTCGCTAGAATTACGCATCATATTCAAGTGGAACTACCTGTGAACCCACTGAATTGATATTTCAGTGGCTTCCCTCAGCCTGGTGGCTTCTAAATTTGGCTGATCGTAGGAATAACTTAGGGAATTATTTTAGAAAGTCAGGTTATAGGGTCCCACCAAGACTGAGCCTAGAATCCCTAAGAGTGGGCCCAGAAATCTATGTTTGATTAAAATCTCTAAGTGACTAGGTGCTCAGCCAGGCTGGGAGTTCTGTCATAGCCTGTCTTTTCTGAACCAGTTATTCTCCCACCTCTTGTAGCTCTCCTCTGTGTACAATAATGTTTGCCTTTTTCTTTTGGGTTAAATGTTTTCTCAGTTTTTCCTACCTTTATATTTTTTCTTGTAAACTATTTCAAAGACTTTGGTGAGGAGAGTGGTGATATAACAATCAAGTACATAGATGATACTCCTTTCAGTATTTTTATAAAATGGACATATATTTTAGCAATAAAATTGTTGTAATACTTTCTTTCCTTTTGGCAGTATTGGGGTTTGGACCCTGCTATAGTAGTTTTTTTTTTCTAGTAAGAAATGAGTCATATTTACAAAACTCCTAAGTGTCTGTGATCATTTTATAATCAATGACAAAAATTCAATTTTATTTCCTGGAAAATGTTAAATTCACTTTTTATTCATATCTATCCTACAATATAGGTTAGAGGAATATAATTCTACAAACTTACATTGAGTTAAATCTTAGGCACTTAGGATACAGATTTAAACCCTGGATCCTACCTTTCCTCAGATCTAGTATATATGTGTGTGTGCACATGTGTGTATATGAATAAAAGACATCTTTCTGTCTCTCTCTCTATATATGTATATATACATATATGTATATACAGACACACACATACACATAAATACACATACATCTGGAAGAGAAAGTAAGTCTAAGGTGAAGGAGCACTGTCAAGAATGAACTCTATCAGGGTGGGCAAGTACAATGAAAAGAATGGTTTCCTAGAAGAGGTGACATCTAGGTTGCATGTCAAAGGATTAGTGCAGCTTGCTGGCTCATCAGTGAGGAGCCTGGGGAGTGGAGGGCATCTGTGGGAGAATTAGCCTGTAGGAAGCTGTGAAATAGTGACACTGCACAGTGTTCAGTACACAGCATTTTGAGATTGCTGCTACAGGAGGTTTGTGCCTCCTAGTGGTGAGGAATGCCAAGAAATGAGGCTTCCAAATTAGATTTGCACTAGAGCCTTGGATGGAATTCCACAATACTGGAACTTTGATGACCAAGACTTGATGCAGGTTTTTAAGTCAGAGTAGTGTGATCAAATGGGAATTTTGAGGAGAAATCCTCTGGCAGCACCGTTTAGGCTGGATTAGGGTGGTTTTGGGTAGGGATTAGATGACCGTGGTTCACTCCTGTAATCCTTGCTTCTCAGGAGGTAGAGATCAGGAGGATCATGGTTCCAAGCCAGCCCAGGGAAAAATAGTACCTAAGACCCTATCTCAAAAATACCCAACACAAAAAAGGGATGGTGGAGTGGCTCAAGTGGTAGAGGGCCTGCTTAGCATGAGTGAGGCTCTGATTCAAACCCCAGTACTGCAAAAAAAGAGGCTGATGGAGTTGCTATGTTAAGGAAATGGCAGTGAGAATGGCAGGAGAGGACAACTTGTGGAACATTTAGAAAGCTGCATGTTTAGTAAGTTTCATGACCATTAAATGCATGAGACAAGTTGAGGGTGACATGTCCCCAAATTTTCATCTTGGCAGACTAGGCAGATAGACCACTAATCAAGAAAGGAAAACCAGGTTTGAGGAAAAAGATAATGAGTTCACTCACAGACATGTATGTATGTATAGAATATTTAGTATAAGATTGATAACGTCATACATAAAGAAAGCAATGACAAAAAAGTTAAGTAAAAATGTGCTTCTAGTGAACTAACTCATCAATGAACACATAACCAGTAAGTCACAACTACATTTTATTCTGACAAATAGCAACAGTACTTTTTTTCTGCTTTCAATGAAATTCTTCTTTCAACTTAGTTTTGAAGACTTGATTTTTTTTTTTTTCTTGAGAGAAAGGAGGGAATTTATTTGATCCTCAATTTTGGTCCTAAACTGGTCCTGAAATATTTTACATATGACCATAATTCCATCTCCTGTTTTTCAATACTGTCAAAATCCACTTGATCCAAATTGCACATCATTTTAAATACATGAAATATTAAAAAAAAAAAAACCTTCAATTTTCCTTGAGACTTATTTATATTGCTTTTCAGACCCTAAGATTTAACTTCTTGTTTAAGTTATAAAAATACATTTACAAACTGAGGCACAGTGGTGCATGTCTTGCATCTCAGCTATGTGGAAGGTTGAGATCTGGTGTAGTGTGGTTCCAGGCTAGCCTGGGAAAAAAACTCCCGAGACTCCATCTCAACAGAAAAACTGGTCATGATGACGTACCTGCAATCTCAGCAATGGTAGTAAGTTTAAATAGGAGGATCATGGGCCAAGCAAGTCTCTATCTCAAAAATAAGCAGAGCAAAAAGGGCTAAAAGCATGGTTCATGGCTCAAGTGGCAGAGGGCCTGCCTAGTGAGCACAAAGTCCTGGTTCAAACTCCAGTACAGCAAAAATAAATAAATGAATTACAAATGATAAAATTAGCTAACTTACCTTAAAGATGTTCCCTACACTGAAAGAAGAGATGAACCAAGGATGTTGGACATCTGGAGATGAAGCTAGTATTAAAAATTGCTTTAACAGAGAAAAGGATCATTAAGAGATAATTGTCTCCCCATCCAACGAGGTGACTCTTTGAGGCCCTGCTCCTTTGTAGGGCTGCTATCTGCAGGCCTGAGTGCTGCTCCATGCTAGTTTCTTACAGCCAGAGACTTTTGCTGAGAATTATCTCCCTCCTCCAGCTCTGAAGGCTGCAGCTGGCACCACACTGTTATGTTCACTCTGGATATTTTTATCTTCAATCACATTTTCCATCTCCATGTAATTTACCGCTAAATCTTTCTTCTTGATTAAAAAAATCACTGTCACCACATGAATTTTACTTATTAAACTTTTTGATCTCAAGTAGAGACACTCAACTGTTATTATCCCAAACTACCCATTGGCATCATTCATTAATGTTCTTAGAACATGTCAGTAGATATTGGGAAGAAGGAGTCTGCAGGAAATGAGTTTAACTGCTGTGCTGAATGCAGCCCACCCAGATACCATTTCCCAGTGGGTTGGTGCACCCATCCTGGCTCTCTTAGAAGGTGAGATGCATTTATATGTGGAACAGATCCTTACATTTATCAAATTTTAAAATGCACGTATTACTCCAGATAGTTGTACTTTATTAAGGAATATTACTCTTGTGGATGATTTTAATACATTTTTCTTACCTATCCTTTAGTATTCTCACAGTTATTAAAAATAATGCTCTCACAGCTTTGCTTTTCAGAATTTATACCAATGAAGAAAAGAAAGCTTATTACAAGGTAATATTAATCTTAAAATTTACAACCTAAAACATTTTTCTTACAATATGACCACAAAATAATGTAGTTAAAATGTAATCTATAAGAATCACATTACATAATCAGATACTGTTTTCTGAAAGTTAGTTCTCAAGATATAAATCCTAGGTAACTAAGGGCAAACTGGCTTTCTTTCTTTTTTTATTTTTTGGTGGTATTGAGATTTGAACTTAGGGCTTCATGCTTGCAAGGTAGGTGCTATACCACTTGAGCCATGCCTGTCGTTCTTTTTGCTCTACCTGTTTTTGAGATAGGGTCTCACTTTTAACCCAGGCTGTCCTAGACAAAGATCCTCCGATTTTATGCTTCCTGTCATTGCTAGGATGATGGATGCGCACCACTATGCCCAGCTTTTTTCTGTTGAGTTTGGGAGTTTCATGAACTTTCTTACCCAGGCTGGCCTGGAAGTCACATCTTCCTGATCTAACCTTCCCAAATAGCTTGGGATGGTGGGCATGAGCCATTGAGACCAGCCATTAAAGGACTGACAGCAGATTGTTTTATTTTTGGTGATGGTACTGAGGTTCGAACTCAGAGTTTTGTGCTTGTTAGGCATGCCTCCAACCCAAGAGTACTTTTTGAGATGTTAGAGCTATCTAGTTGTAGGCGTAGTCACCCAATTTAATTAAAATAGGCTAATCTAGATTTTGTGTGAGAATGATACATGTAGGCAAGTGTGTGTGTAAACTAGAACCTAGTCATATTACTCTTCAACTTCTATGGAGAATTCTTGCAAAAGTATTACAAGACTTTAACTGCGTATTTTAAAAGTTCACTTAAAATAAACATATATTTTGGAACATGAACCTTCAATTTATTTGGCAGCTTCATGGAGTCTCAAGTTTAATGACAGCTCATTAAAATAGCTTTTTTCCTCTTCTTTAAAGTTTATTGTAAAATAATCAAAACTATATATGCACGAACAGCATTTCTTACCTTGAATATTTAAAATTTTTCAGTATTTTGCATATGAGAAATTTGAAATTATCAAATTTTGTCATTTGACATAGGCCTTTTCCCTTAAAAGTAATCAGAGAGAAAGTTTAAGTTTGCATTTTCTTTGCTCAAGGTGTTTATTGCATCTCAGAGGGCGTACATGCACTGGATTTTTAAACCAAAAAACAAAGAAAAGCCATTTTTGAAATTGGTTTTAGGTAATTTTTCCCATTACAGTGTATGTTATCCCCACAGTAAATTCAGATACAACCACTTTTTAATGGTACAATACATCTATTAAGTAATTTGAAAAACAGGCAAATGCCTTTCCAACCCAATATGCTTTTACAAAGAGCTGCCAAGCCACTAGCAACACTGATCAACAGTGACCTCATTTATACATCAAAATCTTAAGCCAAGCCATCAGCACAGACAGTATGACAACAAATTAAAAATTAAAGAATACAGTATGTACAGTAAAGGATACAAGTCTCTGAAATAGTTTAAAGCCTAACCACAATGGTACAATGAAACCCACTTTGAGCTCAATTGAAGGATGGAAAAACATTAGTCTATAGAACACACAAAGAAATACCAGATGAACAGATGTACATAAAACCCACAGTGAAGTAAAAATATTTGCAGTAATCTTTAAATTACAGATTTTCTTTCATATTATCACTTAAATAGCACATCTCTAATTGCATTTTCACAGACATGATAGAACGGACTCTATATTTTTCAGTGCACTTAATCAAGAATGAATAAATAGGTCAATTTAGGTGCAAAACCTGTCAAATATAATTAAAATATATATCTTAATATAGCAGTGATAAATATGGAATTCTTCCAATATGATTTTTCATTCTTGATAAGGTAGCTTCAAGGAGAAGTATTTATTATGGACGTTAACCTTTATATTTTTTTAAAATAAAATTTCTTAACATATACAGTGCCACAAAAATAAACATTTCTCACAACAGTTGAAGTTTCTGTGATTGGAAAAATGTACTCCACACCAAAAAAAGTTTTGTATATTTAAGAGTGTTTTCCTTACTATCAGATATTACCACATTACACTTGTAACAGAGATTCAGAAGAAAAGAGAATTTATGGGGAGAGTTTAGGGCTTGTCCAAAAGTTATATACACACTGAAACCTTCAAAAACACAGACACATCTTTCCAAATGGCTCACCACACAACAGCTGTGTCATCCGTCCGTGGGCAAGGTCCAGAAAAGCACGAACAGCATTGGAAACATCCATTCATTTTTACATCATACAACACACAAATGACGCAAATACACTACAATTTTGAGAGTAGGGATAACAGGTAAGATAGTACACATTCCTAATGTTCACTTTCACAGCTGTGCTACACATTTTGGAAGAGAAGTTATGAGTAAGCATTGGGTTTGGTACTGGTGGCTCACTTTGAAACTCTGAGCATCAATTTTATTTGAAGTTTCCAAACTCTTTTTATTTTTCCTATCCAGTCACAAAAATTGCAGCTGTAAAGGAAAAAAAAAGTACTTGAATTAGAAAATATATTATTACATAGTTCTTAAACATTTTACTTCCCTTGCAGTACTCTTTCACAGTTACTACAAAATACTTTTATACAAAAGGTTTCTACATTAATAAATTCACATTTATATCCTTTTCACAACTTCTTAAAACAAGCTTAAAATGTCAGTCAGGAAACTTAATAAAAACTTTGTAAGTATAACTTCATTTTATGCAAAAATTATCACAAAAAACTTTTAAAATTTACATACTTATTGCAATCTCAGTCATAGGACACTCAGTATCAAATAAGAGCAGCTAAATTTTTAAAAATGGGCAGTGGAAAAGAAAAAGGTGGAATGGTAGTGGCTGCCATTATATTTTGCTTCTATTCCATTATGACATTCAATGTGCTACTTACTAAACAGTTGAACAAGTGTCAGAATAGGGGAGAAGGGAGATCCCTGGTGACCCAGTGCCTGCCTTCACACTATTTTCCACTTTACCAGTCTTTTCTCTCAGAGAACCTTTCCTGGGGTCACAGCTTAGCCATGATGACACCTCTTTCTCAAAAATGTCTTTGTGTCATCTCTCTGGATTGTGAACACCCAAGGGCAGGGACTATCTCATGCCTCTCTGTCTCTAGTACTTATCCTAGTCCCCAATGTGATGAGAACAATATTTACTAAATATGAGGTAGATAAAAGGCTGCTCTATGCAGGTTCTTTGGTCATTCTTGAAACTTTATTGCTAAGAAATGAGTGCTCATTGCCTTACTTGAGGCTATATACATTGGCCCAATCCAAAGTAGATTAGAAAAGTGAGGCACAGGACAGATTGCTTGACTGAGGTACCAAGGACTTAAAATAGTATGTTAATAATTTTTTATATGAAAAATAATTATAAAGTAGGATTTCACAAAAATCTCAGGAGATATTAGAGAATGTTTTTAATAAATTTAGGCAACAGATGTATGATCAAATTAACAACTGGACAGTGGTCCAAAAAGCTCACACATTCTTATTATGATTCTTGAAAAACCCTGGACAAATCACTTAATGCCCAAGCATCAGATTTTTGGCTATAAAATGGAGTAAAAAATATGACTAGTTTAAGCTACTACTGAGTAGATAAAAGAGTTAATGACTGGGAAGTGGATAGGAAAAACACTTGCAAATAAAAAGTAGAATTACTGAGCAAATATTTGCTAAGAACCTGCCCACTGTATTAGGTGCTGGGGTTATCAGTAAATAATCTTCTCCTTAGTTTCCCTCAATAAGTTCACTGCAAGTCATTTCATAAATTAAATGAAATTTAAAATTAGACTGGTAGACACTGAAAATTCTGCTTCATAAAAGAAGTGCAAAGGGTAATAATCGAAGCTTTACTTAATAAGGATAAACAAAATAAAAATATGATGATGTAGCTAAATATATTCTTAGATGATTTCTAAATGCAGTATTATAAATGCTAGCTTTCTACAAATTTCAGTCATCTTGGAATAAAGCAGCAATCTCTCAATTTGCCAGGTAGCTTGAGCAACTTTTTATCACTATAGTCTTTGTGCTTTTCAGGGAAAGAACAACTTAGTGTTCTCATCCTCCTAGTTTTATTAAGTAAGTTCATTAATAATGATAGTTTAAAAAAATATATTTTGAATATAAATATTCAAATTATTATATATATATTAAGACAAAGAAATAACAAATATCATATCTGGAATAACTAAGCATTTCATAGCTCATTCTTACAAGCCCACAGGAAAAGCTCAATATTAGATACCTTAAATTGTTTACAAGAAATCCTTGATGTTAAGATCCGCTAATGGGTCCTTTGCTGGAGGTTTCTTGGGACTCTGAGTGGCAGGTGTAGGGCTTGGAGAAAGCTAATGGGGAAAAAGCCAGCCCCAAAGAACAGAAATTGAAAGCAAACAGAGAGATAGATAAGCATTAGGCAGAGCATATACCACAGAAAACAAACATGCAGAAGAATAGATGGCTAAAAGTTAAAAAACTACTTTGTTCTATTTAGTCACGATATTATGTTTAATTTTGGAGTGATAAAAAACACTTCAAATGACATTTGGCTTTCTTGAAATTCTTTGACATCAGACTTAGCCAAAGTAAAATTTGGGCACTGTGGTAGAATAAAATAGATGTGAGTTAGGGAATGTGAGAAACCAGTCACATAAAGATATTATGAACACATAGTAAAACACACAAACAAAAAGCAATTATTTTTCTATATAAAAGCACTTTTAGCTTGAGTTATTAGTACCACTAAACTAATAAAGGAATTTAAATGGCTTTTCTTACAGCGAGAGTGAAAATTTGATGAGAAAGTTGAAAGTTGGCAGAAGCCACTTGAGAAATTACTTAAAATTATTAGATAAATATGCTAGCATTTCATATAAGTTATTTCAAATAAAAACCTACTTTTGAGACATTGCTTTAGATGAGAAAATAGCTTTCTAGTCATAAATTTAATGAAGGTATAATCCCACCTATCCAGCTCTCCCAGAGGCTACATACCGTGAGAATACAGTAGCAGACTTGCAGCAAAAGGAACAAAGGTTAACTTACCTGGCGTCTGTTAACCCAATATCTAAATTATCTCCTGTGACAGAAATAAGTTCTGGGAGCAGGCTTCTGCAGGAATGTTGGGGTTAAGGCCTTTACCAGATCTCATGTAGTCTGCTTAGAGCAATAGTTGACATCTATCCTTGCTTAATCTCCTATGCTCATAAAATGGAAATCTCAGAAATCTGGGACTATGGGGTAGGGGGTGTGTGTTTCTATTCGTTCAGTAAGCAGAGCTCCACAAATAAGGATTTTGAGAGATGTTCTTATGTCCAAACCTGCTGACTGTATCAATCAAATTTCCATTTCAAAACTGAGACACTGCTTCATAAAAATGTCAGGAAAAATAAAGCTTGAAACCGCTTGGGAGAAACTCAATGATTGGTCCATAATTAATAATTAGGTGAGATGACAATATTATGATGTTAACCAATTAAAGAATATTGGAAAAGCCCAGTCATTAGTAATAAAAATCTGTTTTGGATTCTGAAGCTACAAGCTCAAGTTTATTTTATACTCTAGGATAAATAATCTAGGATAAATAAATATGCTTCTACTTTGATGTAAGAAATATAATCTAAAAATTATATAAATATATTCTTATAAATTGTATTATTATAAGAAGGTATTTTTTAATCATATCATGTTTTTCATTTTTACACTCTAAATAGTAACAATTAATTCTAAAACTAGTATCATGCATGAAAATTTAATCTTAAATAATAAAATCATATTATTTCTTTTTTGAAAAACATTGTTCTTTATTTTGTGTATACTGTTAACATTTATATTAGCATACAATAGTTGTATGGGGGGGTTCATTGTGACATTTCCATATATGCTCACGATGTACCTTAGTTAGGTTCATCACCACTTTCTTCTCCCTTATCCCTTTTCCCCCTACTTAAAATGATTTTGACAGGTTTCAATAGTCTACATATACATATATAAAGTGCATCAACCACAAAATCTTTTTATTTCTAAAGTTTCCAGCACACCAAATATAATAAGGGTTAAAAAAAATCTCAGTAACATTATTCTAAGTTTATTAAAATAGAAACATCCTTTCTTCCTTGCCAAAAAATATGGTAAATAGTCACAGTCTATTCAATATCAAGGAAACATTCTAAAATCTACCTTATAATTTAAGTATGCATAGGCTCAATTTACCCCAACCAACATGTCCAAAACCTTCCTCATCTCCCTAAAAGCAATGCTAGGGAGGATCCATTCATTTCCAGGCAGGCTAAAAACATCTTTTCTGAAGCCAGAACACTGATTATGGTTCAGAAGTTTAGGGCCATAACCCTAGCTGACTTTTTCAATGCCCACCATTTGTTCTACTGGTCATTGTGGCTTTAGAGGGGTTTAAGTAAGAGGTTGAAAGCAAATTTTGGGAATAGGTGGAATATGGATTTAGAGATGGATCAAGGAAACAAATGAGATTCAGATCTCCTCAAGAGTTCAGAGTAAGTATCCTATGGATAAGATGATATAAATATCCATTTGGTTAGTTAAATATGTGACAGGATTGAAACCGTTTACTGATGTCATTACGCGCTATTTGAACTATTTGGCTCAGTTTGTTTAGCATGCTGCTACTCAAGTTATAATCTCGTGTTCTTACCCTGCTCCAGTCAATTTCTAATGATGGTAAAAACTCTTTGGCTTCACATACACCTCTCTACCTTGCTAGGTAGATAGAAATCAAGAGCCAGGCACTGGTGGCTCGTGCCTGTAATCCTGGCTACTCAGGAGGCAGAGATTAGGAGGATAGCGGTTTGAAACCAGCCTGGGAAAACAGCTTGCGAGACCCTATCTTGAAAAAAGCCTTCACAAAAAAGGGCTGGTGGAGTGGCTCAAGGTGTAGGCCCTGAGTTCAAACTCCTGTTCTGGAAAAAAAAAAAAAAAGAAAGAAAAAGAAATCAAGAAAGGGTACCTTATCAGTTTAACCAGCAGTCTTAGCAGCAAAACACTATAAATATATGCACTTTGCATATATTTTGGCATCTTTGTAAATGGAGGTATTTGGCATCACCTAAAGAAAGAATTTTCCTTTGTCCTGGATTCTAGAAGGCGACTTCTAAAGACTTGTAATTTCCTGGCAGGAGTGCTACTGGAATTTACCTGGTGGTTTATTCTAACAAGGTGACTCATAGGGGCCCTTCCACAGTTCATGCTAACAAGATGACTCACAGTGGAGGTTGGCCATGCCAGAAAGACCACCTAGCTATTAGATGTTTGGGTCTGTGGACCACATAATACCAGCCTGATTTCTAGGAAGGGTGAGGGTTAGAGACTGAGATGAACCCATGAGTAATAATTTAGCCAACCATTCCTTTGTAATGAAGTCTGGACCCTGAAGCTTGAGAGAGTGTTCTGAATTGGCAACACTGTGTGTTCATTGCCAGGAGGAGAACATATCTCTGAGGACAAAGAAACTACATATCCAGAACTCTTCTAGTTGCCACCATATTATCTCTTCTTTTAGCTGCATCTAATTTGCTTCCTTTCACTGCACTAAAATCATAATCTTGAATTTAGTCATTCTAGGGAATTGTCTAATCTGAGGGTGGTCGTGGAAAACCTAAAATTTGCTGGTCTGAAGTGGGGGTGGCCCTGAGGACTCCCAAACTTGTGGCTGGTGTTTGAAGAGAGGGGATTCTGATGGAGATTGTTCCCTCAGACTGCCGGTTGGCAAACTCACTTCTGCTGATGTCGCAAGTGTTGGACAGACTTGGCAGCCTGAAGGACTGTGTCTCAAACCTTTTTGGCCAACTATGGGAACACATAATAAAACCATGGTTCAGAAGCACTTGTTACTCTGGACTACATGTCTTGGGTGCCCTAGATGTCTGGTTGTACTCTTGAACCATTCTGAATTAAGTAAGGAAGAACAGAAGTACTTTGGGAAAGTTAACTATTTTCTCTTAATCTCCAAACCTTACACTATTATTAACCAGCTTTCCTTGCTCCTTTCATTGCTATAGCAACAGGTATGAGAAGTACAATAGGTAAAAACACACCTTTGAATCAGCTACATGACAGTCAGGAGTCAATGTCACAGTTTTGAGGACATTTAAGAAACTGACCTGTGTGCCAGGTCCAGCTGCAGCTCCAAAGGGTGGCCTCATCATGGGCTGCGCAAACATGACCGGCTGCTGAGGCATCATGGGCATGCCTGTCCCTGCAGGAGGCTGCAAAGGAACAGTGGTTGAAGCAGGAGTGGAATCCACCAGGGTTAATATCTGACAGGTATGATTTCCATGTGCTTCTGATGCTTTCTGAGGAAGCTATGTCAGTGAGAAACTGTAAGTGTAATTTTGAACTCTGGATGCTGAGGCTGTCAGATGGGAGAGAGTCACTGAAGTGGAGCACAAGCCTGGCTTGCCACACAGCATCCTCATCCCAACCAGGCATTGTTGCTTATTCATCTTCTGCAAGCCTAATTCTTGAAGAGATAAAAACTAGTTTCCTTATGAAAGAAGTCCCTAAAATTTGCTGGTGGTAGAGTTGATTAGGGAAAAGCCCTAATATAGTGAGTACGGGGTGATTTTGATGATTGAGGTAAGATTATGTTTAGTTAATATACCCAAATTGATATAACAATGCATTATAACTCAATGGTAAAAATCTAAGTATTTTTTCCCTTCATACATAGGCTACTTAATACCTAAAGAGGATGACTTAACTTTTTGAGTTTACTGCATTTGGGGATGAATTACGTTCTGTAGCACCATGTGTTAACTCGAGATTTTGCGAAGAACTCAGAAATGCTAATTACAATTTTTAGGATAGATCATCACTCACCATTCCAAATCCTGCTCCAGGTTGTCCAACAGATGGTGCCCCAGCAACTGGAGGAACTGAACTGGTCGGAGGTACAGCTCCTTGCTGCACACATACACCCACAAAACCGTACAACACACACATACACACACACACACACACACACACACACACACACCACCACCACCACCACCACCACCATCACCACCACCAACAACCGCAAACAAACAAAAGGAAACAAGATAATTTGGATTTAAAATCACAGAATATAATTTCAAAAGTATGCATTTCAAGTTTGTATGTGCAGATATACAAGGAAATCTCAAATGTCAGTTCTAAGGTTAAAAAAACCAAAAAAACCTGGTTCTAGCACCCATACCAATGACACACACAGGGTTACTGGCTTGATGTTCACTATTGTCTATTTGACCTCACTGGCTTGCAGCTTAGTCACATGACTGGGCATTGCAATCTTCTCATGCCTACCTCACTGTGAATGAATCAAAATTCTCTAAGATTGTCCTTTCCTATCCTCTGATGGATATGGAGTTAGACATTTGAGAATCCTGCTTTCATTTACATTTCAAAGCTTGGTTTCCACTCTTGGTTTTGATTTATATTATTCTCTTCTATGTCATACTTACTTCTTTCTAACTTTTGTCTGTAGTGCATATGCACAAGTTTTAAAACTAATTCTTAGTGTAGAAAGCATTTAGAAGATTACACATAATACAGCATAAATATTCCACTTCAGGTTCAGGTCTAGCAGTTTTTATTTTTATTTATTTTTATTTTTGGTGGTACTGGGTTTGAACTCCAGGTTCAACTTCTGGTTGCTAGGCAGGTGCTCTGCCACTTGAGTCACTCCACCAGCCCCCAGCAGTTTGTAGTCATACATCAAAATACCCTAGTACTTCCCCCTTGCTTAAAATTAATCCCACTGTAATACTTTAATTTTAGATTAACCTAATCTAAATTGTGCTAAAGAGCAATTATTTTTTGGTAGTACTGGGGTTTGAACTCAAGGATGTCTGATTGCTAGGCAGGCACTACCACCTGAGCTACATGTCTAGCCCTACAGCAAATCTTAATTTAAAAAAATACAGCAGTGATAGCAGCAAAAACAGCGGAATACGGAATTCCAAAAGTCTCATCAATAAAAGCAATGAAAAAAACAGGCAATAGAAGTCAGAATTGATGTTTTTGGGACTCTGGAAATTAACTAATAAACTGACAAAAAACTATGCAGCAATTCATGAAGTACTCATTGAAAAAAATCAGGTGGATCTTGGTCAGAACAATGAGCATTTTAAATTACCCTGGACCTATCCTCTGCTGTCCAGCTTAATGTATCCTTGAAAATGACATCACACATTCCCAATAAGAGTACAGAGGCACTGGAATACAGTTAATTCTTTGTTAGAATTATTGATATGATTATAATTATTAATTGTTGGGTTTGTGTGGGCTCCCTGAAAGACTGACTCAAAAGGCCATTTTTTATCTTACCTTACTGATAATACACTTAGTACTAAAGTCATTACCTGAAGACATTTGTAAAAAATATTTATGCAAATGTTTTCAGTATTACTGAATAAGGCAGAGGATAACATTTAGGGGGAAACAGCAGATTAAGCAAAAAGCTTGGGAGGAAAGACTACAAAATGAGATGGTTTGTGGATTTAGGGTTTGAAAATCTCAAACATACCCCTAAGTATTTAGAAGGCCATGCATGGCCAGTGAACATGTTCAGAAAATAATTGAAAAGGACTCATGCTCTCACATCTGGTTAACCTTGAGCTTCTGCACAAGCAGTAAATGAAGGCAAAGGAAGAGTTGTGAGCTACCGCTGAGTTTGAAGACAGCTCCCCCCCACACAAACCCTCTGCAAGGACTGGGGGATATGTTTGCTTCTAGAAGTTTAATAAATACCTACTCAATCATTAGCTGATCACTTAGCTAGAGGAACAGACTTCAATGGTCACCCCAAGACAAAACACAGTCTACAGAAATACTTCAGAATGGTTACCATACAAATACAGTTTAAGTATTCCTTACTGAAAATAATTGGGGCCAGTAGTATTTTGGTTTTTAGGTTTTAGAATATATACATACATAATGACATATCTTGGGGATGGGAATCCAAGTATAAACACAAAGTTCACTTATGTTTCATATACACTTTATACCCCTAATCTGTAGGTAACTTTATGTTTTAGTGTTACCAGTGTTTTGACTGCAACTCATCACATGAAGTCAGGTGTGGAATTTTCCACTTTCAGCATTATGTTGGGGCTCAAAAAATGTCAAATTTTGGAGCATTTTGAATTTCTGATTTTTAGATAAGGGATGTTCAACTTCTACTACAAAAAGTAGTAATGATAAACCTGGGTGTAGAATTGTTATATTATAATATTCAAAATGCCCCCAAATTTATGAGACATACAAAGAAACAAGAATGTATGGCATATACATAGAGGAAAATCTCAAATTAATAACCTAAAATTCCAACTGAAACCCAACAAGAGCAAGAAAAGCCTAAAATAAGCTGGACAAAATGGACATATGGACATAATAAAGATTATGATGGAGGTAAATGAAACAGAGAACAGAAAGGCAAGATAGGAGATCGCAGTAATGAAAAATTGTTTTTTTGCAAAAATCAACAAAAACAACAAATATTTAGCTAGACAAACCAAGAAAGAAATAGAGAAACTCAAAATTAGGAAAGAAAATAAGGCATTACTACCAACCTTACAGAAATAAAGAGGATTACAAGGAAATGTTATCAGTAATTAGATGCTAAAAAATTATATACTCTAGGTGAAAAGCTTAAATTCCTAGAAAGATACTAACCACAAAGCTACTCAACAATAATAGAAAAACTTAAACAGATTTATTACAAGTAAGGAAATGAGTCAGTAACAAAAAAAGAAACTTCTACCAAAGAAAAGCCCATGACTGCAGGCTAATATCCCTTATAAATATTAATGCAAAAAACCTCCACAAAACAGTAGCATACAAAATCCAGCAGTATGTTAAAGGATTATTTACCATAACCCAGTAGGGTTTATTGGAGGAATACAAAGTTGGATAAATATATGAAAAATTAATCAATGCAATATACCATATTAGCAAAATGAAAGAAAATACATAATGGTAGTGAATTCTTATAATTTTTATGTTGCATCAACAATTATTTCAGATATAGGTTCAATTTTCTCATACCTAGAAATTAGTCATACTTGACAGTTTCCAATTTTTTACCTCCTCCTAGTTCCTCAGTATGATCAATTCTGCTATCTGCCTCATACCACCACCATTTGGTGACCACCTCCACATGAGAGGGCGATATATATTCTACTTGACTCACTTCACTGATCCCCATAACCCAAGTAGACTGTGCAGATATATTGCACGACCCCCTCAGCGTGACTTCATGGAACTCATTCCTGTTTACTATTAACCCACTAATAAGAACTCTCAGGAAACCTGCTTAGGTAACATCCTAGTCCCTAAGAAAGGCTTTGGTACTCTTGCTCTCTTGTTCTCCAGCCACTGGTTAAGCCGTGTGTTGGGACAGATCCACTTTCCTGTTAGCCCTGAGAGGTATGTTACTCCCTCTTCTTTCAGATCTGAGAGTAATAAAATTTTTTTGTTATTTTGTACATCTTGTTATGCTGTCTCTTCCATATCTTATCTAATTGTCACACCTGAACCTAATTTCTTTCCAGGTCAAAGCTTTCCTAGAGAATGGCTATCTTGGTAGGAACAGACTGGCCATAGGTCAGAAAATACATTTATTCTGTTTGCCAGAATAAATGTTTCCATGAAAGACACATCTGGTCATGGATCAGACAATTAGGCATTAGGTTATTCATTAGGATAAAGAAGTATCCAGTGAAAGGCACACTGTAAACAACTAAACCACTTACCCTGAGTCCCACTAGAGTAGAACTAAAGATTATATCCATTCTCCTAAGAGAAATCTCAAGACCAAATAAGAGAAAATCACAATGATCATCTAAGTAGATGTAGTGCATTTGATAAAATCCAAAATACCCTTGGGTCAAGGGTGTAGTCCCCAGGTTGAGTGTTTGCCTAGAAAATATAAGGCCCTGGGCTTGATATCCAGTATCAAAAAAAAAAAAATCCAACACCTTTTTATGACAAAAAGTACTCAACAACTAGGAATATAGGGGAAATTCTTCAACCTGATACAAGGCATCTATCAAAAACTCACAGCTAATATCATATTTAGTGGGATGACTAAAAGCTTTCTCCCTAAGAACAAGAAAAGGATGTATTACAAGGTCTAGTTCAGGCAATTAGCAAGAAAATAGAAGAAATAGTATCCATGGAGAAAGGGGAAAAATAAGATTTTTAATAGATGGCATGATTTGTTTTTCAGAACTGAGGTTTGAATTCAGGGCTTTGTGCCACTTCAGCCACAACTTCCGTCCCTTTTGCTGTGGTTATTTTGGAGATAGGTGCTGTTTATTGTCCAGGGCAGCCTGGACCCCAGTCCTCCAGTTTACACTTCCCTCATAGCTGGAATGACAGGTACGTGCCACTGCATCCAGCTTTTCTTGCCTGAGATGGGTTCTGACAGACTTTTTGTCCAGCTGGTCTGGAAACATGATCTTCCCTATCTGAACCTAAAATATACATGAAATGCAACAGAATCAGAACAGTCAAACACCCTTGAAAACAAACAAATTTTAAGGACTCATACTTCCTGTTTTCAAAATGCAAAACAAAAGCTACATTAATCCAAACTGGCCTAAAGGACAGTTATCCAGTAAACATGACAGAATAAAAAGATTGGAAATAAACCTATAAATCTCTGACTAATTGATCTTTGATGAGGTTATCAAGACAATTAACGGAGAAGTGGTCTTTTCAACAAATGATTGGAGACAATAGGGTTTTATGCACAAAGTAATTAATTTGGACCCCTATCTTGTACCATAAAAAATGAGCTCAAAATAAGACAAAGATAATAGATAAAATAATAAAACTCCTAGACAGAACATAGGTAAAAAGCTTCAAGACTTGGATTAGGCAATGGTTTCTTATAACTATGACACCAAAAGCAAAAGCAATCAAAGAAAAAAATTAGATAAACTGGAGTTTATCAAAATTAAAAATTTCATTCACCAAAGGAAATGATCAAGAAAAGGAAAGGATAATGACCCTTTTATGTGTGTATATAATGTACTTCAATCATAAACCCACTTGAAAACGACTGCAAGAAAGATAAAAAAGGAGGGGGAGGTAAGAAAGTATTAAAGGGGGTAAACCTCATCAAAGTATGATATTATCACAATGAAAACCCCCCACATTATACAATTCATATGCTCAATAAATGCGGAAAAAAAGAAAATGAAAAGATAACACATAGAATGAGATTGAATATCTGCAAATCACATATCTAGTAAGTAGCTACTATCTAGAATATATAAAGATCTCTTAACACTCACAAACAATCCAATTATAAAATGGACAGACAATGTAGGATAGCAGAATAAGCTACCCCCAAATATGCCACATAGCACAGGATCACTTTGACCTTAAGGCAGTTGAAAAATACATTGCTCAATAATTCCTGCAAACTCATTGTATTTTGACTACTTTTTCTCTCTCATCGACTTAGGTCCTAATGATACAATTTATATCTGATAAACAGCTTACCACTTAGCCTGCTGAAATGATGGATAAAGGGCAAACCAGAAATAACATCTTTGTTGGTATTTTTCTTTTTTTTAAAAAATGTTTTACTGAGATAAAATTCATACAACATTTAAACTCATTTTAATAATTTTAAAGTGTGAAATTATCAACATTATCTAATCCCAAAATGTTTCTATCAGCCCAAAAAGAAACACAGTCACTTCCAACTTCTTTTTTCCCCCATTTCTGAGCATTTGGTAATTTATTCCCTGTTTCTGTGGACTTGCCTATTCTGGACATTTTATCTAAACAGAATCCTATAGTACTTAGTCCTTTGTATATGGCTTCTTCTACTTAGCATAGTAGAAGTGGATATTTATATTAATTTAACTTCCATGCATGTTTGTGTGGCAGGGGGTGCTGAGTCATGATTAAGAATTAATTCAGGCTGAATGAAACTCCATTGTGCATATATATACCACATTTTCTTAATCCATTCATCATTTTTGGGGCATCTGGGCTGCTTCCAAAACTTGGCTATTGTAAATATTACAATAATTGTAAAAATTATATTGTGGGCAAGTAAATGGATGGAACTGGAGAATTTAATGTTAAGCAAAGTAAGCCAAACTTAAAAAATCAAAGCCTGCATGTTTTCTCTCATATATGGAAGTTAGACCTGTAAATTAAATGTATATATGGAAACATATATTGAAAGACAGAACAAAATTGTATTAGTGAGTCTGTTGGAGGGAGCTACAGGAGGTGGGAGAGAGAAAGAAAATGTTAGAGAATGAAAAATACTGAAACAACCCATCTATATAGGAATATAATGCAATGTATACTAAGCTGTTGAATATTAGGGGAGCATGGCAATAGAGAATGAGTAAGTAATGGAGGGGAGGGCATTAATTTGATAAAAGCACAATATATACAGACCTGAAGTACCAAGGCGAAACCCCCTTGGACTATCAATATATACTTAATTTTAAAAAATGAAGGGTAGGAGGGAAAAATAAATCTTTTCTGGGGGTGGGTAACAGTGGGAGAGGGGTGGACACGGAAAGGGGGAATGAGGGTGTATATGGTGGATGTGTTTTGTGATGTCCATATATGAAAATAGAAAAATGAAAGCTGTTGAAATTGTTCTAAGAAGGGAGGGGGTGAAGAGGGACAATGATGGGGCAAATCCAACTAAGGTGTATTTTAAATACATATGTAAATACCACAACTATTATACAACATATAATAGGTACAACATATAATATGTACAGCTATTATATGCTAATAAAATCATTAAAAAATAAGAAATGATGGGAATATAAAGGGAAGAACTAATTCATGCAACAAGGAAAAGATGGTACCAAGAGAGCTTTAGAGATGGGTATGGTTTAAATAAGTGGAGGTGTTAGCAAAGGTGGAACTACAGATGGACTTGGGAAACAGTGATTCACCTAGTTTTGCTAAATATAGGCTTACATAGAAATTTAAAATATAGAAACAAATCTATTTAAACTATAGAAAAGATGATGTTAGTCTTGAGCAGAAATTAATAGGGTATTAAAACAAAACTTCACTTATATAATAGAAAACTGCCCAATCTTTCTGGTAAGAAAAAAAGTTTTCATTACTTATTAAGACAATCAGAAAATTTGGGCAAGAAATATGATAAAATTTATCATGATCAATGTTATTAAATGATTTGGAAAAAGTATTTCCATAATTTAAATACAGAAGCATAATCACTATTTCAAAATAATAAAAGTAAAATATAGGCCATAACCATTGATTTTATATTTAAAGTCAATAGAATTTTAAATATTTAACTATAAAGTCAATGGAATTTGCATTTCAGTAAATGATGCATCTTGCTTCTGCTTGTTCAATGCAGATGAAGAAGCACAATGTCAGCAGCTAAGGTAGGCAAAATGCACTGTGCTCAGCACACCTGAAACTGGCAAACTGCCACACGTACCAAAGGCGCGCTTGGTGGAACACCTGCTGACCATGTGGCAGGAGTTACTTTAGGTTGCCAGTTTGCTCCACCAGTCAGCTTTTTCTCTCCAGCATTCCACTGAAGATCTCCCCTAAAAAAAAATCAAGGCAAAATGAACAAATAATAAGAATTATTAAAAAAAAATGGTGTGTGTCCTCTTGGATTCTTTTATTTGGGTTTATCAGTAATAAGTTTGAGTCAAATTGTAATAAAGAGAGTATGTTAAAACTTCAGAGTTTTATACCTATGACACTGTAAAAACATTTGAAAACAATCAGAGTTTGGACCTCAATGATAATATGAATTTCCTATCACCTATAATGGAAAAATAGGCCAGAAAATTCAACTAAATTCCTCATTCAGCATAAAAATTCCAAATAATGTATCATTAATACTGTACACTTATATTTTGTTGAACTTAAGATGCATTGGTGATGGCACTTTGGGAGTCTTAAGAGGGTTCAACAGAAGGTTTCACACAATTATATCATGCCTACAACCTGACTGACATCGACTGTAAGACACCACCTACTATAAAGTACATCCCAATTTCAGTGATGAAACATACATCTAAGGAGAGGGTACATTCTTTATCACTTTTTACTGTTCTTCCTTAAAACTGATACTCCATGAAAGACTTTAAAAAAATAAATGTTAGCTAGGAATATTGTAATAAATTTAGAGTTTAAAGCTATTAAAATAGCCAAACCATAATCCCAAAATATTTCTAGATAGAACAGCAACAACCTTGGAGACTAAAATAGATTATTCCTTTTCACTGCAGAGCAAGAGTTTTGGAGTTTCAGTAGAACAACAACAATAAAAATTCAAAATGAAATAAGAAGCAACTTTTAAATTATTTGGCCTGAGAAAGAATAATACACTCCAATGAGTATAATGTTTGATAGTTTCAAATAAATATAAATACATTGTAAAAAGGAAACCAGATAGTTAAAAAAAAACTTACTTTTTTGATGTGGTACCAGAAATTCCAAGATCTATAAATGGATAAAAGAAAAAAGAATTTAAACCTTTTTATTCAGCTTATATACTATAATACTTAAGAAATAAAAGAATAAGAGTTTTAGAGAAAGTCTGTATTTTGCCTAGGAATATCTGCATTCAGTTATCAAAAAAGAACCTACAACTATAAATTTGTGGTTTTATTTTACAAGTTAGACTTAAGGATCACATTTTAACTTGATCCAGAAAAGTAATACATAGCAGGCTTGAGATTGCTGTCTGAGGCCCATTAGACTGGTGTCTGAGAACTTGACATTCTCTAGTCTGAGAACTTTACATTGATATAAAAGTTTCTCTAAATGATAAGTAATAATGATAATAATGAGAAATGGCTCACTGGGCCTAGACCGTATAAACAATGTGTGTTATGCTGACCATCTTTCTGCCTTCTGCAAATCTGGGATTTTGGTACATGCCAGGCAGAGATTACCCAATGGTCAGCCATCCTTGTATATGCTGAATGCTGAGACTCTAACGGGTTCCCTGAGCTGAAACATTTCTCACACATTGCTGCAGTTTTATTGCAGAAAGAATATAAGGAAGTCTGCACAGGGAATCTTCCAGAATTGCCTTGTATCGTTTCCCTTATGTTCCAGCTGTGTATCCTTACTATGCTGCTGTAATAAATCTCAGCTGTGGTAGATCTATGCACTGAGTCCCATGGCCCCTTCTGGGGAACAGCTGGTTTAATCACTGTGCTCTAATCTCAATTCACTTACTCATTTGGCAAAGATTTAATGAGTTTTACTAATGCCAGGCATAGTTGTAGGCACTTGGGACAAAACAGTGAAGAAAACTGTCAAAGATCCCTATCCTGAAGGAACTTGTATTCTAATTGTGTGAGCGAGGTTAGAAACAATGAAGTAATAAGAAGTTATGTATATGTATATACACATATACACATATACATATATACATATACACACACACTGAAAAATGAAAAGAAAGAACAGGGTAAGGAAGGCCAGAGGCGTGGCATGAGGGTGATGGGGTCTGATAGTATGAAATAGGGTGTTTGTGAAAAGACTCGTGGATGTGAGATTGTGCAATGGTGAGCAGAGATAATGGGGGTGGGGTGAGAGCTTTGTAGGCTGAGGTTGCAGTCAGTACTAAGACCCCAATCAAGTGCAGAATTAATTTTTTTAGAGGATGATGTTAGTATGCATTTCTTAATTAATTTATGCATTTCTTATCAAATCTTAGCATTACAAAACAGAATAGGGCCTATATTAGCTGAACACAAATACAGAAATCATTACACATAATTTTAGTGATGTTTTTAAAAAAAAAGACAGTGTCTTGCTATGCAATGTAGCCTCAACAGAAGTTTAGCTGCCACTGGGAAGTATTTTAAAAACATCTTTGGTGATGTATAACTAATATACTATAACATTCATCCTTTTACAGCATATAATTTGATGGGTTTCATATATTCAGAGTTGTACAATCATCAAGAAATTTTAGAACATTTTTATCACCACATGGTATACCCATTATCAGTTACTCCTCCTCCCTTGTCCCTCAGCCCCCAGCAGCCTCTAATCTACTTCCTGTCTCTGTGCATTTGCCTATTCTAGACACTTCTTTTATAAAAACAATCATATAATACGTGGTCTTTTGTGACTGGTTCCTTTCACTTAGCATAAGTCTTCATGGTACCCATGTTGTAGCATGTATCAGTACCTCATTCTCTTTAAACTTCAAATAATATTCCATTACATGGATATACCACTTTTCAATACTGATGGACTTTAGGATTATTTCCACCTTGGTGCTATTTCGAATAATAATGCTATGAACATTTTTGTACACGTTTTTGTGTGGATATCTATTTTCATTTATAATTCATATACCTAGGAGCAGATTTGCTATTTTTAACATTTGTGGACTTTTTAGACTTCTTTTCACAGAAATTACATTGTTACATTCTCACCAACAATGTGTGAGGGTTTCAATTTTTCCACATCCTCACCAGCACTTGTTATTTTTCTTTTCAACTATAGCCATCCCAGTGGATGTGACATGCTTTCTCACTGTGGGTTTGATTTGCACTACCCTGATGACTAATGATGCTCTAAACCTTTCATATATTTTTGTCATTTGTATATCTTTTGGGGGAGAAATATTTATTTAAGTCCTTTGCCAATTTTTAAATTGTGTTATTTATGTTTTTATTATTGAATTGTAAGTGTTCTTTATATATTCTGGATACAAGTCCCATATAAGATATATAATTTGAAATATTTTCTCCATTCTGGTGTTTTTTCACTTTCTTGATGGCATCACTTGTGCATACTTTAAAATTTTTTAATTAATTCCTGTTAATCTGTCCTCCACTTTGGTTGCCTATGTTCTAGGTATTATATCTAAAACACCATTTCCGAATCCAAGGTCTCAAAGATTTACATCTAAATTGTCTTCTAAGCGTTTCATAGTTTTATCTTTTATATTTACATCCTGGATTCACTTTAAAATGATTTTTGTGGATAGTACAAAAGAATTCCAACTTCATTCTTTTGCATTAGACTATCCAATTATCCCAAAATAAGTTTTTGAAAAGATTGTCTTTTCTCTCATTGAATTGCCTGGGCACCTTTGTCAAAACAGATTTGACTGTATCTGTGAGGATTTGTTTCTGGGGTCTTCATTCTATTCTGTTGATCTATAATGAATTCCACTGTTATGTCTTGATTACCACCTCCTTTACTCTCTCCTCTCTCTAGCCTCTAATTTCTTCGATGCTCTTTGAATTTGGCTGGCAATCTTCCGGCCCAGTGTCTTTCAGTGACTGCCTCCATTACCTGCAAATATTCTTCAGATAGCTACACAGTTTACTCCTTTACCTTCAAATCTTTGCTCAAATGTGTTACCTTCTTGGTGAGGTTTACTCCAACTCTCACCTGTGGCACTCCCAATTCCCCTTCACCTGTTCTGTGTTCTCTCCATGGTACTTATGACTTAACAAAATACAGAATATAATTATTTAAAAGTGTTTACTGTTTGTCTCTCTTTTCCTGAGGCCACAGAATATAAATTTTATCTATTTTATCACTGATTTATCTTTAATGCCTGTTAAGAATGCGTGGTACTCAATACATTTTGTTGAATGGCTGAAAGTCAAATTCTCCATTTGTAAACCCACTAAATTTAATATAATTTACTCTTATTTTCAAATGGTGGAGAATAAGTGCTTAGTATACATAATGTATTTGGCTTCATATCTGTGTAAGTTCCTTAGTTATGTCTTCACCAATTCAGATTAAAAATAACATACTTGTGAGACAAGGGAATAGCAACTGTTTACCTTCCAAGGATCTGCTCTGGGCAGAACACTAAGTATTTCTATCTACACCTTGATGCACTTACTCATAAGCAAAACCAGAAACAAAACGTGAAAAGATTAAAATATACAAATTCACATAGGTTTCAATTAAATAAAACTAGACTACTCACTGCCTACTAAGCTGGCAAGAGATGAATCTAGATCACTCCCAAGGGCTTTGTTGGCTGCCATCGCAGGGCTGGGTGGTACCATTGAGACAGGTGCAGGCTGCCCGGATGGTACCATAGTTGGCATCAGAAGATCACCTAGACCGTCAAACACTGGAAATCACATAGACTAGGTTCAGAATAATTGAAAAAAAAAAAGAAACCATATGCAGAATTAAAGAGACACATCTTTTGTCAAACTATGGAAACAAGTGCATATACATTCTTATAAAAGAAGGCATGTAATTTACATTTTTTGACTGTAACACCAAGAAGAACATGTCTACATATGCCTACTCAAAAAGTATAGAAACTCTAATGAACATGAACAAAGATGGGGGGAAAAGCTGGATAATGTACAGGATAGAGTGCTGGAGTAGGCTGCAAGTCAGCCACATGCCTTGCTAGCTGTATGATTTAGAGAAAGTTTTTTTTTTTTCTGAGATGTTCAGTTTTCTCATCTGTAAATGGGAAGAGTACCACTAATACATGGCTTTGTTGTGAAGAAGACCAAATGAAACAACATATGTCTACATGTTTATTATAACCCTTGCTTCTTCTAGGCACTCAATAAGTGGTAGCCATTGTTGCCAAAAACAATCACTAAAACACTTTTTGCTCAAAACATTAGTGACTTATAGAAAAGTCTAAATGATTTACTCTGAAAATCTAAGATGCTTACTCTTAAAGTAATTCTTAAATGAGAAAAGGATATTGAATATCCTAGTTTCCTGTGAAAGTATTATAAAAATACAACCTAATTTAATGGTCAGCACCTACTAATAAGTATCTGAAAATAGTTGATCATACTTTCGAAGTAACAATTTTGATTCTTTTTCCCTGTCATGGTAGCAATCACTTTTGTGTTTAACTTTAAGGGAGTATTTAAACTAAACAAAATTTGAAGTACTAAAAATCAAATGCTATCACTGATAGTTCCTGGTTGCCATATGATAAATACCACTTGTTCAGTTCCTAGGATACAGAAAAACTATTCAAAATGCAGACTCAGTATTTGTACAAGATATTGCAATATCTTATCTATATAAAAACTTTGTGGTCATTAAATTTTATCAAAAACTATGCATATCTATCATAAATACTACTATACAATAATTATAAAGCAAAAAAGTTGATTATAAATCAACTAGGCACTGGCAATAGAAGCAACCAAATTGTCAGGCAAGAGATATATTTAGGATGTTTCTGAAACACATTTAGTTACCAAAAACTCACCAATTGAAAATTTGTAGTAAGGACCCAGCATGGGAAGAGTAGAATGGAAGAGAATACAAACAAAATGACAGCAGTGATGAAAGGTTAAAGGCAGGCAAAGAATACTATTTGTGTTTCAACTTCGTAACACTGAGGGCCATGCGAGCTTTAGAGGGTGTAAGCAATAGCAGGAGAGTGTCCACATATTCAGATATGTACAAAGACTTAGTACAAAGTATTGTTTTCCCTTTACCATCTAAATTATGTGTATGTAAGCTCATGCAAATAGATGTGTGCATGTTAAGTTAGATTTCTGTTAAAAATTAAGAGCAGGAACAGAAATGATTGTAGGTTATTCTTAAAGCTACTAGAAATTTTACTTCTCATGGGATGAGAGACTTATTAACCTTTAAAACCAGGCTATCACTGAATGTTTGCTTATAAATTTCCTGAAAACATACCTTAGGTAGTATATTTTATTGTTGAAACAAATGAAAAGAATGTTTGAAATAATCAGTGCCTCACCTGATGGATCAAAGGAGCTGCTGCTAGAAGTTGAAGGTGTTGTTCCAAAAGCTGCCTCGAAATTGGGCTGTAGTAGGTTATTCTGAGCGGGAGTCACTGGCGATGAAGAAGGGGCCATGAAAGAACCCCCAAATCCTGAAAAAACATAGTTCCAGATAAACATAAGCAAAACCAACTTAAAGTGCATAAAGGTCATAAAAACAGAATCAGGAAAAGTTATAGAAAACCAAAAAGAAGTGAATGCATATAGATTAGCAATCAATGAAACCAAGGAAGCTTGTTTTCCAAATAGGCTTTTTGTCTTTTTCTTTTTTTGATTAGTATAAATTAATTGCACAAATGAGTTTCACTGTAGTATTTCTGTACATTCATGTAATGTGCTTTGGTCAGACTCACCCCTGTATTATTCTTCTACCTTCCTCTCCTCCCTCTGCTTTTAAGCAGTTCTTAGCAGGTTCCACTATGGTATTTTATACATATATGATGTACTTTGATCATGCTATCACCCTCTCTCCTCACTCACTGTTCTCCCCAGTCTCCCTTGAAAACGATTTTTAAGTGTGTTGATATGCCATGTATTAATGAGATTTCATTTAGTGAGATATAAGATAGCACACAAGAGTATATACACCTATTAAAACAACCGGTGGCATCTGACTCTGTTATGGTGATGAAGTACATAAAACACAGAAGGTATCAACAGGGTTAAAATTTAGATAATTACTCTCATTACATTGAACTTTTACACGTATTCAAATGACAATACCAAGAAACATTTAGTTGGCTTAGTACAGTAATAAAATACAAATGAGAAAAACATGCATTAAATCTTCCTTTAATATCTTTCAGGCATGTATCAGCCCAAGTGTAGGCCCTCCTGTCACTGCTTTCAGGATTCATAAAGTCACCCAGGGGGTGTCCCATTTTTAGTCTGTCCCTCCTCCAGTCCAGCCTCTGCAGTGCAGCCAGAGTGATCTTTCTGAGTAGAAAATGTTGACAAGGTTACTTCTCTAAAATCTTTCATTGGCTCCCCACAAATTAGCAAACTGCTGCTTCTGTCTTTGCCACTGACCCCTCCCTATCTCTGCAAACTAGGCTGCAGCTGTAATCCACCATTCCCAGTGCCACATGTCTGCTGTGGGAGGACTTCCTTGCCCTTGTACTGACTCCCACTGCTGCCAGCTGCACTCCTTACCCCCATACACACATCACTGTCCTCAGGACCCGGAGCACAGCAACATCCTACTCTTGTCATATGTCTTTATCTTTGTTTTTCCTGAACTTCAACCCCTGGGATGGCCTTCTGAGGTCAGCAGCTATGTCATTTTTTCTTTTTTTTTCACTAATATCTAACCAGTATACTGCCTAAAACACCAAATTTATGTTTATTGAATGAAGAACACTTTTGAGTATAAGGAAATATTAAAGATTACTGAAAAGTAACCAAACCCCAACTTAAATATTTATTACTTGAAGGTTAAAAGCAAATAATTTCTTTTGATTAACAGATGGAAACAGAAGCAGACGTTGCTCATTATTGCTTCTGTACAAAAATATGCAGCCTGTGAGAGAAGTGATTTCTTAGCAAGATACTAAATAATTATTTACAATAAAAGAACTTGTTTTTTACTACCTGAAGTTTTTCTTATACCCAGTTTTCAAATCTAGACACGTCTTTTCTCCACAACTTTCAAAAGCATAAAGTTTCAAAAATCGTGTTTACTTCCAATTTACAAAACCAACATATTAATTTTGAAAACAACTTCAACTAAAACTCTCCTATTATTTTCTAAAAGCAGATAGCAATAATGGCCAGATCATGGTATCCTTGGACACTAACATGGGTTTAGATCTTACCATATACATATATGAAAAAAATTGAAATTTGAAAAAAATTGTTACTTAATAGAAAAAAATTTTTTTTAAATTCACAGTGGTCATGTGAAGTGATTTTAGTATTTGGATGATAGTACTAGCATTGTAAATTTCATTTTTTCTTTTTTTTGGAATAGAGAAGTTTATTAAACATTTTTAAAGTGTATAATACAGTGGTTTTTAATGCTCACAAAGTTGTACAACCATTGGTAATATATAATTCCAGGATATTTTACTCATCCCCCACAGATACATTATAGTCATTAGCAGTCATTCCACCATCTTCTTTCTCCATAATCTTTGGCAACCTATTCTCTCTGGAATTGCAAATTTCTTTACTGAAGAAAAAAATATGCTCCAGATCAGTAGAACTGATAACATCATGAAGGAAAATGGACAGAATGACGTTTTTGAATGTTATTGTTTTGATTTCCCTGAGATTGGTGACTGTAAGTGCTTATTTTTTTCTGTAACATTATCCTACACCTGCAGTGGGATATGGCTGTGGATAACTGCTAATCCCCATGAAGTGCAGTCTTCTGGTTTAAGTGGATGTAGTAGAGATCGCTGCAGTTGACTCAGTTTCTTCTTCTGTTTTTATTACTGCTGTGCTGGGGTACATTGTGACATTTACAAAAGTTCTTACAACATATCATAGTCCAACTCACCCTCTCCATTATTCTTCTTTACGCCCCTCACCCCATTCCTGGAATAGTTTCAACAGGTCTCACTTTTTTCCATTTACATACATGAGTACACTTCTTCCCCTCGCCCCACCGCTGATCCACTCACCAGTTAGGACCTGTTTTGCCTTCCTATTCTCTGTTTTTGTAACGGAAAAATGATATTTTTGTGTGTTTAAGTTAACTTTACAGGGTGACATTTCCATGTATATATGTATTATAACATGAATTGGTTCATCCCTTCTATTTTTCTCCTTTCTACCTTAGTTCCCTTCTGGTGATTTCAACAGGTGAATATAGAATGAAATTCTATATTCACTCTTATGTAGGAAATACATCAACCCTATTCATCTTCTTTTTTTTTGGTTGTACTGGGTCTTGAACTCGGTGCCTTCACCTTGAGCCACTCCACCAGCCCTTTTTGTGAAGGGTTTTTCGAGATAGGGTCTCACAAACTATTTGCCAGGGCTGGCTTTGAATTGTGATCCTCCTGATCTTTGCCTCCTGAGCAGCTAGGATTATAGGCATGAGCCACTGGTGTCTGGCTTCCTATTCATTTTCTTAACTTCTTTCTTTTATCTTCCTTCTCTTGTATTTGACCTTGCCTTACTGTAACCTATTTTTCATAATATTGCTTGTATTTATATTGGGTCTATATTCCACATGAGAAAGAACATGCAGCCTTTGGTTTTCTGAGCCTGCCTAAATTCACTTAAGATGATGTTCTCCAGTTCCATCCATTTACCTGCAAATGACAAAATTTCATTCTTCTTGGTGGCTGAATAAAATTCTATTATAAGTAAATACCATCTTTTCTTAATCCATTCATCAGTAGTGGGGCATCTTGGCTGTTTCCATAGCTTAACTATTGTGAATAGTGCTGCAATAAACATGGGTGTGCAGGTGCCTTTATTATAACCTGACTTACATTCTTTTTGGGTATAGCCCAAGGACTGGTAATGCTGGATCAGATGGCAGTTCTATTTTTAGTTTTTTGAGGAGCTGCCATACTGTTTTCCATAGTGATTGTACTAATTTACATTCCCACCAGCAGTGCATGAGGGTAGCTTTTTCCTCACATTCTTGCCAACATTTGTTGTTATTTGTGTTCTTGATGACAGCCATTCTAGCAGGAGTGGGGTAGAATCTTAATGTGGTTTGATTTGCATTTCCGGTATGGCCAGGGATGTTAAGCATTTCTTTGTGTGTTTTTTGGCCATTTGAGTTCTTCATTGAAAAAGCTCTGTTCAGTTCATTTTCCCATTTCTTCATTGGGTCATTGATTTTTTGAGGAGTTTAGTTTTTTGAGCTCCCTGTATATTCTGGTTATCAGTCCCTTGTCTGATGCACAGCTAGCAAAGATTTTCTTCCATTCTGTGGGCAATCTCTTCAATTTAGAGACCATTACTTTTGTTGTGCAGAGGCTTTTTAATTTCATGTAGTCCCATTTGTGAATCATTTCTCTTAGTTGCTGAGCTGTTTGAGTTCTATTTAGAAAGTCATTGCTTACACCTATTAATTCCAATGTATTCCCTGCTCTTTCCTGCACTAGCTTCAAAGATTTGGGTTTTAATCCACTTTGAGTTGATACTTGCACAGGGTAAAAGATATGGATCTAAATTCAGTTTTCTGCATACAGATATCCAGTTTTCCCAGCAGCTTTTGTTGAAGAGGCCATCTTTTCTCCCTCGTATGTTTTGGGTGCCTTTGTCAAAAATCAGGTGGACATAGCTGTGTGGATTCATATGTAGGTCTTCTATTCTGTTCCACTGATCTTCCATCTATTTTTGTGCCAGTACCATGCTGTTCTTATTGCTATGGCTCTGTAGTATAGTTTGAAGTCAGGTATTGTGCTACCTCTGGTGTTGCTCTTTTGGCTCAGTATTGCCTTGGCTATTCATGGTCTTTTGTGCTTCCAAATGAACTTTAGGGTTGATTTTTCAATCTATTTTTTTCCAGTTTTTTTCCTTTATTGTTGCCATGGATGGGGGTACATTGTGGCATTTACACAAATTCTTACAAAGTATCAAATATATCATACATGAATTCACCTCCTCAACCATTCTCCTTTATCTCCTTCCCCACCGATTCCTGAAGAAGTTCAATAGGTATCATTTTTGCATTTACTTTTGTGTGTACACATTTTATTGCACCATATCCACCCTCATATCCCCTTTTTCCAACACCTCTCCCCTTCCTACTGATGCCAGCCCTCACCCCTGGGCAGGACTTGTTCTAGGAGAAAAAAAAGAAAAGATAAAATGAAAAACATGATATTTTAGCTTGAGATAAAGGTAGCAACATCTCTGTGATGAGTGTCATTAAAATTTTGATGAGGATTGCACTGATCATGTAGACAGCTTTTAGTAATATAGCTATTTTCACAATATTGATTCTGCCAATCCATGAACATGGGAGTTCTTTCCATCTTCTGTAGTCTTCTTCAAATTGCCCTCAATGATTTATAGTTTTCAGTGTAGATGTCTTTTGCTTCCTTTGTTAAGTTTATTCCTAGGTATTTTATTTTTTGAGGCTATTATAAATGGAATTATTTTCCTGTATTCTTTCTCAGTCTGTTCATTGTTGATATATAGCAAGGCTACTGAGTTTTGTAAATTGATTTTTATCCTGCTACTTTGCTGAAGCTCTTCAGGGTGTCTAGGAGTTTTGTGGGTCTTTTCGGTATAAGATCATGCCATTTGCAAATAGGGATAGTTTGACTTCTTCCTTTCCTATATGAATTCCTTTTGTTTCTTCTTGTCTTCTTGCTCTGGCTAGGAATTCCAAGATTATGTTGATTAAGAGTGGAGAGAGTAGACACCCTTTTGACTCAGCTTCTTAAAACTTGGCCAAGGAAAGAACAATATATTCTAGAATCACTGCATATTATCTTTGGCAAATGCTTTGGGATCATACAAGTCAATCCTATCATTCCCTGGTTGGTAGAAATATCTCAGAGAAGTTAATGAATATAGCCGAGGTTCAGTAGAAAGAAGAAAAAGTGTGCATTCACACAGGGCTCATCTGCTTAGTGCTAATGAAAAGTTGTTAGCACTTGAGGTAAGAGCATGTCCATAGGTGAATAAATAATACTGTTCCCCCAAAATATGAGTGCCTACTCCAAGAAAGCAACATAAGGCCAACATTGGCATGAGGCTCCCCAGTGCCGGACATTGGTCTAGGCACTGTTTTTAGGCTGAACCACATAAATTTCCTATATTTGACCATCATGATCCTACAAAAATAGTAATTTCATATGGTTCAAATTAAACATACATTAGCTCATTTAACCCTCAATGAGGTTCAATAGATGACAAAACTGGGGAGATTAAACAATTTACCCAGGGTCACATGATGAAAAATATCAGATCAAGGATTCCAGAGAAAAATCCTCCAGAGCCTGGGCTCCTTAAATGGCCTCTTCCTCTTCCCACATGTAGGAATCGGGTGGAGTTTATTCTTCCTATAGGTTCATAAACTTGATGAATGACATTTTTTTAATACTCTGTTCTTATTAAGTACATTCTCTCACAAACCTAGATAGTTATTGAGTGATGTAAAATGAGTTACTGATTATCTTAAAGAATAAAACATATGCTATACTCTAAATAATGCAGCAGGAAAATCATAGACATTAATGAGAAGTTTGGAAAACTTGTACTAAGTAACTGAAAAGTTTCACAGTCCTGGAATAGAACAGTGGATCGTTTTTGCAATACTAACTATGTGGGAGGTGTAAGTAGGATGATTGTGGTCTGAGGCTGGCCTTGGCAAAAAAGCGTGAGACTCTATCTGAAAAAATAACTAAAGAAGAAAGGGCTGGGGGTGTGACTTAAGTGGTAGAGCACTTGCCTAGCAAACACAGGCTCTGAGTTCAACAGCTAGTACTACAGAGCTGTTTTACACTGTAACTGAATATCCATCTATCTTCAGGGGCTTAGCCATTTGCAGACACACTGTCTTTTATCACCACAATGATTAGTCTTACAAATATATCTTTCTAAAGGGAAAGAGCCTATGTGTGTAATGAAGTCCTATTATTTCAGATATTAAACCTAAACATCATAATCTATCTAAGACATCATGTAACCTCAGTTGGGAGACTGAAATTTTAAAACTGTTGGTAGTTAAATATACTTGTGCACATATTCCCTGGCACATACATTTGTTCTACTATGTTTAAAAGAATATTGTTTCAATTATTCTCAGTGGCACAATCACAGTTGTTAATATATTCTACTTACTAAGATAGTTCTGAAATAGTATTTCTAGAAGTATTAGTCTTTAGTCTTAGAGCCTTTTGTCTGATACTTTTCAGTTTGATTCCTACCCCCCACAGGATAACACTTAATTGGTCCTCTGTAGATTTCCTCTGTTAGAGGGAGCTGTTAGTTTTAAGTTCCACACTGAACATTTTTGTACTTTCAGTTCAGTTCAAGGAAATCTGTGGCTCTGCTAACAAGTTATGTGTATAGATGGTTAACAGAAAGGATTCAAGATTGCAGAGGGCTTCATAAGCCAGGCCCATATTGTTCCCTTGCTTTGGAATTAAAGACAGGATGGAGCATTTGCCTATCCTGGCACAGATTTCTAGTGCAGTCACCCTGGAATTGTGTACTGTGGAAGAACACGGTTGTCCTGCTTGATGTCGACCTCAGAAGTTAGGCCTATCTTTTAAATGCACCTAATTTCCCTTAATATTCATTTTTCCCTTTGTCACCCAGGAATCTGTTTGTATCTTTTCAAACACTGGCAAATCTTGAATCAAGTTTGACAAGTTTGCTCTTTCTTATATAAAATAAATCCTTTTACTTACTATAAGCTTAACTATTGAGTTTTTAGGCAGTCTTTGAGATAATGGATAACATCTTTGTCCTACAAGTAATCTCAATGGTTTGGAGAGAATTTTTCTTTTACTCTTTCCCTGCTGACCACAATAACTGCCTTCTTCAAAATTTTCTTCAGTTTCACTACTGAGTATACTAAACAACTTGTAATTTTTACTCAAGGGGTAGAAGAAGTCTAAGATGATATGTCTACACACTTCATTTCTGGAACTGGTGTTATCTAATAGTTTCAGAACTAAATTTGAATGAAAGCCAACTGTGACAGATATGTCTGTTTTTAAAAGACTATCCACTTAGTCTTTCTCATGTTTTATATGACAATTTTTAATAAAGTTTTCTCCCTAATTTTAAAATGTTCTTTACTTTTAGTTGAAAATATCTAAAAAGCATTTCAACATTTTATTATGCCATCTATTTATTGCCTTCCCCTTAATATTTACATGTAAATGTACTCTCTCAAAAAGAATTTTAGGACTGCTGAGTGCAGTGGCTCACACTTGCAATTCTTGCTACTTGGGAGATGGAGATTGGGAGTATGGTGGATCCAGAACACCTGGAACAAAATGTTTGTGACACTCTATCTCAGACAGTAAAAAGCTAGGTGTGGTGGAATGCTCCTCTCATCTGAGCTACTCGGGAAGCAAAAATAGGAGGATCATGGTGCAGGATGGCCCAGATATAAATGCAAGGCCCTATTTGAAAAATAACCTAAAGCAAAAAGGGCTGGAGGCTGGCTCAGTAGCTAGAGCACCTGCCTTGCAACTACAAGGCCTGAGTTAAAGCCCCAGTGCCTCCAAAACCAAAACCAAACAAACCTCCCAAAACAAAAATAAAAACAATTTAGGGAAGATATAGCTCAGTGGTAGAGTGCAATGCTACGATCTCTGTCACCACAAAACAAACAAAAACAAAATGTAACCCTCTCACATGCGAAAAAAAAAAAAACCCAACAAATTAATTCTAGTTGGTACAAGGTAATAATTCTCAGTCCAATGACAGTCTAAACTTCCCATAATGGTGCTTGTGTATCATTTTCAGTTTTAGTCTGATAATTTTATTATCAGAGCCAGTAATATAAGACTAGAGAATTCTTCACAAAACACAAATATTTCTCTCTCTTTCTTTCTCATTCAAATCCTAATTTGAATCTGATCACATTTGTGGGGTTGTTATCTTTGATTTGGCTTATTTATTCATTTTAAAATGTTCTTTATTTAAACAGACTTTGGCCCTAGAAAATCCCTCCCCAGGTGAACACATATACAAAAAGTTTCACTACAAATTACCATAATGTAGTACCCATATATCTATTTTACTTGGTGTACATTAAATAAAAATATTTAATATATTTGAGTAAAAACTCAAAAATACCTATTTTTTGGCTAGATTACACATAAATGAATGTGACTGATTTTGTATTGTGTATCAGCAGGGTTTGTTTTAGAGACAGAACTAGGAAAGCTCACAGGATGGAATATATTGATATTTCATGATTTTTAGTAAGAACATGACTTTCTAATGTTTTGATACTTGAACAAGTATGAGAAATATTTTTCTGTAAACAAAACAGAGGAAAGTATGAGATATTGGCCTCCTACATTAAACGTCAGAATAATTAAAATTTCTTTCATTTGGATATAAGGTGAAAGAAGAGTTGTCTGTGATAAGTAATTCAGGTATTCCTATGTGTCTAAATTAATTTATAAAAATTGTTTTGGAAGGGGGAGGGGGATAAAGGACAATGATGGAGGGGGTGAATTTAACTAAAATATAAGCACTTTTGCACATATATTTATATATATTAAATATCAATTTAAATAGAAAAATGAAGTAAGAGCTCTTACATAATGTAAAATTTTTCCCATCATTGAAAGAACCATTAAAAGATGCAGCGAAAGAGATGGAAGTGTACAGTAAATGAAACCTAACTTTCATCACCAATTTTCTCTTCTCTACTTTGTTTTAGTAAGATTTCAGAATGGACAGGTCAGTAGAAGGTTATACTTTCTTTTGGTGAAATGAGCTAATTGGTACTGTTTTGCATATTTCTCAAAACTCAGGTGCCTGATGTGACACTGGCTGAAGGTGACAAAGCTTTCTTCCTTGGCTTTAGATCCTATCACATCCCCTAAGATTAAGCACTTGGCTCTGTTATTGACCTCTGACTTGGAATTGGATGGGAACACTCTCTTTTCTCAGTTCCCTTTCCTGAGATCTTTGGAAATAGGGTTTCTTAGGTTCTAAACCTGGAGGACATTTAAAATCAACAAGATCATTTATCCCAAATAGCCATTTGAACTATGCTATTTTTGTGCCCTGTTAAAGTCTTATTGTTGGACAATAAAAATCTGAATTAAGTATATTGGTTAGTAAGAGTTTGAAAGTTTTTGTAGCCAATTTAAAGCTGCCATAAAGAATATCTAGGCCAGGAGAAAAGCCAGACAAGCTAGCAGACTTTTTTTTCAAGTAACCACTGGTGGTTTACATTAGGGGTACTGACTCTTATCATATTTTAGCTTCCAAAGAAAACAGAAACATCATAGTGAAGCTATGTTTCTTCATAGCTTAAGAAAATACCAGTTGGCAGCCACTGGGATGAGAGGACTTGGCAAACAAGACTGTCATGTTTGATCAAGGAGTCTGGACAGGATGGGAAAGATAGGAAAGAACCATTACTGCCTCTGGGAAAGACTCACTTGACCAGACTGAATAACCCATGGTGGAAAGGTTAGCAGCTGGGCTGCCACTACTTCCTCCAGCTTCTTGAGGAAAGATTTGACCTCAAGTCAAACTTCCTGCAACTCTGAAGGTTGACAACATTCCTTTAGGATCTGCCATTACTTATTACAAGTCCAAGAATGAAAGTTCCTTATTCTGCAAGATTGTTTATTGTATTACTTATAATTCATGGACAGCTACACTTAAAAATGAGAACCAGTCACTTTATAAAGGACCACACAGCTACCAGAGTATTTAAGCTGAGAGACATGAGTTGTGATAGCTTCCCTATGCTGAGGCCATCCACACTCTCATCAGCCCCTAGCCAACCTTAGGAACAAAATGCATTCTTTGTGGTGAGTGGAGAGAACATAAGAAGCTGCATCTGAGTGTCTGCAGCCTCTGCAATACCACTTCTGTACTCCTATTATGCACCCTTTAAAAGTCAGAAGGAGGTTAGCATCTCGTGAGTTCCACCTTGAATCTGAATCTAAACTTTACAGTGGGGTCTTATGATTGGCAGTTTTCTAGGTCTGACTCTCATTAAGCACATTTTGCCTTGTCCACAAGGAAGACGGAGGCTTGACTTATACTATCCATAAGTCCCCAAATTGTTCTTTTATTCTGTCTATACTGTCCTAGCAGTAAGAAATGATCCTAGGAAAATTGTTCAATCTATTCCATTATGGCCCTGATGAGTTGGGATCACATCATGCATTTTCAGATGAAAAAATGATCAGCCTGTTTAAAAAAGTGACATGTAGCAGCAGCTTTAATTCAATGGTAGAAATCTGTAAGAAGTTTCTAGGATCATCCACATATTATAAAATCAATTGTTAAGCACCATGGTACATTTTCCCACAAATTCTTTCAAAAAATATGAGCATAATCACTGTAAGATAAAAACCACCACACAGCATTTTACCTTTCTAGTAAATAAAAAGAAATATGCTGAAAGAAAATAAGGCAGATTAGGAGGATCCAAGGAACCCCAAGTGTGGCTTGTATACAATTGCAACTTTAACTTCATAAAATCTTGAGAAATAATCAGGATTTCTGTTACATTATGCCATACTTTTTAGTTTTATGTCTTGAAAGGAAAAGAAAAATATACCTTGCAATTTATTTAATATCTTTCATTTATAAAAATATACCCAAACTTAACTTCTATAAAATGCCATTTTAATTTAACTTAATTAATTACCAGCTAGTAGATCTGCCGATGCTGATGAACTAGATGGAGGCTGAGGTGCAGCTTGGGGTTCAGAAGTACTACTTCCAAATGCATCTATTCGTTATCCATTAGGCAGCAAAAAAGTAAGAGAGTGTAAACTGTAAGTAAAATAGGCAACTCAAGTGTTATGCAGACATGACATTCTGTAAGGTGAGCTTGTCTCTCATGCACAGGTGAAATGACTGGGTGAACTGAATTATGCTCTGAACAGTTTATTATATATTTTGAGACAGAATCTTGCTATGAAGTCCAGGTTGTCTCAAACTCAAGATCGTCCTGCCTTAGTATTCCAAATACTGGGATTACAGATGTGTACACTACATGTAGCTCTAAACAGTTTATTCTTTCAAAAGGGTCATAAAATTATTTAGGAATTAAACCTCTTTGTAAGATTAAGAGAAATTTTTTAAAGAACAAATCCTTTGGATAGAAGGCGTGGCTCAAGCAGTAGAGTGCCTGCTTTGCAAGAACAAAACCCTGAGCTCAAACCACCATCCCACCAAAAAAATCTTTTGGACTAAATCCTGTCATTTATCAAAAAAGGACTGAGATTTTAAAATTTTTACCAAAGGTAAAACAGGATCTTCTTATTTAGGACTCTATTATAAATAAACTTTTAAGAAATCTAATAAACCCAATTCAAGCAGCAGCAATTTTACTTGTCCAGGTTCATGCTAGAGCACTTCAGGGCCACTCTGAAGCCCTGAGTGTTAGAAACTATGACCCTTTGAACTCTCATGCACCAATCATGGCATATATCATGATACTTCAATGTATAGTAAGTACTCAATGTGGGAACATCTTGCAAAGGAGGACACTTTAGCCCAGAGGCATACACATTTATGGGTACTCATGAAATAACGTCAGACCTCTTTCCTTAAGTTTATTGCTTACAGAAGACCTTGGCTGCATCATCCAAACGAGTAGTTTAAGAACTAATTCAATGTATCTTCCTGCTTTCAGATAACATATGAATCAAGAAGAATGCATTTAGATCAGAAAAACATTTTTTCAGTTCTCTAGAAGGATTTTAAAACATTAAACTGAATGTAAACAAACCCTGTAGCATAGTGTGTGATATTGAAAGTTTATGCTTTCAGTTTTGACTGACTTACTTGTTTTCAGTTCTCAATCATCTACTTCACGTTTATATTGCTTTTAAGAACTTAAGAATGTTAATGTAGATCACAGATCAGGATCACCAAGGAAGAATAGTAGAAAGAAACTGCAATCAAGTGATTATACATTAGGATGAACAAAAGACTGAAAATACAAAGACTTCAAGTGAAAAATTATCTGGTTTTGTTAGGTCATGCACTGAAAATTATGATGAATTTATGAGGATGAAGATGATGACACAGAAATGGAAAAAGCTTTTAAAAACATAAATTTATATGTAAGAGACCAAAATAACTTCACAATAGTCAAAAGAAAAAAAGAAATATAATGAAATACAAATCTAGAAACTATTGTGAAAAAAAGCCAAGACTCTTTAAGTGTGGAAGGAGGAGAGATACGCACCCCCAAAAAGGTCTATCACACCTGAAGATTCCACCTTTGCTGGAGAGGCAGTGGCTGCAGGAGGCGGTGTTGCAAATGCATCCACTGCAGAGTGAAGCACAGAACAGCAGAACGTGCATGTCACCCGATGGAAAGGAAACCTGAGCCTGACAATGGCCTCTTGGGATTTCATGGTTAACTACAGGCAGGGAGATTGCAGACAACTTTAAAGTTAATAAAAGTCAATGATTTCAAAAGACATATGTTCCAGAGCAAAATATGTGATTCCTTGAGGTCAGAGGTTTTAGTGTGAAAAGAAGCTTTCCCTTTTCATCAGTCTTACATTTGAAATATTAACCCTCATCAGCTATTGTGTTGGTTCAAAGAATGAGACTGTTTTTCTTACGTGAATTTTGAGTTTAAACAAACATAAAATAAACCCATACGTCATATTGGCCTCTCTGCATGTGACCCCTATAGGACCACTCGGAAAGCTTGACCTTGGCAAAGCACTCACCGGATAAGAGGTCAGCAGTTAGAGAACTCTCAGGCACAGGAGAGGCCCCTTGTGGTGGAGAGGAGAAAGCATCTTCCAAAAGTGAAACAAACCAAAACCAAGCAGAAGTAAGTAGCAGAAAGCTGAAATCAAAGTCACAAATCTAACAAATACATTACCCCAGGTGAGCACAGAGAGCTTAATCATGAGAACGTCTAAGGAAAGGAAATTGAAAAAAGGGTTGCTTTGGTTTTACCTGTACCAAACAGGTCTATGCTAGGAGCAGCATCCAGCTTAGGCGCTGCAGCGACTTCAGGAGCCGACTCAAATAAATCTAAGACCAAGAACACACATTCCTTTACTCAACCTGAAAAGCAAGCCTGAGACAGTATCATTTCTCAGTTCTGAATTAGCACTTTGAAGAATTCTAAGTAGCAAATGGCTTCTGGAGAACCATTCAATTACACAGTATTCATGCATTAAGAGTAGCATCTGCAGTATATCTCAAGGACCAGAATTCAATCCACCAGTGGAAAGGAGTTCAGTAAAACAACAAATTACCACCAAAGATATCTAGAGCAGGAGGAGCGGTGGTGGTGGCGGTGGTGGCAGAGGTGGTGGTAGTGGCGGTGGCAGCAGCAGCAGCGGTAGTGACAGCAGTGGCAGCTGCAGCGGTGGGAGCAGGAGAAGGAGCAGTTGCGGGAACTGGAGGGGCTGTGCTAGCTGTAGGGGTAACTACAGGAACGCTGGTCTCTGGTGGCTTCATTGCAAAAAGGTCCAGCTCAGGTGCAGCCTCTGCACTACCTTCAGACGGGGCAAAAGGGTCTTTTGGAAAGGGAAGTAGAGACACAGAGCATCAGTCAGGAAAGATGCAGGAGACAGCATCATAACTACAGGTGAGAGACACTTATACACGTTTACACACTAGCTAAGCCTCAAGCTGCTTGGATTTAACTACTATCCTATTAGCAGGGGTCAGTGACTAGGATGTTTTTCTAAATAAAACAGAAAATGTAGTAAGTACCACAAGTTAGAAGTCTAAAACACTTTGCAGAGGGTGGTGAAGTTAACCTTCAGTCTAGGATCAGACATTACCATCCTTCAAACCCCTACTTAATCTAGTCAATTTGGTAGCTTTGAAAATTTCATTAAAACATGCCAATATATTTGAACTCAATGTTACAAAAGAATACAATATAGCAATAGAAGGGGAGAAAACATTAAGAGAGCATACTTGCACTAACAAAAATTGTCAATTGTGAGAAATTGTCAATTTTGATAAGTATGCACTTCGTTGTCTTAATGTTTTAAGTGCTGGCAGTATTTGTTCAGTTATGATGAATGACAGTTTATACTCAGAAGAAAATAAAATTAGAAAAACATATGGCCACATCTAACTACGAAGGCTTCACATTAGGACAGAAAAATAACAGACTGGCTCGTGACCATGAACCCACCATTTCCTGAGCATGCATCAAGTGCTGCTGCTACAGGGGTTGGGGCAGCTGGTGCGGTGGCCCCTTCGGATGCTGCAGGGGCCTCCCCAGGAGAAGCTGCAAAGGCATCTTGGGTGCGGTTTTTAAGACAACAGAGATTAAAGGAATAAAAAGAGAAGAAAATATAGTAAAAGAACCAAGTTAAATGGTGCAGAAGGCTCCCTTATACAACGTGAGTTTTCGCATATGCATCTTTATTGCCCATGCATGGTTGGCAACTACCCAACAATCTTCTGCGTGTCTAGGTGTTAGTTAACATGCAAGTGGAAGTGTCGATGCTGCTAAGGCCTGCTAGGATCCAACCAGAGTCTCATTGTATAAGGGCTCTGAGAAGCATGTTTTATGTATCACTGGAAATTAATGGATGTGAAAATTAAAACAAAAATAACTTTATCATGTGTTTTAAGACATTAAACTTTCATGTCCAAGTGATATCTTTGCACAGTGTTAGTATAATATCTGACTAGTGACTTTTAGTAAACACTAATGCCTTCTTTAATGCAAATAATACTGAATAAACAATGGCAATGAAAGCAAACGTTTCTAGTTTAAAAATTTTATAGTCTAGTACAGACAAAATCACAGTTAACATGAAAGGTTTATTTGACTACTCATAAATGTTAAATATTTACTACCCTTGGAAAGAATCTTGAGACATAACCAAGGACTTATTTTAAAGAACTAAACAAATAACCAAATCAGGGCATGATGCTTAATGTCTCTACTTCTACTTAAATTTATTTTCAAATATCGTATTTTCTAGTTATTTGGAAAATGATCTATTTCCAGAAGATTAAAAATATAATTTCATGTTTTAATACTTAAAGTGTATTATTATTTGTAGCAGAAAGTCCATGAACATACAGGCAGGCTCAGTTTATTAATATCTTTTCTTTCCTTCCTTCTTGTTTTGTGGTGCTGGGTTTGGTGCATGCTAAGCAGGTGCTCTACCACTGAGGCACATCCCAAGTCCTAAATAGCCACTTTATACATGGCTGATATATACAAATGCTTTCCAATGCATTTTCTACCAGCAAACCATGTTAGTCACGGTAAAAGCCCTAGAGGTTGCATGGAAATTCTTTTGTTTCAAAAATACAGAAGGAATGAAGCCATCCTAAGTATGAGAGGCCTGAAAGAAGAAACCTTGAAAAAGTAGGAACAATGCCACTTGCTACTAGACTTCCATCCTAAATGCTATTTTCCACAGTATCTACTGGTGTACCATACAATACTGATCCTCAAACATTAAAAAGAATTTGTCAAATATGTTTAGAAAAGGTTACACAGTATATCTCCTTTCTCAGAGATTTATTGAGTATATTATAGGCTCTAGGAATTCCTACAGCCAAGACACTTGTTTCTCAGTTTAACCCAGCAGGCCCAAACTGATCTAAGTGTGAAGCACATTTTAGTTACACCCTGAGGCCTAGTGGTTCATGGAATAAGAAACATTAAATAAGAGACTCATTTGGATAAAAGGTCCTTTATAAAAGCACAAATAGAACTGCAGTCTATTTCTTACAGGTTAATTTGATCCGATTGCTTCTCTGAGCTATACTGAGGGAACACATGTTGTGCTGGAGGTCAAGGAAGAGATCAAATAAATAACACTGGAAAACTATAACAAGGGATAGGGCTACCTCTCAAGATATTAGAAGACGTTGTGCAACATGAAAACCCTAAGGAGGAGGCAAAGGAATACAAGAAAAGGGTAGGAGAAGGTTAGGCAGGCTCTAAATATTCTGCCATAAGTCAGGGCTGTTTCTTTTCTTTTTTTTTTTTAAAATCCCTATACAACCTGGAACAGAGACCAGTAATATCAGGAACAGTAGAAACAGAAGTATCAGTCACATTTTGGGCATTATTAAATTTAATTCCCAAAACTATTTTGTGACATATAGAGATAATAGAGCTCGAGTATAAAGATTTAGTGTTCTTACCACAAAAAATGATAAGTGAGGTAATACGTATATTAATTGGCTTGATTAAGTGATTCCACAAAGTATATGTATTTAAAAACATCATTATGCACATAACAAATATATATAATTTTTACTGGTCAATTGAAAAATATGTACATTAAAAAAAAGTCTGGGTGACTTGACCAAGGTCATACAACCAGCAAATGGCAGAGTTAGGATTTGGTCCATAGCTATCTGCCTGAGCTTTGTGTGTTTAGCCAATATGTTGTAGTTATAAACTGTGCTATACTCTTATACTACTTCCTCCTCTATAATGATAATGTATAATGCCAGGGGTCAAGGAGATATTCACAGGGTGACCTCTTTCCTATATTTATAGCTTTATCCTCAGGAGAGGTTTCTTTCCCCCTGTCAGCAACATATCTCTTTCAAGGCTGCTCTTATTACTTAAGACCAAACACTATGAACTTAGCTCTCACCTATGCCTGTCAAAACTTTTCAAATGGTAGGCAGGAGTACCAGCTGCTTCAGTCCCCCATTGTATGAGTCTTCCCAGCCCAAGAGAAAGAGCTGTGAATGAGCCTCACAGTGGATTATGCCACCCAAGTCATTATTGGAATGTAGTTATGAAAAGGACATGGAGTGAGGACTCACCCACCGAACCAAGCCTAGTCAGACCCCAGGAAGGTAAGAGAAAATAGAATTGTGATGTTGTTAAAATAACAAAAAACAAAGCAAAAACATTCTAGTTTTCCCCCACTATCTGTTGTAGCATTATCTCCCAAGTGCAAACCAAAGCTTTCTGCAATTCATTTTTCTTTCCCTCATCATCCATTTACAGTTCATTTCTATATCCTGCCAATTTTTTAACCAGTGCTATTTCTAGGAAATGCACACTCCTGCTGGTCTACAATTATGGGCACAGACCAGGACTTCACCAGCAAGCTGAAAGCAATGCTGAAGACCAGTCTTTTTTTTTGTTGTTGTTGTTGTTGTTCCTAGCACACTAAAAAGAACTTTCCTCTTAAACTTTTTATCACATGATAAAGTTTTACCTTTCCCAAGACTTCTGGTAACTATTGTTTCCCCAGGTTGGACTGCTTTCCCTTTTACTCTAGTCACATAAGCCATCTATAAATCTCGTATGTAGCACAAGGCCACAACTGTTCTCAGAGTCATCATCCTGGTTTCTTTTCTACCCTAAAGTCTGTGGATTATAAGGCTCTTACAGGAAATCTAGATGTAAGTGTTTATATTTAAGTATTGGTTTTAAGGAAGGTTGATCAGCTTAATTTGTTAACTAACATGTAGAAACAGAAACAGCCTTGTGAGCTGTGTTCTTTGGTTTCTCAGCTGCTTTAGTCTCATGTGCACAGACTACCATCCCACTAAGGCTTGCCTACAAAGTGACCTAGATGATCAAGAGGGCACCCTCGTGGATATGGTGAAGAATTAGCATCAAATTTAGCATTTTTAGAATCAGCATCAATTTTGCTGAGCAAAACCCCATGTTGCTACAAACCAATGTATTATTGCTAGTGAAGTATGCATAAATGAAAAATGGTTTTAAGTGTTTTGTCTTTTATTTTTAACAATCTTGTATCTTTTACTAAATTTTCAAGCACTGTCTTATAATCTTGTTCTGCATGGCCACAAAAAGCAGGTTATAGTTCTTAAAAATTCACCTTAAAAATAAATCATTTGGTAAATGAAATATATCTGAAAAGGCATTTGTAATGACTTAAATGAGCCACTTACATTGAAGTGATAAGAACACTATATGGACATATGAATATTTCTGCTTAAAAATAACAGAAATTTCCTACTTTCTAAATTCATAATTCAAATATGAAAAACAGAAAAGTTAAGTGCTTTAATATTTTTATTCATGATGTTAAATAGCTATTACTTCCGAAATTGAAATTTATTAAGCTTATTTCTAAAGAAATCTATTTATTTGCTGTAAATATTACATAGAACTTCATGAGGGTATGTTTTAAAGTTGTGTAAATAAAACATAACTGGTGCTCTTATTAATCTGGAGTTCTGCCACTTGTCCATTTTAAAGAGAGAAAATATTTGAAAATGGCCACACACAATGGCCAAAGAGATTTAAGTGTAGGTTTTTCTTTAAAGGCAAATAACTAAATGATTTCTTATAAACTAACAGAGGCATAAAAGAAATTAGGGAAAAATCACTGAAAACTATAACACAGTGACACATACAGGCTCCTGCCTTGAAGAATAGAGCTTTTAGAGGCCAGGAGACACTTCACAGAACTATGCAGGTCAATAAAATAAGTGTGACAAGACTTGAAGAGGCACTCATCTTTATTTTTCAGCCAGACAACCAGAAAGGATACTAATGAAATCACAGGGGCAGGCCTGTTTTTTGGCTTTAAGTTATATGACTCTCTGTAACTTTAGTCCTTTGGATTTGGATTTAAAGATATAAAGAATGCCATCGTGAAAATATTTCCAAACATAATAGAATTTTTTCTGCTTGACAAATATAGTTAAAGCAGTAGTAAATGATAAACACAAACAACATAATGGCCCAAAGAATATTTCAAAGACGTATCTTAGACTTTCTTATTCTAGGAGGCTATGAGGGAAGCAAAGTAGAATTGATTGATTTTTTTTAAGAGGTAAGCATATTCCTTGTAGGTGGAATACAACCCAATTATCTATATTGTAAAAGTATATAAATGTTTCAATATAAAATTGTTATCCAACCTGTCCATGTTTTCCATTTTCCTTGCAGTTTTTCTGTTAACGTAAGCTTGTGATAAACTACTTATACTGGACACCAATAATGGTGTTGGAGAGATGTAGGGTAAAAAAAAAAAAAAAGGACCTGATTTTATGAATTTCAGCTAAAACTTAAATTTCTCTCTCCAAAGATAGAGGGCCATAAATGAAAAACTAATTTTCTATTCCTAGTAAAACATCCAAGGGTCTGCCATCCCCCTTCCTCTGTTGTTGAAAAAAACAGGTTTCTCCCTTTAGGAGCGGGAGTGTAGCAAGATGACAGAAAATTTCTTTTGTGAAACAGTGGCAATAATGCCATGTCAAGACTAGCGTTACTTATCTTGGACAGCCTCAGAGAGCAAGACATGGCATATAGCAGAATGGTATGTGACTGTGTAAGCGTATGTTCCCAGGGGGACCTTAATTCCACTAGAGCCTGCCAAATCTCTCCTGCCCTCACCATCATTTGCGTCCTCTGATTTCTTTCTATATCCTCAAAATGCTCTGGGAAAGATGTTATATGGTAATGAAGAAACACAATACTATAATGAATATAACACCACTTGGTGTATGCATTTGATATATGCCCTTCTCTAGATTTGGACACCAGCTTCACTCAGATGGGAATATATAAACAAACTGGCTTTGGATGGTTTATCAGGTCCAGACATATTATAGGGTATTTTACTAGGTCAGAATTTAGATTTGCATGGAAAACACATCTCTAGACAATCATTTCAAAGACTGACCTAAACCTGTTTTCAATCAGCATGTCAAATGTGGCTTCAGACATTCTCTTCAAGTTTCAAAGTCAAGATGATCCAACTTTTTACTTGGACACAAAAAGCTTAAAATGTAAAACTAGGCATATCCCTAAACTCTCTGTAGAGGCATCCAAATCTGAAGGATAAGTTTTTGCCCTAAATATTAAAAAATGATTTACACTAGGATGGCCCTCTGATATTCTCCAGATATTCTCTGGGTTAGCCTGAATCTGACTTAAAGTCTGTACACTTACAGAGATACTGCAGGGCTGGAGTGTATATGGAATGAGAGTTCTGGCAGCAACTTAAATCCAAGTGTAAAGTCAAATGGGCTTTAAGTACTGCAACGGCTGCTATAAAAGCACCAGAATTAAGTGGAGAGAAAGTTGATGAATTCAGCAAAGACAAGTATATTTTAATGAACATTGAAAAAGTATTTAAACACTTGGCCATGCTGTTATATAATGTAATCAGATTTAAATACCTTATATCTCAGGTAATTTTAGCTGCCCTGAAAGGAAAATTAAGAGACAGTGATGCAACTAACTAACCTCCAAAGAGATCCACTTCAGCAGTGACAGCGGTCACAGTTGTGGTAGTTGAGGCAGGAGCTGAAGCAGTTGCAATTTCAGCAGTTGTAGTAGGAGGGGTAGGTTCTGGAGCAAATGGGTCTGAAATCTGTGCTTCAGAGGGAACAGAGGAAAGTGCAGCCAAAGAATCTGTATTTCAGCAGAGGTGGAGAGCAAATGGAAGAGAAGGAAAGTACAAAAGATAGACCAGACTCCACAAAGTCAAAATGAGGACAGTTAACAAGACACAGAAGTCTCTCGAAAGAGAAGTTCAAAAATAAAGCTATACTCACCCTCTCCCAAAAGGTCTACTGATGTCCAGTGTGGGCAGCGTATGAAGAAATAAGAGCTAAAGCTGAAACATTCAACCAATATCCAAGCAAGGGGTGGCACAGACAAGAAATTTTAGCTTTGTGTGCCTTTTGTAATTAAAACATAAATGTATTCCTATTATTATGAAACCTCCAAGCTACAAGGTACTGAAAGGATTCCCTAGACCAAGATTCCTATGTTAAAACTGAGGGCAAGGATGGTCAAGACACTTACCTGAAGTATGGCATGCACACTGTAACAAGCTCAATGTATTTCCTAACAGATTTACCATTTCATCTGCTTTCACTGACTGTACTATACTATATAACAACATGAAGAAATCAGATGAACTTCATCCATTCTCTTATTTGATGTGTATTTACATCTGGAATACTAGAGAATAGGTGGAGGCTTTACGGGAGCTGCAGTTTATATAATAGAAAATACCAAATGCAGTCTAAGAACCAAATGCAAGTTTTTGGGGTTAGAAAAAAGAAACTCTACCCTAAGCCATTTTCTTTTTCATGAGTTTCACATTAGTAGATGTTTTTCAGTGTGTTGTATAATCTTGACACTTATAAACATGATGATAATATACGAGAATTATTTTTAAGATGTAGGTGAGAGATTATGAGGCATTAAAATGTTTGACGTCAGCAAGCCTCTGGGAGGTCCCTACTTCCTTAGTGTTCACAATAGACTTACCATTAGCATCCTAAACAAAAACCGACAGGGGTTTTTAACTCCTGTCGGTTTTTAACTCCTTTTAACAGGGTTTATAACTCCACAATGACTTTAAGATGAGTGCCTGCTGGTATTCTATACTCAGTTGTGTGTGTGAGGTATCTTAGATCTCATGTTTGAATTCATGAATGCCATTGGGAGTTTATTTTAATCATGAAGAACTTTTATTGAAATTCATTAAGGAGCTATTTTTTTTTCAGGACTTTAAAAACAGTATGAGAACTAAGTAAACTGAACTTTCTAGAAGACATTTAAAAATCAGAGAAACGTAAAATTGACATCGAAAATAATCACATTCATTTAACACCACCCCCAAGTCAAACCAGGCCTCCCTATTTTAACCTCTCTCTCTTTTGCTTTTTTTTGCTGTTGTTCTTGGCATTGGGGTTTGAACTCAGGGCCTCATGAGTGCTAGGCAGGCTACCACTTGAGCCACTCCATCAGCCCTATTTTAATGTCTTGCCTATTTGTTAGGCATACATTCTAAAATTTAGAGACTAAAATCAAGATTCTTCCTAACCAAATCTTACATATTTCATCACAATACTAGAAAATTACACAGAGTAATTAACATTAGCAAAGCATTAAAATTTTAGGGGCTGGGTATATTGGTTTATGCCTTTAGTCCCAGCTACTTGGGAGGTAGAGATCAAGAAGATTGTGGTTTGAGGTCAGCTGGAGTAAAATGTGAGACCCTACCTGAAAAATACCTAAAGCAAAAAAGAACTTGGAGTGTGGCTTATGTGGTAGAGCATCTGCTTAGCAAGCATGAGACCTTGAATTCAAGCCTCATTATTAGCACGGGAACCACACCCCCCATTGCCACCCTCTTTTTAACATGGGAAGAGGTCATAAAACCTCTTGTAGTTAACAACCCACATGGAAAATACTGAGTTGTATCACAACAGAATATTATCATTCAAATGCATGTTGGTAAATAATTTCATTTCTAATAAAACCCTAGCAGTAATCATGTATTTCCCAAAGGGTAGAAATTTTACTTTGAGCATTTATAAAAATTAACTATGTGTTTTCCCACTTCTAAGATATATAGAAATATAACCAACTTATTCACTTATTTTTGCTCCTGACACATGAATTTATTATGAAGAAACTAAAACACTATCCATACTATAAAGTCCAAGGTAGGGATTTACAAACTCTTTCTCTTGCAGTCAAGTGTGCTCACTACTAGCCACACAAATGCCAAATTTTAAATGCATCTTTTCTTTTGTGGTACTGCAGCTCTACACCAATAAGTAAAAAACACTATCATTGCAATATGTCCCCTGAAATGGGAACATATGTCAGTACCTGTAACTCCCATGAGAAATTCATAAACAACTGAAGTGTCCTTGGTCCTTGAAAATCAAAATGCTCTCACTATCATAAATGTTCAGATAAGAACATCCCATAGGGTTTTAACATTTGTATTTTATTGTGTAGCTATACAAAATCCAACAACAGAAGTGGCTTGATGATATTAAGATTGAGGAAATGATTTTATGTTTTTGCTTGGTCAGATGTGCCATCTCACGTCTTATAACTCAGCATCGTCTTCAGCCACTACTGCCTATCTATGGGATAAAGCTGAAAGGGAAGTACCTATTATTCCTCATTGCATTTTGGAAGTCTACTTCAATCTTAAGACTTAGAAATTAGAGAATTCACTTATTATTTTCCCCCTAATCTTTGTATTGGTATATAATGCTGGAGTTCTGGATATTTTCTGGAGACAGAAATACTGTCTAATCATCAAAAGGCCATCATCCAGCTCTAAGTCAAGGCTTCTGTCAGCTTACAGTTGTCTTTTACACCAATGGTGAAAAAGTGCTCCCTCTAGTGGGGTAGATTTGAAAACAGAAAAGCAACTCAAGGGTAATGACAAAACTCACAAGTCACTAAATAAGTTCTAAACATTACAAATGATGACCACATCCTGATTAAAATGGTTGAAAGAATGAAAAAACAACACATTCATGTAAGGATGCAAAGCCTTAAAGTGCTAAATTCTAAATTATAAAGTTTTATTAAAATCATATGTATGAATTTTATGGCTGAGAAAATAAGGATATGGATTTTAAAGGTTCTTAAACAAGAAGACATAGTGCATTGTATAAGACATTGCCATAATGAAAATAAATTATTAGCAAATTGAAAAAACTTTAAGATAAAGCCCAGAACAAAAAATCTCTTTGGCAATATTTTTGTTCACTGATTGAAATTTAATGAAAATAAATGACACTTAAAGAACAATTTTATTTTAAAAATTGATAGTTGTAGCCTTAGGAATTGAATGTTTCAACATAGGAGAAGATTTAAATATTTAAAATGGAAATAAACTAATATTTAAAATGTTCATATTTATAATTATCAACTTTGTTTCTGAACTGGTTATCTTTCTGTTATTTTTAATCAAAAACCTTAGAAATAAGATCAAGAAATTATAGAATGTAGTTTTACTATTCTAATTGATTTACAAGTATTTGTTTTATTTCACCTCATTTCAAATGCATTTCTACGTAGCTACTTCTTTACATGCCCATCTCCTTTCTATACTTTGGGATTTCAGAATACAAAGGTTAGGAGAAAAAAGTAATAAAAAAATAAAAAACCAGTAACAATTGTGTGTTCTCCTTCCCACCACCAATCCCATTTCCCTTTTATGGTGTCAAGGAGACCAAGGCTGGGACAGACTCAGGGAGGACTTTATGAAGTCCCTTCTGGCTCTGCCTTTGGAGTTTCTATACCCATCTGATTCCCAGATGCAGTCAGTGTTCTACACAGAATCCCACAGGGATTCTCTGAACCCAGTGTAGCTGTGATTTCTGGCCCTTGACTTTGCAATAACAGTCACTGAGGTGCAACGGCTTCTGCAATTCATAGAAAGCTCCTAGCCAGAATGTACTTATGATGTTAGGTGCATACTTTTTAATAATCCCACTAATTAAATAATAGTAATTATTTAATTACCTAGGGTAATGTAACTTCATTTGACTTTGCCATTTACTGTTAATTAAGGACTCAGATTCTGAAACATTATATTAACTTATAGATCTTGTGTGCTAGCAATGACAGTAATTTGTCTAGAAGAAAAAGTAACCTCAAAGTCATGATTTTTATTGCCCAGCAGGATAGTAACAGTTTTGAGTCTATCTAGCCATCTTATGCTAACGCTCCACTTCACATTCTTATAAATACCATGGTCCTGCAAGTGCTCTGAGCCAGATTTACCATGTCACTGCTTACTAAGTCTTTTATCTATGTTGATTTTATAGTTGTATATTTTATGTTTTAAGTTTTGTGAAAATTTTATTGGTAGTTTAAATGCAGTAAAGCACAGTATTCAAAATAATTCCATGTAGTTTTGAAAATCATGCAATTACTTTAATTTTATATTAGTATTAAACTGTTTTAATCAAATTATCTGTAAAAGGTTGATTTTTCAGAGATTCATGAATCAAACAGGAATCAAGTATTCAGGTATGATTTCTCCCAGTCAGTGTAGTATGGAGCTTTTCTGTCACAAACAAGAATTTGTAATAGATTTCAAGTGCATGAAGTCAAATGCAAGGTAATAAAACCAATTCAGACTTAAAGGGATCCAGGAACTATGCACGACACAACCAAAGGAGAAATGATGCCTCAAGGACCCTCAAAATTCCATGGGAATACTCCACCCTCTCAAGTTGGACTCTCTAGAGAACAACTGCTAAATATAATCAGAACGGTAGAATCACAAAGAAAAATGCTTCCTTCGTTCCAGCTTTTAAAGTGAACACTGTATGGCTACTCAGACATTTCTGCTGTATTATAGGTATTTTCTCTGCTCTCTTTTAATATGTATTTCCATTGGTAGATGCTGTTCTTAGCATTTTCTCTCCATGTTTCTAACACCATTGTGGATAATCAAAAGGCAAATACCACACTTACAGTCCTGATAAAAATATCCACATAAAATGGCCAAAGAAATGGCAGGCCTGTTTGGTCCTACTCACCTCCCCATGCAGTTGCTCCTCCAGCAGGTGGTGGAGGTGCTGGTGCAGCAGCTGCTGCTGCCCCTCCAGAAGTAAAGTCTGGCTGGAGGTCCAGGAGATCACTCGATGGTTTAGAAGCACTGAAAGGAAAACAGAACTTCAAAATCAGATTTTGAAATGTTATAATGTAAAGCTGGTTTAAAACAAAGGCTTATGTAGAAAACATCAAAGGTTTTGGATATGTTAGGTCCAATAAAAGGATTGGAAACTATTTTTGTAAAGGTACAGAAAGTAAGTGTTTTAGGCTTTGAGTGGCCTCTGTTACTACTCAACTCTGCCATTGTAGCACGAAATAAGGCACAGACAAAGCAGGAACAAATCAACAGGCCTTTATTCCAATAAAACTTTATTCATAAAAGCAGAAAATGAACCAGAGTTGATCCACAGGTAGCGTTCTATAAAATCATAACCTTGAGGTTATCTTTTTTCTATTGTCTAAATATTTTATATAGGAAAAAATTATGTCTTGAGAAAAACTCATAAGCCAAAGAATACTAAAGTAAATAGTCAGTAATTTTAATATATAAAATTTGCCTGTAAGAGGATGCCCCTAAAATGACTTCTATATTCTTTATTTTTAGTTGGTGCTGTACTTTTCAAAGTTTCTTTATCTGCGTAAGTTCCAAGTAGGAGCCTAAGTTTTGCTATTCAATCTATGGGCTCCAAACTAGCAGTATCCAGGGACCTTGTCAGAAACACAAAATCTCTGGTTTACCCTGTATCCACTACATCTGAATCTTTGTTTTTACATGATGCTCTTAAGGTTCACAGGTATATTCAAAGTTGAGGACGTTGGCGTAAAGGTTACCAGACCAGACATCAAGCTGACAGGGTTCTGGGCTCCATATCCATCTTCATAAAAACAGTTCCATCTTTATTGTTTTTACATATTAGGTTTCTAAGTACTACATATTTTTTTGTGGTACTGGGGATTTAATTTAGGGCCTTGTACTTCCTAGACAAGTGCTCTGCCATTTGAGCTATGTTCTCAGTCCTTTTGCTTTTTAGTTTATTTTTCAGATAGTGTCTTATACTTTTGCCTAGGCTGGCCTCAGAATGTGATCCTCCTACTTCTGTCTCCCAAGTAGCTGAGATTATAGTACCACCATGCCTGGCTCAAGTAATATACTTCTGAAGAAAGTATTCAGCTACCTTAAAAATATTTTAAGCCTGGTCTGGTGGCTCATCCCTGTAATCCTAACATCTTGGGAGGCTGAGATTTGGAGGACCCTGGTTTAAGGCCCAGGCAAAAACTTCATGAGACCCTATCTCAACCAGTAGCTGAGCACAATGGTGTGAACCTGTCATTTCAAGCAATGTGGGAGAATGAGATCAGAAGACTGCAGCTCCACGTCAGCCCAGGGAAAAAAGTTAGCAAGACCCCATCTCAATTGCAACAAGCTGGGTATGGTGGCATGTACCTGCAGTAACAGAAGCTTAAAGTAGGAGGATCACAGGCCACGTCAGCCTAGAAAAAATGTGAGATCATATCTCCAAAATAACCAGAGCAAAAAGGACTGGGGGTGTGGCTCAAGCAGTGGAGCACCTGCCTCATAAGCATGAAACCCTGAGTTCAAACCCTAGTACCATCAAAAAAAAAAAAAAATCAAAACTCCTAAAAGCATTGCCTATTTTTGATGTTCATTTCATAAATACAGTTGGATTAAGTAACAGAAAAGGAAAACATATTTAGCATTAAGGGTATTAAGAGCTTAATCAGGACTGGAGGTATAGCTCAGTAGTATGCCTAAGGCCCTGTGTTCAATCCCCAGCATTGCAAAAAATCGAAAATAAAAGGTTCAAGCTTTCATAAGAAGCAATTTGTCTTCATGCAAAAGCAGAAAGGACTGGTTTTACCAAGCTTGCTTTATAAAAATCAGAACTAAGCAAATAAAGACTAACACACACAGTTAACACGGATACAATACATGGATTTATTGCTCAGTTCAAAATTCAAGTCTCCAAATTTAAGCATTCATAATCAGAGTCACAGATAATATAAAATGAGACTAGAATCCTCTCGAGGTGAAAGAAATAGAGTTGGCCCCAAATTAGTATTTGAGGAAATCCCTATGAGTTAGTGACTTATTGTAAGCAGCTCTCAGATTTCAGAGTGTACAGTCGTCCCCAGCTTTCTCAAAACTGCTCATGTATGGATTAGCAATATCAAAGGCCTCGTGTGACCAGCAGAGTTTGAGTTCCTCAAATATACCAACTAACCAGCCTACAACTGCAAGTTCATTGTTGGTTTTTAAAGTCCTTTAAAACACCTTTAAATTCTCCACGAGAAGAAATTGATTTTAGTAGACATTTTCCATGTCAGCTGGTATGAGAGCCCGAAGTGTGTGCATGACTCCTCAATTTCCTTTCCTGAATGTGTGATTGGTGCCGCATAGGTCTTTTTGATGACTTCATGATTTAAGTAACTATAAGAGTATAAAAGAACTTGCTGTATGTAGCAAAAAATAATCCCCAAACACAAATTATTAGGATTAGATTCCATTGGCAAAGTCAATTGAGCACTGTACATAATAGTAAAACAAAAACCTAACTAGAATATGAATAAAGAATTCACTGTATACTCATTAACGAACCTGACTGGGACAGGCGCAGATGCAGTTGCAAACAGGTCAACCGGTGGAGATGTGTCTATAGTTTTAGCTGGTGTAGAATTAGGAGACGTGACGGTTGTGACTGGAGAAGACTGAAAGTGAAGATGTACAACACATTCTCATCAGATGTGAGTCTACTGACACAGAACAGCAGAACTTGCACTGGGCAACCTATGACATCTCAGCAATTATTATTTCTTTGGATAATTCCTCATGGGAGAAAAACCTCAAGAAAATTTGAAATCAAAAACTATAATAAATAATCACTATTGGACAAAACATGCCTCAAGTTTTAAAAGTTAAATCTCATGTACATAAAAATTTCAGAAAGAAATTGGCCTGATTTTACAGTGACTTTTATTTGTATATTTAAAATCAAAGCTAAATGTATTTTCTGAACCTAAAATTATTGAGAAAGATCTTACTAGCTGTCCAAAATTCCAAAAATTATCAATTGTAATAACTGCTATAAAATCAAGGCCATTGTTTTCTTCTTCTCATCCTAAATAGATTTCATATAAAGGCTTCTCAGATGACTTAACAAATAGTTCACTGTTGGCAGAAAAGAATTCACAAGCAAGATTTAAGTGCCTGACAGCTTGAGGATATTGTGACTATATCCTATCACTCTAGGAAATAAATAAAAAATAAAAGTGAAATCAAAACCTTGTTTTCCAGGAATTTTTAAAAAGAAGCTAATGGTCAAATAATATGTTAAGAAAATTTTAAAAATTGTGTAGGAACTATCCTAATTCTATTTTATCTACTACATTTAATTTCCCTTGTATTCAGAAGAAAAAGATTACTGGAACATTTCAGTCTACTGATACTTAACTTGTAGATGGGAATGAGAACAGCAAGTAAAATATGTGAACACCAAGGTAAGCAAAGACCATCAGTTACTGCCATAACTAGACATTTGATTTCAAACAGAACAAAATTTAAAGAAAGTTTAATGAAAGAGTAACACTTTTATGGAAGTGCTGGGATTTGAACTCAAGGCTTTATGCTTGCTAGGCATAAAGCAACAATCCCACTTGAGCAACAATCCCAGTTCCCACTTTTTCTTTTTCAGTTATTTTCAGGTAGGGTCTCAGTTTTTTCCCCCTGGACTGGCCTCAGACTACCATCTTCCTATCTCCTGCCGCTGGTGTAGCTGGGATTATAGACATGACCCACAATGCTCAGCCCTTATAAAGAACATTTAAAAAAAAAGAATAGATGATAAGAAATTTATAGGAAATTCCAGGCTTCAAAATTACCTGCTTAATATTTATTTATCCAAGAATATGGCTAATTGAGAAGTCAAAATTCAATAGATACATAATTATCAAACATTCAGTATTTCAAGAGAGACAAACACATGCATAATGTGGATATTATTGCTTAGAAAAATTGCAACTTAAGCCTCTGTCTTCAACAAAAGTTCAAGTTTTCCAAATAGAATACAAAAGATCATCAATGGAATAGAAAAAAACTAACTAATGTTAATTACATAATATCCATTGACAACTCCTCTAAAAAAAGACTTTTATTTGTAACAAACATATGCAAATGAGCTTAGAAAAGGTGACATTATGAAACAACATTGAGAATCTTAATGACCACAAATACTACTACCAAAATGAACGTAGCAACGAAGGTCTACAAAAACCCAGCAAAATGCCTGGTAACCATAATCTTGGAGATATGAGACCTAGGAAAACAGAATCAACGAAATCCTATTGTTATAAAAAGGAAATGTCAGCAATATTTTATTTGGCCAGAATGTCAAAACAGATCATCCTAGAGGATGTCACAACTTTACCGCACTGTACCCAAAATTCATAGGTTGGAATTTTTCATATAGACATAATTGCTTTTAATTTGGCTTTGTGTCAGAAAAACAAACAAACAAACAAAAAAACAGAAAGTGTTCTGCCTGTTTGTCTACTTTTATTGTTTGTTCAAGGTCCCGAGGAAATCTTAGGCAGCCATCCAGTCAAGCACTGGCATAGTACATAGTATATGACAGCAAATACACAATGGAAATCTGTCAAAAAGGAAAGAAAATCGGGTACATTTTTGCTGAAAGATTCAATGGCAAATAGGGTTATCATTTATAACCCTAATCCTGTCCTTCAGCATGCTAAAAAAGAGATGTGGAGATGAAAAAGTTACTGAAATTTTTGTAACAGACTACCTACCATTAAAATATCCAGAATATGATGTGTCTTACCTATCTCATGGGATTGTGATTTAGAACATATGAAATGGCTTTAAAACTAGTAACACATTACACCGACACATTTATTTTCAGTTATAAATATATGAAAATCTCTATTTTACAAACATTTAGCTCCAACAGAAGGCTAAATTAAATAATTACTATATTGATCTGAGAAACTAATATGAAGGAGAATATATAAAAATGTAACTTACTTTTTCCTAAAAAAATTTAAATCATATGACCCAGCAATTCTACTTCTTGGTATATTCCACAAAGAATTTAAAGTAGGGCCTCAAACTGATATTTTTATACTTGTGTTCACAGCAGCATTACGCATTATATCCAAAAGATGGAAACAACTCAAGTATCCATTGATAGATGAATGAACAAACTGTGGTGCATAGGTACAATAGAATATTACACAGCCTTTTAAAAAATGGGAAATTTGGCACATGCTACATCACCAAACCTTGAAGACACATTAAGTAAAAATCACAAAAATATTACCCACTTACATGGAGTACCTAGAATAGTCAAATCAATAGAGACAGAAAGTAGAATGGTAGTTTCCAGGGATCGGAGGCCAGGACAACTGGGTAGCTATCGTTTAATGAGTACAGATGTCCATTTCTTGAAGGTGAGAAATGTGTGTTGTGATGTCCACAAATCAATATGAAGATACTTAATGCCATTGAACTGTATACTTAAAGATGACAAAATGGCAAAAAAATAAACTTACCTTACTTAAGGGAGAGGGAGCACCAGATCTAAAAGCAACATAAGAATACAATTGTAGAAGCTTTTAAGTTTGATATCACAATGTCAAACATTAAATTGTTTTCACATAGAGTTTTTTAAAATAATGGTTAAGTTATTAAAGTACTTTTTATCATTTTTGAATATATTAGTTATACAAAATCATGGGTTTCATTGTGACGTTTTTATACACATGTATAATATACTTTGATCATATCATTCCCCCATTACTCTCTCTTGTCCCCTGCTTCTCTTAGTCCTCTTCCTCTTCCCAAATAATATATTTTTCCTTTTTTATTCAATTGTGATATCTTCGTCCAATGTTCCTAATGACTTAATTTCTCATGCTAGAAATTCTTGAATTCAAAATTATTTTCTATACATCTAGCAACTGAATCCTTGGGATTAACCATTATTGACTAAGTCCTCCAAAAACAAACTGCCTGAATTTCGATTTTTAAAAATTGCCAAGACTTGGGAAGGAGTATGCTATTCACAATCTAAAAATTGCTCTGGTTTATTATCTTAAAAAGTTAGAAAACTCACTAAGGTTAATACATATCATGATCCATTTCATCATAACTGTGAGATGTGAGACATTAAAAAAGGGAACCCCAGGGGAAAAAAGATCCATATAGGCCCTGAGTTTGAAATATGACTCAACACTCATGTTCATACTCCTAAAGTTTGTGTTTATTTTCATTGCTGCAATAGGAAAAATATTCTCTAGGAACAATATTCCCATCATTCTGTTACAACTAAACGGAGCCTGAAAAAAAACAGAAATTTTGATGCTTATTTTTAAGGAAGAGAGGGAATTTAGGAAGGAGTAAAAAGGTTTTTAAGTCACATTACTTGTAGCACTGACTGTTGTATCTCCTATTTTTAGCAAATGCCTTGGAGACAATTGTCACATTTTACTAACTTGAGACAAAAGTATATTTTAATAAGAAGCTCTATGGCAAGGATGGCTTTCCAGTTATCTACAGAGAAGATATCACACTTAGTAGATAATCAGCAGAAAGTAACTAGTATTTTGTATAATATTATGACTTTTTTTTTACCAATTTACAATATTATATGCCAGATGAATATCTCTGTGGATAAACATTTATCTGTAACTATTCATTCCAAAGGATCTACTGAAATAAAGAGATACAGTGTTCTATGTATCTATAGAAAGTTACTTAGGAATCTAAAAATCTAGGACAGTATAAGGTTGAAATCCTTTAAAATGAGGTTTTGGCTAATAGTTTCTCTACTTCCACCATTTTCCCTTTATAGATATGGAAAAGGAAGGGAGTTAAATTTATATAAAACCTAAGAAAATAATAACCTAAACTCTTAAAAAACAAAACAAATAAAACCATGAAAGCCATTTGACCTGGTAACTTTCTAGGAATAATTAATTTCTCTTTCAAGAAAGTTTCATGAACCAATTCTTTGTGGTACAGACACAATGAGACATGGAGAACTGAGAATAAGCAAGAACTTTTAAAACATATTTCACAACCAATACATAAAGGTTGATAGCATATCTTCTGCCCCATAGCAAAAATAAAGATATGGTAAAAATGACAGAATTACACTATCTGCTATTACAGGATATTGTACTCAAATCTCAGTAAGAAAAATCATAACTGGCATAATAGTTTGCTAAACTTCCACAAGAATGCTATTACTAAAAGACACTTGGATTAAGTAGGCAAAATAAAAACCTTCCACTGTCTCTGTTCAGCAATTATCCATGTGCCACATTGTAACTTAAACTGCTTAATTATCTGTCTCCACCACTGTGTGCTGAATTCTTGAAGTGAAGAAACTCATCCCATTGTTTTAAATCCTGGCACTTCATACAATGCCTAGCATTTTCTAAACTATTTCTGTATTATTTGAAATTTTAAATGAAAATATATTCATGTATTCACTTTATAATCAATAAATTAACCAGAAATCTTAAAAATATTTTCTGTGACACTAAGCTATCAAGGTAGATAATCTCTGTTCCCTTGGACTAGATTTAGTGTTTGCCATGATGTTTTAAAACAGGTGAGAATCTGGGGTGTTTGGGGGGGGCATAGTTTTAAAAATCACCATTAATTACTGATTAAAATCTGAAGGCTCCTAGGCTCACAGAGCTTAATAACTTGTCCAAGTGTCATTATTATTTATGGTGGATTCAAGACTCTGCTCTAAGTCTATCTGCCTGTTCCACATTCCAGCCTGCCCCACAGAAAACACAGACGAGCCTGGACCATTTGCTCCTCTCTTACGCAACTGCTGCTTCTTACATATTCCTTGCTTGGCTTTTCCATCCTACTTTATGAAAGAAAATGTTACAATCTTTTATATAGAGATAATATTTATTAAAGATCAAGTTATTTTTATAATTTCATCTAGAAAAGCACAGTGCATTGTGAACGAAGTTGGGAAAACTAAAGCAAAATGGTCATTTTAGAAGAGATCCGTTCACTGGTTTCCTTTCAGCATGGCAGTATGACAGGCAGTAGTAATATCTAATATGCTAATAGTAATATGGCAATACTAAGCTGCCAAAAGGAGAATTTTTGTATTTCTTATCTGATTTACAACAATAATCCCTATGCAGTTTTGATATAAATGCTAGTCAGAAAAAAATGGAGATGTGAAAAACCTATGTGTAATTTACAAATGATTTTAATAATAAAAGACTTATTTTGGGTTTCCTACACCCTTTATACCTAGTACACCCATATGTAGGATAAAATGAATCTCTTTCATCCTGTGGAACAATAGGAACAGACAAATATACAAAGATATGTCGTAGAGTATTGCACAGGAATGTAAATAATGAGCACAAGGGACAGAAAGAACATACTTATCTTCACAGCAAACATTTGCTAATGCTACATTTTATGTGCATACTTAAGTAGAGGTTAGAAAATGTTATACTGCTGGTGGATGACAAAGGACAATTTAAAAAATTTTCTTTGAAAAACTGCCTTCTGGCACTCCTGTCATATCACAGAGAAATGTTTTGTTCACCCAATAAATGAAAAAATTTTGATTTCTAAAATCTAAGAGGAATATTTATATACCAAAGACAGATTATTGTTTGTGAGTCAAGAAACCCAAAAGAAAATAAACCATTTATGCTAGTCACCTTGGAAGACAAAAATAAAGCAGAATAAAAAGCCACAGATACACAACATGGATAAAAATTAGCTTAGAATGATATGATCTACATACCAAATGTGGGATATTAAGAATTTTTTTTGCATTTTTAATAGTTACTAAATGCAAAAAACATCACTCAATATAGTACTCACCCTTCACTTAAGTTCCCAGGTAAGCATGGACATACAAAGAAGAAAATAGTTAACTACTGTAGTTCATTTATTTTTAAAGCAAGGAATAAGCAAAAGACAAATTCAAATGTGGTTTCTGCCAATTCAAAAAAGAAATATGACAAACATAAAATGATTTTAAATCAGAGATAAAAATTATTCTAGGAAATAGGTAATTCAAATGAAAGGTTATTGAGATTTTATTCTACTTCTCTAGAGATGTAACTGTCCATGGCTAATTTTTCCAAAAACACTTTGTAGTGGCCAAAGGGGGCGAATTTAGATTTGAAGTTAGGGCGAAGGAGACTCTAGCTAGGGAAGGAGGTTTCTCTGGTGACTGTAGCACCAGTAGCTTTAAGAAGGAGGTATGGGAGAATATGAACCTATGCAGGGTATGAAGGCCCTTAGGAAAAAATATGCAGAGAAGTCGACTTGCATTGTGCATATAGCATGTCACAAGGGAGAGACTAACTCTAGGGGACATGCATATTTTCTTAGCTAATAAGGTCCTTTGCCATGGGAGCAGGGACTTGTCTCAGCTTTCTGCCTCCATTTGTGTAAACCCCATGCAACTCATCTGGCTTCCTAGATACCCTAATAGAAGGTGGCCCCCCAAAAATTGAAGTGGACATCTTGTATTGTGATTTTAATGCACTCTTCTATCAATAACTTGATCATCCACATCCTCACCCAAACTGGGGAAGACCCTGGACTGTGGTAACAATCCTGGTAGAGCCCCAGAGAAGTCCTGCCATCCATCAATCCAAGTAGCTCTGCCATAATTGCCTGAAAGATTCCTCTCCTGTTGCTTGCCACTGAAAATGTAAAAGGTGCAATAATTTCTATATACTAACTTGGAAAAAGATGACAGAAATAACACTTAGCTAATACCCAGCAAAAAAGTAACAAAAAAGGACACAAGTCTAGGTTATGGGAGAATGCTGAAAAAAAAAAGAGAGAGAGAGAGAAGAGTCAGAAAGGAGTTGCATTTTGACAGCTCTGTCACAGGTAAAATCCATGGACAGATTTTGGCTCCGCAATGACTGGTTCGTCCATTGCTTCTGCTGACTTCTGCTGTCAATCTAAATGCAATAAGCATCAAGCTGGTATCACCAATGAGAGATTCCAAGCTGGCTCCATGGAAAAATCTATATTAAATGTCCATATAATGAAGTATAAAAAAGTTCCTAACCTTTAGAACCAGAAAATTTATTGAAATCATGTGTGGCCCTCCCAGGTTGCATAAGATTTACACAGGCAGGACAAGTGTAGGTCCAACACTGGCTGAATTATAGTTGGAGCAAGACACAAAGACCAGAAAGCACTGGATTTTGTGAACAGACAAGGTTTATACCCACTGGAGAGATGGAACGTGGACATTTTCTGCATACAATGAAGGAAAACAGTCACAAATGTAAATACCCAAACACAAGGGTATGAAAAGGCAGTAAAACTGCACTCATCGCTGTTTGACTGCTACTCTCCATAAAATTATCTCTGAGTAAGATGTCAGCAGCATGCAATGGCTAATGGGTCAGGGAGGAGAGCCCAGAGTCACAGAAACTATACTTGGGGGCTTTGCTTTTTTTTCACAAGGAGGTTGGTAACATAGAAGAGTGCTCAATAATGCTTGTGAAACTCTGCTTGTTTTTAACTCATGCTATGTGTTCAACTATAGCAGATTTAACTTTTAAACATGAGAAACTCTTTTTTTTTGTACTATGAATTCTTCCTAACGGTAAAATCAGTTGGTTTAGTCAACAAAGAAACAATCCACTAATTTGCTGCATTAGCTTGCAGATAGATTGCCTATACATGAGGTAATTCATATTGTCATAGTTAATAGGAAAGGCATGGGTCCTGGGGGAACCCAGAAGAATTACAATAAAGCACACCCTGAAACTGTACTAGTATAAGTTGTACCATGACAAATCTCATTCTTCTAAAGAAAACTCTAGCATTTCTCGTCTTACTTATAATATACAACTAATGCATACTTGTTTCCAGGTTTCTTTCCTTCTAATGTATTTAGATGCTGTTCAAGGGTCTCCATAAGACTGCTGGGAGCCTACAATAAGAAAGTAAAAATAAGTGTCTGCATTGTTCTCTTTCAAAATAAACACTGTAACATCACTGTAACTGTACTGTGGAGGGCTGTGGGTGGATCCGAATATTTATGTGAGATAATTTCATTTCAAGTTCTTGTAGTATTTAAATATTTAAACTCCATGGAATCTCAGACAGGCCCATCTTAAATACACTTAACTCCACCGCATATCAAATAGTATCACAGTGTGTCAGTGTAGAAGTTACACTGGACAGACTTTTACGAAGGCATTATTACCTAGATGTAGTAACTCAAATCAAGTTCACCACCACCTTCCCATACAACCACAGTGAAAAAGGAACAGGTATTTGTACCTAAGACAAAAGCATAATGCCCAAATACAAATTTACAGAAATTTGAAAATACAGTAAAATCTCACTTGTCTATATTTGTCTGAAATAGAAGAATAAGTTGCTACTATATTTTAAAAGGGGCCTAAGTGAAAGTTGTAGTAAAAAGATAAAACTTTAAAACAAGTAAGATTTTCCTTTTTCTTTTTACTAAGTTATTTTGTTAATATATATAACAAAGTACCAAACAAATGTAATAATGCTATAATAGAGTCCTGTGTAGTGGCAGATTTAATATATTTCAATTCTTATTTAATATAAGTCTTTGAATGTTTCTTTCTATAAATAAATTTTAGGCAATATACATGGCAGTATTTTACTGCGTATGAAGAGAGAAAAATAGGTTTGTAAGAATACTCTACCTAATATATCCCTCAAGCATTAGATTTAATTTTATCTTCTCAAATAATTTTAAATCAAACTAGACCTTAACAGCAGCATAGGCATTTGAAGAAAAGTATCTTGTGAATGAAACATTTAGCTACATTTACAAGTGCACCTAACTCTGGTAATTGTTCTTTGAATTAATACGCAGCTAATTTGGAAGGACTTCACAGTAACTACACTAACTGTTAGAACAGCTCGCAGAATTAAAGAAATTCATATGATTGTACATTTTATATTATACCTACAGGGACATAAAAAATTTTTTTGTGGTACAGGGGTTTGAATTCTAGGCCTCATGTTTGCTAGGCAGGCACTCTGCCACTTGGGCCTTTCCACCAGTCCTTTTTGTGTTGGGTATTTAGAGATAGGGTCTTGTGAACTATTTGCCCAAGGTTGTCTTCGATTAACAATCCTCCCGATCTCTGCCTCCTGAGTAGGTAGGATTACAAAGAATTTGTTTAATGTTCATTTTCATTTTACTAATAGACTCAAGCTGTCAATATTTATGTAATTATTATATATAATTATGCAATTATTATAAATGTAAATTATGAAGTGAACTAAAACATGCAAATTCATAAATATATAAAGATTACTAAATGAACAAAACATTAACTTGATCAAAGTGATAATGGTAGAAAGGGATAGCTTTATTGGCATTCTTTAAAAAGCTTTGGACTGTAGAATAAAAGAATTATCAGGGAATATAGCAAATTTTTAACAATTAGAATTTTAAAATGCAACTTAGGTGAAAATTAATTTACTCAACAAATTCCTGTTTTATTTTTTGAAAAATAAATTTGTAGGAGATAAAAAGGAATTTTTTCTCAATGCATCATATTCTAAACTATAAAGAAAGGCTTACTAAATGAAGATTGTGCATTGTAACCTTAAAGAAAAGCGAATACAAAGCCAGGTGCAGTGGCTCATGCCTATAATTCCAGCTATTCAGGAGGCAGCCATTGGGAGGATTGCAGTTCAAGGCCAGCCTAGTCAAAAAGTTAGCGAGAGCCCATCTTGACAAAAAAGCTGGGCATGGTGGTACACACCTTTCATCCCATGTATATACGAAGCTTAAGTAGGAGGAATGAGGTCCAGGCTGGCCTGAGCAAAAAACCACAATACCCTACCTAAAAAATAACTAAAGTAAAAAAGGGCTGTGGGTATGGCTCAAGTGGCAGCGTATCTTTCTAGCAAGTGTGAGGCCCTGAGTTCAAACTCCAGTACTGCCCACCCCCCAAAAAAAAAAAAAAGAAAGAAAGGAAACAGAAAAAAGTATAAATGGCCTAAAAACTTATAAGTGAATTTGTATTTGATAACTGTAAAATTTTCACACTAATTGTTGTCAATAAAGATGATACAGCTGAAAAGCCTGGACATATACATTTAAACTTTTTCATGTTTCTTTTTTGTTGTTGTTGGGATCATGGTAAGAAAAAAATATATATATCAAGTTACAAAACTTCTTTCCAGTTAGAAGACTTGAGTCCTCTGATATTAAGTGCAATGTAAAGAAAGTATAATTCATTCTTTGCTATACCTAAATTAAAAATACTGTTTAAGAAAAACAAATGGCTATTTATAATCACAAAATAGAGACCAGCAAATAAGGGCTAACAGAAAAGGTAATATTTTCTCATTTAAGGTTCCTTAGTTTGCCAAAAAACAAATATTATGAAGATAGTTTATGATTTTATTCTTCTAAAATTTCTTAATAATTTAATTGACAAAATCAAAAATGAAATAGAATCCACAAAAATCATAATGGTTGAAAAAGAAATCTGCCACCATAATTTAATACTGCAAAACTATTTGTCTTCAGTGGACTTATTTAACAACACACTGCATATATAATTAAGTTTGGAACCTTTTATCCTAGAGGTTTTAGAAGTGCCTCATCATTTATGTTTCTTCTAAAATATGCAGAATCTAAGAGAAACAAACTCCTCAAATGTCTTTGCAGAAAAAAGAAAGTACTTTAATAGCAATGCCCAGCAGTCCATGGATGCATGCCCCTCCTTTGCTGTGTCTTTGGTACCAAGGACATGGAGATGCAGTAGACAATAAATGAAAACCGTCTCCTAAACTTGGAAGCACAAAGCTTTCAGAATGCCTCTGCTGTTGCAAAAGAAACTTAAGGTAATGGAGTATAATCAGTAACATCTTTATTTGCTCATTTTAAAAAATGGCAAAGTCAATAGATCAATCAGGTAGAAACACAAATACAAAGAAAGAGTTAGCTTACAAGAGCTGATAGACAACAGCAATGTATCATGGTTACTGGTTCATCAGGGATAGCATCTTTAAAAGGGCATTTTTCTTTAACAGTAGTTTTCAGATTAACCAAAATTCCTGCCATCAAAACCTAAGATTTTTTTTTGTAAATGGAGATATTTAAAATTCAGAATATAGAACCCCAAACAGGAAATATTTACTCTAAAATGTTTTTTCTGAAATAAATTCATAGCTGCTTATAATGCCCAGGATCAAAAGGAAAACATTTATCTACAACTTAGATGCTTTAGACTATAAAGCATCATTAAAACCAAATAAAAAAAAATCACAAGGTCAAATTTTTGATCATTAGATCTAGGAAACCATTTGAAAGTGCTGAGGAGAAATATTTCAGTTCTGACATCATCTTCACTTCTTGCCCCAAATATAACTTTTGAATAGGTTTTGAAAAGTCCATTGATATTTATGAATCATTTAAATGCTTTGATGATATTATATGCAAAATTAGGGCTACAGATGACCACACTGGTGTTTATTGTATATCTGCAAACATAAAAGATATATTAAATTCTTCTTCAATTGTGCTGCAAGAATTTCAAATCTTTTTTTTAGTTAGTTATCCTATTTCTACTCTCAGCTAATATGAAGTCCCTCTGGTCTCCCTCACTTCTTTGACCCTCTCCTAAAAGGTGCATTTGTCTGTTTCTATGGCTACATGGGGTGGCCATGGAGAAGCCTGGTGGCAGCAGAACTTAATCTCATAGGAGCTCAGCTGGGTTCATACAACCTGGTATTTGTACTCTCTGGATTAGTCTGAACACCATCTACATGGCTAGCTCCACAACATTTTACATTCTAGCTCAGACCTGATTGTTCTGTCAGAGTGCTTCTAAATTCCCTGTTAGAGACCTCCATCAGCAGCCCTGGGGAAAAAAGGCTTTATGTTGTTTGTGATCTCAAAATAAACCATAATTAGGCTATAAATTAAGAAATTTTAGGGGCTGGGGATGTAGCTCAGTGACTAAGTGCTTGCCTAGCATGCACAAGACCATGGGTTTGAACCCCAGTACCACAAAAAAAAAGAAATCTTAGAAGCACATCATACTCTTGTATCAGTATTTAGAGGAATTCTTATGATGAGGTAATTTAAACATAAATATTAACATTGAAATTTATGTGTTTTTTTTTTTCTTTTTCTTGCCTTGGTCTCTTAGTCACTGTCCTCTTCATCTCCCTATGTGGTTTTTAAGGTCACAAAAAGCAGAGGAAAAAAAAGTGCTACCAGATTCTAATGACTCTCTACCACAGACAACTTTCTATTGGATCCAGGGCAAGATTTTACTTCTTTGGGGGTAAAGTATGCTTCTCAAATTATGAAAACATGTACTTTGCATCATTAGATAAAATGTGTCTCTGGAATTCTTAAGAGATCATATAAAATGTAACAATATCATGGTATCATTAAAAATTAAACCCACATATGTGAGTCCTTCTTTCAATGACATATCACTTTCAAATTTTAAAAACAAAAAGTTATTTAACTAGTCCCTTAAATCTTTCCTAGGGTCCAGGCTGCCTAAACTTAGACAAACAAGAACCTATCCTTACTTGGGGCCTTTCTTTGACAAAATATCTAGTTTTACATTAATCCATAGTGAGGGCTGTATATAGTGTCAAAATAAAGGCAATTTGCTATCTAAAAGCTAATCATTGAACTAAATATTTTAATGCCCATCTTTTAAAGGTTAGTATGTATTTTTTAAAATCCTGGATATTTAGAAAAAATGCAATGTAAATTTTTGTTATAGCTGAAAAAAATGAAACACTTATTTTCTTTGCTTTTTTTATTATGTTACAAAGATAAATCTACCTGTAATAAAGAGATTTAAACATAATATTTTATGGACACTTAATTTTTACCATAGTCAAATGATACCAATATCTTATTTAAACATGCACCCAGTCATATAAAAGTACTTTCTAATAGTAGCCAAAATATTTTAAACTAATATTCTGGCTACCAGTAGGTGCTATCTCTCAATTTTTAAACTAAAAATAATCCATCACCATGTTTTGAATTGCTCAGTGAATTTTCTTTATGAAGAATTCTCAGTATTTTGTATTTTAATAAGACAAATGAAGAAGTCCATTTCATTGGACTTCCCTGATTTTTATTAAAAAACTTAAAGATGAACATTATTTTAAATATGTAAACATTTCAAGGCATTCTTAGGGCAGCAAATTACTAAACATAAGGCAATATTAAGAGGAGATAATTTCATTATGAGAATTTTCTATTACAATGACTTTTTTAATTTATAAAGACAGAAAGTTAATATGCTCATTATTGATATATAAGATAGCAGTTCTATATCATCTTCCATCACTTTTGCCAACAACGTGACTTCTAGTTAAAGGACATGTTTAGAAAGGAAATTTACCATTTACAGAGTAATTAAGCAAAAACTGCTCCTGTCAATGAGAAAGGCCATACAGCAATTCTGCATCTGTGACTGACCTTGATTCCTTGTCTTACGAGCTACACACTGTACTCTCTTGACAGAGAAAAGAATTGATAAGAAAGCTCCACTATCGCTGTCTCTAGATAGGCCCCAGAAAAATCACTCATTGATCACCACTAACTTTTAAAATTTTTTCTTTCATATGTAGAAATTTCTCCTTTTTATAGGGGAGACAAGAATCAATATAGTAGAACTGTGACTAGCATCTTCCCCTTTTGTGTCCTTTCTTCACTCCAGGTACGTGTTGAAAACTAGAAGGATGAACAGGAAGAAATTCTAATGTTCTGATTATCATGTCTACGAAGTCACTTCTCATAGATCCAGTACGTTTATTAACATTATATAGGGCTTCTTTTTGACTCAGGTTCAAGAATGAAAAAATGAGCTCAAATAGCAAATTCAGTTGCCTTTAAAGAAGTAACTACGCATTAAGGACAAGAAAATTTTCCTGTTTCCTCCACAAATACAGTTGATAGAAAAAAATAAGTCAGGCAGAGTAATTTCCAAGAAAATTGGTCAGCTTAAATTCAAAATCCATTAAAAGCTTGCAAGACTATGCCCATTTGTGGTAATACATGAAATAAAAATTTCAAGCACACTGAGTCTTCTATTGAGAGTCACTTACCTGTGTGAGGTCAGGAATGTCACCTTTATCAATACCAACTTGCTGTGGATTAAAATGATAAGAAACTATTAAATGTGATTTTTAAAATTATATTTTTGGCATTTAATGGAAGTTTACCCACAGAATTTGTTAAAACTATTGCTCAATTTTGTTGTAAAAGAATTAATACAGTTTTGCACTTAACAGAGCAATGATTTCAGTTAGGTATAACAAATATATAGAATTTATTAGAACTCAAAAATAAGTGAAACTAGGTTGAAGCCTAAAAATTAAAGGTATCCTCCATGGTCAATAGTAGATAAAAAGTTTAAGCTTAGAAAAATTTTAATAATTATGCTAAGTTCTCAGGGAATGTTTATTTAGTTTTCATAACTTTTTCAGGGTGTAGTTCCTCCTTTTTCTGTCACAGAGAACCACTTTGTTAGTTCTGTTTCTTTATGTTTAACCAAGGAAATATGAAATGTATATTTGTTTTTCCAGTCTTCCACAAATAATAACATATTATATATATTAGTTTTATATTTTTTCATATTACAATGTATCTCAGAGATACATCCATATCCTAGTTTTTAAAACAGCAGACTGAACTGCCTTATCTTATGATTTACTTAATGAGTCATTTATTAAAGGACATTGAAGTGTCTTGCCGCTTCAAGCAATACTATGAACACCATTTTGCATCTCTACATTTGTAGAAGTGGAATTACATGGTACAAAAATCATGCAGATGGGTAATTTGGGTAGCATGTAAGTAAGTGAGAGAAAGAGAGGAGGAAAGGGAAGCAAATATGGGAAAATACTAATAAAGGTGAATTAATGAGTTTATGTGTTAAACTCTATCAATTATTTTGTAGGTTTGAGAATCATTCAAAATAGGGGAACCCTCTCTTGGGACCCTTCCTAGCTCCAGAGGCTCTACTCTGCTATTTTTCTAGCTCAAAAAAAACTCTCCTGCTTTACTCACGAAAAAAGGAAATCATTCAAAATAAAAAGCTGGAGAAAATATAAATCATAACTTGAATTCTATCACTTTACAGAGAAAATAAAATTGAGGCTCAAAGAAACAAAGTAGGTTAAACCAAAATCTCCCTTGAGAAATAAAGTGCTTCGATTATGCTGATGGTAATGTAGAAGCAAACATGTAACATGGAAGCTTTGGGCTCTTACAGGGAGAATAAGGCAAATGGGAGATTTAAAACCTAGCTACCTGTGCTCTCCTTTGCTGTTTCTATGGCTAGAGCTGGGTTTCTCAGCCTTGGCACTATTGGTATTTTGGAAGGACAATTCTTTGTAGTCAGTTGTCCTGTACATCATAGGATGTCCAGCAACATCCCTGACCTCTGCCCCACTGGATGACAGTAGTTACCCCTCTAGTGTGACTACTCAAAATGTCTCCAGATATTGTCTCCTGAGGAGGGATGGGAAGCAAAATCACGTACTGTTGAGACCAGTGAAGTAGAGCACTGATCCTCATCTCACTGGATCAAATTAACACTGGAATTCAGAATTCAGACTTTACCTTCTAACAGCTGGTCTGGTTTCAGGGAAGCCACTGATATTTCCTTAAACTCATATGATTATCAATTATGGAAATTTGTACATTTGTTAAAAAATTTCTTTATTAACCAGTCATAACCAAACCATTCAACACTGCTTTCAAACAATGTGTTAAAACTATGAATGATACAATTTAAATATGAAAGAAAACACAAATGATTAGGGTTATCCCATTGTGGTTTAAATGTTTATTCTATTAAAATTTTCATAAATTAGTTATCTACTCTATAAAAGTCTTATAATGTTCAAATAAAAATACAATATTTACATTCAGTTGTTTAATGACACACTCTTAGGATGACATCTAATTTCTGTGTGTGTCTCTCAATGGCTAAATTTGGCTTGTGTAAACTAACATGACGTACCAATATACATAAAACTAGATTTTATGTGTAAAAGCCCAGTCTTATTATGGTGATTAGAGAATTGTATACCACACACTGTCACATGTCCAACTTTTTATACATAGTAACAAATGGGAAAACTGGGGAGCGTAAGCGCATGCATCAGGATGTAATGGAGCAATGAAAGAATCTGCTCTGAGCGCTTGGAAACAATTGATCCTTTCACAGAAAGAAATAAGGCAAATTTTACTAGATTACACTGATAATTATGGTCAAACCATTGGGAAATCATGCCAAATACAAATAATAAAACCTATAGAGCAGAAAAAGGAAAAAAATTCAAGCAATTCTATCCTTCCTTAAGCAACATTGATAAACTCATGAGAAAATACACATGGACATGCCATAATTTATATAAACTGGTAATTACTTTCAGTTTCTCATATTGTATTAAAAATGGATTTTTATTCTGTTACATGTTTTATGGGAAAAATCTGAAGAACCCCCATTTTGTGATATTATTCGGGTCTCAGAATTTGAATGTGACAATTTTGCTTCTCTGAATAAATGAGATTTGAAGAATAGTTTGTGATTGTGTGCATTAAATTCTTACGCACAAGTGTAGCATAAGGTATACTCTGAAAATGAGAAAATAGCACAACAAGCATGTCATGCAATATGACATGTCCATAGCATTGTATGTTTGCTGTTGAGCTTTAGAACTTTTCTCCCACTGCACTCCAGTCAGCGTTTAGCAATCAGTCAGTCAATATGTGAGATAAAACTCACTGGTCATCTTGACAGACAACTACAATGACTATGACAAAATTTCCAATATCAGTACGAGTCAATAATCAGATTTTATAATCATTGACAATGGAAGGAGAGTCAGAATTTGTGATTTATACATTAAGATCGATAGGGAGGCTTTTCTAAAGGCAAATCTAGGGTTCAGTAAGAAGGAAGCACTTTCTTACAGTCAAAATTAGCCATTAGGTGGGATGGAGGAATGGATCACCTTGCAGGGAAGCAATGAATTGATTATCCATGAAGCTTTTATTTGAACATAGGAAGATCATCTGCATGGGAGGTGGGAGTGCAGAGTACAGCTGTGAGTGACAAGTTGGGGGCAATGACTTCTAAGTTCACTTCTAACCTTACATACTGTGTGTGGAAGATGTCTGGCCAGATTGTGCATTATTGTACATGCTACACATACATGAGCCTATAGTTTTAAAATTATATTCTCAACAAAGCTTAATATTACATACCTCTGCAACCTTGAGAAATTCAGACACTCGTGTCATTCTAGTTAGAAATCGTTTATAAATTTCTAGAGCATCTTTACACTGTCCTTTCTTCATTTCGAAAAACTTTTCTAGAAGAGATAAGGTAAGGTGGTAAGCATTTGAAAAGACTATTCTATTGTATTATAAGCTTGTGTTAGGATTACCACTTAAAGCTTAATGTTTGAATCAAAATGCTTGTCACTAAAACCTGTAAGAAGTTTAAAACACCTCAATGAGAGGGACTGAAGTAGTTTAAGAAAGGTGTTATGGTCTAAAATAATCTGTCTCACATGAAACAATTTAAGAAAGAATTAATGTAGAATGATACATGAACAGCCACAACAGGTTAGCTTTATGACCCACGTGTCACAGTATTTGCTTTTTGAAAACAGGAAATTCTTTCTGATAACAACGTCAAAAGTTACAATTGTATTCTGTAGCATCCTCATTTTCTTACAGCACACTACAAACCAGTGATCAACACACTGTTAACCAACAAACTGTATAAATCATCCTGAATTAAGAAATTCTTTAAATTTTCTATACTATGTATAAATTGATATACTATTGTATAAATTATTTTCTTCAAACATTATGGTGTGACTTTTAGTTATAAATTAGTGGAGTTTTATGGAAAACATTTGGCTTACCAAACCCTTAATGACTTTCTGTTCTTTAATCCTATTCTCTTTTTCAGCCATTAGCTTTACACACAGGGAAAATATCACTTTGCTATTCCCTTTTGCACTCCTAAGACTAGAATTCACAGTAATTAAGGTATAATAGCTCTGTTATAATTACAGTATGAAAATGTATCATTCCCTTTACAGAAAAAAACAAGCATTTTCTGTGTTTCTGCCAGTCTCATCAATTCATTTCAGTCAACAATTACTAACATTGGAGATGGTGACACAGTAGACAGATGTCTGCAATAGAACCTAGGTAACTCTATAACTGATGGCCCAGAATCTTCTTCATGAATTCATTTTTTATATTTCAACATGGCTTAACACATACTATTTTTATATTGTCTCACACTTAAGAGATCTCTATGTCATTCAGCATGTAATTTTGCTACCTCAAAAGTATTTTTAATTTTCTTAAGAAAAGTTTGAAAATATATAATTATGCAAAGAACTCATTATCCAGGGCAGCTACTCATTACCTTCTGTTGACAGTCTTTAGGTAATTTTAACATGGACCTCCCCTGTAGGGTATTTTAGGGAAGCAAAAAAGATCATGAAAACAAACACATACTGTTTTCTACTTGCTAAGATTTGAGAGAGAAGTGAGTCTTTTTTAAAATAGTCATATATGAGGATAGTTTCTTTATACACTCTGTCCTGTTTTCTAATGTTATTGATAAAATCGTGGTGCTATAGAGAGACAAATCTTTCTTTAGTCTAAAAATCTGAAAATAAGGACTTATTCTGGCAAAATATACTTTTCCTTTTCTCTTTTGAAACAATCTTCACATAATTTCCCTCAAATATTTAAGTTAGTTTTCTTCACTATAATTTTATTTCTTTGAAACAGATCTTCAGCAATAACACAAGAAAAGAAATAAAACTGAATAATCTCGATTTTCCTCTAGAATGAATGCATGAAAAATTTAAGCAATTTTTTCTGTCTCCTCTGGATGTCTGTAATTTTTTTTTCATGATAAATTAGGATTCAGCAACAAAAGACATATATCATTATGGCTTTGGGTTATAATCCCATAATTGTTTCTTTAACAGTAGAAACGACAGAGAAAGACAACATGTACTATTTTATTTATGTATGCAAATCTTTGAGGTTTCCTTGTCCCCCAGAGACAAGTGCTAGGTCTACAGAAAGTAATTCTTTTACAGAAAGAGTAGGTTGCCACAAAATTAGCCTCTACCTTTCTTTCATACTGAAGATAAAGTGTGTCAGTTTTCATTATTTGAAATGATCAAAGTTGACACTTGTTACACAAATATTTGTAAAGCTATGATAAATTTTCCATTGCATTTTAGTATTAATTTTCAAAGAATAACTGTCATAGGAAAGGAGCCAAATGAAAAAGTGTCTCAATCCCTGAGAAACAAACTGAGGTTTCCACACGGACTATTATTAATGACTGAAAGTAAGGAGAACATCTTACTTGGAATCACAATTTTACTATAGCAGCATCAAAATTCAGTCCAACATTACATGTAAAATATGGTCATGAAGTCCTTGATTAAAACTAACCCATATGTTAGATAAAAACTAACATATTTACAAGGCTAGCTCTTATTATCTTAAAAAAAGACATAACTGCTTCAATTAGGAGACAGTCTTGCATACATATTTTCTAGACTGTTATTTATTTTTTATTACTGTTGTACTAGGGGTACATTGTGACATTTAGAAAAGTTCTTATAATATATCATAGCTGAATTTCCATCACTCTCCTTTATCCTCCCTTACCCATTCTTGGAGTAGTTTCAACAGGTCTCATTTTTCTATTATATATAGGTGTACATAATATTTCCACCATATTCATCTTCCTATATGGACTGGAGGCATGGCTCAAGAGGTGGAGAACCTGCTTTGCCAGCATGGAGCCCTGAGTTCAAACCTCAGTCCCACCAAAAGCACACACACACAAGAGGAAAAAAAAACAAAACAAAACTAAGGTCAGGTGGAGAGGCTCAAGTGGTAGAGGGCCTGTCTAATCTGTTACTTTAACAAGAGCAGTTTTGACAACGATGGCACCACCATGTAGTATGGTAAAAACATGTACTTCAGTGGCTTTTGAAAAGTCCTTGCTATGAAAAGGTACAACTCTCTTCCCTTTCTGCTCTTAATTTAGCCAGTTAACACTTTCACATTAAATTTTAAAATGTCTTGAACAATTACTTTAACATAAAGAGAAACTACATTCTTAATACCATCTGTCTTCTGAAATTAATATAATGAGAAAGTAAAACAGAACAGCATTTAAGTAGTTGTTCAGACAGCAAAAGAGAAGAATTACATGGCTGAACGTGTTTAATCACTAAGTGAATTGTAGACACTAATTCCACTGTTCTTGAGGCAGAAGTGGGGATGAAACAAGTGAGATAGCATGATAATATGCCAACACAAATTCATTTATGACTGGCTATGGATTTCAGGAAGATGAGCAACACAAATGAGGTTTTAGGTTTAAAAGACTAATGACATACAAGTAGAAAAAAAGGGGATTAGAAAGGGTAAGTTCAGAAGTTCAGTTTTAGAGATTCTGAGTTTCAGGTTAGAACATAACACACTTAACTATCTACAAATATTAAGACATGCAGAACTGAAGTTCATAAGAAAGGCAAGAACTAAAATAATAGATTTAGGGTTCAACATAATGCAGATGACAGTTTTCTCCAATGAAAAATATATAGAAAAGCAGATAAGTAGGTGGCTAGAAATGAACTTTAGCAAAACCTTACATTTATTTATGTGTAGGGAGGAAGAGTAAGGTCAGTTTGCAAAAGATAATAGGAAAATCTATTCTTTCTGGCTTACAGACAGAAATCTCTAACTTGAAATGGAGATATATTTGGTTTTAAACTTCATTTTTTGGACAAAACCTTTCCCCACTGAACACTGTGTTTGATGTTGGTGATTGGATCACCCAACCTCCATTTTATCTTCTGGATTCCTGTGAATCCAGGATTCTGGATATAAATTTACCTTTGCAAATTACACAGCCCTGGAAGGAAAACTGAGGCAAGAAGTGACGTCACAGCTATTGCTTGTGATAGGCAAGAGCACAGACATGGGAGATTATCCTTCAGTAGATTCTACTGCCCATGCCCCAGCTTCCTGGATTTTGAGGAGCAATGATTAAGATATCAGCCACTTTATCTGACTCCTTAATCCTGGATTATAGCTCTGGTGTCCACTCTCCAGCTTCATTCTTGCAAGGCAGCAGTGGCAGTTTCTTGTTTTCAACATAGCTTGAACATGTGGCCTCAGAAACAGTAGCTTCTCTATAATATGAGTACTTAATTCTGGGAGTCATTTCAAGAGGCTGAGCTTTGTGGGCTTCCAATAATTTATTAAGCACTTAACTTCTACTAAATTTTTCTTTCCTCCCTCTCTCCTTCCCTCCCTCTCTCCCTTCCTTCTTTCTTTCTTCCTTCCTTCCTTCCCTTTCTCCCTCTCTTCCTCCCTCTTTCATTCCTTACTTCCTTTTTTCCTCCCTCCTTCCCTCCCTTCCTTCTTTTTAGTATTGGGGATTGAACTCAAGTGTGCATGCTTGCTAGGCAAGCTCTCTACCACTTGAACAACACCTCCAGTCCTTTTGCTTTTAGTCTGTTTTTTGCATAGGGTCTTATACTTTTGCCAGGGCCTGTCTCAGACTATGAAACTCCTACATCTATCTCCCAAGTAGCTGGGAATACAGGTGTGAACCATCACAACCAGCTTGTATTTATGAGGCAGGGCCTCACTAATTTTTGTGCTAGTTGGCCTGATCCTCTTACTTTTACCTTCCAAGTTGCTAGGATTACAGGCATGAACCACTATACCCAGTTAGCCTGGGAGCACTTGGGGAGATTCAAACATCCATATGCTTCCCTAGCTGGAAGATTTTCCTTCTGTCTGAAGAGTCTGGTCCTGCCTTCCTTAGAGGTCTTGTGCCAACCCATATTACATGAGAAAATGAAAAAGCTCATACCCTGTCCTCTGTTCCCTATACCTTCTCTCACCACCAACTGCTTCACTACCTAGAATGAGACTCAGAGTATAGTAATTCCAGCATATCCTAGAGAGACAAAAACAAAGTCAGACCCAGGAGGAAAAAACATACATGCCAAAAGAAGTGCAAAATTTAACAAATTTTTGTTGTCAGTACATTTTTCAGGTAAAATATAAGTTAAACTGCAGCTAACAACAACAATTTTTACTACAAGTATATCCCAGACATTGCATGACTTATTAATACTAAAAAATTTGTTATGTTGATTTGAGATATAAATTTAACTAGGTGTCCTATATCTTCCCTCTCCTAAATCTAACAACTCTAGTTAACAAAAATGAGGAGAATTGGGATGTATCCTAAAGCTGTGTGGCAGTAAAGAAAGCATATAACATTATATTTGTAACACAACTGATAATTTATCAATTTGGGTGAGCAAGCCAGAAGTTGTAGATTGAAACATGAGCATCTGGGATTGGTTCCAATATAGTGGTTCTTAAGTGAAGTCCTCAAGCCAACAAGAAGAGAATCACTTGGGACCTTATACAAATGCAAATTTTCAGGCCCCACCACAGACTTACTGGTCCAGCTACCTGAGTTTGAAAGGCCTCCATGCATTCTTGAGGAAAAGTCTTTGAACACTGTTGAAAGGACTTTTTTCCTAGTCTTCTGTATAGGGATCTTTACCAGAGTGAGTAGGCACAAGGAAAAGAGACATATGTAGACATTTAAAAAATAATCTTATTTTTAGAGCAGTTTTAGCAAAATTAAATGGAAGGTACAGAGATTTTTCATATTCCTTCTGTCCCCACCATGCATAGCCTCTCCCATTATCAATAACCCCTGTGAGAGTGCTACTTTAGGTACACTTGATGGGCCTACATTGGCATTTTATTATCACCCAAAGTCTACAGTTATTACATTACTGTTTACATTTGGTGGTGTTTATTCCATGGCTTGGATAAATGTATAATAACATGAATCTACCACTGTAATGTCATACAGAGTGTTTTCACTGCCCTGAAAACCCTTGGTGCTCTGCCTATTCATCACCACTGATCCAGAATGCCACATAGTTGGAATCATACAGTATTTTGCCATTTCAGATTGGCTTGTTTGACTTGTGCTGCCCTGATGATACATGACGTGGGGCATCTTTTCTTATGTGCATTTGGCAACTGTCTACCTTTGTTGGTGAGTAGTCTACTAAAGTCATTAGCCCATTTTCAAAATTGGGTTGTTTTCTTATTATTGATTTAAAAATTTCTTTGTATCTTTTGGATAATGTCCTTTATCAGTTGTGTTTCTTGCAAATATTTTTCTCCCAGTCTATGGCTTGTGTGTGTTATCTTCTTCACCTGGTATTTCATAGGGCAGTTTGTAACTATAATGAAGTCTAGTTTATCAACTATTTCTTTCAAGGACCATGTCTTTGGTGCTGTATATAAAAATGTCTTTAACTAAATTTAAGATCATCTACGTTTTTTCCTGTTATATTATCTAGGATTTTTATGGTTTTACATTTTTCATTTAGGTCTATGGTCCATTTTAAAGTTTTTTTTGTGAAGGGTGTAAGTCTGTTTCTAGATTTTTTTTTTTTTGCATGTGGATATTCAGTTGTTCCTGCACCATTTGTTGTGAAGACTATCTTAAATTTGCTCATATGTCAATTGAATATATAAATGTGAATATATTTCTGGGTACTCTATTCTGTTCTACTCATCAAACTGTCTCTTGCTTTGCCAATACCACAGTCTTGATCACTCTAGAATTATAGTAGGTTTTGAAGTTAGGCAGTATTATCTTTTAACTATGTTCCTCTCTGTTAATATTGTGTTAGTTATTCCAGGTCTTTTGCCTCTTCATATACATGATAGAATCAGTTTGTTGTTGATTTTCCCATCCTTATTTTCTTGATTTTTTCTTAATCTTTGATTTTTCTGTAGTTTAAAAACTATATGCCTTGTTTGAAAGTTAAATGGCTGTAATTGGAGGATATACTGTTAAGCAAAGTAAGCCAGGTTCAAAAGACCACATATTTTCTCTCAGATCCAAGAGATAAACATATACACAAAAACAAGCATGATCATAAACAAGCTCATATGTAGAGATGTTTGTAATAGTGGCACTATTCTACGGAACTTGGGGAAGGAGGGAAAGGAAAAGAGAAAGACCATTAACAATATTGTAAAACGTACCATCTGTGAAGGTAGAGGATATAAGGATATGCATTGAAAACTGTTGAAAAATGGGGAGCAGGTGGTAACGGGGTAAAGGGAGATAAGTGAAAGAGGTTTAGTGGACCAAAGTAATGTATACTCACAGTGGGGATATATCAAGAAACTACTTGGAACATCAATTTAGATATTAATAATGAAACATAGAACTATAAAATAGGTATAGTGTGTGTGTTGGGAGGGTACTTGTGTTTGTGGGGGAGAGGGTGAAGGAAGGAGATTAAGCTGAGAGAAAGTGGTTGATGGACTTCATATACTTATACAAAATAGAACAAAGAACTCTTTTATAATTGCTTTAAGTGGGATGGGGAGAGGAAATGTCACAATAAATCCCAATGTAGAATGAATAATTCCTAATAAAAATTAATGTATAAAAATAAATATTAGTTTCATTTCTATATACTAATAAAAATTATATGCCTTGCAAAGTATCAGGCTACAAAATTAATATACAGAAATCAGTAGCCTTTCTATATGTCAACAATGAACAGTCTGAGAAAGAAATCAGGGAAACAATCCCACTTAAAATAGCCCCCAAAAATAAAATACTTAAGTATAAATTTAACAAAGGAAACCAAAGACCTTTTTAATGAAACTTTAGATCACTGAAGGGAGAAAATGAAGAAAACATCAGAAGATGGAATGATCTGCCATGCTCACTGATTGGCAGAATAAACATCATGAAACTGGCTATACTACCAAAAGAAATCTACACATTCAATGCAATTGCTATTAAAATGCCAATGACATTCTTCATAGACATAGAAAAATCAATCTTAAAACTCTTATGGAAACAGAAAAGACCTGAATAGCCAAAGCAATTCTGAGCAAAAAATCCAATGCTGGAGGTATCATAATTCCTGACTTCAAACTATACTACAGAGCCATAACAATAAAAACAGCATAACAACAAAAACAGACATGAAGAGCAATGGGTAAGAATAAAAGACCCAGACATAAACTCACACAACTACATCCAACTGATCTTTGACAAAGGGACCCAAAACACACGATGGAGAAGATAGCCTCTTCAACAAATGTTGCTGGGAAAACTGGAAATCCACATGTAGAACAGCGAAACTAGGTCCCTGTTTCTCACCCTGTACCAAAATCAACTCCAAGTGGATCAAAAACCTTAATATAGTTGTAGTGAAACAACTACAGGAAGTAGTAGGAAATACACTGAAACATATAGACATAGGGAACAACTTCCTAAATAGAGCTCAAGTGGCTCAGCATCTAAGAGAAAGAATGAACAAACAGACAGCATCAAACTAAAAAGCTTCTGCACAGCAAAAGAAAGTCACTAGATTTAAGAGGCAGCCCACAGAATGGGAGAAAATCTTTGCCAGCTGTTCCAGAATCTATAAGGAACTAAAAAAAACTTAATCCCCAAAGAATCAACATCCCAATGAAGAAATAGGCACATGAATTAAACAGGGAATTTTCAAAGGAAGAGGTACAAATGGCCAATAAATACATGAAGAAGTTTTCAACTTCCCTGGCTATAAAAGAGATGCAAATCAAAACTACACTAAGATTTCATCTCACCCCAGTCAGAAAGGCCATCTTCAAGGGCAAAAATAGCAACAAATGCTGGCAAGGATGCCTCAAAAACAGGAACCCCTATACACTGTTGGTGGGAATGCAAATTAGTACAACCATTCTGGAAAGCAGTATGGAGATTCCTTAAAAAGCTAAAAATAGGACTGCCATACTATCCAGCGATACCACTCCAGGGCATCTATCCAAAGAAACATAAGTCAGGATATAACAAAGACACTTGCACATTGATGTTCATCTCAGCACTTATCACAATAGCCAAGCTGTGGAAATAATCCAGATGCCCTACAACTGATGAACAGATCAAGAAAATGTGGTATGTATACACAATGGAGTTTTTCTCAGTCATAAGGAATAATGACACCATGTGGTTTGAAGGTAAATGGATGCAATCGAAGGACATTTCAGGTTCAGAAAGCCAGAGGCTTTATGTTTACCCCAAAGATAAACATATACTCCAAAACGAACATGACCATATACAAACTCATATGTAGAATATGTCTGTAATAGTGGAACTATCCTATGGAACTCAGGGAAGGAGGAAAAGGAAAAAAGAATGATAGTTAACAATCATTCTTAACCTAACATCTGTGAAGGTAGAGGATATAAGGATATGTATTGAAAGCTGTTAAAATGGGGCATGGGAGGGAAGAGGTAAGGGAGAGTAATGGGAGAGGTTGAATGGACCAAAGTAAAGTATATTCACAGGGGGATACATCAAGAAACCCCTGGGAACATTAACTTAGAAATTAATAACACAAGACAGGATTGTAAAATAGGTACAGTGTGTGTGTTGGGGGGTAGTTGTGTGTGGGGGAGATGGTGAACAAAAGTGAGGGAATACAGTATATAGACATCATACATCTATACGAAATAGAACAATGAAACCTCTTGCAATTGTTATAAATGGGGTGGGGAGAGGGCCGAGGGGGAGATATGGTGGGGGCAATCTCTCTAGCCAATGTACAATGTAAGCCTATTTGGAATTGTTACAATAAATCCCCCCTGAACAATGAATATATCATAACAAAAATTTAAAAAACAGAAACACTTTCATGCTATTAAAAATGCTTTAAAGATTAAAAAAATTACAGTTTACTATCACATTACATGGTGTATCCATAAACTATTAAATAAAACTCTAAGTACCACCTATGCACCCAACAAAAAATGAGTTTAAAAAAATAAAAGTTTTCAACTAAAATAAAATAAAAACATATGCCTTGTATTTTTTTGGGCATTTATCCTCCTTGGTGCTCTCTGAGCTTCCTGAATCTGTGATTTGGTGTTGGACATTAATTTGGGGAATTGTGCTGATATGCGAACCATTAAGGCCAAGTCCTCAGTCAGCCAACAGCAGAGATCAATGCTGAGTGTCCATTATACTGCCATAGTCCAGGGAGACTAACCACCTCCTAAGTAATAGGGAGAAGACTAATTCTTTTTACTAGAGAAGCAAGCTGCAATCTGTTTACAATGTAATAGACAGTTATCCTAGATGTGGATTTTTTTTCTCTGCCCAAATTTCTCTATCAGCACCACCAGACGTGGACTTACTCATTATCGTGGTATCCTCTGCTATAGTACTCCCTTTACTGCATGACAAGTGAGACAACAGATTCACCCTACAAAGTCTGTCAGTCTTGTACCCCATTAATCCAGATATGTTTCAGTAATTCCACCTACCGAGTAAGTTAATAACTCCATCATTGTAGCAAGCAAAAAGTTTGATAAGGTCTTTGAAAAGAAGCATGAATGCAGCATTTATGACACCATTTGTTAGTTCATTTGGATGCACCTAGAAAAGACAAACATTTAATTTTAGCCACGTATCATCAAATCAGTATTTTTTTCTTGTCACATTAAAATGTCTCACATGATTACTAAGAAATTTACTCAAATTCTACAAATGCTGGGTAACTTTTTTAGTAGTCCTAACAATATAAAAGATGAGTTGCATACATTTTTGCTTCAATTTAAGTCAGTGAAGTTGAGCCTATGTGCTAAAAGACATATATATTCTGTTTCACCAACTATCCATAGTCCAATCAAATTTAGTCCTTAAATCTGGTCTTCTGTTAATTTTACAATGTTATATTATATTTTTCCATTTCCCCTATCTCTGTGAAAGAGTTCAGTCTCTAGGAGCCTGAAGTACCTTAGTAAGTATGTTAGCTAACTGCCTCTAAAATTCCTACTGAGTCTCATAGACATTCACCCATTCAATAAACCCTCTCTCGCCAACACAAAGAAGCATAATTTCTCCCCACGCCCCAACCCTTGCTCACAACTCCTCTGACTCTTTTTTTCCCTTTATGACTTTTCTCCTTTAATTTAGTACCCTTACTGAGGGTAAGGAAAGCAAGAAAAAACAGACAAATAAAAAGAAAAAAGTTAAGAGAGGCAATTCCATAGAAAACTAATGAAGTCATTACTGTAAAATCTGTCAAAAACAATAAAATGGCTTGCTGCTTTTACTGAAATCTCACAAGAATTAAGTGTTATGACTAGGACTCAATTATAGACTAAACTGTATAATCTTAAGAAAGACTTTAAGCTACTAATATTTGAGAAAAGAGTTTTTAGGCAACCACCAAAATATAGAAAAGCTGACAATGTGAGTTAAGAATTTTCTTACGTGTCCAAAATATTTTCATGAGTAAGGTTCTTTTTAACTTTTTATTTTGATGTAACTATAAATTCATATGCAGTTATAAGAAGCAATACAGGGAGATCCAAAAAAAACCATCTATCCTTTTTCTGCCCGAGGTGACATCTTACAAAACTATAGCTTATAACTATACTTAATAAGATCACAACTAGGATATTGACAATGACATAACTGAATAATCATATTTTGATTTCCCTAAGTGGATTCATCACCATAGTCAAATATAGGTACAGTTTTAACAGACAAACCATGCTTATATTGCTAGGAAGGAACAATGCTATCTATGATAAAACAAAATCATTGTCTTTGGTGAACAGTCCAAATAAAATTGTTTCTGACAAAAGGTCAAGTTATTTAACTGTCTTCAGGTATATCTGGCAGATACTTCATCCTGTCAAGCACAACAGGAGAATACCATCCTGTTCAAAACAGAAGGTTCCAAGAATATAGCACTCATATTTTTTGTGTGTGAATTAAGTATCTACTTTGTGAACTGCTGGCAAAATCTGGGGGACAGACATAGTCTCCACTGACCTTTAACAGCCTGAACTAAGTGTTCATCTAATTCATCTAACTGGAGGAGTGCTAAAGCTGCTTCCTGAGGAAGTCTCCTAATTGACCTGCATCCCAGCATCAAAGGAAAGACAGTGATTGGTTATGTGAGAGACATTTTCTAGTGAGATACATACATCAAATTCAAGCAGTGCATCGATTTGTCCCTGAAGTATTGGCATGCTCTTTAGTAGCTTTTCAGGAGCCATTGTCCTCATTACACCCTCAGCCCTGTAATATTTAAAAGAAAAAGCAAAGGAGATAATTCAAGAGCATATATATTGTTCTAAGCTGTGTGCCCACTCCCCATTTCCTCATTAGTCTTGTGGGATCATTGTGAGTCATGAAAACATTGTGGCTGTTTCCCATCTATATACTAATTCATCTTATGTATCTCAGTCTTCATCTACACAACCTTTCTATCTGCACCCCACTTAGGAAGAAAGTGAAGCAGACTGAAGAGTTTAGTTGAATTTCTGAAATAATAGTGGTAGGAAGGTAAGTTTTCTAAAAAGCCAGTTTGTTTATTGAGAAAACATGCCTTAAAAGTCTGTAAAACCTGTAAAATTGGGAGTAGAGAGTTTATGCTATTCACAATCAAGTAAGGAAAAATGCATGTTGATATGCACAGGTTTCCCAGCAGAAATAAGAGTTTAACTAGCTTCAGAGTACCACACTGGAAGTAGGTGCTAAGAGGGCATCAGATGGGCCTCTGTGCCCTCTACACACCTACAGGTTCCTGCATCCAGTGATGGTCAGTGTTGCAAGAGTTGAGGAAAATACCCAGGTGATATGAACAGGCCAGCAAAAGGCAAAGTAACCTTCAGGGTTTCCCATCCCAGTGGTAGGGAATGTATCCCAGAGTGTCCTGAAGTATCCATATAGGAGCACAGAGGTTTCTAAGAAGGCTGTAGACCTATTACTGAGAAGTCACAATGTAGCTGGGAACATCAGGAATGGCTGCCTATGACCATGTAAAAATAAGAGGAAGTCATATAAACTATAATCATGTCTAATGAGAAGGGGATAAAGAAAAAAAATCCCAATTTTATAAAGTATTCACCCATGAGAACCTGATTTATTTTGAATAGGCAAGTTGATATTGTTTACCACCATGATGGAAAAAGCAGTTCAAAATTAAAGTTAGGACAGCTGTCATGAAGACAGAGTTACATATTTTCTTGTGGATTCTAGACACTAAAATAGTAAAACATTCTACAACACCTTGTCATTATTTCAAGTTAGGAACAGATACAGGATTTGCACAAATTTCTGGCTGAACACTGCTGACTTGATTCTAGTATCTATTTAGAGGGAAATAAATGGCAATTGTGGATTAAAAGTCAAATGTTTCTGTTTTAACCAGGGTTTCTTAACCATTAGTATTGATAATTAGATTATGGTGTGTGTGTGTGCGTGCTCATGTGTTTATGTGTGTGTTTCCTAGGACAGCATTTGTCTCTCAAAATCATATCTCCATAACATACAGGTTTATTTTCATCACAATTAAAATATACTTAGATAGCTATTGTCATCTACAGCCACTGTACTTTTAAATAAATCTCGTCAGGCTGGGGATATGGAAGAGTACCTACCTAAATGAACCTTGTCAGTTTTCTCTCTGTTAAATTATTTAAAGGTATTTGTATGTGTAAGAATTCTGAATGGATTTTAACAGGTGTGATTTTTTTTAAATTGTTTTATTATTCATATGTGCATGCAATGCTTGGGTCATTTCTCCCCACTGCCCCCACCCCCTCCCTTACCACCCGCTCTGCCCCCTCCCTTTCCCCCCCAACCCCTCAATAACTGACAGAAACTATTTTGCCCTTATCTCTAATTTTGTTGAAGAGAGAGTATAAGCAATAATAGGAAGGAACAAGGGTTTTTGCTAGTTGAGATAAGGATAGCTATTCAGGGAATTGACTCACATTGATTTCCTGTGCATGTGTGTTACCTTCTAGGTAATTCTTTTTTTTTTTTTCATTTTTCTTTTATTATTCATATGTGCATACAAGGCTTGGTTCATTTCTCCCCCCTGCCCCCACCCCCTCCCTTACCACCCCCCCCAATAAAACAGGTGTGATTTTATACCGTGAAAATTCTGAGCAACAAAACTGATTTTTCTACAAGATATAAATAAAGTAACCACTACAACCTCAACACTGACTTGTATAATATTATTTGTTGAGCTTCTTCAGGTTGATGGTAAACTGGGCCTTCATGCTCAAAATTAGTTGGCATGTAAGTTTAATCAAATCAAGCATGCCTTGAGAACTTTTTCTGCTCAAATAAATTCAAGAAAGAAAAGGAAACATACCCTTTCCTTACTCTGGCAAAATCAAATGCCATTTGTCTGTAAGAGAAAGCCTTTTCATTCAAGTATCTACTATAGCGCCTTATAAAGGTAGACATATCATAACCTGGGGGAGAGGGAGAGAAAATAAAATTAACGGAATACTTTCAATTGTGTTCTTCAGAGTACTATTGTTAAGCCCCCCCGCCAAATATATAGTTTTAAGATCAATAAGTATACCAATAGAATTAAGATTTCTTAGTAAAAAAATACTTGTAGCATGGGCACTCTGACTAATCAACTTAGTTATTTTACTGTCCTTGAACAGAATAAATTTTCTAATTTTTTCCCTGCATTTCTGTTCACTATTTGAAATAACAGCCTGTTTCCATATTTAATACATGTAGCCACCTGATAATGGTCTACTTGCTTGAGGAGCTTGCCTTATTATGGAACAGATAACCAATAAATATGATGAGTGAATAATCTATAAAGAAAATTTCAATGTGGAATAAGTTTTTAAAAATTTGGAATTTTTAATTCCATTGTTTCTTGTATCTTTATAAACAAACTGTGGGTCTAGCATACCCACTGTTGCTTTTAAAAGTGAACATTTAAAATGACAAAAGTAAAATTAATATATATTTTGTATGTTGAGTTATCTATAATTTAATATTTTAAAGTTACTTTTATATAGTTATTTTTATATTTTTTCTTAAATACCCAATGTATCTATCAGTTACAATGAGTTTGGATTAATAACCTCAAATCAAAACTTAAACTTTAGCAAAAAAAAAAAATATATATATATATATACATATAATTTAAATATTCTTACCATGGGATCCACTTTTGTCCAAAAAGTTGCTGAGATTGAATAGTGTATTTCTAGAGGCCAAATACTGAATAAATCTCTGAAAAACAAAAATTAAAATTAAACATTCATATTCTCAAATTGTACCTTAATACAATATCTGATACTAAAGGGAATTTCAGTGGTTTTATTATATCTTTGAATTAGTATAAAATAATAATATGAAGGGGTTTCATTGTGGTAATTTTATTCACCCACTCCATTATATTTCCATTGTCCCTCTTCTTCTGCCCCATTTGTCAAAGAGTATTTGGTGGGTTTCATTATGTACATATGTATATATACATACATATATACATTTATATATGCAGCATACTTTGATCCTGTTCACCTCTCAGTATCCTTTTCTTTCCTCCATCCCTCCTCCCATTGACCCTCCAGACTGTCCCCATTTCAGATTCATGTCTGTCCATCATCATCACTTAAGGTTTATTTATTTATTTACAAATTTTCATTGTGATGTCTCTTAGTATAAAGCTTTCTATTCTGCTAACTTTCTCTAAGGGACAAATAAAATTCTTAGACTAATACTCTGAATTAGAATTAAACTCTATGACCTACCATTTTTGTATATAACATAAACACTGCAAATTTAATAATTAAATATTCCATGTAAAAGGAGTAATTTTATCAGTATTTTCCAAAATTAAATACACAAAGGAATATTTTCTATGGGAAAATAATTTAACTGTTCCTTTTTGCCCACTGATAGATTTATATTACATATGCATTTTAGGCGCTAATAATATTTAATACTTCAGCATCTCTAAGACAAGGTCTAATTTAACTTCTTTTTAAAAAAGCTAAATCAAAGACTAAAAGTTTATTCCAGTTAATTTTGAGCCATAGATTTCTTTTTTCTCCTCATTAGTGAAAATTCAAAGGACCTCAAATCATTACAATATTCTTCTATAAATGCCTCCTTCCTCCATGCAAAAGAAAGTATTTAGTTTACCTCATTTCCATGCACCATGAGATGATGTGTTGTCACCAAAGCTTTAAATACAACCACCCAGCTACTGTTTGTGGCTCGCTCAAAGAGTGTGTCAGCCATCTGAGGAATATTAACATTGGTCTCATTGGTAGCCTGGATCAAATCTATGAGAATAAATGAAGAAAGTGATTAGCCATTATCTACAAAAAATTTACCTCAATCTTTAAACATTTAAATCTGTTTACTAAAACATGATTTCACAATTATTCTGACATGAGCCAATTCAAAATTTAAACTGGCTGGGGGAGTATGGCTCATGCTTTTAATTGTAGCTACTTGGGAGGCTGAGATGGGGGGATCACCTTTTGAGGCCAGCCTGAGTAAATAGTTCAGGAGACCCCCATCTCCAAAATAACCAGAGCAAAATGGACTGAAGGTGTGTCTCAAGAGCACCTGCTTTACAAACATGAAGCCCTGAGTTCAAACCCCAGTCCCACCAAAATAAAAAAAAAAAGGAAAATTAAACTGTAGTATTCTTATGTATGTACATTTTAAGTACATTATTTAACCAATGTATTTATTCTTGAGCTCAGTTTTTCAACTGAGTTCTCCTCTACGCCCTTTTATCTGTTTGCTGGTACTGATACCATTTTAAAAAATTGAAACTAAAGGAGAGCTAAGCCTCATGTTAATCTTCTTTGTTAACACCCCAAGCACAATGCTGCAAACATGTAGATGCTTATCCTATATACCATTTAGAGGCAAAAACATAAATGTATTTTTGAAAAATAATAGCTAAAAGCATGCTTCCCCTGAATTTTAATTTTGAAGTGTATTAGTAAATACATTTGTCCTGTGAGTAGCAGAATAAGAGTAAATAATAAAGGAGAAAAGAATTCCACTATGTTCACCTAAGCTTTCCTAGAACAACATGCATTTATTAAGTTGCTATGACTCTGACCTGAATTTATAAGAGAGCAAACCTTTGTATATTCACTGTCCACATCTTCAGATTAGTATGATTCCAAGTGAATGGGGGATAGACTCACTTAGTGTTCAACAGGAGGTGCTCAGTGTTCAGAAAAAGTGTTTAGTGTCAACAATTTAGTGGGACAACCAAAGATCATGTGCTATGGGACAGAAGACAAACCACTCTGAGACAGTGCAGACTTAAGTGCTTCTTGCAGCACAGGCTGACCTCTTTACAACAACAGGTACTGCATGACTTCTATTACAGGCCACACTCATCCTGCAGAGAACCACATGTGGTACCCAAGTTCCTAGGAAATATCATACAAAAAATGCAGAAACAAACCCACTTATTCACTCAAACACACTCCACAATCATTGAGATGTACAGTTGTTTTATGCATTTCTCTATTTTACAATAATGAGATTTTTAAAAATTGATATTCCATCACTGAAACAGCTTAGTACCTAGACTTAAGGATACCAATAATTGCTCTGAATTATACATGGACCAAACGAGGCTTATCTCTTGGTTTATATGTATTTCAAATTCCAGTCACCATCCCTAACCTGTTGACATAATATTTTCCTTTATTAAAATTCTACTTATCCTTTAGGAAAGCTTTCCCGATCATTTGCAAACACAGTTCCACACTACCTCCCTCTATTTTAAAACGGGAGGCACTCTGTACTTGCTGTTTGTTCAGATTAGATGTAAAACCAAAGCTCCCAGATGAAAATTGTCAAGCCAAACATTGTTTCCTGTATAGTCAGTGCTTTCTGAGTACTGTGCACAATAAATGTTTGTTGAGCAAAATGTACAAGAAACACAGTTCACCCAAAAAATATAAACAGCTCTTTGAAAAAGAAAAGTCACTATGACAGAATATTGCTTCTGGGCTATTATCCTGGCACTATGTTATACTTGAAATTCTGTGCCAGTCACAAATTCTTCTACTTATTTATTGAACTTGGTTCTGAAGATATAAAGGAGACAGGAACACAATCAAATAACAGAGCATTTCCTACAGAGATGAATAAAGAAAGGCAACATTATAGATTAGAGAGCCTAGATCCAGTCCCCAGCTCAACTCTGCCTAAATGTGTAATTCTGGGCAAATTATTTAATGACTCTTTGACTCAAGTATTCATCTTTAAAGTGGGGGTAATAATTACTACCATTCAGAATGTTATAAGGATCACAAACTATCTGAACAGAGTAGGTCTCCAAATTAATTTTTGTGAGTACGGTGTCTGCACATTGCATTTTGAGAATACAATAGGGGTATTAGGAAAGACTCTATGGGGAAAGAATATTGAGTGGGACCCTGAAGTAATCTGTGAGGTAGGAGAGGATTGAAAAGGACGTTTTTATTTTTGTGGTACTGGGGATTGAACTCAGGGCCTTCCACTGGCTATGCAAGTATTCTACCACTTGAGCATGCCTGGCCCAAGAAGTTTTTAACAGATGTGCAAAGTGTAGATCCTAAGAGGTGTGTGCCCTTGGAGAGATGTGGTGGTCTGAAGAATGGGTAATTTTGAGTGAGATGGAAGAAATGACAGATATTCTTCTAAGAAGAATGTACTTGATGAAGCAGAAAACCTTAATATCATTAAATCTTGACCTTAAATACTAATTTTATTTTTTTGAGACAAGAAAGTTCTGCTGTGTTGCTAAGGCTAGCCTCACGGGTTCAAGGTATCTTGCTGCCTCAGCTTCCCAAATAGCTGGGACTACAAGTGTGAAACACTACACCAAGCTACACCCAGCTTCTTAGTATTTTATGTCAGGGGTTGGCAAACTACAGCTAGCTTGGGAAATCTGGCCAGCTTTCTAAAGTTTTATTGGAATATAGCCATGTTCATTTATTTCCATATTGTCTGAGGTTGTTGTCGCCCTACACAATGACATACTTGATAGTTACAACACTCAACTCAAACCAATTCAATGGTCCACAAAGTCTAAAATATTTATCATCTGGCCCTTCATAGAAGACGTTCTCTCACCCCCTTCTATGACACCAAATAGGAAGCACATATACATAAAGTTTGTGACACAGCAATGATTAATACCTGTCTCAAGGAAAAACATTTGAGTGGTTGAATTGTTTTTCTTCCTGGTTTACTATTTTAATATGAAACAATGTTTGACAGACTTTAAAACTACAGTGATTCAGATTTGCTATTGAGTTACTTGGTATTTCATAGTTATTTTCTGAAAAATAAAGAAAAAGAGTTTGTGATTTCAAAGAAAACAGATGACAATATGATTGTCAATGATAAAATTTGATCTTTCAAATAAAATTAGAATTATAAAAACCTCTGCCACAGTAAGCTTAACAGATTTCCTGTTTTTAGAGAAACTTCCTGACCACCATTGGTGGTATCACAGTTATAATGTAGTGATAACTGTATAATGAAATGTTTCAACTTCTGAAAGGTGTGAATAATGCAGTCAACTAACATTTTCCAAATGACTTGTGTATAATATTGTAATACAGTGCATGGGTAAAAGATCCATTCCAAGTATAAGATAGACCAATGGATTTTAAGGTACCAGAATATAAAAAGTTCACTGATGCAGTGGTTCATATTCAACACTGCAACTTAAATTTAAGAAATAATCATTTGGAGAGCTGTGTTGTACCAAAGAAGAATATCCACAATTTTATGAAAAGGTTATTAAAATAGTTCTCATTTCTCCAAATGTGTGTCTTGTGAGACCAAGTTTTATTCATACATTTCTAATAAAGCATCAGTCTTTTATTGGGCAAGACATTTAAAAGATTTGTAAAAATATAATATTGCTCTTCTCACAATTTTTTTCACTTGGAAGATAATTATTTTCTCTAAAAGTATGGTGTTGACATGTTATTTAAAAGAGAGTACTTTAAACTTTCCCAGTTTTAATTCCTTCCTTCCTTCCTTCCTTCCTTCCTTCCTTCCTTCCTTCCTTCCTTCCTTCTTTCCTTCCTTTCTTTCCTTCCTTCCTTCCTCCCTCCCTTGCTTCCTCCCTCCTCTCTCCCTCCCTTCCTTCCTCTTAGTGAATAATATCAAAATGCAGTGTACAGGCAACCATACTAACAAAAATGAATTTGGGGACTTACTCTGTTCAGATAGTTTGCAATCTGGTATCTTTCCTTGGTAGTTTGAAAAACAGCTTTTCTGAAGTGTAGCTGACATAAAAAGCTGTACATAATTACTACTTGATGCGTTTTGACAATGATGCATTCAAAAATCTATCACCCAAATCAAGGTAATGAACACATTTATCACTCCTGATACCAGTCTTCAGGCCTGTTTAAAATTCCTTCTGTCCTTCCCTAACTTTCCTCCCCTGCTGTCCCTTAGCAGCCACCAATTTGCTTTCAGTCAGTATAGTTTGCATTTTCTAAATTTTATATCAAGGAAACGAAACTATTTTCTTTGTTATTTATTATTTTGTTCCTCAAAATAATGCTTTTTCTTTTTTTTTCATTTTTCTTTTATTATTCATATGTGCATACAAGGCTTGGTTCATTTCAATCAGCATTATTTTGAGATTCATCTGTGTTGTAGCACATAAGAATAGCCCACACCTTTCCCTTGCTGAGGTATATACTCCATTATATGGACATAACAAAAGTGTTCACTCACTTGCCTACTAATGAACACTTGGGGCGAGTCCAGATTTTGGCTCTTACACACAAAGCTGCTATGAACCTTTATATGCAGTTATGAGTGTGCAGATAGGTATATGCTTCCATTTCCCTCAGGTAATTGCTTAGGTTTCTTAAGGTTTTTAACCTTAAGAAACTACTTCCATATGTTTTCATCATGTTACATTCCCATCAGCAGTGTATGCGCACTCCAACTGCTGTGCATCTTTGCCAAGACTTCACATGGTCTTCTTAATTTTTTTTTGCCACTCTCTAACAGGTATGTTGTGGTGTCTCATAGTAGTTTCTCTTTGCTTTTGTTTAGTCTTTAATTTGTTTCAGGATGGAGGGGAAATATAGACCCTCCTTGTTACTCTATCTTGTCTGAAAAATATGTCTTCCTTTTTGGTTATTTTAAGCAATTGAGAATTATCTTAGAAAACTATTCTGAGGTGAGGTAATTATCAACAAGAGAATGAAAGATATAATGGAGCAACAACTTTAACTTTTAGGAGTTACAAATAATTCACTACAAGGAAACAGAACCAAGCCTGAATAGCTCTGAAATTCATGGTCATCTACTTCTTTTTCCAGTACTATGTGAGACTGACAACTGCTTGCAAAGGTGGCTTATAATATGGTCCTTATAACCTTGCTGAGACTGCTTTATAATCTCTTCTCTGGATCCCCTCCAGCACAACTAGACATATTTGTGGAAAATTAACTGCCCAAGAGTATATTCTTCTGATCATAGCCTTCCTGGAGCCTCCTGCTGTCCACTGAATTATACCTTATACTTATACCTTAAGCATAAGACCTTTACTTATACTTACATTTTAAGTATAAGGTTTATACCTTATATTTTACCTTGAGAATAAGACCTTTCATTATAAGACTCAGTTACCTTCCTAATCTTTTCTATGCTAAAAACTGTGTTTCAACAAAATGATTCCGATGCTTTTCACGCTATTCTCGTTGCCTAGAATGTCTCTGCCATCATCCTATTGAGAACTCATCTCCTAGGCTTGACCTCAAGTACTATATCCTCTATGAAACCTTTTATGACTTTGTCCTTAAATGGAAGAGAGGCTTTGATCTTCTCTTCCATGAAGTATAGGGCAAAGGATATTGGACTTGGGGCCAAAGACCTAGTTCACAACCTGATTTGCTACTTATGGATAAGTTGATATAATGACTCTGGGGCTTTGTTTTTTGCCCTTATCATGAGGACAAAATTAACGACTTTACAGGATAGACACTGTTGTTTGTGCTAATAATTACTTTATACATCTCTATTGTGGTCTTTAGTACACAGAATTATAATTGTTAGTTTATATATGTCTGTCTTTCATGGGCACTACAGGTCCAATAAGGTGGAAATGAAGTCATAGCTGTTATCTTTGGATTACTGATACCTAACACAGAGTCTGACATATAAAAGACAATAATTTGAGTGACTAAAGCTAGCTTATCTATCTCAAGGTAAAATAATTTTATATTAAAATTAATAGTAGGTAATAGAGGCCAATTTCCTCCAGTAGCTCTTACTGGATAAATTTGAATAAACATGTTAGACAGGATAAGTTACTTTATATTTAATTGTCATATATACTTTAATCAGCAATCTAAATTTAGAAAGGCATCTTCTATCCCACTTAAAATTTCTAACTTTAATTATTTGATTCTGTCAAAACTCACCAAGACAAGTTTCCTTTGACTGAATGCCAGGAAGGAGAATAAAGATTGGTCTTTCTTTTATCATACAATCATCCTCTGAACTTGAAGTTCCACAAAAACAAAAGGAGAAATTATACCCCAAAGCCCAATGACAGACTATATCCAAATTTTAAACATTTCTATAACATAATAGCAGTTCAGAATATTTGTCACATAAACTAACTAATATACATGCAAAATTATTAATTGTAGTTCTTTTTTGACTTTTACTTAAAAAATTATTATCATGCTATTTTTGTACTGGGGGTATATTGTGACATTTATAAAAGTGCTTCAATATACCTTAGTTAAATGCATCCCCTCCATCATTCTCCTTTACTCCCCCCATTCTTAGAATATTTTCAACAGGTCTCATTTTTTCATTTTCATACATAAGTATATAATATTTCTACTATATTCACCCTCCTACACCCTTTCCTTATATTCTCCCCTTTCCTACTGGTACCAACCCCCAGACAGGACCTGTTTTACCTTCCTGTCCTCTGTTTTTGAGGAAAAAAAAAGACATTCTTTTTGTTTAAGATAGCTATACAGAGTTTCATTGTGGCATTTCCATGTATATATGTATTGTATCCCAAATTAGTCCATTCCCTCAATTTTCTCCTTTCTATCTTAGTGTTCTTCTTACATTGAGTTCAACAGGTTTAAAAACTCTGTATCATTCTTATATAGAAAGAACATCATCCATATTCATCTTCTTTACTTCCTTCTTTTCTCTCTATCCCTTCTTCCTTTTCTCTTTCTCTAGTTAAAGACTGACTATTTATGGCCCCCACCACAAAATTTATATGTTGAAATCCTTTTGTGCCTGGGAAAAAAGTTTACAAGACCCCATCTCAACCAATAGTTGAACATAGTGGCATGTGCCTGTCATCCCAAGCTATGAGGGAGGCTGTGTTTGGGAAGATCAGGGTTCCAGGTCAGTGTGGGCAAAAACATTGGTGAAACCCCTTCTCAATGAAAAAAGCTAGGCATAGTGTTCTAACATTACCTTTATGCTATATAGGGAAGAATAAAATAAGAGGCTCACAGTCCAGGCAGGCCTGGGCAAAAAGCAAGACCCTACCTTAAAATAACCTGAGAAAAAAGGGCTGGAGTTGTGGCTCAAGCAGATCACCTGCCTAGTAGGCATCAAGTTCTGAGTTCAATCCCAGTACCACCAAAACAAAACAAAAAACCCACAACAAAACAAAGGGAACCAGGTCAATAAAGGCTAAAGTATTTTCCAGATGTAATGTCCTTTGGGTATCTTGCAGCTTACAATCCTACATTGTCTATGGTTTTTCAGAGTGTTTGACAGCCTGGCAGTGCCAGCCTTTGGGGTAAGAGTTCTTTTCCTAGAAGTTTAGCCTCAGGTGTGTTGGTGAAAGGAGCTAAAACAGAGGACACAACTGAAATGATTCTATTATAAGAAGGGGAAAGGGACTATCTTATTATTCCTTTGTGAAAAGAAGATCTAATGATTTTACAAAATGTAAATTTTGCATACAAATGTTCTGGGATAAAACAGGGAAGACTAGAAAATAATCAGAACAAGAATCTGAAGATGATAGTGGGGCCAGCCCCTTTACTTTCCAAAAGAGGGAAAGGTTACTGGGAGAACCAGACAAATCTAGGTGAGCCTGAGCTGTTGGGACTCTCCTCTGCGAAATGAAACCATTCATGAAGGTTAGGTAGGAGCAAGGACTGGGAGGAAGTACAAGGAAGGGATAGCAGGAACAAGAAGAGATGACCCTAAACTATAGATAACAGGGATGAATAGGGCAAGAAATAAAAGAATAGCCACCTTTGAGCTTACAGCGACAAAGGGAGAACAGTTTGTAAATGTGCCAATATGGTAACTTTTATTTGTACAACTTAACAAGCATTCTTCCTCCAGGTTTTGTTTAAATAGAAAGGTGTAACATGTTGGCTTAAAAATTTTTCTCAATTTATTTAATGTAACTGAATAAACTTACTTGTACCTTTACATTATTACATGTGAGCTCTAATATAATCTAGTTTCTAAAATTTTTAGGCAACTTTGTTTTTGTCCCAAAGAAAGTTATATATACTTTGTAATTCTTTTGTGGTCATTTGTAAAAATATATACTACAAAAACTCCCTCTTATGTTATTTGTTCTCTGACAGGATTTTGGCAGATTCAAAATTAGAAGATGTGATATGTGACACAGTTATTAAGACAAGGTTTGGGAGTCAGACCAGACCTAGTTTAATTACTTTCTATTATTTAATAACCATGTGACCCCAAGCAACGTTTCATCTCTGAGTCTCCATTTCTTCCTTACATTGATGAGGGTAAGAACAGCACCTTTATGGCAGTTGTTTGATTAAATTGGGTAAGGCAAGCAAAGTGTCTAGCACAGAACCTGATTCATTATAAGAAATATGTATATGTATGCATCTATTGCTCTCTCTCTCTGTCTTCCTCTGTTTATATATGATACATAATTATAGTTAGATTCACATTTTGGCTACCAAAAAGGGAACTTACAAACTTTTTAAATTAATTAATTCACTCATTGGTTAATGAATATTTACTGAATACATATTGTGTTCTAGGCACTGCTTTATTAGCTAGACATAGAGTAGAGAATAAAATGACATTGTCTGTCTTCATAGAGCTTGCATGCTAATGGAGGACACAAAAAAACCTATATATCCAAGGTCAGTCAGGGGTAAGTAGTGTGATGAAAAATAAAGAAAGTTAGGGATATAGAGACAGATAAAGATAGATGGCACTGATAGGGTGATCACAAAAGGTCTTCCCCAAGGAAATTACATTCAAAGAGGCCTAAGTGCACCAAGGAAGCCATTCATTCAGTCATCTTGAGGAGGAATGTTCCTGGCAAAGGAAACAGCACATGCAAAGGCCATGAGAGGAAGGTGTACCTGTCAGGTTCAACTAGAGGATGGCAAGAATGGAAGAAATGGACAGACAGAACTGACCAGGTTCCAGGTATGTTGAGGTCACAGGAAAGGTGGCATTTCATTCAGTGGTAAGGGAAACTGCTGGAAGGTTTTGTTCAGGGAAGTAATGTGACCCAATTTACATTTTGAAAAATTACTATGGCAACTATATGGAGCACAGGCTGGGTGGAGGGAATGGAGTTAGGGGGATGAATAGTGGAGGTGAGTTCAGTAGCTCAGGTGGTGATTAACTTGTATCACTGTAGCAAAGGGACAGAAACAGGAAAACAAAAGGTAGGACTGCAGATATTTTAGAGGTTAAACCCAGAGGAATACCTGATGGATTTGATGGGGGTGAGGGAAGAGGTACAAGATACAGAGAGAAATCAAGAACAATAAGTCTGTAGCACTTGAACAACTGGATGAATTGCCTCTTGTATATTCTCTGAGGAAAAGAAAGGGAAGCAGTGTGGGTGGGGCATGGGCTTGCACTTAGTTCTCATTTCTTTTTCCCACTTCCATTGACTTTCTCGTTCTTTTCTCTAACCTTACCTGCAACCCCAGGTGGCTCTACGCCCTCTGCAATATTTGAGCTACCTCTAAAGGCATGTCTGCTGGCAACAGAGCATATAAAAGCATACCCTTCAAGTACACCAGTCATTTAAGAATCACCACAAAGTATAACCCCAAATATTCTAAACATGGGACAATGTGAAATGCAGCCATCAGCTGCTTTTCAAAATGAACATTATGAATGACTTTGACTGTTTTAACCAAGAGAAGTAGAGGAGATACCTGCCATGGTACCTCCCAAATGCAGCACCATGACTCAGAGCTTCAAGGAGGCAGCATAAGTTGCCAATCACCTGCATGACTCAAAAACCACGGCCATATGCCACTGTTGCTTTGGATGGAGGGAGAAAAGAAGCCTATGAGCTAAATGTTGTCAATACCTAGGATTGTAGAAAATTATAAGGACAAAAATTAGATGCTTATATTTTTGACTTTTAGGATTTGAATACAGCTACTTATGCTATCAACAATGTGACCTTAAGCAAGTCAGTGGATTTCTTCACCCTAAATTCTTCATCTGTGAGGTACATATACCCACCAGCCATAATGTCATATTGCTTATATATCTTATACTCTTCTAAGTATTTTCTTACAAATCATCATGGGATTCTCAAAAGAGCTCTGTGCTTTTCGAACCAGATAACAATTGGTATGAAGAGAACTCTAAAAGGATAAGTGAAGAAGCAGACAGCACTACAGAGGCAGGAGAAGGCCATTTGTAACAGACCACAGAAACTGAAGATCTTGGTGTTCTGGGCAATCCACAGAGTTGCAAGCCAGTTCTTTAAGCTGGCAGTAGTTCTAGAAGGATGGCCTTTGCTGATTTGGTTGCTAAGGAGATTTCAGAAGATACGTGCAGCTTGGGTTTCTGATTTCTTGCTACTGCTACACGATGACCACTTACCTATGTCTAATCTCCAAGTATGTCAGGTAAATTAACACACGTTCTATTTACATGGCAGCTGTAAGATTTTATTTCCTTTTCACAGAAACTTGGGATAAATATAAGCACTTCATTTTTTAAGGTTTGCTTTTGAGTTATCCCCAAAATAATATTTTAGGGGTGTCTCTAGAGAAAATTTACCATATTGATAAATTTGCCATGCCCCAGCTCTTGAGCAGCCAAACATGCCTTTTAAAATATCTAACTTATGTCCTCATGCTCTCACCACAGCTCATCACTTCTCCTCTATCCATTTTATGTTCAATGCTTCCTTTTGGAGTACCCTCAAGCCATAAGCAAAAGTATTGCTTTACAGACAGGGCTCTACAGCAGAAAGCAGGCATCAGTTTCTGTTCCAATCAAGCTACCTACTCACATATGTGAAACTTATGCTTCCTAAAAATAAAAAAATATTCAGAAATGGCAATTGCTGCTGCATGCATCTGGACTTTCTCCTTCGCTGTCTCTTCACCCTCATCTCTAGAGCATCTCCTGAATTCTTTGTCGTTTTTTCATTCCCAGGCTACCCTGGACTGGACTCGTACCTATCACCTTTCACTCCTGCTCCTGCCCCAGGTGAGACTATCTGGCAGCATTGCTGAACATGATCCAATCCTGGTGGTCTTACCCAAAGCCTTAGTGTTTTTTATTTGTTAGAACCTTCATTTTACTTCCTAGGAAGAAACATTAAAAAAAAAAAAAAGACTGGAGTCTATTTTCTTTCTGAAATACAAAGGAGTATAACTTTAGATCCTAAACATCTTTGTCCTTTACTACAGGATTTAAGTAAAAGAAATAAACAGAATGTCTAGGTGAATTATAAAAAAAAGAATGTATGCTTCCTTTCTATACATACTCTTACTTCGTAGGGAAAAGTTGATGGAAAAGTTGTTATATTTTTTAGAAACACTGAAGAGAAGTTGTTTAGACCATTTACTAATGAGTAAATAGGGGCTGGGGTAAAGACTGATCAAAAATAACAGATGGTAGCAGCACAAAAGTTAACCAGTAGGCTAATCCCTGATGTGCCAATCGCTGAGGTCCCAAGCCCCAAGCTTACCTCTTTCTACAGGTCCTGCTTAGCTGAGAACCCCACCAGCCAAACCATTCTACTCTCTTCTATCATCAACAGGAAGCCACTAATGAACTAATTCATTTTGGCCATGAATATGTATCATGCTCTTAATCTTAGAGCTAGTCTCTGAAACATGAGCCAAGCTACTGTGATAACAAGAATTGAAAAAACACCTCTCAGCCCCTCAGATGATGACCACTCTGAATTCACCATATCAGAGAAGGAAGAACCTGTAGTAGATGGTCTCATTCCAGAGCTGGGTATCTCAAATCTACTCTCATCCATCTTCCTGCCTGTTAGATGCTTGTAGTGACTGGACATTAGAGCTCTCTTCCCCATTCAGTGGTGGGTCCTTTCTACTTGTAATAAACTATTTTGGGGAGGACACTTTTACCAATGAGCTCTTTCCCCGGTTGACTAGTGTCTAAGGAGTGATTTAATACTATTTCCTCCTTGGTTTTTATACTGCCTGGAGAACAGCAGAAAAGCCTATCAAGCCTGTCAATGCTTCAATCAAGAAGCCAGGTATAGGCTGTATAGTCTTAAGAAATTCCTCCAGAGTCTTTTCAATTCTCATAGATGATTCCAAATACTGTCTTTTGATGCCTAGCAGTCCAAGGTATTGAGATCTATTACTATAATCCAAAACTACAGTTTCTGAAGCTCTAGGGTAGTAATTTATCCTAAAATACTTATGTAAGGGTCATTGGACAAGTGTTTCAAAGTAGACATGGAATATGTGAGTGACCCTTTATCAATTCTCTTTCCCCTTCTTGGTATCCCTGGCTTGATTCTGATTTTTGATCCTTTACTTTGCTTCTGCAAGCAGAGACACAGGTAGTTTTAGATAAGTGGAAAAAGACACTTCTGCTTTTAGATCTTTTAGTCTACTCTATCTTTTCTAAAATTCTTTTTATATTTATTATTTTAAAATATTTCCTGTAGTATTTCTAAATATATGTCCAAAATAGCCCATTTTTTGAGGGGAAAGAAACATAAAATCCCTCTCTTGACCATGTGTCATATGCTAGATTCTGTAAACTCACACTTTCTCTCCATTTCTTCACAGGAAACTATTATAACCCACCCAGTAATCTTTAGGAGCCTGAACAATATGCCAGCTATCCATGCAATGCCACCAAATCTTCTCCAGGTTCAACAGAGTCCTCCCACCTATCAAAGCCAATGGATACTTCCTCGTTTCACCCAACTCTATTTTAATTGTCATGGATGATCTTGACCTAGACCTTCCATGTTCATATATTAGAAGATATAATATTGTCTATACTACCCACAGTGATCTACAGATTCATTGCAATCCCCCATCAAAATACCAATGACATTCTTCAAAGAACTAGAAAAAAATAATCCCAAAATTCATATGGAAGCACAAAAGAACCACCCCCTCCATGCCAAAGCAATCTTGAACAAAAAAGAAGAAAGCTGAAAGCATAACAATACCTAGCTTCAAGACACATGACAGAGTCATAGTGGTGGGAAAACTGTATATCTACATGCAGGAATTTTGACCGTGACCCCTATCTCTCACTCTGTACAACATCCAAGTCAAAATGGATCAAAGTCCTAAACATAAAACCTGAAACTACTAGAAGAAAATATTGGGGAAACAAATTGGTATGGGCAATGATTTTTTTGCTAGCACCCCAAAAGCAGAAAAACAAAGGTAAAAGGTGACAAATGAGATTGCGTCAGACAAATAGCTTTTGTATAGCAAAGGAATCTATCAGCAGAGTAAAGAGACAACCTACAGAATGGGAGAAAATATTTGCCAACTATTCATTCAACTTAAGGTTAGTATCCATAATACATAAAGAATTTTAGAAAAACTTAACAATAAGAAAACACAAGTGTTCTCATTAAAATGAGCAAATGATCTGAGTAGTCAGTTCTCAAAAGAAGGAATACAAGTGACCAACAAATATATGAAAAATGCTCAATATCATTAACCTCCAGGGAAATGAAATTAAAACTATGAGATACCATTTTACCTGTTACAATGACTTTAATTTAAAACACAAAAAAATAGCAAATACTGACTTAGTTTAAAGTCTTATTTCCTGGATTTGAGAGAATCAGTCATGATATTCCTGGGCCTCTTTTTCATTTCTCTTCCCTTTTCAGTCTCCATTACTGGCCCTTCTTTCCTCTAGTCCTTTAAACACTGAGTGTCTCCATGATGACTTTCTCTCAGTTGTGTTTTTTGTTAAGCAATCTCTTCCATACCTATGTTTCTTCTGGACCTGGATAATATAAAATGCCTTTCCTCGGCAAGACGAAAGTAGAAATCATTATCTACTCCTCAAACCTAGTTCTGTGACACCTTTAGGAAGGCACCTTGTTTCACCATCATACTTGTCTTCTTTCTTGTTCTTCATATTCAGCTAGCCACCACAGTGTGTAGATCCTGCCTCCTACATAAACTATTTCTCGGATCTACCTTAATCTTCTTACCATCTTTTATTTGTATCACAATCACAATTGCCTAGTAACTATTTTCCCTATTTTTAATCAGTTCTCAAAAGTACAGTTCTAAATACAAATGTGATATCATTCCACTGCAAAAATAAAGTTTCATATAAACCGGTTCTTTTCAACCTAAGTTCCCCAGTACCCTAAAGCATAGCAAATTATTTCTCATGCACCTGGACTGGTATTAGTTATGTATCATCATTGAGAGAATTGAGAAAGTATTCATTCAAATCTTATTCTGTGTTCTGTGATTTGGATGAGGAACCCTGGTTGAAAAAAACTAACAAAGACCTTCTGCCATCTAAGTTCCATCACTGTCTTCTGTACTTCACACACCACCTGCCTCCAAAGGGACCACTCCTATGCTCCTTCATACCTGTATTGTAGCAAGAAAGGGGAGGCCAGGAAAGAAACAGACAGTCTGTGTTCTGATGACGAGACACAGGGAGGGGATGGCAAAGCAGAGAGATAAAACTTAAAGAATTGAAACATGAGGGTCACATAGCACTCGGGAGATGAAATAAGCCAATGGAGTCACATGCAGCCATATGTGGGTTGAACTTTGCTTTTTGCTTCTGTAATGTGCTTGCAAGGGTATACAAGGTGAGACGCCTTTGTTCTCAGGGCTCAGCCTTTGGACACGAGTCTGCTGGGTCTGTGTCGGCACAATAAACATTGCTTCCTGCTAATCTGCCTCAGAGACTTGTATCTTAGCTAGCCAACTCCCGCAACAGTATGAATCTGCATGTGCTATTCTGTGACCTGGCATTCCTTTTGTCTACCTGTGCACCTGAAAGCTCCTACTCATTCTGGACACTCAAAAAATATTTCCTGTTGTTCATGGTGTTGCTAATGATGGCTATTCTAACAGGGGTGAAGTGGAATCTTAGTGTGGTTTTAATTTGCATTTCCTTTATTGCTAGAGATGGTGAGCATTTTTTCATGTGTTTTTTGGTCATTTGAATTTCTTCTTTTGAGAAAGTTCTGTTTAGTTCACTTGCCCATTTCTTTATTGGTTCATTAGTTTTGGGAGAATTTAGTTTTTTAAGTTCCCTATATATTCTGATTATCAGTCCTTTGTCTGATGTGTAGCTGGCAAATATTTTCTCCCACTCTGTGGGTGTTCTCTTCAGTTTAGAGACCACTTCTTTTGATGAACTAGTACAACCACTCTGGAAAAAAATGTGGAGGCTACTTAAAGCACTAAACATTGATCTACCATTTGATCCAGCAATACCACTCTTGGGGATATACCCAAAAGACTGTGACACAGGTTACTCCAGAGGCACCTGCACACCCATGTTTATTGCGGCACTATTCACAATAGCCAAGTTATGGAAACAGCCAAGATGCCTCACCACCAACGAATGGATTAAGAAAATGTGGTATCTATACACAATGGAATTGTATGCAGCCATGAAGAAGAATGAAATGTTATCATTCGCTGGTAAATGGATGGAATTGGAGAACATCATTCTGAGTGAGGTTAGCCTGGCCCAAAAGACCAAAAATCATATGTTCTCCCTCATATGTGGACATTAGATCAAGGGCAAACACAACAAGGGGATTGGACTATGAGCACATGATAAAAGTGAGAGCACACAAGGGAGGGGTGAGGATAGGTAAGACACCTAAAAAACTAGCTAGCATTTGTTGCCCTTAATGCAGAGAAACTAAAGCAGATACCTTAAAGCAACTGAGGCCAATAGGAAAAGGGGACCAGGCTCTAGAGAAAATGTTAGATCAAAAAGAATTAACCTAGAAGGCAACACACATGTACAGGAAATTAATGTGAGTCAACTCCCTGTATAGCTATCCTTATCTCAACCAGGAACACTTGTTCCTTCCTATTATTGCTTATACTCTCTCTTCAACAAAATTAGAGATAAGGGCAAAATAGTTTATGCTGGGTATTGAGGGGGTTGGGGGGAGAGGGAGGGGGCAGAGTGGGTGGTAAGGGAGGGGGTGGGGGCAGGGGGGACAAATGACCCAAGCCTTGTATGCACATATGAATAATAAAACAATAAAAAGAAATAAACTATCAAAAAAAAAAGAAAATATTTCCTTTGTGAGCTTTCTTGAACTTTGCCAAACACATGGCACTTTGTATGTACCCTAGAACTCTTCTCACAATATCATGTTGATCTATTCAAGAATTAATGTTTATTAGAATGGAAGCTCTGATTCACGAGAAAAATTTCTGAAATATAGAAAATATGGAATAAAATGCTTCCTTTATTTTTATCTTAAAAACCTGCTTGGCTCAAGGTGTAGCTTGCCTAGCATTCACAAGACCCTGGATTCAATCCCTAACACTGCAAACAACAGCAACAAACATAATCATACACACATGCATGCATTCATGCACAAAAAACCAAAGAAACAAAAAGCCTGCAATAGTTATTCCAATTTCTGGAGCTCTATCCATTATCTTAAAAATCAGAAACAGTTTAATATCACCTAGACATTAATCACAGTTACAAGAAAGGCTTGATTTCTCTTTTTCAAACAAACCGATGAAGGGAAAAAGCTGTGACAATTATTCTTAGAATGAATTACACCAAGATCTCTGCCTCTTCCCCAGAAGATAACCAACATGTTGCAAAAATGGAGAAAGATATGTGATGTTAGCACAGAGCTTATTAAAATTCTCTTTAGTTTAAAGATCTATACTCTTTTGCTATTCTAAACTCCTGTTAGAAAAACGAAGCAAAACTTTTCCCTTGCAAGAGTTATGCTTGAATGTCACAGACCCAAACTTCTGCTTCCAGGAAAGTTATAATAAAGGCCAGTACACACCCCACAATGACACAGTTGTCTGGGTGTACCCTCAGAGCATAACTGTTTGCTGGAGAGAAAACCCTCTATGCCATCTGCAAACACAGTAACCCCACCACTTGGAAATATAGTCCTCTTTCCACATTGGAATGCTATTTGTAACAGAGGGCTGGAAACAGAGAAGCAATGCCTACTGTGTTCCTTGACACACACTAAGAGAGAGGATCAGGAAATCATAAACCCTTTGGTTTTCCCTGTCTACAAACACTGACCTCATTGTTATTATTAAAAGGAATTAAGAAAGGCCCAACACACAGAGGAGTCATCCCTAATTTCAGCAGATTTTAAGACTACCTGAGGAGAAAATCCAAGATGGTGACTAGAGTGCAGAAGCAGACAGCATGAGCTCTCTAAATAAAAAATTTTGCTGAGACACTGGAGCCACACTTGGTAGGAAAAAAGCACCAAGAAGAATAAAAACTTAGACACCCTGAACCCTCAGCCTGTACAAAGCTTCTCCATGCCATGTTACACTGAGAAAACAGGAGGGCTTCCATGCCACCAGATATTGGCTGTAAACCTGCTTGGGAAACACAGACCAACAGGTGAGCAAATAAGTGCCACATGGTATTCCCACAGCCACCCCTGGGATAAACCAGCATAGCCCCCTGAACAGACTGACCCCCCTGCCCTGCAAAAAAAAAACTGAATAATAAACAAGGAACTGAAAAGGAACACACAGCAGAGGGGGCAGGGTGTTTTGCGTGCACCAGAGAAGGGGGGAAGAGCAAGGAGATGATCTCTGTAGTAACTTCCAGTAAACAAAGACTGGAAAGGCAGAAGGGCTGACAGCGGGCGGGTGAAAAGCCACTGATTGAAATAGGACAGAGAGCAGTATGCAAAATTAATCTCCTGAGCCAGTGAGCAACATCCAAAGTCAAGCAACATTGCAAAACTGAGACACAATCAGCAAACCAGCATAACATGCTGACAGCAGGGAGCCAGCTGACGGATCTCTGACCTCCTGCCCCACAGAAAGGGCACAAGGCAAAAGAAACAAGTCCCCAATAAACCAACACAGTGAAAACCCAACACCAAAGCAGGATGGCTGGTGGGCCACAGAGCTGATCTCTGGAAACTGAGGACAAGCCACAAATCACTGAGGGAGGAGCTGACTAAGCAGCTGCTACTGAAAGAAAAAAAAAAAAAAACTGGCGAGTCTTCCCAACTACCTAGCAAGACTAAGACAGAGCTTCTGCTTAAATACCAACACCAGGACTGGATGCTGAAGGAGTAACACCAGATCTAATAAGGCTGAAATTCTATTGTTCTTGAACCTGGAATTTTTTTATGTGTGTGTTTGTTTGTTTTGTCCTCTGTTTGCTTGACTACCACCTCTCCCTACTGATTTCTTTGGTTTTCTTTCTTTCTTTGTTTCATTAGTTATACTACTATAAGTTAGCTAATACTAAATTACACACAGACCAGAGACAGAAACAGCATACACCCACTAACCTAAAACCCAACACACCCACAAAACAAAATTAAACTAATGGAAAGTAAAACAGGTGACTGAAACCACCAATAGCCTATCAAGAACATAGTTATAGAGTACCAAGTAGAGCCATGGGAAGACAAAAAAGGGATGGAAAGTATTTTCCCTCTAAAAATAAATTAATATAGGATTCAGAGGGAAATGAAGAAAACAGATACCCAGTTCTAGACTCCAACAAAACAAAGATAAACTATGCCAAGGAACCCAACGAAGCTGACAAGAACACTCTGAAAGAAGAAATCCTGCAATAAATTGCTGAGAATTTCATGGAGATGTTACTAGACATGGTCAACCAAAACGTACAAGAGGCACTCAAGAAATTCCAAGACAACAAAAATAAAGAATATGAAAAGACACAAAAATAAATAAATGAACTCATAGGAGCCCTAAATAAACACCAAAGTGAAACAGAGAACACCATAAATAGAGAGATAAATAAATTAAGCACAAAAATTGACAATATTAAAGAGGAAGTGACCCATGATATGGAAAACCTCAGAAAAAAGAATGAAACAGAAATACAAAACACAATGGAAGGCCATTCTAGCAGAACCACAAACAGAAGACAGAATCTCAGAACTTGAAGATGAAATGGATATTAAAGGAAAAACTGAAGAGCTATTAGTAAAACAACACAAGACCTATGAAAAGAATATACAAGAATTCACCAAATCCATCAAAAGACCAAACCTGAGAATCATGGGCATTGAAGATGAAGAGGTGCAAGCAAAAGGAATTCATAATGTATTCAACAAAATAATAACAGAAAATTTCCCAAATCTAGAGAAAACTATGCCCATTCAGGTACAGGAAGCCTTCAGGACACCAAACAGACTTGACCAAAATAGAACTACCCCACAACATATTATTATTAAAACAACAATCACAGAGAATAGAGAAAGAATATTGAAGGATGTAAGAGAGATTAAACAAAAAACATACAAAGGTAAACCCATCAAAATCACAGCAGATTTCTCAATGGAAACATTAAAAGCAAGAAGAGCATGGAGCAAGGTGTTCCAGGCACTGAATGAAAATAACTTCAACCCTAGGATACTCTACCCAGCAAAACTATCATTCAAAATAGATGGAGTGACATAAGTCTTCCACGATAAGCAGAAACTGAAACAATATATGACCGCCAAGCCACCACTACAAAAGATTCTTAAAGGAATTCTGCACACAGAAAATGAAAGCAAACAAAACCATGAAAGGACAGGCAATAACAAACCACAGGAGAAGAAAAGGCAAGAAAGTAGAGCATAGCAGTGATTCAGCTGTACACAATCAAACTCTTAAACAACAAAAACAACTAAATGACAGGAATCACCACACACCTATCAATACTAACACTGACTGTTTGTTAATGGACTTAACTACCCCATCAAAAGACACCACATGGAAAACTGGATTAAAAAGGAAGATCCGACAATCTGTTGCTTACAGGAGACCCATCTCATCAACAGAAACAAGCACTAGCTTAGGGCTAAAGAGTGGAAGAAGATTTACCAAGCCAATGGCTGCCAAAACCAGGCAGGAGTAGCAATACTTATCTTGGATAAAGTAGATTCAAACTTACATTGATCAAATGAGATAAAGAAGGACACTCCATACTAATAAAAGGGGAAATAAACCCAAAGGAAATAACAATTATCAACCTATATGCACCCAACGCTAATGCACCCAATTTCATCAAACATACTCTGAAGGACCTAAAAACATATATAGACTCCAACACAGTTTTAGTGGGAGACTAAATACCTGCCATCACCAATAGATAGGTCATCCAAACAAAAAAATCAATAAAGAAATTCTAGAACTAAACCACACCATAGATCAAATGGACTTAGCTGATGTCTACAGAGTATTTCATCCCACTTCTGCACAATATACATTCTTCTCAGCAGCTCATGGAACCTTCTCCAAAACTGATCATATCTTAGGGCACAAAGCAAGCCTCAGCAAATATAAGAAAAAAGAAATAATCCCATGCATTCTATCTGATCACAATGCATTAAAACTAGAACTCAACAACAAAACAACAATAAAAAACATGCAAACAATTGGAAGCTGAACAACACATTGTTCAACGATCGATGGGTCATTGATGAAATAAAAGAGGAAATTAAAAGGTTCCTGGAAGTTAATGAAAATGAAAACACGATCTACTGGAACCTATGGGATACAGCAAAGGCAGTCCTAAGAGGAAAGTTTATAGCCATGAGTGCATACATTAAAAGGACAGAAAGATCTCAAATCAATGACCTAATGCTACATTTCAAACTCCTAGAAAAACAAGAACAAGCAAATCCCAAAACAACAGAAGAGAAATAAAAAAAAACAGCTAAAATTAAAAAAATAGACATAAAACAAAACAGACAAAGGATCAATGAAACAAAAAGCTGGTTCTTTGAAAGAATAAATAAGATTGACAGACCCCTGGCAAATCTGACTAAAATGAGGAAAGAAAAAACTCAAATCAGTAAAATTAGAAATGCAAAAAGGGAGGTAACAACAAACACCACAGAAATCGTCAAAGACTACTTTGAGAACCTATATTCTAATAAATTTGAAAATATTAAAGAAATGTACAGATTTCTAGATACTTATGACCACTCAAAATTGAACCAAGAGGATATTAATCACCTGAATAGATCTATAACACAAAAAGAAATGGAAGCAGCAATAAAGAGTCTCCCAAAAAGAAAAGTCTAAGACCTGATGGATTCTCTGCTGAATTCTATCAGACCTTTAAAGAAGAACTAATACCAACCCTCCTTAAACTGTTCCATGAAATAGAAAGGGAAGGAACAATGCCTGACTCATTCTATGAAGCCAGTATTACACTCATTCCACAACCAGACAAAGACACCTCCAAAAAAAAGAACTATAGGCCAATCTCCTTAATGAACATCGATGCAAAAATCCTCAACAAACTAATGGCAAACCAAATTCAACAACACATCAGAAAGATCAGTCACCATGACCAAGTTGGCTTCATCCCAGAGATGCAGTGGTGGTTCAACATACCCAAATCTACAAATGTAATACAGCACATTATAGAAGCAAAGACAAAAACCACTTGATCATCTCAATAGATGTGAAAAAGCCTTTGACAAGATCCAACACCACTGCATGATAAAAGCTCTAAGAAAACTAGGAATAGAAGGAAAGTACCTCAACATTATAAAATCTATATATGACAAACCTACAGCCAACATTATACTTAATGGTGAAAAACTGAAACCATTCCCTCTAAAATCAGGACTAGACAAGGATGCCCACTATCTCCACTCCTATTCAACATAGTACTGGAATTCCTAGCCAGAGCACTTAGGCAAGAAGAAGAAATAAAAGGAATACAAATCGGTAAAGAAACTGTCAAAATATCCCTATTTGCAGACAACAATGTCCTATACCTTAAAGACCCAAAAAAACTCTTCCCCAAAACTCCTAGACATCATAAACAGCTACAGCAAGGTGGCAGGATACAAAATCAACCTACAAAAATCATTAGCTTTTCTACATACCAATAATGAACAAAATGAGAAAGAATATATGGAAACAATTCCATTTACAATAGCCTCAAAAAAAAAATCAAATACCTGGGAGTAAACTTAACAAAGGATGTGAATGGCCTCTACAAGGAGAACTACAAACTCCTGAAGAAAGAGCTGGAGGAAGACTACAGAAGGTGGAAAGATCACCCATGCTCATGGATTGGTAGAATCAACATAGTAAAAATGGTTATGCTACCTAAAGCAATCTACATGTTTAATGCAATTCCCATCAAAATACCAATGACATCCATCACAGAGATTGAAAAATCTACCCTAAAGTTCACTTGCAAACACAAGGGACTGCAAATAGCCAAGGTGATACTCAGCAAAAAGAACAATTATGGAGGTATCACAACACCCAATTTCAAACTATATTACAAAACAATAGCAATAAAAACAGCATGGTACTGGCACAAAAACAGACATGAAGACCAATGGAACAGAATACAGGACCCAGATATGAATCCACAGAGCTGTCCACCTTAATTTTGACAAAGGCGCCAAAAACATATGATGAAGAAACAGCCTCTTCAACAAATGTTGCTGGGAAAAGTGGTTATCAGTCTGCAAAAAACTGAAACTAGATCCATGTTTATCACCCTATACAACACAAAATGGATCAAGGACCTAACTATCAGACCTGAAACTCTGAAGTTACTACAGGAAGGAGCTGGAAACACTCTGGAACTAATACATACAGGCAAGGACTTCCTTAATAGAACCCCATAAGCTCAGCAACTAAGAGAAAGGATGGATAAATGGGACTTCATAAAATTAAAAAAGCTTCTGCACAACAAAAGAAATAGCCTCTAAACTGCAGAGACCATCCACAGAGTGGGAGAAAATATTTGCCAGCTATACATCAGACAAAGGACTGATAACCAGAATATACAGGGAACTTAAGAAACTAAGCTCTCCCAAAATCAATGAAGCAATTAAGAAATGGGCAACTGAACTAAACAGAACTTTCTCAAAAGAAGAAATTCAAATGGCCAAAAAACACATGAAGAAATGCTCACCATCTCTAGCCATAAAGGAAATGCAAATCAAAACCACACTAAAATTCCACCTCACCCTGTTAGAATAGCCATCACCAAAAACACCACCAATGGTTGTGGTGAGGATGTGGGGAAAAAGAAACGCGCATACACTGCTGGTGGGAATGAAAGCTGGTACAACCACTCTGGAGAAATATATGGAGGCTTCTTAAAAATCTAAACATAGATCTCCCATATGATCCAGCAATCCCACTCCTGGGGATATACCCAAAGAATGTGACACAGGTTACTCCAGAGGCACCTGCACACCCATGTTTAGTGCAGCACTATTCACAATAGCCAAGTTATGGAAGCAATCAAGATGCCCCACTACTGACAAATGGATTAAGAAAATGTGGTATCTATACACAATGGATTTTACTTAGCCATGAAGAAGAATGAAATCTTATCATTTGCAAGTAAATGGATGGCACTGGAGAGCATCATTCTGAGTGAGATTAGCCAGACACAGAAGACCAAAAATCATATATTCTTCCTCATATGCGGACATTAGATCTAGGGCAAATGCAGCAATGTTGTTGGACTTGGGTTACAGGACAAGGGGAGAGCACATAAGGGAGGTATGGGGATAGGTAGAAAACCCAAAACATGAAAGTGTTTGATGTCCCCACTCCAGAGGAGCTAATACAGAAACCTTAAAGTGACAGAGGTCAATATGGGAAGGGGATCAGGAACCAGTGTAAAGGTCAGTTAGAGATGAATCAATTCAGATTGTAACACATTTGTGCATGGAAGCAATGCTAGGAATCTCTCTGTATAGCTGTCCTTATCTCAAGTAGCAAAAATGCTTTGTCTTTCTTATTATTGCTTACGTCTTCTCTTCAACAAAATTGGAGAAAAGGGCAGAACAGGTTCTGCCTAGGGGGGAGATGGAGAGGGCGGGGGTCAGAGGGGAGAAATGGCCCAAACAATGTATGCACATGTGAATAAATGAATAAAAAATTTTTAAGAAATAAAATAAACTGAATCTTGATTCCTGAAAAAAAAAAAAGACTACCTCACATTGCTTAATTTCTTCTTTAATCACTCTATGGGCAATATTAGACTTGGAACTGTTTTTTCTCTTATTCTTTTCCTTGTTACCTGTGTTGACACCACATTTTTATGAACTTCCTGTCTTCAACTCTAGTCATTCTTTCCAGTTTTCCTCCAACCTCCCAATCCCTCAACACCTCCTTCTGGACTGCTGACAAAGACCCCCCCAAGTGGATCCCCACCCCTCCAATCCTCTTTGCACTCAAAAAGATGAGAGTTCTCAAAACATGTCTTTAAACTAATTGTGTTCTTGCTCTAAAGAATTTCAGTGGTCTGTCACTGACATAAAAAATCTAGTCATCTTTCAATGCCCATCTACTGAATTCTGACATCTGTGTTTTCAAATATAGCTCTTTTGGCCTTTGACGTATTATTCAATTTACTTACTACTCTTATTGCTTACTGAATCTGCTACCCTTACCTCAAATGTAAGCTCCACAAGGAATGCTTCTTACCCATTTGGTTTAGTGACGTTCTCAAGAACCCACAGATGTTTGTTGTGAAGGTGGAATGCACTCAATTGTCTAAATTCTAGCCTTTTTCTATATCCAACAGCCAACACCAATTTTTTCATTATGTCTCTTACTTGAATTCTTGTACCAGTCTTGCAAAACAGATTCAATTAGGTGAAATCTCCTAGGTGTAAGTTGGCTACTTAGTACTATTTTGATAACATCAAGTGCTCTTTTGAATTGCTGGTCATATTCATACAATTTCTAAAATTCACTGTTTAGTTTTTTAAGAGTTTCTAGCCACAGAAGAATTTAACTAACAAAGGATAAAGTGTAATGAGTTTTTATCAGAATTTAAATATTAAAGAAGAGACTTTTGCTCAAAGGAACTGAAAAGGCTTTGTGCTTTAAACTGTGGCTAGTTGGTGTTTTCTGACTAATTCAGCTAATACATTACTTAAATTTAGGGCTCAATTATATGGGGATATAATCACTTTCATACTTTGTTTTTCTACTTCCTAGTGCTTTAAATAGCTGAGCTAAATTTCAAGTGTAATATACTGCAGCTTAAATATTTTTTATGCCAATGACTATGTCCATTTGGATTAACGAAATGTTTCAATGGATTACACTAAATTTACCAACTCCAATTTCAATTAGTAGAATTCAAACTTTTCTTATTGCTGTTTTCCATGGGAATACAACTGAGTAAAAATGAGATGAATGTTACCTTCTAAAGAGATTATTAGAAAAAGCAAAAGCATTCTAACCAGTGCATGAACTGCATGATTTTGCTAATTAGCAGTAATTTTTTTGGTGGGCATGAAAGTTTACTTAGTCGTTTTTAGTGCCTTCCTTTAATAATAAGTAATAATTGTAATAATAATAACATGAAAGTAAAAGAGGGATTGTGTGAGGGAACCAGTAAGGGGATGGAGGGAGAAGTCAGAGAGTAATAAGGGGTGAATGTAATTGAAGTATATTTTATGTATGGTTGAAAATAGCAAAACGAGCCCATTAAGAGCTGTTAAAGAAAGAGGGGGTAGAGAAGGGTAGATAAGAAAGAGCAATAGAAGGGGTGAATTCAATCAGAGTATATTATGAGCGTGTGTGGTAAAATCACAACGAACGCTCTTTGCGTTATTAACATACATGAATAAAATTTTAAAAAACAAGTAATCTTAATCAGGTTTACTACATTTTAATCTTAAGAATGAATACAATGCAGGATCTAACATGACTAATTTCATTGCAGTTAGCCAGGTACTCTATGCCTTATTAGCTCTAGTGAGCCCTTGTAATGTAGGAAGACTGAGGTGTTTAGAGGAATTTGTAGCAAAATACCCTGCTTTGCATGAATATATGCTTACTGTTTGGGTATAGTTGCTTTCTCCTGATACTGTGGCAATGACAAATAACTGTTTTAAGAAAAAATTAGCACCAAATCACTCCATGTCCTTCAGAAAATAACAATTTCCTAAATAAGCCAAGTTTGTGGTGAAGTCCACCTAAAATTCAGCTAAAATGTAACTATTAGAACTTTCAAACTATATGCTGTATTGCATTATACTTACGAACTTTAATAATATGATTTTCTTTCTACATACTTTCTTTTTCTCCCTCTATTTTGTAAGCCCATCTCAGGCAAAGGCCAGCCCAGTTATCCATGCAGATCTTTGAGGAAAGAGCCTCTATTCAAGGAAGATGGACTTGTCAGGGCGGAGGTGGGGCCTGTCTGACCCATTCAGGAACAGTATGGGGCCAGTGTATTTGGAGACCAGCATAAGGTGGAGGTGCAAAGGTCAGATTCTACAAAGACTTGAGGGGCTACTTACTACAAAGCCTGAGTTTTTGGCTGAGTGTATAATGGGGAGAAAGGACTGCTCTAGATGCTGTGTTGGTAACACACAGGTGAGGAAGGGGGAAGACAAAAGCAGAAAAAGGCAGCAATTCCAGAAATTGTACTAAGAAATGCTGCTGGCTAGAGACAGTGGTAGAGACAGTGGAAGTCATGAGGTCTACATACACCTTGCAGAGAGGCAGCGTGCACAAGTTTTCCTGACTGACTGAAAAATGGGTTAGAAGAAAAGAGCAAAGAAAGACTTCAAAGTTTACACCTTGTGCAACCAGATGAGACAAAGTTGCTATTGCCTGAGATGTGGATGACTAAGGAGGATAAAATAGGCTGGGGATGGGGGAGATAAAGAGCTCATTCTTGGATGTGTTGAGTGTAAAATGTCCAAAAATGGTTCCAGGGGTTGGGGATTTAGCTCAGTGGAAGAGCGCTTGCCTGGCAAGTGTAAGGCCCTGAGTTCGGTCCCCAGCACCGAAAAAAAAAAAAAAAAAAAAAAAAAAAAGGAAAAAATAGAAAAAAAAAGCAAAAATGGTTCCATACCCCAAAATTTGACTCCAGTGTGGGCCAAGCTTAAAATTTTATGCAATGCTGATCTTCTGTGTCTCCTCATTACCCTTCCAATATGGTCCAACAGCTTCTGTGTCAGAATTTCCTTTAAAATCCAGACTCTCAACTTTATCCCCTTGGTAATGGTCCCTGTTTGAGCTCTCATTATCATCTGACTCACTTTAATTAATTTTTGTATTTAATTTCCTTTCTTTTGGTTTTAGCCAACTTTTGTATGACCAGATATACATTCCTAAAAAACAAATGTGATCATGGAATTTTACTAGTTAGAACTCTGTCTTGATTTCTCACTGCTTTATAGCAGTAACAATAGGGCTGGCCTCTGTAATTCTTTCTACACAGCCCTGCCCTCTCATTTCTTTTCATGGCATATATGCTAAACATGCCATACCCAGTCATGCTTCTTTGTCTGGAAAACTCCTATTTGTCCTTCAGTACCCAGCCAAACATATCACTTCTGAATAGCTTTTCCTGACAACCTTCAGACAAAATTGGCCATTCCTACTTCTGTGTTCCCATAATACATCTATTATAGTGAACACTTCTGTATCATGTGTAATGGTGCATTGTTGTTGATTTTTTTGATAAGTCTACCTATAAGGTTCACACAGAGGCTGCTGTGTCTTTTCTGCTTTCCCACATCATCTCACTAAGTGGGGCATTTGTGTATGATCTTCTGCTTACTAAGTCCACTGATGAAATTTAATGGTGTTCAGAGATAGTGCGGTTGCCTATGTTCCCAGTGGATACCCATCAGGCCTCAGATGAAAAGCTTAGAACATTTTCTCCCATCTCTCCTGCAACATTAAGGACAAAGACATTAGGACCATTCAAGAAAAGCGGCAGGCCAAAACAGCTTGACAACATAGCAGCCATCAAGTCCTGAACTGTCAGCCACCTCTTTATATCTAAATATATCGAGTCTTTATAACATGAGACTATATATACAGCACAGTTATTAATCAATTACCCAATTAACCCTTGGGAGTAAAGAAATCCTTTTGTTCTCCTACCAAATTATAAAATCATAAAGGCAAGAAAACCAAAGCCTAGTAGAATATCAGAATCTATTGGATAGGATTATGGTCTCAAATAAAAATTTGTTTAATACAGCAATGACAAATGAACTTTAATAAATCTTTTTCATCTAAGAATGGTGAAAAATGATAGCTTGCTAGGAAAAATAATTACAAAATAAGCCCTTGAGCTATAAACTTCAAAATAATTTTGAGAAAAATATTTTTAAAGATTAGTGAAAATTCACTCAATTTCAGCTGGTGATTTATTCATCCTGTAACCTTAGATCAAAAGAGAGGACAGGAAAGAAAAGAATGCAATTGTACACTTAGAAAATAATTCACTAAATAATCTCTGATGTCACCCCTCAAAAATTATGACATCTTTAGCTTTTATTAATCCATGTCAAATATTTGTCTGCAAACCTCCTGTTTTTTTTCATTTTAATGCCTCATCTTTTTTTCTTTTTAATCTTACACATTCTAGTGAATTTAATTTGCCACCTTTTTTGCAGGGTAGAAAATTTTGTTGTAAACTATTTAATATAATCGTCTTAATTTTTCCTTTTATTTCCTTTCCATTTCTCATCACTTTATTCTCATCTTATATATTGAAAGGTTTTTACTAATCTTAATGATTTCTTCCTACTCCACCTTATCTCTGAACAGTAAGTTAAAACTGTCCTTGTATTTATGACTAACAGAAAAACACTCTCAAAGTAAGTTTTCTTAAATGTAAAGATAAAAGAGATTACAATCCGAGGGTTTTCCTAAAGACTGTGGCTACAAAAGCAATAACTTGAGCATTTTAAATTTTTCAAGGAATACTTTCTATATTACTATTATGATGAGCAAATCTTTATTGAGGAATGAATAATACTGTGATTCAAAACAAATGTAGCACATTTCTGAAGTATGACTCCTTTAGCACTCTCTTTTTTAAAAGACCTGTTATCTCCACATGCTTATTCAAAAGACATTAGAACATATTATGAGATCTCAAAATTAGATAGGAAGCATTTGCTGAAAGAAGGTTTGTAGGTCTAAGAAGACACAATGCATCTCAGTTACACATTAATAATAAAATAATTCTGTCTTCTCAAGCAACAGATCCACTCAACAATCATCTTGTTTGCTTGGTTATGTGCCCAATGACTGACAAGCCTCCAAGGAAAGAGAAAGCCACCAGCACTAAAATCCTATGCATTTCCATAGGAGTAAGTATTGAAACAGGAACAGTGAACTGACAGAGAGAGACACAGAAAGAGAGAGAGAGAGAGAGAAAAAGAGAGAAAGGAGAGAGACATCTTACAAGATGCAACTTCTGCATGTCTATCTCATGCCTTGAATTTTACTTTTTCTGCTGTGTACATGTAAGAAAAATGAGATTAGCAGTGTTGGTTTGGTTCCCATATTTACTAGCAGTTTAGAAATAATTAGGAAATTATTATGGGAATGGCACTAATATTTCTAGGAACTTTTGTGTGACATAAAAATTGTTTAAATTAAAATATAATGTAATTTAAATAAGATAAACAAGATTCTATGTGCAGAGCGAGCCACACTATAAGGTAGAGATTGCTAATATTCAATTTCTTAAGCATTTTCAACTCTAATGCTCTACTAATTTTGGGAATTTTAAAATTAAAAGCTTAACTGAGAAAAGGGGTGAATTCAAGTATGATATAGTTGATATATTATAAGAACTTTTGTAACTGCCACAATGCACCCCCACTCAGCATAACAATAAAAAAATTTAAATTAAAAAATAGGGTCTCACCCCAAAAAAAAGGTACTTTCCAGGCAAGGTAGAAGTTTGCCCTTTCAAACTTTTAAACAGATTTTTGCTAGAAGTAAATAACAAAACAACACAAAAAAATGCTTTAAAATAGCACACATTATACCTACTTAATTTTTTGATACTCGTAAAGTGCATTGTACCTGGCCAATTAGTTTATTAAATGTTATAAATTTTTAACCACAACTATACTTACTAGCTTACTATTAGCTACAACAACTAAATTTTTTTAGATTTTAAATGCTCTATTTTTAAGTTTTTTATTTTACTTTTAAATTTGCATACATTGGTAGTATGATGGTGTTTCACTGGGATAATTCCATACATGAGTAGCACAGTGTACTCTGAACACTCTCGCACCTTACCTCCCCTCTCTCTCCCCTACTTTTTCAAACAGTGTTTGGTAGGTTTCATTATGCTACCTTCGTGTGTGTGTGTGTGTGTGTGTGTGTGTGTTATATAGTCACTCCTTAGGATCCTTTCCCCCAGACAGTCCTCCCTTTACATTCATGTCTTGTTATTATTTTCATCATTTTAGGTACAGATTCCACAAATGAGTGAAAACACACTGTATTAGGCTTTTTGAGGTTAGTCTTTTGGAGGTTGACTTATCTCGCTCAATAGTTTCATCCATTTTCCTGAAAAATGACCTACTTTTCTTTTTTTCTTTATGGCTGAGTAATGGTACATACACAGCATTATTTTCTTTATCTATTCATCAGTTGCTGGGAACCTTGGCTAACTCCACAGGTTGGCTGCAATAAACATGGGTGTGCAGATGTCTCTCTTATATGTTGATTTATACTCCTTGGATATAGGCCTGGGAGTGGTATGTCAAGGTCATAAAGTAGATCTATTTTTAGTTTATTGATGAACCTCCATAACAACTAAATTCTTGAATGTAAAATTTAAAATGACTGAATTATTCACTAACAGGTTTTCAAAATGTCTTCAATTGAACATCAGTATCCTTAATATTATTTATTGACTTAATTTTGTTACATGGTTCTACTCAGTTTTGTTCATCTTTCCATTTAGTAGTAAAACTGTTAAATTCCTTCACATATATTTCATTTGTAAGTACATGCAATGTAAATATTGAGAATTACTACTATGGATCATTTTAAATTAATTTCACTATTAGGTCAGCTTGTCTTTCCCCAAATATTTTATACATCTTTCTCAACACCAATGTACTAGAGTTTAATACAAAACAGCGTGTTTAGTGTCTCTCCACTTCTATTTATGTCTTCTGCTACAACCTAACAATAGTATAAAATGCTAACCATAAAGAACACAGGCCCAATAATATCACTTTGTATATTTTAGCTTCATTGCTTCCTATGTGTCTTATGCACTTCAATAGGCAATCATCACTATTTTCCTTAAATGAACCAGTAACTGTCTTTCATTAAAAGCCTCTCTATTTGAAAAGTTTAAATAATATCTAAAAAAGGCAAGTCTAAACCTGCATCATCAAGTTTTGATAATATATAATAATAAAGGTAAACCATAACACATATTCCAAAGTATTTGATTTTAGGGAATGATTTTAATCAAACATACATTATGCTTATGTTTTGATGATCAGCACTAACATTTGTCAACAAACAAAAACAAATTACGAAACTACAGTGGAGATTTAATTACCCTATTCCCCTTTCAGAAATTTTAGGAATAAACTATCATTTCTCAAGCAGATGCCAGAGAAAAACACACAGCAGTGGAGGCTGGCCTCATTTTGCATATTTAGTGCTGCAAACAGTACCTGAAAGATACCTAAGGAGGTAACTGTTGGGGACCAGAAAACCTTTTCCCCTAATAACAATAATTTGTAAAGTAATTTAGGGTTGAAGTTTATTGTTGCTGTTTTTAGCAATGTTTTCATTTAATTATTAATACAACACCATGATGCCTTAGAAAACAGGAGACTGAAGTACCTAAGAAATAAATTCATTTGGTCAAGATCAGAGCCAGAAAACACCAGAGCCTAGATTTACACTAGGTCTTCTGATGACAAATCAGTGTTCTTTCTGCAGCAACTTCCACTACTTTTCAGGGCCCTTTATTAATAAGTATGTAAATATAAATGCTTTAGTAGCAAACATCAAAAGACATAACTGATGAGATGAGATGGGCTAAACCAGTCAGTTGATCCCCCTCCATGTTTTCCCCATTAGCTAGAAATGGGCCTATATGGGGTTTTACCTATGCAACTAATTAGCTAATGAAGTTCCTTGAGATTTCACCCCAAATTTTTCTTCCTTAAAACAATCATATTGTGTTTTATCTGTTTTTTTAATTTATTTTTGATTATATACTCTTGTGACAAGAGAGACAGGTAAGCAAAACCACATGTAAAGGAGAAAAGAAAAAGGAAACATGAATCCTACAGTAGGACACCTGAAGAAATCCTGACTTGTCCCCTCTTTAGTGGTGCGGCCTTGCATGATGGGTTTCTTAGCATTATTGGGCCTCGTTTTCCATTCCTGTAAACTAAGAATAAGGGGATTTACCTCACAGGTGCTTTGAGAGGAATAGAGCAGTCCATGAACAGGTGTGCCAGGCACAGCTCATGCTTACACATTATCCTCTCCTTCGCCCCAGAGAGTCTCTTTATTTTTTCACTTAAATCTTATGGGAAAACAGAGACTGCCAATGTGTTTTACATCAAAACAGGTAAATCAAGAATTATATTAAATTTAGAAAGAAACCATATCTCCACATAGGTACCTAAGGAACAACTTGAAGAAAATCTCTTGGTTACTAAAATCCAAACATATTTTGTATTATTCATATTTTAAGGTAATTGTATAATATCACACTTGATGTCTGGAGAAAGGTTAAATGTTAAATGCAAATTTCAAAGCATCCTTTTCCTGTCTTACAATAGTTATAAATGTCTTCAGTGGTGCAAAGATAAAATGCTATCACATACTAATCACATACTGTACTAGCTTATAAACACACACTAGCATATAAAGACAAGGCCCCTGGAAGGTGAATTCTGGCCTCAGAATTATGCAGACTGACTGCCAATTCCAGCATCCATGGAAATTCAGTGACCATCCAGCATGGATAAATTTTCTATAGACTAAGGATGGTAAATTGATTAGCTCAAGTGTCAACTATGATTGACAGTAGAGACCCAAAGCACTGTATATGAATGCAATTTGAGGTCAAATCAAAGCTTCACATCAAAGAACACTTGGATCAATTCTGTAATGTCTGTCAAGAATGGAGGAATATGCAGAAAATCCACTGGCTCTCCATTACTCACCTATTTCTAGAATCACCTGGCTTGGCTGAAAAAAGTAACAGTACCCAGTTTATTGCTAGAGCTTAATGACCACATTACTATATCAGTGAAATCTCTAGAGTCTCAGTGACATAAAAGAGGTATTTTTTTTTTGAGAACCAATTCTCTGTTTATTTAACTTATTATAAATTATATTCTTTCCCTGTATGTAACAGAAACAGAGTTTATTCTTAAAATAAAACAAAAAACTGTGTGATAACCAGCATCTTCCAATTTGTCATAATTCAAATAAGATCTGTGTTGAGTTCTGTGAGGAGAACTGTATAGAAGTGGTTGAAAGGAAGAAAGGACAGCAATTCTTTAAACAATTTTTTGACAGTACTGAGGTTTGAAGTAGAGCTGTGTGCTTGCTAAGCAGACACTTAACCCCTTGAGCCATGCCCCCAGCAGTAAAATTTTTTTACTTGTAAAAAGTTAATGATTTCATTGAGACATTTCCATGCATGTATACCATGTACTTTGACCATATTCACCCCCTCTATTACCTTTCACATCCCTTATCCTTTTACCCCACCTACATCCACAATAGTTCTTCTTCTATTATCATGTCCCTTTTCTTCCTTAGACTCCAGAAATGTGAGAAAACATGCAAAATTCGTCTTTGTGAGACAGGTTCGTGTCATTTAACGTGATGATCTCCTTTCCATCCATTGTGTTGTAAAGGACATAAAATCATTATTCATTATGGCTGAATAAAACCCCATTGTGAGCCGGGTGCTGGTTGCTCATGCCCGTAATCCTAGCTACTCAGGAGGCAGAGATCAGGAGGATCGTGGTTCACAGCCAACCCAGAAAATAGTTTGCAAGAACTTATCTCAAAAATACCCATTATAAAAAAGGACTAGAGGACTGGCTCGAGGGGCAGGCCCTCAGTTCAAACCCCAGCACAAAAAATAAAATCATTGTATAAATAAACCACATTTTCTTTTCTTCATTTTCTGGTGGTACTGGGGTTTGAACTTATGGCCTCAAGCTTGCCAGGGAGGGGCTTTACACCTTGAACCACAGTTCCTGCCCTTTCTGCTTTAGGCTACTTTTCAGATAGGGTCTCTTGATTTTGTCCTGATGGGTCATGAACCACTAGCCTCCTACTTATCCTCCCACATAGCAGGGATTACACTCGGCTTGTTTTGTTGAGATATGGGGTGTCACTAACTTTTTGCCTGGTCTGGCCTCAAACTGGGATCCTCCCTATCTCTGCCTCCTGAGTAGTTGGGATTACGGGTGCAAGCCAAATTTTTTAAATCTATTTGTTGAAGGGCAACTAGACTGATACCTTAACCTGGCTATTGTGAACACATGTTTATCACTGCTTAGCAATCACAAGGCCCTATTTCAAACCCCAGTACTGTCGAAAAAATTGTTTAAAGAATTGCTGTAATACAATTGTGATAATTCTTCCCACAACATACTCATTTAGGAAAATATACTCATGTAATTAAAAATGCAATATGATCAATGTAGGTTTGAAGTCTACTTTGTCAGACATAAGTATTGCTACTCCTGCCTGTTTTCGGGGGCCATTGGCTTGGTAAATCTTCTTCCAGCCTGAAAAAAGTAACAGTACCCAGTTTATTGCTAGAGCTTAATGACCACATTACTATATCAGTGAAATCTCTAGAGTCTCAGTGACATAAAAGAGGTATTTTTAAGACATAGGTGACAAACCATAATCCAATTTCTTTTCTATGAGCATGGCACAATCAGTGTTCTATTTTCACACTTTTCACACTCCATTTCCTTTTCCTCCTGGACTCACAGCTATATTCCATTCACCAACTTCTCCTGAATTTTGGTGAGGCAATTAACACAATTCTTGCCAATAAAACATAGGTAGTAACAATATCTAGGTCTGCCCTTCCACTGCGATACTTTCCTTTCTGTCTTCCTTCCTCATTAGTCAGAATCCAGTGGAGGATTCTTAAGCCCTAGATAATAGAGTCCTAGATGGAAGCAGCCATCCACAGCAGACTGCAACATGAACAGAAATAAAACTTGTATCCAGTCACCAGCTCTTGGGATTTCCAACAAGGTAGTATTGGTTGAGACTGACAAATATATGATTGTGCTACATATGTGGAGCAAGTATGACCTGAGCTAAGGAAATGAGAATCATTCCCTGTGATTTTATAAAACTCTAGCTCTAGGAAGAGTCACTGAGACCGTCAGTAGGCTGTGATGATGTGAGCCTGAGAGCTTTGGTCCACTCTATTTCCAGATTCATTGAGAAAGTTAGTCTGCAAGAGTGAAGCAGCCTTCACTGTTATGATGTAAAATAGAAAGATAAGAAACAGGATGTGGGGGAAGAATTCTGAACAAATACCAGGGAGGTCCAGCTTCATCTGTCTTCTCACATTGGTTAGAAGGGCCAAAATGTTTTTTTTTTATTTTTGCCCAAACTAGTTGGGTCTATAGTCCAATAGTCCTATAATATGGAAATAAAAGTCATGACAGATAGAGGTATAAAGTAGAAAGAAAAATATCCTTCAATCCACATACATTTTGGCATATATTCTTCCAAAATATGTATATGGTCACACATGTTTTAAAAAATGAAAAGTGGATCTTACTTTGTGAATTCTCTTTCCATGTCAAATATACTTCTGTATTTCATTTTTCAAGGTTGCGCAGTATCTCATTGTTAGGAGACACCATCATTTTTTTGTATTTCTACTAATCATTTATTAAACTTACCCCATTCTATTAGACAATAATTTTTCTTATATCAAGGTTTAGTTATAGCAATGTTTATTTATGCACTGTTTCATAATAATTGGACAATGATTTTCTTCATTATAACTACAGTATGGACAAACATTTTAAAAATAAGATACAGCCAGGTGTGGTGACTCAACATCTGTAATTCCACCTATTAAGGAGGAGGAGATCAGAAAGATCTCAGTTTGAGGCCAGTCCAGGCAAAAAAAGTTGCAAGACCCTATCTCAAAAAAATAAGTCAGACATTGTTAGTTGCAGCTATAAACCCAGCTACATGGGAGGCAAAGGTATGAGGATACCATCACCAGCCCTGGGCAAAAACTGGAGGCCCTATCTGAAGAAATAACTAAAGCAAAAATGCCTGAGGGCAGACACTATCTTTTTTAAAGAAAGTACTTAGGCATATTCAGTTTTGCATTCTGATATATACAGTGATGCAACAGATATCCTTGAATACATAATTTTCTCTTATTTTTCTGAGATAAATTTGTAGAAGACGATTGTCTGGATCAAAAGATTTTTAAGGGTTTTGACTGACATTGACAATCCACCCTCCCAAATGTTTATACTGGTTTATACTCCTACCAATTAAGTGCTAATTCATCCTCTTTTTCCACCTGAGAAAGCAATGCCGAGCTGAAGAGAAGAAGCACTTCTATCTTAATTCACAGCATGACTCCATGAAATGATTAGCATAATAAGGACCAAAATCAAATCTCCATTCCACTGAGATGTGTGTGTGTGTGTGTGTGTGTGTAAAACAGATCATTGCCATATCAATGCCACTATAATCCCACAGTTCTTCACAAAATACAATGCAAATGTGTAAGTAAAAATTAACACATTTGGAAGCAGGCTAAGAATTATTATGAAAAAAAGAAGAGCCACAGAGCAGTAAGGAGGTGCAGTGTTAAACATTTGGTTCAACCCATTCGTTGATGCAGCCTCAAATCAGCCTCCTGTGGAACCTTCCACGGGTTTGCTCATGCTCACTCAAGAGTAGTCAAAACCAGAACATTACATGTCAAAATACTTAATGAAGATGCCAGAAAAACACAGTGCAACCTTGATGGGTTAAGGGGGAAGAAAGCATAATAAAACTAACCCATGGTCTAGCTGAATTCACCTAGCCAGAAGTTGGAAGGGCTGTAACTGCACAATCTGACACTAAACAGGTTAATAGTGAGTTAATGTGAAATTCTTTGGCATAGATGTAGTAACCAGAACTAGGTGAACACATCAAGGCAGCTGCTCAAGACAGGCAGGTAAGTATTATTCTACATTAAGTATTATTTTGTGTCTTGGTGACTCAGCTTCCTCATTTATAAAATGAGGCTGAACAACTTCTAAGATTCCCTTCAACTCAAAGGCCCTCCAGATGTCAGCCCACCCATAATTCAGGGGCCATCTCTTAATGTTCTCTGCCCTCTTAAACTCTGTCTTCTATTAACTCTCAGCTTTTTTAAGTTCCTAAAATGTTTCTTCCATTCTGGAAGCCTCTTCCTAGAAAGTAGTCTATAGCAACCCATGTCAACACCTCAGATATGAATTCCACTCGTCCCTCAAGTCTAGGTTTAAACATCACTTCTTCTGCAACATACCTCTAGTGTTCCCCTTCCCTGTTAAAAACTTAATTTTTAAAAATCACTTGTAATTATTTCTCTCATTTTCTGTCTCTCCTACTAAGTTGCAAACTCTCTAGGTTTGCTTTCTGCCCTCCTAAAGTTTCATGTGTCAATAAACATCAAGTCAAGTTGTTCAGCACATAACTGGAAAATAAAGAAAAAAGAGGTGCTGAAGCCAGGCTTCTTTGTCACATGCATAGAAGTGATGGCTAAAGCCATGAGAGTAAAAGAAAGAATTCAACAAGGAGAAAAATACACATTCCTTCTCAGTGCTTAGACCCTCTATGCATATCTGAGCAGCAAAGAAGTACACATACTTTGAACTGACAACCAAAAAGTATAGATATAATTGTTTAAAGTCTTACAGTTTTCCAATTTACAAACGTCCTCATTGTTCTGATTTTTGCTATCAAAGTTAATCTTTTCTACAAATTACATTTTTACCATGTAACAAGAAAGCAAGTGTTGATATTCCATGAATGGGGGAAGAGGGATAAAGGAGAATGATGGAGGGGGTGGATTCAACTATGATATGTTGTAAGAACTTTCGTAGATGTCACAATGCAACCTCAGAACAATACTAATAAAAAAAAGAAAGCAAGTGTTGAGAGGCTGAAAGGAACATGCATTAGTGTATATATATATATATATATATATATATATATATATATATATATATATATATATTAAACCAATTTAATGGGTTTTTCATTTGTTTTCCACTTCAATTATTTTAAGTCTTTTAAGAGAACTGATTAAATGCAACTGTGTTCTTTGGAGAGTTAGCAGGTAAAAGTGAAAATCTTTGGATTTTTTTGTTTGGTTTTTTTTTTTTTGCAATACTGGGGTTTGAACTCAGGGCCTCACACATGCTAGAAAAAGTGAAATCTATAAAAAAAGTTCTAGTATTTGGGAAATGTGAAGTATAAAATAAAAAATCATTCAGAAAATATTTAGCAATACCTGCTATCACTCTGTTTATTAGAGAAAGGCAGCCTGAAAGAAACTTCGGATTAGAGGAAGAGCCACTAAACAATCTCTTTGCTGCTCAGATATGCATAGAGGGTCTAAGCACTGAGAAGGAATGCCCAAAGTTAGGTTTAAGAAGTGAGATTTTCTTTTTTGTTGCTTTTTGGTGAGACAGGGGTTTGAACTCAGGGCTTTGTGCTTACAAAGTGGGCACTCTATCACTTGAACCCACACCTCTAGTCCATGTTGCTATGGTTAGTTTTTGGAGATGGGGTCTTGTGAACTATTTGCCTAGGATGGCCTCCAATCATGATCCTCTTGATCTCAGCCTCCCAAGTAGCAAAAATTACAGACATGAGCCACCAGTGCCCAGAAAAAATGACATTTAAAAATGTATTAAAACAGAAAGTACATTGCAAAAGACCAAATATCACACAGAGTACAGTGAATCGAATGAATTACAACACAGCTCAAGAATGAACTGTGGGTTGTGTATGTGTAGGCAAAAACAAAAGATAGGAAAATAGGCTGGTTCCATTCCTAATATGCAGGTGGGCTAGTGAAGAAAAAAAAAAAAACAACTTGACAACCCAGATAAATATGGCAGGCATCCTTCCATCCATTTGGCTGAACTCACAGGAAAATAAAAGCAATCCTCAAGGGCAAACAGAAAAAGAGGTTTCAGAAAACCACATGGTAAAGTAACTCTGAAGGCATGTGTCAACCTGAGTGGTTTAGAGGCTCAGATTTTAACAGCCCTTGTGGGTAACAGGTGATGACGCCTTTGGTACTAAGCAAGGTGGCTAGATGAAACTGAGACCTCTTACTTAAATCTAGGATTCTCTTAGACTCGTATCATTAGTAAAATTAGGAGGAAAACAAAACCACAAAGAATACTTTGTAGCAAAGACAGGCAACAGAAAAATGTGTCCTAGGAGGTATATGTTCCAAATGGATAAGGGGGCAAACTCTCTGGGGGCATTTTTAACCATTTCCTTCCCCTTGGTCAAGTTTGTGATTCAAATTTATACCATAGACTCATACTCCAATATCTAAGACCCTTAATGCCACATATATTTCAGAATTCATAATTCCTCAGATTCAGAAAAAGCATGAGATGCATCACATATGATATTCCAATATAATCTGGACAGCACACCAAAGTATGGGTGTGCAAGAGGAGATAAGACATAGCTAAAGAGAGAATTGATAAAGTCGATGATATCTGAAAAACAAAGCACGCTGTTTAGAAGAGAAAGCATTGGAAACTATGAAAGGTAAATAAGATATGATAAAGTCTAACATATATTTAAGCATATTTGAAGGACAGAAAAATAAAGATAATGGTACAGACAATTATCAATGATACTTTAAAGATAATTTTCCAGAACTGATGAGACATTAATTCTCAAGCTTAGAAAACCTAACAAGTTTCAAGTAAGATAAACAAAAGGAAAGTCACATGTAGACACACATACACCACAGAAGTACAAGACAAACAGAAGATTTTTTAAAGCAGCCATAGAAACAAAGGGATTAGATAGAGCATCTGCTCTGCAAGCATGAAGCCCTGAGTTCAAATACCAGTCCCACCAAAACAAAACGAAACTCAAAGGGAATGTCTAAACACTGGAAGACTGATCAATGAATTCTTAAGAGCAACACTGAAAACGAGATGAGTGAAATATTATCTTCAGAGTGATACTAGCTGAAATTCTAGAATTGTATAACTGGCTATACTATCCTTAAAAATTATAGAATAAAATAAAGGCTTTTTAGGTCAAAATAGAGTTTACCAGTAAAAAGCTTCACTGAAGAAGCCTCTGCAGGATACAACTCAAAAACACCGTAGACATAAGAAATGGTGAGTAAGTTAGTTACAATGTGAGTGTAAGTAAAAAAACAATATCAACAAAAAAAACCCCAATGCCTCTATCAAATAATAGTATCTAGCTTTGGAGAGTAAAACTACAGTGGAAATAAAATATCAGATGAACAACAATAGCATATAAATCAGAAGTGGGAAAAGTTAAACGCTTCTACTTTTCTTTAAGAAAAGCAGATCCCTGATTTACTTTAAAGTATGCATATTGAATTCTTAAGGGCATTTACTAAAAGTATGAAGATAGTATATACAGCTTCCAAACTCGAAGAAGAATGATGTAATTAAAGTAAAAACTGACATAATTAAAATGAAGAAGGGGCCAAATCACTAGAGATATACAGCAAGCTCATCTTATTTGTGGATTTATTACACATGGCTTTGACCAAGTGCAGTCAAAAATAAATAAAAAAAAGCTTATGTGGTAAAGCACCTGTCTAGTAAGCACGAATGAGGCTCTGAGTTCAACTCCCAGGTATCACACACACACAAAGAGTAAAAATAAATTTCAGAAACAAAATTTTAAATGCTCACATGTACATGACACAGTTCAGTTAATGCTGAGAAGCTCTCAGTCATTCCACCCCAAATTATTGTACATTATGTTGAAATTGTTGTGTGATCTGCTGATTCCCTGCCCTCAATTTTGTGAAAATATGCCTTCTAAAACACAAACAGTGCCCAAAGCAAGGTTAAAGTGAATTGCTTAATTTGGATAAAAAGTGAAACTTTTAGATTGAAAGGCAGTAGTCTTTAGCAGAAGTTGAGTGGTGTTATGGGGAAAATAAATCAAGCATTCATAGTACAATACTCCATGCATTCTCAGCATTGGCGGGTTTTCCTCAACAGCAGTCTCCTTAACCATATGCCCATGGACGCTAAGGGGCTACTGAATATGAAATTGTTATGGCAGTGACAGTAGCAGTAATGGTACCAGTAGTAGCAACAACAGCAAGTGTACTAGTAAGGTTAGCAGCAGTAGAGGTACTGAAGCAAACAAATTGTCTCTAGGTGAGTTGACCCCAGGATTCTCACAGATAAAGTCCTACCCATCATGGCTTCAGCAGTAATGGTGCTAACAACTGATTATCACTGCATATTTGTGTGTCTAAGCTGTCAGAGGAGTGGCTCAATTGAGTAGGCAATGACTAACACCTAAGAGCAATTCTAATATTTTAAGCATAAATTAAACCAATTAAAGACTTGGAATACACAAAGAGGAGTAGAAATCATGTGCCTTTTTTTTTTGAGATTACTATTTTAAGAACCTTAGTTGAACTGTAAAATAAAAGAGGGGATAAGACAGAGTAGTAGAGGAGATAAATATGATCAGAGTACATTACATGAATGTATGGAAACATTACAATAAACCCTGTTGTATAATTTTTTTAAATAAACTATTTTTTTAAAAAAAGAAGCTTGGTTGTGGAGAAAAAATTGGAGCTGATAGGTTGGCTGCTGGAAGAGATCATAGAGTCCAGAGATATGTGGGTGGTTTTGTTTGTTTGTTTTAAATGGAGATACTTGAAAATGCTTATAAGAGAGACAGAATGAGAGGCTAACGATACAGAAGACAAAGAGAATAACTCATGTAGAAAGAAGGAAAGTTATAATTTAAATAGAAGTGCTAACTCTAGGAGAATAATCAAATGATCAGGCCCCAAAACCCAAAACTACACAAAGCAGGCAAAGATGTAGCTTCTTCTCTCTCTCCTGAGTAGCCAAGCATGGCACAGTGCAAAGTTCCTTAGAACACGGTAGACCTGCTTTAAAGATGCATAATAGAGATACCTAATTACACAGGGTGGGGGAGAGTGTCCTGATATACCTCAGACAAATGGAGAGAGAGAGTAAAACAGTTAGGGAAAGTCTGTGTGCCTCAGGGTATAATTCTCTTTCTCATTTGTGCTCTCACCCAATTGTCCCCCAGGAAGAGTTCATAATTTTTTACTTAGGTCATCTTACAATTGACACTAGGTAGAGTGACCTTACATAAATGCTTTCACAAGTAAACAAAAAAGAGAAAGGAAATTACAAAAGAAATGAAACCAAAGAATATTTGAATGACAATAAATGTTGCTTTAAATGCAGTATGATGATATTGGAAGGCACTGTACATAGATGCTGGCTGAGGTGTTGAGTCACCAAAATACAACTCTGTAAGGAAAGCATCCTTGGCCCTCAGCAATAGGGTCATATGTCACTTCTCACCTTCTTTACCAAGTTATTGAAACCAAGATAAGATCTGAAGAATACCTTAGCCCAGCATCCCTTGACTTGAAGGGAAGGAAGGAAGATTTTTAACAGATATTTGTGAAAAGCTGAAAGATCTATGGCAAATAAATAAACAAATTAAATTACAAATAAACATTCAATAGTCATTTATTAAACAGTAAAATTAATGTGGCAATGTGCCAAAAATCTAGATTTTAATCTAAAATGCTAAAGTTGTATTCCAATTATGATATGAACTTACCTACTACATAACTTTATATTTTTTCCATATACATATTTATAAATCATGAGAGAAACATTTGCAAAATCAAATTTTTTGCAGGGGGAGCTTAGTGGTAGAGTGTGAACTTAGCATGTATGAGGCCCTGGGTTCAATCTCCTGTACCAAGGAAGGAAGGAAGGAAGGAAGGAAGGGAGTGAGGGAGGAAGAGAGGTAGTGAGGGAGGGAGGGAAGGGGGAAAAACACACTGTGTACCATAAAATGGTACTTGTTGCAAAAAAGTATCTGCTAACTACACTTATCAACAAAAGGAAAAACATTCTTAAGTGACCAAAATATATTTAATATTGTATCATAAAAGATTACTCTGAAAATAAGAAAATAAAAAGATTCAGAAAAACATCCTTACTGTTCCACTAGCTGCTATGCAGCCTGAGTAACTATTTTAAGTTATTTCTGTAGTGTGCTCCCTCCTTTTACCTAAGCCTCCGTGCCATTCCTCTGCTTCCCCTTCTCCTACCAACCTTCTCACGTGACCTTTCTCCTCTCCTGGCATGCTGAGCATCATCCAAGAATATCATAGGCCCACACGGATTAGATTCGTTATAGATTTATAACCCAAATGGCAAACAGACTAAATGTTTTTCAGAGGTTTACATCCCCTATCTCTTCTTGACTGTCTACAAAATAATACAGTTTGTTCTAAATCATTTGCACACTTGGGCTAGGTCTTCTGGTGAAATCTATAAGGAACATAGTATGCCTAGGTATAGGAAAATAAGAGGGTGTGTTTAGGTAATAACAAATAGTTAAATGAGGACAACTAGAATCAAAGTAAGATGCATTTCAGCAAATTACTGTACTTCTCATATCGAAAGTACTAGTGTTCAGTAATTTTTAAAACATTGTTCATTTAATTTCATTCAGTAAGCTTTGTTTACTTTTTGAATTTTTTAGTACATCAAAAGCCCTACTAACTTATCATAAATATATAGTATCTACTGAATTACTGTGTAAATTATACTTCTAGAAATCAAAATATATTTAATATTTACCAAGCAAGTTTATGTAAACTTTCAGGTTTACACTTTCAGTATATTTTAATCATAAAATTTATTACTTTTTCACCAATATTTTATGAATAAAAATCAAAGAAGCAAGAATTTTGTGGTAATTTGCCAACATTTGCCTTGAATCAAAACACAGTTCATATACCATACTACTTTCATCAGATATTTTTAAAAGAAATATACTCTTTTTCTTTAATTGTGGAAGCAAAGAATCATTAGTTAAATCTTACAATCTCTTAAACATGATGTTCAGATCTTGAAGCTCTTACTTCCTATGAGTAATAAACTTATTATATAAAATCCTCATGAAATATAACGTGAGAAAAAATATGATTACTGATAACTAAATTGGCTTTCCATTAGGTGTGGTGTGATGTCAATAGTAATGAATAAGTTTGAATTGTGATAGTCTTAAACAGGGTGGTTTAACAATGTAGCATATATGGAAGTCATTCTTAAGCACTACTAAATGAAACAAATCTTACACTAGGGATGTCAAACTTTCCAAAATTCTCCCTGCAGGTGTTATTTTGGGCCAACTCTGGTTTTGTTTGCTTGTTATTGTTGCTGTTTAACCTTGGTACAATACTTGGGTAAGTTCTAGGTACCCTGATGGATTTTTTACTTTATTATTTGACTTGGGCTACTTTTTAGGCTAACCACAAAACAAGAAGGAAAACCCACTACAGTGTAAAACATTTATAACCAAACGGTGAATACTTGATGAATCTTGAATGTTTTACATGATACAAGTAGGTACAATGAGTTACAAAGCGAATGAAGTGAAGCTGTACATATGGACCCAGAAAAACTGATGTCAAACTATTATCAGTTAGGTCTTTAATTTTCATGTGTAAATAACAATATTATAGTAGGATAGACTATGGAATAGAATATTTATATAATCCAAAACTATCATAAAATATAAAAATCATTATTTGAATTATTGAAGTTTACAATATGTTTCATATATTCTGTAACTATTGACTATGGTGATAGTTCTCTTGAATGTTTTTCCTTCAAGAAATATACTGTTATTTTTATTTTTTGGTGGTACTAGAGTTTGAACTCAGGGCTTCCTGGTTGCTAGGAAATACTCTTCCACTTGAGCTATACCCCATTCCTTTTTACTTTAGCTTTTATGGTTTTTTTTCTGGTGGTACAGGCTTTTGAATTCAGGTGCTCACACTTGCTGGAGAGGCACTCTACCATTTGAGCCATACTCCAATTCCATTACCTTGTTTTTAAATGGAGTGTTGTACTTATGTCTGAACTAGCTTCAGACTGTGATCCTCCTGTCTCCTCTTTCCATGTAGCAGGGGTTACATGTGTGAAACAAAACATTTGTTTTGTTTTGATTTTGGCAGTACTGGGGTTTGAACTCAGGGCACTGCATTTTCTAGGCAGGCACTCTACTCCTTGAGCCATACCACCAGCCCACCTGGCTTGTTTTGTTTTTGTTTTGTTTTTGCCTGGGCTGACCTCCTATTTCTTCCTTCTGAATAGGTAGGATTATATTTTGTGTGTGTGTGTGTGCGTGTGTGTGTGGTGCTGGGGATTGAACCCAGAGCTTTGCTCATGTGAGGTAAGTGTTCTACCACTGAACTAAATCCCCAGACTCATATTATTCTCAAATAAAAAAAATCTGAGAATACATGTTTACAGTTTCTTTATCTTTACCTCTTCACCATAAGTAATTCTGCTTCCAAATGTTAACAACTCATTTCTTCAAACATATAAATCATATACTATTAAGCATCATTTTATAAATCACTATAACACTACAAATTTCTTGGCCTTTCAACCTAAAGAGAAAAAGATTATCTTTTAAACCAATACTTTAATATCAAGTACACATTTCATAGATTCTGAGAACAATTAATCCAATAGCTTTTTAAAAAATCACAGTTATAACTCTATTCTCATAATCTCCCAACAGCAACTCCAAACTAAAAAGTAATATACAAGCAAAATAATATCAGTTTTAAAGTCTTTTTCACCAATTCACCAAACTCTACATTTTGTACTCCTTTCCTCCCAACACTATTTAATATTTTCAAAACTAAAACACCAACTATTTTAGTGCCTACAAACTCAGTTATGTGTTTGCATATTTTAATAAAAAGCATGCAAACACTTTTTATTTGCATCACTTTATAATTGGTGTGTTACTTAAAACCTACGCATAAATTACCTGAGGTAGTCTACTGCTTTTAAAAGGAACTTCACAAAGAATTCTGAGCAAACATGTCCTCTTATAATGCATATGACATGCCTCTACATGCAAGTTCTCCATATTATCTTTTCTTAGAATAGCTCATGGTAGTAGTGCAACACCTATCTTTCCAAATTCCACCCACAGTTTGGGTTTAAGCGGAAGATGACTTATTTTATTATGACTTATTAGAAAAGTAAAAAAATTAACAAGGAAAATCACTAACCAATACTCCTCAATGCTTGATTTTTGTTCATTTTTTAAAAGGCAGAATTTTTCATGCATAGACACCATAATCTGTATGTGGGTTGTGATGCTCAATTTCACACACAGCCACTCAAGCATGACATGTGTTTTGAAGAAAAGACTGGTTAGACTTATATGGTCCCACTTCCCCCTACTCAATGGAGAATATTACTGAATAAATAACAGATGGCATTTAGATGAAATGGTTAAAAATGATGGAAGTTGCTACCCTCACTGAACCTGAGAGGTGACAAATTAATAACGTATATCTCAGTGCCCAACATATAGTAACTGCTCAATAAATGTTTAACTTGTATAAGTATCCATATTAATAATTCAACACCAGTTCCTCGTTCAGCTTTCTTCCCCCATGTTCTACACCTTTGAAACTACTTCAATATATGATGACAGTGTTGGAAAAACTCCCACTTTCAAAAAATTTTAAAGGACTTTTTTTCAGCTCTAAAAGATTAAGGTGACTGAATATATAGATCTGGAAAAGGCAGTCTTTATCTGAATGATAACTTAATGAAATGCTAAAACCTTGAATGTTCTCTGAAATGTATCAATATACTATGATTTTTATGACAAATCAGCATGTTGCAAACCTGTAACCTATGCCTTTTCATTATGAAGATTTTTCTAGACTGATATACACCACTAAGACATGAGTCATCCTTCCAGAGTTGGGGAAACTGATGGAAAGATGAATAAATGATTCAGCATGCTGCAGCTAAATGAACTAGTCATGAATTTATCATTTCCACTTCTGCTGGGTGTCCTGGCCCTGGTGCCCTCTCTTATTCTGGACTGAATGTGTAACATATGATACAGTAATCAATAAATTTTGCTAAACATTCCCTCAGGAAAGAAACAATGGTGTTTCCTCCTCAGGCAAACTTCTAGAATGAAAACTATTCAGTACTATGAGACAACAGGTTCACAAGGCTGGACAGTTCCTACAATGTCCAATTCTTAAGCTTCCTCAAGCTTTGCTTATGCTGATCATAGGGTGAGAGTTGATTTTAACACTGGTGCCATTTTCTCAGCTGGACAAGAGAGACAGTGGGGAAAGGCTTCAAGCAAAAGAAAAGCAGGACACAGGCAAAGGCAGCCAGATGGGAAATTGGTATGGCTAGCATCTCCCATGCCAACAAATGTCATAACAAGATAAAAGATTCTAAAACAGGTAAAAAACACTGAATAGTGCAGGACATAACCTCGTGTAGCCTTCTTTATTTATGGGAAGCCTCACTACCCAAAGCAGGCGAAAGTCTTTTTCTAAGTGCCCCTATTTGCCCTTCAATAACAAAAGATTTATTATGTTAATCAAATAAAACAATTTCAGAAATATATGGAGATCCCAAATCAGAATAAATGCTTTCCATCAAATAACCAATATGAACAACATATGAATGAGATGTTTCATCTAAAACCGTGCCATCTTCAATGCCGAGAGTACATCCATTTTGTGACCACTGCATAGTCATTCCACCCAACATTTTCTGAGTATAGGACAAAGGAGGGTGCCAGGATGTGCCAAAGGAAATCAGCATTATCTATTCAGTGTAATTTTATTTTTCAATCGCTTGAATTTATTTCAGTTTGGTGTGGTAACATATGACACACGCGCATACACACTCCACTCACTCACAAACCCTTAGTAGTAATATTGGAAAAAAGGTACAATTTTAGAACTAATTTAAAATGTATTCAGAAAACTAGTGTGACAAGTTTGACCTTCCTTGAATCCATCCTCCCTTCACCCCATTTCGGCTGTGCAAGCACAGATTTCCCTTAACCTGGACGAGGAAGGGTGGTAGAGAAAGGGGGAGGTAAAACCTAACACACACACACACACACACACACACACACACGCGCGCGCGCGCGCGCGCATGCACGCACACACCCAAGACCTTGGAGGGAAGAATTGGCTCCAGGGATGAGGTTTCAGGGCTGACTCAAGGAGATACCAACAAAGCTGAAGGTGCAAGTTCAAAAGGCTGCAACGCTTCAGACAGGGAGCCCAGGCTGCGCTGCTGGCATCGGGGAGCCTCTGCCATGCGCATGTCCCACTTATATAAAGAGATGCTTACAGTCCAGGTGCTTTTTCTTGGGGCCCATCACTTCATGAGTGGTGGCTTTGCAGACCGCTCTCGCTACAGCAGAGCCTGTTACGCTGTACTGAGCGGCGGCGATCCGGTCGGTGAGCGTTTGCCCCGACATCTTCTCCGGTCGCGTCTACCGCCTCCTTTTCTGCAGGAAAGAGGAGATGGTCCTGCTTTAAGCCGCGCACCCTACCCTGGGAGCACCCAGGCCTTGCCTCCTCCAGCCACACGGCGTTCTCCCCTCCTCCGACCCCACCCTGGCACCACCACTCGGGGCCAGCAACGCGCCAAGCCCTGCTCATCCAACATGGTCCAGGGGCCGTTAGGGGACCTCGGCGCGGGCTCTGGCCTCAGCATTGTGACACTGTCCCTGTTCCCCACATGCTCATGCAGCCCGCCCCATCCCTCCGCCGCCCCTGTGTCAATCAGCACTTTCCCTGCAACCCGATCCGCGGGTGCGGGACTAACCGGCGCGCGCCAGGGTTATTCCCAGGACGCCGCGCCCACAGGACGCCCACCTCCCCGTCGCCGCAGCGTTCCCTCTGCCAGTCCGCCGGCTTCGGCCCAAGCCCTGGCCACCTCCCTCCACGTCTGGGAGCTGCTGCAGCAATGGGCTCGTCCTCCCTCAGTCACGGTGGGGATTATCCCAGCGTTGCGCCATGTTATGGCCTCGCCTCTCCTTCCTCGCCATCTCCAAACCCCGACGAGGCCCTCTGCCCGGGCCTCCTCCCTCGCCCCCAAATCCGCGCCGTAGGGGCCGCCTGGGGGCTCTGCGGACCCGGACTCTGAGCGCCTCACCCTTCCTGGCTTTGGAGCAGAGCCGGGCTGACAGCCCAGCCCCCCGCCCGCCCTCGAGCGCACCGCGCCGCGGAACTGTCACCCAGCCGCTGCCCTTCTCCGCGCCCTAGGATTATCTTCTCCGGCTCCCCGCGCGGCCCTGGCGCAGGGGAGGGGACCCAGGGTACTCACCCCGCCCCTGGCGCGGCGCCGTCCGCCGCAGGATGAACGGAGCCTGGGCCGCGCCGGGTGGGTGTGTGCGGCCGCGCGCGGACCCGGTGCCCCGGGACGCGATGCCTCCAGCCCTGCCGGGTCCCTTCCCTTGGCTCCGCGGTCCCTGCGCCCGCCGCCCGTGGCCCCAGGAGCCAGTGCCCGCCCGCCGCCTCCGCCAGCGCCGCCGCGTCTCTCCAGCCCTCCGCGCTGCGTCCCCATCCCCGCCCCCACCTCAGCTGGAGCTCCTCCGACTAGTCAGGTGACGACGACGGACAAACCCGGGCCAGCCCTCTGCGGAGCGCCTCGCGGCCCCCTCCCAGCTACTCACACACGCTGTCCCTCCGCCCTCCCCCGGGGCCGCGAGTTTCAAGGCGAGGGGGGCCGCGCACGAGCATCCGCCGCGAGCGCGAGGAGGGAAGCGGAAGGTGGGGAGGCAGGGAAGCCGGGAAGCCGGGAAGCCGACACCCAGCCAGCCAGCCGCCCCCCGCGGGCGCTCTGCATCTGCACCCGCGCGCACTGTGCGCGCGCACCGCGCACACCTGCCGGGCAACTGCGGGATGCACCCAGGGCGGCGCGGGCTTTAGCCTTGCAGATCGAGTGGGCTTCTATGGTTCTGCTCCGTGAAGGCCAAGGCAAGGGCGTCGTCGCGCACAGCCTGGCAGAGCCCAGCCCCTTTTCCCCCAACTGTCTGTGACACGCCGGCCTGTCAAAGGCAGCTGAGGCCCAGATGGGCAGGGCAGCTGTACATGTTGGCCACAGCCGCGACCGTTACCTGTGCGCCTTCCTCTTCTTTTAGACTCCTGGACTTGTCTCAGTTACACTTGAGAGATGGGATGGGCAGGTAATTCTAGCCACGTTAGTCTTAAATGGATACTGAGGTCTGCCGCAGGGACAAATAATTAACAAAGGCATTTATAGAGTCCCAGTTTACATTGAAAAGCAATCATTTGTGCTCTTAAAAAGTAATTTCACCAATTTTATGTTTGAACATCTTATGTCAGTTGAATGTCAACTAGGTATTATTTGCATGGTACTCATGAATTTCTAAACAGGGATTTAGGCGTGGTTAATAACTTAATGTGTCTACATTTTCAAAGGTCGTTATCGTAACCTATTTTGTTGTCAGTATTGAGGTTTGAACTCAAGTCCTTGCAAATGCCTGGTCCTAAGCCACATCCTCAGCCCTTTTTGCTTTTAGCTTATTTTTCAGATGGGGTCTCACTTTGCCAGGAGGATCATGATCTTCCAACTTCACCTCAGTTTAGCTGGGATTGCAGACTGCACCACTACTACTGGTCCTTTAACCTAAAAAAGAAATTAAACAATTGTCACAGTAGAGTCAAATTTATGAAATTTTCCTGACAGGAGAGCTGTTTTGGCCTCAAGGACATATATGTCTACCTACAAATATCAAGATTTTGTTGTATAGTCCTTTTGGTTCAGTATGCAGTCATGATTTTGCAATTGTTGGGACAGAGTAGAGAACTAATTAGAAGCTTTATAACTAAAGAAAGACAGCCCAAGACCAACACCATCAAGTTTCAAATACTAGTATTACCATATGATCCAGCAAGACCATATTAGGTATTTACCTAAGGGAATAAAAACACATTTCCATTTAAAAACTTTTAATCAAATTTTGTAGCAGCTTTATATAATGTCCCCAACCTAGAGGAACACAAATGTTTTATTCTACTGGTAAGTGGCCAAAAAAATGTAGTATATCCATAAAATGGAATACTACTTAGCCATAGCAAGAAACAAATGAGCAACATGGATGAATCTCAAATACATTATGTTATGTGAAAAAAACCCATTCATAAACACTACTCTTTTGACCCATTTTTATGACATTATGGAAAAGGCAAAACTATAGAGAAGAAAACATACCAGGTGCTACAGCCCAGGCAAGGAAGCTGGCTGCGGAGGGGCAGAAGGGAACTTTTTGGAGCAATGAAAGTGTTTTTCTGTTATGACTGTGATGATAGTTACACAGCTGCATATAGTTCTCAAGACTCACCAATCTGTACACTTAAAATTATTGAATTTTTGTATGTAAATTCTACCTCAATATATATGATTTTTAAAAGAGCTGAAGTGACAATGTTAACATAAGTCCAAGTAGACTTCACATGGAGTGAATATGACCAAAGTACCTTATGTGCAGGTATGGAAATACCACAATGAGACCTCTCACTTTGTACAATCCATATATGTTAATAAAAAGACTTCACAATAAGCAGTGTTAATTGGATAAAGAAGCACATTTCATAATGATGAAAATTCATCAACAGTATGTAACAACCCTGCATGTTTAGATTTCTAGGAGTAGAGCTTCAGAATAGGATGATGCAAAATCACTTGGAAATAAATGATATGAAAATGCAATATATCAAAATTTGTGGGACTGAAGATAAAGCAGTGACTAGAGGGAAATTTATAGCATTAAAATGCTTATATTAGGAATGAAGAAAATCCTAAAGACAGTTATTTAAACTTCAACCATAAGAAGTTAGAAAAACAACAAATTAAACTCAACATCACCACAAGGAAATAGTAAAGATAAGAATGCAAATCAACGAAAGAGAAAAAGACAAACAGTAAATAAAGCAATGAAACCAAAAGCCATTTCTTTGAAAAGATCAATAAAGTCAATTCACCCCCCCCCAGCAAGACTAATTAAAGGGAAAAAAAGAGATGACACAATTTCCCACTGTTGCAAATGAAAGGGGGACAAATGGTACGGACATTATAAGGATAAGGCAATGTTATGAACAAGAGTATGCCAATAAGTGAGGTAATTTATGTAAAATAAATAGTGTAGAATAATGGTTCTCCAACAGTCCAATAGTGATGCCATGTCACTATTAGTGACATGTGCTATTAGTTCAAGAGATTTTGAGTAAGTAACATGTTTCCAATAATGATTAAAATAATATGATGTGTGAATGGCTTAACTTTTCAAAAATAAATTGGAATGGCTTCAAGGTCAATCCTGTAACAATGTGAAATTACGAATGTTGTCAGAGAAGTGTGTGAATACCATATCCTTGGTATGCAATGCATGCTTCTGCTACTGTGCATGGGAGAGTATCCCATACATCAGTGTTCTGTCCTGGACATTGGTAGAAAAATGTTTGGAAATACTTCAACTATAGAAGTAGCATATACAAACAGTAAATCATGCCCAAGGTGGGGCTAACAATCAAAATACAGATTGTTTTGGGGAAGTCTTTTGGAGCTTTGAAAATAGTAGGATATTTCTAGTGGCAAAGATAAGAAATGCCACATTCTTATATTCAGAAGTCTAGAATTACAATCATGAATATTATATATTAAGTTGAAAGAAAGAAATGAGCTAAGAGAAAAACATTGAGATAAAAGCATTCCTTGTCACCAGATTCTCTTTGAAGGTACATGATAAATAATAGTCAATAAATCTTAAGCAAGATACTAATTTGATAGGAATATAGTGGAAGGTAAACCTGTCTGAAGTACACTGCATGCCTGTATGGAATTACCACAACGAACCTCTCTTGTATTATTATCATACACTAATTCAGAATATAATAAGACTGTTTTACAAGTTTTTTTTAAAGAGCTGACATATGATATTTTTACAAACTGAATGATCTTTGTCTCTCTCAGTGGTTAAAAAAAAGAGGTTAATTCTAATAGACAACTCAGTTTAAAAAAATATACATACCTATTGAACTTTTTTGAGCAATTATATGTATGTCATCATACAGATTTTCTCTTTCTAATTTAATACATGTTTTCTGCTGAGTACCAGATTTAATACAGGAAAATTAAACCAATAATGATAACATGTGAACTGACAATTTCTAGCAGCATATGAGGGCAAATGTTTTCAAGTTCTTTGTTTTGGTTTATTTGTAAGATATAATAACAGGTGTACAAGAAATAGAAATAAAGCTGAAGACAATCTGATTGCCACCAGCATCAACCTGGGGTGGCATTAGAAAATGCAAACTCTACTCTACAAACTGTATCATCCTTAAAGTAAAGCAGTAGGGTAATTCCACTACAGGGATGCTTGTCTATCAAAATAGAAAAAAATATGAGGTACAAAGATACAACCTTATTGGTATATATCCACTCCCACACACAAATGTGACATCTGTACCCAAACTCAAAAGCAATTGACAACACAATACAAATTTTGATCTCCTGAATGCACATGTATAGAGAGGAAATGATTGCTTCTCTTTTATAAGACAACAAATGAAAGAGACCATAAGACAGATGAGCATTCATTCTAGTGTGGCAACAAAAATTGTAGGTTGCCAAAGTATCAGTAAGATTGCAATTCAAAACAACTAAATCATCTTACAGAAGGATACTTCATCCACAAAACCAAGTTATTTAAGAATGAAAGCTAATAGAGTATGTATATTTCAAGCCAGGACAAACATATTTACCAAGTCTTGTTCTGCTAAAATTCAGGTTAGAAATGAATTCACCATGACAACTAGTGTATTCAAAGGAATATGTATATTTTATATGAATGATAGCACAAAAACAATTTAAATATGATATTTTCATTTTGCTTCCCTGTTTTAAATCTAGTGTAGCTGTTCTGTAGCTGTTGTTATGTAACAAGCTTTGAAGTTTATGACAACAGTTTTAAAATTCTTTCTCAAAAATCTGTGAGTTAACAGGGCTCTGCTGGGTAGCTCTCCTTTGGAGTCTTTCATGTGGCTGCAGTCAGGTGGCAGCTGGGGTTGTTGTCATCTGAAGTTTCTACTGGCGGCCCAAGATAGCTGCATCAATCTCATATCTGGCAACTGAAATGCTATTGGCTGAGAGCTCAGCAGAAGTATTATTAGTAACATCTATACAGAACATCTCAAGTGGTTGGACTACTCATGCCAGAGTGGTCCAGGGTGGTCACGTTTTTTACATGATTGTTGGCTTCCAAGAGGAAACAACCCAAGGTGAAAGGTTCCAGAAATGTAGGTAGAAATTAAAGTTTCTGTGACCTAACCATCAAGCATCAAAATGATATATTCTGTTGATCAAAGACAAGTTACAGAGATAGCCCGGATTTAAGGGGAGGGAAGTATTACCAGGAGATTTATTACAGCGCCAACTACCATAGTGACACAAAAGTAAACCCTTGTGAAGAACCTATAGAGAGAAACCTATAGTCTCAGCGGTATGAGATTTAGTGATTCACATAGATTCATTGATTTTTAAAAATCCATTGATTTTTAAAAATACTAGAACATAAAACAGCACATTGAATTATTTTCTTCAGTTGAAATATTCTTTTCTTTCACATTCCCAGGTAAACCACAAGACCTCACATCAAATTGTATATGATCTGAAAATCTTTCCCAAATATTTTTTTAAAATTGTTGAGCTGTTTTACAAAGTTTCTTGCAATGTATCAAATATATTGTACTTGAATTCACCCCTTCCACTGCTCTCCTTCATCCCCCTCCCCTGATTCCTGGAACAGTTTCAACAGGTATCATTTTTATTTATATACTTGTGTATACATTATTTGCACATACTCACCCTCCTACCCCTTTCTCCATCATCTCCTCCCACCCCAACCTATTTTGCCCTCCTGTTCTCTGATTTTGTAAAAGAAAAAACACAAAAGATAAAAAGAGAAATGTAATGTTTTGCTATACATTTGACATAAAGATAGGGAGTTGCCTTGTGTTGTTTCCCTTCATATATGTATTACAACCCCAACTGGTTCATCTCTCCCAGACCTCTTCACTCCTCCCTAGTCTCCTTCCCATGGTTAAGATTTCTATATTCATTCCTGTACAGTGAGCACATCAACCATGTTAAAGTTTTTGGTTTCCTTCGCTTACCCTATCTCTCCCACGCACAGCCTCCCAATAGTGTAAGCCATGTCCCATAGTATTGCTGCATTTGTTTTAGGTCTATAATCCACATGTAAGGGAGAACATGAGGCTTTTGGCCTTTTGAGCCTGGCTAACTTCACTTAAGTTGATGTTCTCTGGTTCTATCCATTTACCTGTGAAAAACAAAATTTCATTCTTTGTGGCTAAGTAAAATTCCATTGTGTATAAATACCACATTTTCTTAATCCATTCGTCAATAGTGGGGCATCCTGGCTGTTTCCATAGCTTAGCTATTGTGAATAGTGTTGCAATAAACATGGGTGTGCAGGTACCTTTGTAATAACCTGACTCACATTCCTTCGGGCATATCCCTAGGAGTGGTATTGCTGGATTCTATGGTAGTTCTATTTTTAGTTTTTTAAGGAACCTCCATATTGTTTTCCATGGTGATTGCACTAGTTTGCATTCCCACCAGCAGTGTATGAGGGTTCCTTTTTCCCTTGTATCCTTGCCAACATTTGTTGTTTGTGGTGATCATGATAGTAGCTATTCTAATAAGAGTAAAGTGGAATCTTAGTGTGGTTTTGATTTGTGTTTCCTTTATGGCCAAGGATAGTGAACATTTTTTTCATGTGTTTTTTAGCCATTTGGACTTCTTCCTTAGAAAAAGCTCTGTTCAGTTTAGTTGTCCATTTCTTTACTGGGTCATTGATTTTTGGGTAGAATTTAGTTTTTTGAGCTCCTTGTATATTCTGGTTATTAGTCCCTTGTCTGATGTATAGCTAGCAAAGATTTTCTCCCATTTTGTAGGTGTTCTCTTCAATTTAGAGACCATTTCTTTTGTTGTGCAGAAACTGTTTAATTTTAGGCAACTAAGAGTTGCTGAGCTGCTTGAGTTCTACTGAGGAAGTCCTTGCCTATGTCTATTGCTTCCAGTGTATTCCCTGCATTTTCCTGTACCAGCTTCAAGGTTTCAGGTCTGATATTAAGGTCCTTAATACACTTTGAGTTGATACTTGTACAGGGTGACAGGCATGGATCTTGTTTCAGTTTTCTGCAGGCAGATACTTTTCTCAGCAACATTTGTTGAAGAGGCTGTCTTCTCTCCATTGTATGTTTTTGGCACCTTTGTCAAAAAAAAGATGGGTGTAGTTGTGTGGATTCATATCCTGGTCTTCTATTCTGTTTCACTGATCTTCATCTCTGTTTTTGTGCCAGTACTATGCTGTTTTTATTGCTATGGCTCTGTAGTATAGTTTGAAGTCAGGTATTGTGATACTTCCAGTGTTGCTCTTTTTGCTGAGTATTGTCTTGGCTATTCACAGTCTTTTGTGTTTCCAAATGAACTTTAAGGTTGATTTTTCAATCTCTGTGATGAATGTCATTGGGATTTTGATGGGAATTGCGTTGAACATATAGATTGCTTTTGGCAGTACAGCCATTTCTACTGTGTTGATTCTGCCAATCCATGAGCATGGGAGATCCTTCCACCTTCTGTAGTCTTCTTTGATCTCTTTTCTTCAGTGGTTTGTAGTTTTCCTTATAGAGGTCATGCACATCCTTTTTTAGTTTATTCCCAGGTATTTGATTTTTTTTTAGGCTATTGTAAATGGAATCGTTTTCCTATATTCTTTCTCAATCTGTTCATTGTTGGTGAATAGAAAGGCTACTGATTTTTGTAAGTTGATTTTGTATTCTGCTACTTTGCTGAAGCTGTTTATGGTGTCTAGGAGTTTTTGGGTAGAGTTTTTTGGGTCTTTTAGGTATAAGATCATGTTATCTACATTTGTACATGGAAGCAATGCTAGGAATCTCTCTGTATAGCTACCCTTAGCTCACCTAGCAAAAACAGTTTGTCTTTCTTATTATGCTATGTCTTCTCTTCAACAAAATTAGAGATAAGGGCAGAACAGTTTCTGCCTGGAAGCAAGGGCAGGTGAGGAGGTGAGAGTGGGGGTGGGGGGCAGGAGGGAGAAATGACCCAAACAATGTATGCATATATGAATAAATGAATAATATATATTATAAGATATAATATATATTATAAGATATATATATATAAAGATCAGATAACATGGATAGTTTGACTTTATTTCTTTGTATTCCTTTTATTTCTTCTTCCTGTCTTATTGCTCTGGCTAGGAATTCCAGGAGTATGTTGAATAGGAGTGGGGAGAGTGAGTACCTTTTCTCATTCCTGACTTTAGGGGAAATGGTTTCAGTTTTTTTCCATTAAGTATAGTGTTGGCTATAAGTTTGTCATATATGGCTTTTATTATTTTGAGATACATTCCTTCTATTCCTTGTTTCATCAGAGCTTTTACCATGAAATGGTGTTGAATTTTATAGAAGGCTTTTTCTGCATCTATTGAGATAACCAAATGTTTTTTGTCTTTGCTTCTGTTATTGTGCTGTATTACATTTAATGCCAAATCCTCTATTTTGTTGCCTTATTTTTATATATAAGGACATTTAAGAATAGTGAGTTTAAGTGACTGTCCCTCTATCACACAGTGAGATAGTGGCACAACCATTTCTCAACTCCCTCTGTTGAGCTGTCTATCCAGTGTTCATCCCACTGCATCATCTCTTCTGATAAAGATATGTACTGTTATGGTAAACTCTTATTTTATAATATGACTAATTACTCAGCCAAAAAGTCCTATTTAAAATTAAAGAGCTGGAAGATATGGTGGCTAATACTTTAGGTTATGGAATTGCATAAGCCCTCACCTGAAGGTTTTGGCCCTTATTAGCTGTGCAACTTTGGGCAAGTTCTGAAGCCTTTAAGGCTTAGTCTCCTCATCTTTAAAATGGGCATGATACTAATATCTGTTTCAAAGGACCATAATTACCATCAAATGAGAAAATGCCTAATGAGCCAATAGCTGAGTTTGGTATGCCAAAAAAAGAAAAGCCCAGTAATGTGATTAAAGTACTCCATGAGTAATTGTTGATAGAATATTTTATTGTCTTATTCACATATGATTTTATTTTATTTTATTATTTGGACCACAATTCAAGTTTGTAAAATTCTCTGGTTGCTGTATTATTCTACCTAGCTTCTGAGCTATGAAATCAGGTTTACTTTAATATTATCATGGGGAGGAGTGAGCGCCTATTAGTTTCAAGAAACTAGAATAGAACACACACACATGAAAATAGTCACTGTACTATTTTAACAGTGATGCTGTTATAAACAGCAGTTCATTTCCTTTTTTAACTTAAAGAGATAACTGTGAGGGATTTCTTGAAAGGAGAAGGTTTTTCTTCAACAGAAAAGGAGATGATTAATAAGGACAGTCTGTCTGCAGAAGGACCATTCCCAGACACATGTTTAACTCAAGAGCATGTGAGAGTTGAGGTAGTGTGGCCCACTGTCAAGTGTGTATCTCTTGAGGGTTTCCTCTTATTCTTTTATTTTAGCCTCTATTTTCTGTTGTATTTGACTATGGTTCAATTTATTTCCTGAGCTGCTTAGGGCAGGGGGCAGTGACTAACTCCATTTGGTATTTCATCACATGGGTATTACAGAGATCTGTGCATTTTTCTTTGAACAGCTCCAGAACACAACAGTGGGGTGCCAGAAGAGAATACTTCTTCAAACTGTGTAACTAGAACATGCACATATCACTGGCCAGTTCAAAAAGAAACAAGTGTGTGTATACACGTGTGTGTATGCATACATATGTGTGTGTATCTTTTAGCAATCAACCATGTCTATTTCTCTGGTAAAGAAAAATTGAAGAGAAAGGGAAAGTTTAGACTATTTGATGTTCCATAAAACCAGATGAGAATGAACTGCTGTATTGCTGTTTAAACTAATTTTGGCTGAAACAAGTAAGACCTTAGTCTTTGTAGAGTATAATGCATTTAACAATATTGAATTTCTTTTCTACTGCCTGGAGTACTTTCCTTTGTCCAAGGACTTATGCTTCAGACATTCAGGAGTCAAACATAGGACACAGAATTGTTGTGGGAGCTTCAGAAAATTAGTACACTCTATGTTTACAATTTATTCAAATACTTATGCCAGCCACATGCCAGAAAGTTTCCAAATTAATTCTTCCCAAAGCATAATGAAACAATATATGTAACTTTCTTTCTTTTAAAATGGATAGCAATTTTTTCAGCTGAAAATCACATTTTCACTTCTAAGTAGGAAAATAGATTAAAATAATGCTAGTGTACTAATGATTTCCCTTGGAGAAGCTCAGGAGTGGAGTAGGTTGGTTGTTGTTACTTCCCCAAATTTATGACTGGATTAATGGATGTCTTCACTTAAAATGTTGTCCTCTCCTAAAACTGGGTTAATTCTATTGTTATTGTGAATTATTTTATATGTATTCATAAAAATAAGACTCAAGAAATTCTCTGGCATTGTCACTCATGTACTTGGATTCTTGGTAAGTCTCTGTATCTGATGTTTCTAGATGGGCCTTCTCAGAGATGTGCATTTGGTTTAATGACCCTATGTTAATGCTAATGGTTTATCTCTTTTATCTGGTAGATGTACAGAGACAGCCAATTTGTTTTCATTGTTACTGACTTCTTTCCACAGCCCCTGTCAAGTTCACTCAGTATCTTGCTAATAAGAAAGAAAAAACTTTGGTATTACAAGAAATGAATTCTAGCTACTTGGGAGGTAGAGATCAGGAGGATCATGGTTTGAAGCTAGCCCAGGCAAATAGTTCATGAGACCCTATCTCGAAAAACCCTACACAAAAATAGGGCTGGTGAAGGCCCTGAGTTCAAGCCCCAGTACCGCAAAAAAAAAAAAAGAAAGAAAGAAAAAGAAAAGAAATCGTAGTTGCCAATTCATGTGCAAAAGCAGCAAAATATGGATCAAAGAAGTAAGTTAATATTTACACAACAATATTTCCTACAGACATTAAAGTATTTGTTATTAATTGTCCACAAAATTTTGAAGACATTCATGTATTGGAACAACATACTATTGTTTGTATCTTTGAAGTTTTGTTGGGTGTTTTATTCCTTAGCTTGATACTCTCTAGGGAGAAATATTATTTGGTGGCTGCATGATTTGTTACTGGTTGCCATCCTTTGCATTTGGAGATGTTATTTTCATAGTCACATGATCCCTATTAAGGAGCATCTCTCATTCTGAACTGTGTGTATAAATATTTTTTATTTATTTCTAACTATAGTAATGGTGTATGTGAGGGGTTGATTTTGAGCCCTGTCTCAGATACACAATCTCTTGCTTATAAGCTCTTAATGGTGATTACATCCATTTAAGTTCATCATCTTTCAGGGAGCTCTAATCTCCCAGCAGCCTTGCCACTTACTAGATATAAGTCTGAATTGCACATATGAGGGTAACATTAGACATGCTAGAAAATGCTTGCAGTTCATTGCCACAGCAAGAAGACCATGCAGGCAGTACTTGGTTATTCAGGCAAATCTGCCATGAGGAAGAAGAACCCAGTCAGTAATTGAGGGGCAGGGGTAGGACTCCAACTTTGGTAGGAGTGCTGGTAAGAGAAAAATATAAAACAAGGATTAAAAGTCAGCCTTAAATACTACCTGGCTTGTATCAGGCCTGGTTCTGCCTGGAATAGCATTGTTTCTGAAATATGAATAAAGTAGTCCTATTTCTAAGAAAGGGTGCAGAAGAAAGAAATCAAGATCAACAAGTACTTGGTTCTATCATGCCTTATTCTTGCCTTATGGTTTCAGGTGTAAGCTTCCTTAATTGGTCCAGAAAGTAGGTATTAATATATACATTTATTTCCTTAGAGAGCTAAACATGGAATCAAAAAATTATAATTGTTTTGGTGCTTATATTTGGCAGAATATATCTATATGTATTTAATGATAAGATTTTCTGTCATTATCTCTTCTTGTTTTTAACCTTCCTGACAAAATCAGGATGCACTATAGGGGTTTTGAACTCTAAGTCTCCTGCTTGCTAGGTAGGTTCTCTACCACTTGAGCCATGTCCCCAGACACATCCCCTTCTCCTTCATCTCTTCTTCTTCTCCTTCATCTCTTCTTCTTCTTCTTTTCTTCCTCCTCTTCCTCTTTCTTCTTCCTCCCCTCACCTACCCTTCTCCCTCCTCCTCCTCCTCGTCCTGCTCTTTCTCCTCCTCTTCTTCTTTCCTTTACTTATTTTTTGATTAGGGACTGGCATTTTTGCCCAAGTTTGGCCTCAAACTGAAATTCTTCCAGTCTTCATCTTCTGAGTACCTGGGATTACAGGCATGAACCACTCCTCCCAGAAAAATAACTTTTTAGCTTTGGTGCTATTTGAATGTTTCTTTTTTAAAAATCAAATGTCTTTGTTTACCTAAGCCTTCTCAATTTTGTATAGATGAATTAATTTCCTGACTATGCAACTATCCAACTTTATCTCTTAAAATCTGCCTCTCTTCAGTACAGATAAAAAGCTTTATGAGTGAGCCAATGAATTAATAGATTAATATCTAGCACAGTGCTAAAAACATAGTATACGTCTAATTTAATGGGAAGTCACGGTTAGTAACATTGGTAACAGAAATTAATTTTCTCGAACATTTAATTTCTGAAATAAATGAGGAACCAATGATTTCATGGGGTCAGATACACAGAGAAGCTAAAAGGAGACTACCTAACACACAAATCAAATTGTTTTTCTCCAATAAATTCTAGACATTATAACAAGCTGTAATTTACCAACTGCATATTAGTTCTTAAAACATCGCCAAGTAAGGCTCCATTGATTGTCCAAAATAAAGGGTTAATCACTATTGTATAATTTTGCTAGCATAGCAGTGCATTTTGATGAGTATTTGTAGTAGCATTATAAAATAACTAAGCTATCACTGTGACTCATGATTCCTGACCGAGTTTCGTAATCTTCTCTTCCTAAAATGTGCTCAAAGCTTTGATATTTTATCAACTAAAAGCAGTTTTTCATGATCTTTAATTAGTAAATGATGAATTTCTGCTGCAAGAGGAATTTCGTATTTAAGTATTAAATAACAGTATGTGCTTTGCCAATGGACCACATAGTTGGGAAACAGTTATTTTAAAAAATGTTAATCACAAACACTAATAGGTAAGCCATCTTTCATTGTAGCTTGAAACAGTAATGTGATATGCCATTTAATTAAGTATTTGTTGAGCACCCATGTGTCAGGCACTTTATAGGAAAAAAATCCTAGTGCTAATGGAATTTACATTCTAGCAAAAGCAGGCAGTAAAATAATAAATAAGTAAATTACCTAAGATGTTAGAAAGTGACAAGTAGGCAGGATCTGGAAGCTGGTGTGGGAGGTAGGTATGCCATCTCATCGAGGGTAGTTCAAGATGGGAGCTCATGAAGGAGGGACATTTGAGTAAAGATTTGAAGAAAGTGAAAGAATAAGCTGTGTACCATTCACTGATGATTACTCTTGTAAATTTCCTTTGAACAACCCACACATGCCTAGGTAGATGATGTCATTCCCCTGACTAAACCCTCCAATGACTTCCTATGGCTTTAGCATATTGTGTCATCTCAATTTGTTCCATGATGATCCCTGTGATCTCACCCCCTCCTCAGTCTCCAGTCCCCTGCCTCTTTCTCTTGCTTGCTCTGATTCAGCTATACTGGATTTATTTTATTTTCCACTTGAGTACTAATGACTTTCTCATATTTTGATATTCCTCACAGGCATTTCTCCCTGCCTGCATTCCCTGGACTTTTACCTGACCAGCTAGCTGATTACTCCATTTTCATTCTTATTGCACAACATAGGTGCCTACCAAGTCCTTATTATAATCATAAGTAAATAGTGATTCATGTAATGATTTGTTTAATTTCTGTTTTTCTTGATAGATCATAAACTCACTAATGAGAGAGATGTCTGATATCTGCCTTGTTCATTACTATATCCCCAATAATTTGACACATGGTAGATTCTCAATATTTGTTACATGAATAAAGCATGTTACAAATGGGAAGAGATTTATGTAGCTGTACTGAAAGGAGAGAATGTGCTTAAGATTAGGCTGGAAAGATAAAAATTCAAAGTATTCATTCCCTATGGAAATTAATATTCTATGAAGTTAAGTGGCCAAGATTGAAAGCTCTCTTGGGTCTTCAGGCAACTCAGAGTGCATTCTTCTCATGAATATGTATGTATTTGACAGTGAGTCTTTTTAGGTCATGATTATAGCCTGGGCAGTGTAGCAATTAGGGCTCTTTCCCAAGCAGTCTGGTTTTCTCCCTTTCCAAGAATGTAGTCAGAATGCACTTCCCTGCCCTCTTGCAGTTTGGTGTGTGGTCATATGACTGGCTTATGAACTGAGTGGAATAGAATATGCACTTTTTGGAGAAAGCTTTAAGGAACACTACACAATTAACACCTTTCTCTTTGCCACAGTATCTGGCATGCTTTGCGTGACAACTGACCTGTTGTGGGTTAATAAGTGGGGACAACATGGAGATCCCAGCTATTCATTAAGGGTATATAGCATGACTGAGGAATTAACCTTTATTTAAGCTACTGAAGGTTTGGGTGCTTGGGTGCTTTGTTTTTTGCAGAATAATTTAACCCACCCTGATTGATGCAGAATTAGGTGGTTTAGAGGTCAGTTGTACAAAGAGATTGTCAAATGAGTAGTACTGAAATGGAGAGCTGAACTTACTGTCTCTCCTCCAAAAGCCATGTCTCCATAAGACCACTGATAGAAAGGAAAGCAGTTGTCCAAAGCAGAGCAGCTGACTATTCTGAACTCTCTCCCTTCCCTTGTTCCCTACAGCAATCAATCAACTGTTTCCCTAGTGGTTCCTGGATACTTTCCCTTCTGCATAGTTTCACTTCCCACCTGTCTCTGTTCTAAGGCTCTCACCATTTCTCTCTGGGTTGCCTCTTAGGTTTCCACTTTCACTCCTCCCAAATCCTGCTGCACTGTTTCTAAAGTGAATTTTCTAAAAGACAGCTCTGATTACACTCTTTTTCTATTTAAAACTCTTCCAAGGAATTCTCATTAACTTCAGGATGAAATCCAAATCCTCAGCAGAGTGTATGCACGAAGGACATTTGAGATCTTCAGGACCTGCCACTGTCCCTTCACAAGCTCCTTGGATGTCTGTCCTCCATATTCCCACATGCCGCCTTACTCGTACTCCCTATATTAGTGATCTTCACAATATCCAACAGCAGCGCTCTTCAGCTCTGTGTCAGCAGAACACGGGGCTTCAAGGATCACAGTGCCACACCACGGTGGCACCCCCACATCCCTGCAAGTCATTTTTAGTCACAACTTGCTTGACCTAGTGAGTAAGAGAGGCAGTGTACCATGCTAGTTAAGAAATTGCCAGGCATCTATTTCTACTCTCTAATTCATCTTCTTCCCCCCTTTTCCTTAATAAGATTAAATATTTGCATCTTTTATTTTTAATTGAACATTTTTAGTTTTGAAATGTTCATCTCTGCTATGTATACATATACATATGCATATAGATATACATATATATGAACCCCAAGTCCCTTTTCCTAGACTTTTGATCATTGTATGTTGGGTTCCACAAAGGACTTAGGAGCCTAAACAAAATAAGCCTCTCCCCCCCACCCCCTCGATACCTGGAAGAAACTATTTTGCCCTTATCTCTAATTTTGTTGAAGAGAGAGTATAAGCAATAATAGGAAGGAACAAGGGTTTTTGCTAGTTGAGATAAGGATAGCTATACAAGGAGTTGACTCACATTGATTTCCTGTGCATGTGTGTTACCTTCTAGGTTAATTCTTCTTGATCTCACCTTTTCTCTAGTTCCTGGTCCCCTCCTCCTATTGGCCTCTGTTGCTTTTAAGGTATCTGCTTTAGTTCCTCTGTGTTGAGGGCAACAAATGCTAGCTAATGTTTTAGGTGTCTTACCTATCCTCATACCTCCCTTGTGTGCTCTTGCTTTTATCATGTGATCAAAGTTCCATCACTTTGTTGTGTTTGCCCTTGATCTAATGTCCACATATGAGGGAAAACATAAGATTTTTGGTCTTTTGGGCCAGGCTAACCTCACTCAGAATGATGTTCTCCAATTCCATCCATTTACCAGCAAATGATAACATTTCGTTCTTCTTCATGGCTGCATAAAATTACATTGTGTATAGATACCACAATTTCTTGATCCATTCATCAGTAGTGGAGCATCCTGGCTGCTTCCATAACTTGGCTATTGTGAATAGTGCTGCAATAAACATGGGTGTGCAGGTGCCTCTGGAGTAACCTGTGTCACATTCTTTTGGGTATATCCCCAAAAGTGGTATTGCTGGATCATATGGTAGATCAATGTTTAGCTTTTTAAGTAGCCTCTAAATTTTATTCCACAGTGGTTGTACTAGTTTACATTCCCACCAACAGTGTAAGAGGGTTCCTTTTCCCCCGCATCCTCACCAACACCTGTTGTTGGTGGTGTTGCTAATGATGGCTATTCTAACAGGGGTGAGGTGGAATCTTAGTGTGGTTTTAATTTGCATTTCCTTTATTGCTAGAGATGGTGAGCATTTTTTCATGTGTTCTTTGGCCATTTGAATTTCTTCTTTTGAGAAAGTTCTGTTTAGTTCACTTGCCCATTTCTTTATTGGTTGGTTAGTTTTGGGAGAATTTAGTTTTTTAAGTTCCCTGTATATTCCAGTTATCAGTCCTTTGTCTGATGTATAGCTGGCAAATATTTTCTCCTACTCTGTGGGTGTTCTCTTCAGTTTAGAGACCATTTTTGTTATGCAGTTTTAAAGATTTGCTAGTGAAATGATCCAACCCACAGGGACATTGGCCACACTCACTCCTAAAAGAGTCTTCCATTTTCTCCCTCACTGTTCTCTTCTCCCCTTTCACCTGCACTGTCCTTCCCCTTGGCCATCCAGCTCAGCAAGGTCCACATTTCCAGTCCCTCAGCTTGGACTTAGAGTCCCCTCTTATTGAGCTGCTAAAAGGTAATTTGCTCTGTGTCCTGGCATAGCCCTGGAACCTCTATTGGTGAACTGCACTGTGATAGTTCACAGCCTAGCCTCAGCCTTAATGGGCTGGACTAGACTTTCCTTCATGAGGGAAGCCATACTTCTAAGGCAAGAAAGAGGAAGAAGAATGGATCTAGGATTATCCCTAAATCATCCACAAAGTCCTGAAGGAAAAAAGTAACTTCCTTATATGTCACACACCTACAATACATATAACAATGACACTTTTAAAGCATATCAGGCTACCTTATCTTAAGATAAGATATAAAATGAAGTCAGTCCCTGTCCTTCACCTGACGGGAGATGCAAAGGTGGGAGAATGATGAAAGACATGATCTCCAAGAAGAAAAGCCAGTCTGGTCAAACAACATGAAGGAGTCTGGAAGTTTCCTTGAACTCTATGGCTCTTAGACACTTGTCACTACTTACTTCTGCCTCTGCCTCAAGGCCAGACTCTCCAGAGGTGGGGAGTGGGGTTGTAGGGGTTCTCAATGAAACCATGTGGAGGGAGTCACAAAACTTGTGTTGGGGAGAAGTGGTTCAATCCCCTCTCCTCAGAAGTGTGCTGAGTCTACCATATGATAATTTGTGGACTTCTCCTGTAGCCCCTCAGAAGCATAAAGTTGATTTATTCTGTCTTATTATTTGAAGTGAATTGATGTGTTCTTTGAAGCAGAGTGCACACTTCTCTCCTTATAAATAAGAAAGGAATGTTAGCTTGAAAGAGAGGATTATATAAGAAATAACTTTCTAACAATAAGACTTACAAGAATGGAACAATAATCTCTTAGTAGGTCAGAGAGAAAAAAAATCAGTAATTAGGTAGAATTGAAAGCAAATATGGAAGCTTTTTTTAAAGAGAAGTGTTTGCTTAACATTTTAATAGCTTAAACTGAGAACTTGCAATGGGTCATCTGATTGTCTGAAAGTCTCAAGGTCTATGTTTTGATATATTATAAAGATTAGATAATACATGCATAGGCAGCCTACCCTCTTTCCTAGCTTTTACTAGAGAAGTCATAATGTCATAATGACTAGTGACTCCTAATTGCTTGCACTATTTAAATCTGAAATCTTTTTATTAGGATGCCTCTCCTCAGATATTCTTGGGAGTCACTGGGGAATATTTGCACACCCCTGTAACACATTCTGGGGATCAATGTACTCCAGAATTCTCCACATCACCTTTGGCCATTTCTAGTGATGCCTGACATTATTTACCCTGGTTTGATTTGCCCCAAGTATAGACACACCCTTTCTCTTAATCCCTTTAAATCGCAGCAAGGTGAAGGATAATGATGCTTTCCTGAATGTTTGAGAAACAATAAGATCTGGACCTTCATGATTTATACCCTGGACATTTTAACCCATTTTGGGGGGGTCGGCCTCCCTCCCTGTGCCTGGAGGACAGTCCATGAGTCCAGCCATGGAGAAATCTCCATGTCTTAAGCCCAATATCTCAGAAAAGTTCTTTTCTTTCTCAAGGCCCAGGCTCACCAGTTATTACCTATGCTAGACTGATGTTGGAAATATCCATTGCTTCAGCAAAAGAAAGAGGGCATGGGCTGACAATCAAGGCTCAGATGATACAATCTCAATAGGTGAAATTGTATTTCCTAAATTTGGGGTAATTAGTTACATTTTAAGATGTGAAGGGCACTAATATTTGGTGTACATCCATATTCTGTGAAAACAATTCTCTAAAATTGGAAAAAGGTACAATTCAACTACAAATGCACCTTCTGCATTTTTATATGTCACAATAGAAGAACTCATTCTGCAGCTGCTTCATTCAGATTAGTAGAGACTCACAATTTTCTTCAAAAACAATAGTAGGTACTTTTATGCAACTAAAAGTTCTATGCTGGTGAATTTTCCAAAACGAAGGGAATTTGTTCCAAAACTTAATTAATATTTCCAACTCCAGGAACTAAAACATTCAGCAACAGCTACTGATAGCTCCTTTGCTGAAAATAATAATAGTTATTGTTATGATTCTGTCCAGGGAACCACACTAAGTTATAGTTAATATCCACCATTAATTCAGGTTAGTATATGGGAGCACAGAACAAAGATGAAGTATTAAAAAGTAATAACCCAGAGAAATAAATTGATATTTCTAAGCATATATCCTGTGAGAGTGTGTGTGTTTTAGTGCAGGCCCCATTCTATTTTCACAACAGCATTGTGTTTTCAGAATACACATTTACACAAATAGAATTATGCTCTAATTCTAGTCATTTGTGAAAATATAGATCTTAAAGCTGCAGAGGTGATTTGAACAATTATGAAGAAATGAAATAAGTGAAAAATTAGTAGTGATAACATTTTAAACATGAAGTTCTTTAAACTACATAAATTGTAACTGTTTCTTATTTAAAATTTTTTTAAGATGATAGGAAAGTCAAAAGTAGTTGCCTATTATAAAACAATTGTGACCAAGGTGTAACTGTGACAGATGTATGCTTATCATTCACAAGCCTTGAGTCCACAACACCCCCCCACCAAAAAATCAAAATATGAGAAAGAAAAAATAAGAAAAATACCCATCAATAAGTTTACCACCCAGGGATTATTCATTGTTATTTTGCTGCCTTTCCTTCCAGTACATTTTACTAATAATTAAAAAATAGTTGTGATCATACGCTGTTCTAATTTCCTGTTGTTTTTGAAATAAAAGTAGTGTCCTGAATCATTAAAACAGATCTATATGTGAAATATATATGAATAGATAAGTAAATAGATGAAAAAATAGTATTATTTTTGAGTGGCTCATGATGGCCTTTTTAGTTTCTAAGGTTAGTAGAAGTCATGTTAGTATAGATTAATATGAAACAAATAATTTTGTCAGAACTGAAAATTTTATTATAATCCAAACTAACTTACCATATCATAAGCAGACTTGACCTTTCCGTAATCATAAAAGACTAAGTAGTAGGTATGGGTTTGCCTCTGGTCTGAGTGAGCCCCTTGAGTTATACCTTTTGTAAACTGGTGAAGATCGTCATGAGTCTTGCAACAGCTTCTACTGATGGCAGACCTGAGAGGTTCAATTCTAACGACAACTGATTGTGCCATCTGGTCCCAAAGTAGATACAGATCAAAATTCTTCACATCCTTCTATGTACAAAACTGTGTCCGAGATGTTGTACTTACAGTAAACAAGTAGATATGGTCCTGCCCTTGTGGTGCTTCTAGTCTAACCTGAGCTTGCTAACCAGAATTTATTCAGATGTTTTTGTGCAGTGTTAAATCATTGGAGTGAGTTTTACCAATCATTAAACATGGCCTTACCAAGCATTAAACATCTAGTACACTTGTAGAGGTTAAAAAGTGATATTCTAGTTCTTTAAAATGTTTCTAATGAGGGTATGTCTATTTGATGATCTGGCATATGTCATTTCTCAAACCTTGCAAAATAAAGAGTGCCTTTTATAGATGAGTTAGAGAAAAAAAGCATATACTTACCTTGTTTAAGAGCAGAGGATGAATTCAGGTGTCTATCAGTAACTTGTCAAAAATATATTGCAGAGGCTAGGTGTGGTGGTGTATGCCTGAATCCCAGTTACTCAGGAGACAGAGGTAGGAGGATCTTGATCTGACGCTAACTCAAGCAAAAGTATGAGCCCCTATCTGAAAAACAAACAAGAAAAGAAAAAGTGGCTCAAGTGGTAGATCACTTGCTTAGCAAGCCTAGGGCCCTGAGTTCTATCCCCAATACTGACAGATAGAAAGAAAGAAAGATAGATAGATAGATACTGCATAAAATGTATTCTTCATAGAGTTTTTAATCTGAATATTGTATACTAGACAATGAATTTTATATACAAAAAGATCAAGTAGATGGAGTTCTTTTCTATTAAAGAAAAAGTCATCTATTTCAAGACAGATAATTCCTTCATCTTAAAAGCAGTGCTTTAGATGGATTTCATTGCCACACAAAATAACAATGTACATTTATTATTCTAATCTAAAGAATATGACAGTCACTTCAGGTAAGTTGGTTTTGGGTAAGCAATAAGGTCAGTGACTTATGAAAGAAAAGTAACAGAGAAGGGAAAACAAATAGAGGCCAAATGTACACTTCTGGACGTATATTTATATATCCAACACCTGCTACTGGGATTGTTGGAGATCTCATTCCACACATGCTAAACTAAAAGCAACCATTTTGTCACGTGTGCATTTGAATTGTTGGGGCATTAGGTAATATTCTGTTGTCCACATGCCTCTACACTCTAAGATTCCTGAGAGTGTGAAATGTCACTAACGATGATGTGCACACATGTGATAATTCTGTTAGCATACAGCCAAGAGCAAATGTGTTTTATTCAGTTGTTTGGATAGTCACAGGGCAAAATTTCCTCATCACTGCAACATGGGGATTTAACATTTTCCATTGTACTTACCACTCTGTTAAATATACAAGTAAAACCATTAATCTTTTCTAAATGGCCACAAGTACATTATTCAGTACTTGTTATTCTATTGCTTTGCTTGATGCCTGTGTTAAAATAAATTATCATGAAGTAAAAATGTTAGCACACTTACACTGTCTCTTTAGCTGAGTGTTCAAAAGTGCTAGTTGCCCATTTATAAAGCATTGCAGAGGTAGCCATGGAGGTTGCAAGTTTATTTTTATGAATACAATGTCTATGATTTGATTTTGAGCAAAAAAATGAACCAGATATCACATAATACATGAACAAAATAGTATTTGATAATTAAAACTGAAAATGTAGATTTTAACATGCTACTTTTGAGGATATGTTGAAGTCAAAGGATGCCTTTCATACCAAGAAATGGTTGTCCATTTAATGTTGCCAAAGAAACCACTACATTAAGGAAAATGAGCACCAGCATTCTCATGTTGCACCTTCCAGTATTCAGTGGGAATAATTATTGGATTTCCCAATTACAAAGTGCTTATTCTTTTCAGTCTTGCTTACAGAAATGAGAGATTACTAGGCTAATAAAGTAAACATCTCCCTAAGGGCATATAAACTTAGCTATGGAACACTGGAAGAAAATATCCTGAGAGCTTGCTAAGGGGAAGCCCTAATTTAAAGTTGTGTGTATGTGTTCAACTAAGAAACGCCCATAGCACTGGGAAAATATGAATTTCATAAAGGAGGTAAAGAAGGTTTTCATTTCTGTTTTGCTCCCTGTTGCTAGGGTTAACATTGGACAGGGTGGAATTTTTCATGTGCATTTTTTACGTGCAGTCATTTTAGGACTTTTGTTTTCAGATCATGGCTATCAAAGAAACTTTTTAAAAATCTGAACCATTGATAATTTATTTTGTGGTACAAAATAATATCTGAGGCAGAAGTTGAATTCTGCAAATGATTACAACAGTGAACTCTTAGTTAAATGTACATGAAACTTTGTACTTCCAGTTCATGTGAAATTGACTTAAAGAGGTCAGTGAAGCTATAGGAGAGAAGGAAGAAATCCCCTATGGTAGAATGGAACAAGATGTATGTTTATAAACAACCTATATAGGCAGTTTAATTGTGAAAGCAACACAATTGTTTGCTATGAAAACAGTTTCCACTGTACTCTTAAAATAATTTCTAAACATTTCTTAATGACTGTAAAAAATTCTGTCTACTCACCTTATAATACTTATTGGAAAGCTGTTTTCATGCAAATCTAGTGATCAAGAAACATCTGATGAGTAGAATAAAGTCAAGTCAATTCTACCCTCTGAAATATATCTGGTTCTCCTGAGAAAATTTACCAACTCAGGAACTTTCAGAAACTATAAAAACCCTACGTGACTATCAAGGTGAAATGAAGACTAATGGCCACTTAGAGATATCTAACATCAATTTTACAACTTCTGAATGTGGAAGAGAAACACAATTAAGGTAAAAATGAAACATACATCACAAAATCTGTAGAGACATTATTTCCTTTCTTAATATGAAAAATATTGTTATATTAGGCAAATCTATATACTTGGATTTCAGCAAGGCATTTTCCAAAGTCTCTATGGCAACATAGTAGACAAGATCTCATTGTTTTTAATGAGAGGAGATCTTGAATGCATGTATGTTAACAATCCTGCATTTGATGATAATTTTGAGTTAGAAAATTGAATGAAAACACAAGAAACATTCGTACCAAGTCTTAGATGATAAATTAGTTGATGTGAATATACTGATGAAGAGAATCCATGTTCACACAAATCCTGAGTCAAAACTGATGGGATTAAACTTTAAAGGAAGAGTGTCCCTTGCCTTTCAGTCTCAATGTCTTCCAGAGTTTGACAACTTTCTAAAGTTTGAAATGAAAATAAATCATGAAGAAAAAGACCAATAGATTCTCTCAGTCCTTTAAGGCAGACTAGTATCTTTACAGACAACCAGTAGACAGTAAGCCAAGAAGTGGCTTACGATGCTGAAGTTGGGGCATCGGCCTGTATCTGTACTGTGCTTTGGAGGGTGGGAGACTGCATAAACACTCCAAGGACACCATTGTCTCTCCGTGTAAAGCAGTGTAAGATCATGACAGTGTAAGGTCCAGGTTAAAGGTACATTTTGTTACCATTAAGTGTTCTGTCTGACAGTTGAGATGAGGCAGTGGGAGTTTCTAAGGAAAAAGGAGGGTTTGCCTTGCAGTTTCCGGGTAGCCTGTTTGAGATGTACAAGCCGTCTGGTGGGAGGAGCAGCACAAACATCAGTGATGGTGGTGGGCAGAAGCTATGGAGAATAAATGAAATGGGGATAAAATGGAACTGAGTCCTAGCAGGGATATGGAATTACTTCTTGGAAACAAAGGTGAAATTTTCACTATCGGAATTGCCTGGGGAGATGGGGAGTCAATGGATGTGAGGATGCTTGGGGCCCACTTTGGGTTTCAGAAGCCAGGTTGGGAAAATGAACATGAAAACCAACTACCTTGCTGGCATTGATTTAGATACTGAAACTATTTAAAAATTTTAACACAACTAACACTAAACTATAAAAATAAAAGGTCTATAAAAGCAAAATAATTACTATTTGGTGAATTACAACAAATATTATTAAAATATAAAATAGGGGCTGGGTATACTGGCCCACAACTATAATCCCAGGTACGCAGGAGGTGGAAGCAGGAGGATCACAGTCCACGGCCAGTCCAGGCAAAAGCACAAGACCCTATCTGAAAGACAAAGCAAAAAAAAAAGGGCTGGGGGCATGGCTCAGTTGGTAGAGCACCTGAGATCAAACACAGTACTGCCAATAAATAAATAAATTATGCTTTCATTATTATATATTGCCACATATATTATAATATCCTTATTTGATACATATAAATGTTTTATATATATATTAATAATAATCGGTGACATGCATCTTAAATAACAAGATACCATTATAATAGCAATATCACTGTGGACAAAAGTGAATCAACATGTTTTGCTATTTCTTTATAAATCTTTATTCTTTATGCTAGGTACACTTTTAGGTAGTTTCATTTAGACAAATGAAGACCTCATCCTTCCCTTAAAAACTTCACAGTCTAGGTGAGAGACAAACATGTAGATATTGATCATGAGACAGTGTAATTAATGTACATCTTATTCATGGTCTCTTACTCAGGCACATGTAAAAAGGCTACAGGAACACACTGCAGAGGTGTTTTTTACCCTGCCTGGGGGAAGAGAGGAGAAAGTTACCGAGGAGGTAATTCATGACAAATTATAACACACGCATGCATAGTACCACTAGATACTTAGCATGAGGTAGAGAAGGATTATAATTGCTCTTCATTTTCTAATATTAAGAAGTTTAAACCCAGTATTTTGTTTAAGTCCACACCTTGACCTGAGGGAAACAAATGTTTTTAAATGCTTGGAGAATAGTCTGCAGGATTATCATTCCTGAAGAGTTAAGCAAAACATAGCACAAGTACTTCCTTCCATTTTGGAAACACTTTGGCAATAGTATTCCAAAGGGATTCATTTAACCTTATAATCCTAGGAGTTTATTCAAAGGAAATAAGTGGATTATAAATGATAACAAAAACTAAAAATAAACTGTAATATATCAAGTTGATAGAAAATTTTGCAAAAGAGTTTTAAAAGATTAAAAATTTGGGACCCATGTAAGAAATATAGAAGCACTTAAGACATAATGTGATAAAATAATTTAAAATGCTTATGATTACTACTAAGCATATGACAAAGACTTAAGGGAAAAATTTAAATAGCTGCCTTGACATGTTCAGCTTAGCAGAATTTAAGTATTTTTCTATGATTCTATTTTTGATAACTAAATTTACTATAATATAAAAAAAATTTCATGTAGATCCAAATAAATAAAGAGTGTGTTGAAGAGATTAGCCTGACAACACATCAGATTAAAAGGCCCAGGGAGTTTAATCAGCTATGAACTCAGAATGAAACAATTTGACATCATTAACAAAACAGCAAAGTCGGTATTAAGTAACAAAAGTGCAGGAAGGATTTAAAATAGGAAAGTGGTAGCTCCATCAACTGCAAATGGTCAGGCTCTAAAACTTACTTTGTTCAGGAAGCCACATTTTAAGAGGGATATAAGCATACTAGGGGATATTCAGAACAGTGAGGGAATGAATTTGAAGAACGTGCTCAAGTTTACTGTAGAAAGGATAAACAAGGTAAGCGTGGGAGGATGCCATAGTTGCTTCCGATGTTTTAAGTGCTATCTTGGAGAAGACAGAATAGACTTTGTGTAAAACCAGGAGTCCCAATCAGTGGACATTAGGTGAAGGCAAATCTAGTATTATTAGAATTAAGGTCATTTATAGTACACTTTAATACTATTCAAAACAAAATGGTTTGTCATGAAAGATAAGGAATTCCTGAGAGTTGGACTGGCCTTACCCAGATGCTGTATACAACCTGTTGGGGATAAGGAAGGGCACAAGAGTTTGGAATAAATGTATGTTAACATCTATTCCAAATCTGGCAGTAAACAATTAAAATTTTCTTCTCCAGAAATCCCCTATTTGGCATGCTTTCCTGAAACCTTTAAAATCTACTTATCACTTCTCTTTTATGCTGTATTTAGGATTAACTGGACTTTTACGATTAGTAAAGATAAAGCGTTTGGTAGGACATTGGAACGAGAGCTGAATTGAAGAAAGCTGATGTTTAAGGATGAAAGGGACAATTTGGAGAAGGTGTTAATATCAAATTTTTTAGTAATGAACAGTTGGATGAAGAACAGAAAACTTGTACTACAGTAACTACTCCAGTTTTGACATTTTGCAATGAGGGACAATTTTATTAAACTTAATTCCAGTAAGAATTAAATCCATTTAAATCCTCAGAAGGAATGTTTCAAGGAACACTTCATAACCAAGAGAAATAGCTATGGGCTCGTGTAATTTCTGAACTTTGAGAATTAAAGATATACTTAAGATATATTTTAAAGTGGATTCTTTTTACTTGTGGAAAGTTAATTTCTGAACAAGGAATTTCCGTGATTAATTATTAAATGCCTGTCTCCCCAAAATCTCTAATGAAAATAGCATATTTATTGCTTCTTGCTTCAATGATTTTCATAGGACACTACTATTTTCTTTGGAGTGCTAGGATAAACAGAGTCAAAGACTCAGACTATTATTGTAGACAGTGAGGGTTTTTGTTTTAACTGAATGATTTATGGCAGACTACAAGGACATAATTCAGCCAAAAAGAATGCTCTGAATCTCTTTGGTTTGTCTTTTCATGACCCTTGAAGTATTGCAGAGTGTAACTGCTGAAGGATGGCTAACATTTTAGAAGTTTCTTCTTATAATAGCTCTCTTTAATCTATTGGAATTTAGGAGTTTTGTTTTAATGTGGAATTTAAGAAGAGTTTTTGGTATCTATTTTTAAAGATCTTTAGAAGTATATAAATACTCTGTTTAGTTCTTCTTTTTTCTTTTGCAGTACTAGGGATTAAACTCAGAGCCTCCTGTTTTGCTGGGCAAGTGCTCTACCACTTTAGGCAAGACCCCCTCCCACTCCAGCCCTTTTGCTTTTAGTTTGTTTTTCAGGTAGGGTGTCATGCTAACTTTGCCTAGCTGGTCTTGAATCACTATCCTCCTGTCTCTAACTCCTGAGGGGCTGGGATTATAGAGTGTACCACCACATCCAGACCATGTTTAGTTTTTTAAGGATGCTGTAGTAACCTAGTTCAATTGAAGACAGTTTATTGTGTGGCAAATTGATTCTGGGTTCCAAAAGGGATGACCTATGAATCACACATTTCATTTCACAGTTTAGCTATGCCCTTCTTGCCTAAGAAGATGTTGTTTGTTTTCTTGTGGGATGAGCTGTTGCTATTGTAGCATCAGGAATTTTTTTAACTTTGAAACTTTGATTTAGCTTAAGTTTATGACCTCTATTTTGAAAGAAAATAGATACATATGCAGGTATATATTTTTTGTAATTTCAAGAGACAGTTCAGAAATTATTTCATTTTGCAAACATTTACTTGTGGCAAATCTAAGAACATGTGTGTGTGTGTGTGTGTGTGTGTGTGTGTGTGTGTGTTTGGCTGTACTGGGGTTTGAACTCACAGCCTCACTAAGCAAGCACTCTAGCTCTCTACCACTTGAGCAATGTTCTCATCCCTTTTTGTTTTTAGTTACTTTTTGCCTGGGGCCAGCTTCATTTCATGATCTTTACACCTCTATCTCTGAATAGCTGGGATTACAGGTGTGTGCCCCCATGGCCAGCTGCAAATATTTATATTTTAAATGTATTTTTCCTTGGTTATTGGTAGGCTGAGTGACATTTATTTTGAAGATCTCAGCAATAAGTAAATTAAAATCAGTTGTTATTTATGTTCAGCCACATAGCATGCTGATACCTGTAAATATTTGAAAGTTTCCACTCCTGAATAAACACAGAGCCAAATAAAACAATTCTACAGGTTCCTATCTTTATCATATTAGGTTTTAGTGCTTCATTTGGAATAAAATTTAAATGGATTAAATATGAATATAATAGCTTATTTGTTCATTAGAGTGCTGTAGTTCCTCTTAAATAATTAGCACTCAGAACAGATGCTTTATCATTAACAAAACACAAGGTAGGGAAAATAGAGCTTAACAATAACGAGAAGTGAGTCCTTTCTTCAAAACTTAGAAGCAGGTGTCCCTAGCATGCACAAATACACACAAATGCACACCCACACATGCTTTCCATCAACAACTGCTGCTCTGCCCTGCAGACCAGTTCTGTTCTTGGCTGCTGGCCATGTGTTTCTGGCCTTGGGCCTTGACAGTGTCCTTAAAAAAGGAAACAGATGACTGAAGGAAAACGGTCCAAGAAGATGTAGGTCTGCATTATCAAAATAACCAGAAATCTCAGAGAGAGAAATGCACTTACATCTTACAGAGCCTGAAGTGCATTCAGGGCAAACTTTGATGGCAAGAAACAAAGATTGACATTAATTATAGAAAAGACCATGCAGGACTGAAGAGAATTATCACATCATGTCAATATTGCTTCATCCTGTATACATTCTAGGAATTTTAATTCAGTATTATTGATTAATATTGATCATGTTTGAGTACTGGGGGGTGAAATACTCCTGAAGACATTTGAGTAACAAAGTTTACTGAGAGATAGAGAAAGGATCTGATTAAATGGAAATTCACATAATCCATATTCCTGTTGAGAAGTCTAAGTGATGATATCAATTCTTACCAAATAAATTTTACAAATTTAAAAATTAAGAAAATTAATACATGTGAATGGAATCTTAATGATATTTGGAGGAATATACACCAAAATTATTATAGATGAACAAAGAAATAACACATGACAGAATTAACTGAGGAAGATTTATTTCCACTTGTTTTGAATACATAGAAATTCTAGATAAAATGTAATACAAAAGGGAAATAGATAGCTAAAGGATAAAGGGAAAAAATGAAACAGAAAACAAAAACCTCCCATTCAAAATGAGCCTGCAAACTAAAATTCAATTACATATGACTAAACTTTCACAGTTTGTAAAGAAATTTAATCTCAGAAAGCTGCCTGTGATGGCTAATTTGATGTGCAAACTTGTCTGGGCTAAAGGATGCCAAAATACCTGGTTAAACATTATTTCTGGATATGCCTATGATGGGGTTTCTGGAAGAGAGTAGGATGTTAGTGCTTCTGGTCTAACATCAGATTCAGAAAGAGGAAGGAGGAATCAGATTCAGAAAGAATCACACCACTGACTTTCTTGGTTCTTCAGCTTGCAAGCATCAGATTGTGGAAATTCTCAGCCTTCACAATTTTGTGGAACTTCTCAGTTTTCATAGTTTTGTGGGCCAATTCCCATAATTGATTAATCTCTCTCTCTCTCTCTCTACATATATATATATATATATATATATATATATATATATATATATATATATATAAACATCTGTGTGTCTGTGTGTATCTGTATGTATGTCTTTATATATGTGTGTCTGTGTGGGTATGGTGTATATGCACATATACCCTATTGGTTGTGTGTCTCTGGAGAACTCTAAGACACCTGACAAAAAAGCAATGGAACATGGATGTCCTCAGATGAAAATGCTATTACAGAGCAATAGGACAAAAACTTCAAAATAAATACAGAGAATGCTCAAAGAGCTAAATTAAGAAGTCAAAATAACAGAACGTGATATAAAAGGCAAAATAAAGAGCCAAAGACATAAAAAAACAAGCATTTAGAAGTCTCAAAAATGAAAGTAATTGAAATTAGAAAATTAAAAAGTAAGACATCTGAAAGAGTAGTTGAGACATGGAGAATAGGCATTAAAGCACTAATATATCTAATGGAAGTGCCAAAAGAATGAACAAAAGAAAAATAATATTTGAAGAAATAATAGCTGAACTAAAGATATGAATTCTTATAACTAAATTAAATTATGAATATTAAGCAGGATAAATAGATTCAAACCAAGATGTGTTATGGTAAAACTGCAGAGAAAAAATAAAATGGAAATTACATTGAAAGGAAGAACTTTGAAACCGATGAAAAACTTTTCACTGGGACATATGGATGCAAGAAAACAACAGCATAATGTCTTTAAAGGCTGAAGGAGCTCACATGCCAAATTAAAATTTTAGGTGGCTAAGGTATTATGCAAAAGTGGGTAAGAACTAAAATAAGAGAATAAAATATACTGAGAAAAAAGAGACATTCTAAGTTATAAAAGTATTAAGAACACTGAGTGGAGTCCAAGAAATAATTATAAACTCAGAAAATAATAGAAAAAGGCAGTAAATATCATTATTTAAAATAATTAGCAATTTTTGTGTTAAAAAAGGACAAATAAAACTATAGACAGCTCTAATAAGATTGTAGGTAAAGAAGCAGCATAGATAAATTGCAATAAAGGAAGATAAAAATACTGAAAAAGTAGACTGCTAAAAACACACACACACATGTACAAATATTAAGAGTAGTCAGAAAAACAGTAGAAACACAATATATAGCTTCCAAATCATCAGAAGAAGGAAAAGAGGGGATGTGAAAATATTCATTAAAAAAAGCATTAAAAGAGGGGGGTAGGAAGGTAAATAAAAGACTAATGAAAACACGGTCCCATATAAGATGCATAAATTAGTCCAAATATATCAATGATTAAAACAAATACTCTATAGATAAAGTTCATAAATTAAAGGAAAATTATCTAATTTTTTTTAAATCAAGTAATACATTGCTTTCAAGATACACAATTTAAACAAAAACACATAGAGAAGGTAAAAAATCAAAGGCTAGGAAAGATAAGTACACTGTATCAATGCTGCAAATAGAATCCAAGACAAAAGTGCTGAAGGCATCAAGAGAAGTGAAATTAGTGCTAGGAAAATAGTCCAGTGGTAGAGCACTTACCTAGTATGTGTGAGGTCCTGGATTGGATCCTCAGTACAGAAAAGAAAGAAAGAAAATCCATGATGAATATAAATCATAAACTTCTAAGCACTTGACAACATGGCCTTAAAATACATAAAGCAAAAATCTCAGAAAATAATAAGCAAATATGACAAGTCCACAATCATAGTGGGTAATTTAACAAAAATCCATAGATTTATCAGACAAAATTAGTAAGGGTATAGAATATCTTAACAATGAAATAACAAGCCTGTGTAATGGATAGATAGATAGATAGATAGATAAAACTCTGCACCTTCAATCTGCAAATATACATTCTTTTCAAGCCTACATATTTAAAATTTACTAAGCAAGAAGGAATTCTAGTAATTCCAAAAATCAGTACAATGTGCATAATTTCTCTTACTCTGACAGAATATAAAAAATTAACAATTGAAAAGTCAAAACAGTTGAAGATAGGAAAATTTCAAAACAGAGTGAGAGTTGCCAATCATGTATGTGAACATACCATAGAGCCACAATAATAAAAACAGTTTTGTCCACTGAAGAATATACAGCTCAGAAACAGAAATTATAAATCAAATATATAGAATTTCATATAAATATGGCATAATAATTGAGTAGAAAGTGAGATTATTGAGTAAATTATGCTGAAGCAATTATTTCATAATTTGGAAAAATTCTTCTACACACTCATATTACACACCAAAGTCAATCCCAAATGGACTAAATAGTTGCATATGAAAGTTGGGGCAGAAGTAACTATATGATAACAGAAATATCATATCTCTGGGTAAGAGTTTATTTCCTATGCCAAAAGTAAACAAAATATTTAGTAAGCAAATAATAAATTTGACTACATGAAAGTTTTCTTAAAAATCCTCTGTACATTAAAACATCTACAATTAGAAAACAGTAAGGAGGTATCTCAAAACCTACCATATAATCCAGAAATTCTACTATTGTGTATATATTTAAATGAAATGTAATCAGCATGTTGAAGAGATTTCTGTTGTCCCGTGTTTATTGCAGCAGCATTCACAATAGCCAAGACATAGAATTAACTCAAATGTCCAGCCATGGATGAATGTATAAAGAAAATGTAGCATATATACACAATTGAATAGTATTTGAGCACAAAAAGGAATGAGATCCTGACATTTGCAAAAACATGGATGGGGATAGAGATCATTATATTAAGTGAAATAAGACAGGTAAGAAAGACAAACATTGCATGTTCTCACTCACATGTGGAATCTAAAAGTTGATTTCACAGAAATGGAGAGTAGAATAGTGGTTACCACAGGCTGCTAAAGTGGGGTGGGGGCGGGGAATTTGTAGAATGGTTAGTCAGATGATACAAAATTATGATTAGGAGGAATAAGTATAAGAGATATATTAGACAATGTGGTTTTTATAGCTAATGATATACATTTATATTCTTGAAGAATGTTGAGTTCTTACCATAAGAACTATGTACTACAGTTATGAGGTGTATACTAAAGACTATATAGCTCAAATAACTATGTAAGGTAACAAATAACGTTAATTAGCTAGATTTAGCCACTTCTCAATGTATATATACTTTTAAATATCACTTAATCAATGATACATCAATATATCCCATTAACCGTAGAAACCATGCTGTGTAATAGATCTCTTAAGCTTATTTCTCCTATCTTGTAGATACATACAACTTTGTCAATTAAAAAAATTGGAAATGGCAACAACAGATAATCTATAACTAAAAACCATTTGCAAAGTAGATTCAAATATAAGCAATATCTATAATATAAATACCATGTATGAATCAATAAATAAAATACCAAGAACTTTAGTAGGTAAATGAGCATTGAACAAATTTATTATTCATAGAAGAAGAAATATAACATGAAGTTTGAATTTCCTATATAAACAAATGAGATTTGATTTTTCTCTAATCAAATTAGTTAGGAACTCAGGCTCTGTGAGTCTCTGGTGAGATGATCAGTCTTGTATAGTTGATGTTCGGTTTGGCTGAATGTATCAGAGTGTTAGTAATGCTTTATTTCTAACTGAAAGTATGAACAACATTTTATTGACAATAATCTTTTCAGTGCTTTATTTGAGTAGAATAGTTAAGTTTGCCAATGGTTTGTCTGATAATGGAGGAAGGGTTGAGTAGACCATATAAAATTCTCTTTGTATAATAGAATACGAAAAACAAATAATAAGTCAAAACATATACAGGCGAAGATTATTGGACGTTTGAAAAGAATGAGAGAAGAGTTAACAATTGTGTATGTTAACACACTGCAGTACTATAATAATAAAAGTAGTATTGTCCACTAAAGAATAGATAGTGCAGAAACAGAAAAAAATATAGACAGGATTTCATATACATACAAATAAATGTGTGGCATAATTGAATAGAAGTTGTAATACTTCACCACCATTAACATTATAGAATATTAATGTTGTGATTATGAAGGACCTAATTATAGTAATGATTATATGGTATGACTATACAGAATTGTAATTATATCCCAGGAAATAACATGAAATTTGTCATAATTTAAGATAAATCAGCAATTTGAACTATAGATGAAGGATCATTTCTTAGAAGAAGAATCATTTTATCTATACTAAAAAATGGAAGGAAATACATGAGCATGTTAACTATTTTTGTTGGGGTGGGATTTGAGTAATTTTTATTCTTTGAAATACTTTCCTCTATTCTCCATGTAAAGTGCTTAATATCTTTTATTAACAAGTAATTAAAATAAGAAGAAAAATAGACTTGAGATGGATTAGCAGATTGGCTAGAAGCGTCAAGAACAAAGGAGGTAACCATTTTAGAAATCTTTCCAAGTGACAAAGACATTGTCTTTTAGAGGTTGCATGACTAACCCAGGCAAAAAACAACACAAACAAAAATAGTATTTTCATTTCATTTATTTCAGGTATCTACCGAGTAGTTCTTATAATGGTACTTAGAAATATTCGTGAGCTGTGGAGTTGCACTTCTACATATTGTCATGTAACTGGATTCAATTATTGGTAAATATTTTGTTAATAGCTAACACCCTGCTTTTACTAATGTCTATTGTATAATTTGATGCTATTGTTTTTCCTCAGTCAATGAGTTGACCAAAAAATCTTCACTGACATATTTTGTTTAGATATCTAGTTTCTCTCTGCCTCAGTTTTCTGGTACATATAATAAAATTTGCAAATTTTACTGTGTATGTGAATAATTTAGGATTCTCATTAAACAACAGATTCTGGGCCAGTCAATAGGGAGTGGGGCCTGGGAGTTTGCATTTCTGCATAACACTTAATTTTAGTACCAGGGTTCTCTGAGGCTCCCTGCAGCTTTAGACGTTCATGACTTCATCCCCTACTATTGGGGCAATTCCTACAAAGGAATGGGAATTAGGAGGAGTTATCCTGCAAAAGGCTACTTCTGCATTGTTTCCCTACCAGCAATTTTTATCAACTTGAGTCCTTTGGTTGGAGGGTAGAGGTGGGGTGTGATATCTGCCAGACTGTGACTGTCAGTATGCAAGAGCTGTATGAAGAGGGATTGTGGAGGAAGGAGGAGCAGGAATCCTTCTTCCTGAAGGAGCAGGAAATGCTGACCTGTGCTGCATTTGCTAACTGAGTTCTCCTTTATTGATACCACAACCTTCTCCTGCCTTCTCACTGGAACTAATTAAATTGGCTCATCAGGCTGCTATGTGGCACAGTTTCAAAGCCCACTAAATTGTAGAATTCAATTGTCCTGATGCTCTGGGCCCTAAGGACTATTTAACTTGTGGCCTTGTGCCAAGTGCTAAAGGCATTTTTTCCCCTCTCTGGAGGAGCTTAATCTGATTGAGGAAGCAATATAAGAAAATAAGGAAAATTTGGATATTGTTACTTACTGTTATCAACCAAGGACAAAATGTTAACATTGCTTTATTTGAAGAAATTTTGCTGTGGTATGAATTTAATAAAAGGAAATATTGCATCTGACTTGTTCTAATCAAGTTAATTGAGCAAAAGGAAGAGTTCCAAGAATACCTTTAACACTGAATAAGAGCATTAATTTTCATAGCAACACTTAGATCCTAAGAATCCTCCCAAACTTTCTGAAAGCAAATGTGGATGCTTATAACAAGGTTGAGGCTATCAGTTGGATCTGGGAAGTCTCCCAAAATTCCATGTGTTGAAGGCTTGGTTCCCAGCCCATGGCACTGTTGGGTGGTAGAACTTGTTAGGAGACATGGCCTAAAGGAAGGAAGTTAGGTCATTGGGACTGTGACCTTGAAAGGTATATATGGACACCAGCTCCTCCTCTCTCTTGCCCTTTGCTCCCTGGCTGCCATGAAGTGAAGAGGATTCCCCTGTCATGTGCCTGCCGTGATGTAATGCTTCACCATAACACAAAGCAATAAGGCCAATAGGACTGAAACATTTGAAACTGTGAGACAAAATAAGCCTTCCTTGTTTTTAAGTTGATCATCTCAGGAATTTTATCACAGCAATGAAAAGCTGATACAGCTAGTATTCCATTTTTACATTACTGATAGGATCAAACCATATGTTTTTTAATATATAACATAAGTTCTAAATTTATAGTACTGAACTATTTTTTACTTCAAGAAAAACATTTGATACAGCCACATAAGAGAAACAAAGGAATTTGCCTCATGGTTGGTAAAGCAATGGAAAACAATGATTTATGTTCCTGTGGTTAAAATTGTTACTGAAAATATACTTTCATTGGGCGGTTATCAGAAGTGTACATTACAAAGTTTAATGCATAGAATCTGATTTAGTTTACAGCAGATCGCTGATATTCTTATATAACATCCATTCTCTGCTCCGTGGACTTTTTCTTTTTTAGGGTGCTGTCCTGGTTAATGGTGACCACTTCAAGGGTAAGTATAGTGGTAACATGGTGTTTAGTGTTATGATGAAACAGGAGAAAGAAAACTCTCAAGAGAGAAAGGTATTCATGACCCCAAACAAGAAATTTAAAATATCTACTAGATTTCGTTGTACTCATTAATGATTTTAAGTGCCTAGGATGGAATTTAAACTTAGATTATGGGATTCTGGTCTGGTTTGGGGAGATAGTAAATGGCTAAGGAGATTTTTGGAAAATGAACCCTGGACTCCTTATATCTGGGAGAACCTTATAGGGTACCAAAAGCAAAATCTAATGCAGGGTCTAAGGTCAAACACACTTCTTATTAAATGCTGTGATTCCCTCCCTAATCCTTTTCTCCCTGGTGATATTAAATCACTTTAAAATAGAGTTACATCCTCAGAGTTACAACATTTTCTCATTATTTTCCATCTTTTCCTCATATATAATCTTCTTGGTAATAAAACTAGAAATCTCTTTCAAAACTACATTTTTAAACACCTTCTTAGTTTCCTTCTAGTGCACCAGGTATTTAGGTCAGTGGGATTTTGGAATATTTTCAAAAATAAATAGGAAAGTTTGAGACTCTGGGCCAAAAATTAAGAGTAGGCCTGAGTGAAGCCAATTGTCTTTCAAATGAAATCTGTAGTAATTCTGGAGGATTAGGATTCTTTTCAGACCCAGTCTAATCTGCATTTGGCCTCTGTGGTCTCTGAGGTGGAAACAATCCATTGCCCTTTCAGGAAGCCCTTCATGCCCCAGTTGTCAGCTACTTCTGGGTTTTCCTCAATAGCAGACAGACCCTCCCTCAAGCAGCAGCCTACATCATATAATGGATGGCGGCAGAGTTTGAAGAATCAGTGTGCCACTGCCCTGTGCTCTAACACCCTGGTCCCTGAGCACTGGTTGAGCTTTGTTGTTGTTATCACACAGTTTGACATCTCTCCTTGCCCTCTCCTTACACATTAGCTGACTTTTGCATCCAGAGAAGGCAACCTGAGACACTACCAGGAGCAGCCCTTGAAGGCAGGTGACAATTTAAAGCTGGATCCCTTCCTGCCCAGCAAGTAATGAGGACCCCAACTGTGGTGGTGGATGGAGCACAAAGAGCCCCTGACACTGGCTTGAATCAGAGTGGTAAACTGGTAGAAGGGAATTCACTACCAGTTCAAATTTGTCAGCCATGTTGAGAAGCGTGAGAAAATAATAACTAAAAAGAAAATGCCATTAGATGGCTATTGCTTAGTATCATTGATACATTTGAAGATTAGGTAAATGAACCAATGCTTTTAACAATAGAAAAGGAGCTGGGATTCTGACAAAGTGATAGCATATACATCTCTAGTCCACTGGCTATTTTGGCCACTTTTCCTCATAATATTTCTTACTTTCCTTGTGTATTTGTAGCACTGGAGCTTAAATTAGGGCCTTCCTCCTGCTAGGCAGGTGCTACATCACCAGGTTTTTTTGCTTTTGTTAGTTTGCAAATAGGGTCTCACATTTATGCACTGGGCTGTCTAGTACTGCAATCCTCCTATTTACACTTCCCATGTAGCAGGATGACAGGTGCACACCACCACACCCACCTTTTTATTGACTGAGATGGGGGGGTCTTGCTAACTGCCCAGGCTGGCCTTCAGCCCTGATCCTCCTGATCTCCACCTCCTGAGTAGCTAGGAGCTGCTGTGCCTGGCCTGCTTGTGGTTTCTTGAAAGATTATCAATATCCACATTTGTTATTTTCAGTTCTGAATATTCAAATATTTTCACACATAAATGTGTCATTGAGCTGTCATGATTGCTAATAACTAGATGTGCAAAGTGATAATGTACCACTTTTGTTTATATTGAAGATGCTTTGAATTTTATTGATCTGAATGAATTCCACATTGCTCTTGTCAAAAGCAGAAAATGTTAGCACTTGCCTGCCTTTATTATCTTGTCATGTAGAATTAAGACACTGAATGAACATAAAAGCATTTCCTAATGGACCAAACCCTGTGTTTCTCAATCTCCTGATAGAGAGGGAAACTCTCGTCTTTTCAGAAACTTTCTAAATGATTTTTTTTAAATAAGTAAGAAGTTAAAAATCATAAAATCTTGGAACATGAGCACAGGGGATAACAGAACATTGAAACATTGGTTTAACTAAAGAAAACCAATGTTAAAGGTGTGAACACCTTTAAAAGTAGTAAAGGTATGAAAATGACACCTGTGAGAAATATGGATTTTATCCTTCTTGATTTTTTTTATTGTACTGGGATTTGAATTTAGGGTCTTGTACTTGCTGGAAGGCATTCTAGGCATTCTACTGCTTGAGCCTTTTTGCTTTCGTTATTTTAAAAATAGGGTCTTGCATTTATGCCCCAGGCAAGCCAGGATTTGTGCTCCCATTTACCCTTCCTGTGTAGCTGGCATGACAGGTGCCTACCACTATGACCAATATTTTATTAGTTGAGATGGGGTCTTGTGAACTTTTTATCAGGGCTGGCATCAAACTTACAACTTTTCCTGTCTCTGCCTAGGATTATAGGTTTGAGTCACTGTGCCCAGCTTTCTTTTTGTTTTTAATAAATACTTTTATGCCTAAAATATTTAAAAACAATAGAAATAGTCTAGTTTTTATGGGAAGAGAGAGACAAGTGTCTTACCTACTCTAAGATAAAAGAGATCTCTCTCAGGCATCTCATGGAATTTACATTGAGTGGGCTTTTGGAGGGCAGTATAAAGAGCTTAAAAGTTGGAATTCTATGTGTAACACTAATAAAAAAAAGGTCTGGTGCAATCTTTTTTCCCTAATGGCAGAGGCAGTACTATTCACACAATGAAACAAAGCTAGGATTCAAGATGACTTGGCAATCACCTTATCTGTAAGTTACCTTCTCTGTATAAAAGTAGCTCTGAGACCATATCCGCATTAGAATCAGGGAGCGTTTTTTTTTTTTTTTCATTTTTCTTTTATTATTCATATGTGCATACAAGGCTTGGGTCATTTCTCCCGCCTGCCCCCACCCCCTCCCTTACCACCCACTCCACCCCCTCCCACTCCCCCCGCTCAATACCCAGCAGAAACTATTTTGCCCTTATCTCTAATTTTGTTGTAGAGAGAGTATAAGCCATAATAGGAAGGAACAAGGGGTTTTGCTGGTTGAGATAAGGATAGCTATACAGGGCATTGACTCACATTGATTTCCTGTGCGTGGGTGTTACCTTCTAGGTTAATTCTTTTTGATCTAACCTTTTCTCTAGTACCTGTTCCCCTTTTCCTATTGGCCTCAGTTGCTTTAAGGTATCTGCTTTAGTTTCTCTGCGTTAAGGGCAACAAATGCTAGCTAGTTTTTTAGGTGTCTTACCTATCCTCACCCCTCCCTTGTGTGCTCTCGCTTTTATCATGTGCTCAAAGTCCAATCCCCTTGTTGTGTTTGCCCTTGATCTAATGTCCACATATGAGGGAGAACATACGATTTTTGGTCTTTTGAGCCAGGCTAACCTCACTCAGAATGATGTTCTCCAATTCCATCCATTTACCAGCGAATGATAACATTTCGTTCTTCTTCATGGCTGCATAAAATTCCATTGTGTATAGATACCACATTTTCTTAATCCATTCATCTGTGCTGGGGCATCTTGGCTGTTTCCATAACTTGGCTATTGTGAATAGTGCCGCAATAAACATGGATGTGCAGGTGCCTCTGGAGTAACAGTCTTTTGGGTATATCCCCAAGAGTGGTATTGCTGGATCAAATGGTAGATCGATGTTCAGGGAGCTTTTAAAGAAGAGAATCCTAGGCCTTGAGGCACAGCTCAGTGATAGAGTGCTTCCTTAGCATATGTAATGACCTAGTTTCAATCCGTAGCACCACAAAAACCGCAAGCAAATAAAAAAGAAAATTCTATCATTATATGCTAGGTTTTATCTTTTCTGAAGTTTACAAAATGGAAGAATACAATGTACTCTTTTGTGCCAGCTTTTAAGGTCAAGATCATTTCTATTAAATTATCATCGATTTGCATAACCAGTAGTTTTTTTTTTTTCTTTTGTGGTGCTGGGGTTTGAACCGAGGGCTTTGTGCTTGCTAGGCTGCCCTTTTTTGTGTTGGTTATTTTTGACATAAGGTCTTTCTTTATGCCTGGGATGGCTTAGACTGCCATCCTCCAATTTGATGGAATGATAAGTGTACACCACTGTGCCCAGCCATTGGTTGAGATAGGGTGGTGGAGGCTTTTTGCCCAGGCTGGCCACCTGGCTCACTCTTTATTATTGCTGCAAAACATTGCACTGTATAAATGTGTCATAATTTACCTATTCTTCCATTGACAGTTATTTGAATTGTTTCTAGTTGAGGAATATTTTATATAATTGCTGGTATAACAATTTTGATCTGGTTGTTAGTATATAAAAGCATACTCATTTCTTTGGGAATAGGAACCTAGAAGTAGAATTGCTAGATTATAGGAATTTTTCATTTTTAACTTTAGTAGAGATTACAAATGAATCTTCCAAAGCAGTTGTATTGAACAGCATTGCATGAGACTTCCTGTTGCTTCACAGCCTGTGACCCATGGTGTCATCATAGAAAAAACAAGTTAGCCATACTGGAAAAGTATCATGATGAGTCATTGTGCTTTCACGTTACACTTTCCTGTTGTCTGTTGATCTTGAGCAAATTTTTAAATTGAACTTTTTAGGTATTCTCATTTATCAAGTGCTTGTTCATTGTTTTTGCACATTTAACTGTTTGCCTTTTCCTTACTGAGCTTCTGTTGTTCTCTATATATTTTGGATATAAATTTATGCATTGAAAAATTCTTGACTGGAGGAGTGGCTCAAGCAGTAGAGCACCTGCCTAGCAAGTGTGAGGCCCTGAGTTCAACCCCCAGTACTGTTAGGAAAACGCCACACACTGCACACAAAGGAGGCTCACGAGAGGTATCTCATGTCCAAAAGTTTAATAAGCAGGCTGGCTGGGCGAGAAAAAATGGTGCCGCAGCTTCTCTCAGCGGGTCTGGCCTTAAGTAGCATTTAGGAGAAAACAAGGGTAGTGGCAGGAGATAAGGGACAGTGGGCTTTGTCCTGCAAGGGATGAAACCAGCTGTGGCTCAGGCTGCAGAATGGTGGCAAGGGGCAGTTCTTATCATTGCCCCATTTTTTGTTTCTTAAAGAGAGAGGAAGAGGAAAAGGGTTGGGTATTGGGGCACAGTTTGATCCTCTAGCTCTTTCTGGCTGGCGGGAGGTGGAGCATGTTCTCAGGTGAGGTCCTTAGGGTTTGGTTCTTCATAGGGGTTAGTGTGGGGGTCCCCTTGGTGGCCCTGGAGAGGTGATATCCTTGGAGGAGGAGTTGATTGAATCTTTGGTTGATGGCTGCAGATATGTGATCTTGGGCTCCTGTGAAGTTATGGTCATTGGGCCTGGGAGTCCTGGGCTCTGTCAGTCTTCTGCTGCAGTTGCCAGTCCTAGAAAATCAGTTAGGGAGGAAGAACATTGAGGAGGTCTAGACCCCCCCGCCACCTTGAGGGGTGGAGGGGCAGTCCCTCACCCAGTGGCCCTCCTGTTTGCACTTAATGACATGGTCCTGGTGGGCAGTGTATCTTAGGATAGGCACAGGCCCAGTGTCCCTCAAAGCCACACTGAAAACATGGGCCGGGAGGCATTCGGGATTTTCCCTGGCCTTGTGAGTTGGAAGCTGAGGGGTTTTGCCAGAGAGCTTGGGCCAACATCTGGAATTTGTTCTTATCTCTCCTCTCTTTATCAGCCCTTTGTTGTTCCTCACAGTAATTATAAACCTTAAAAGCCACATTTAGAATTTCAGCCTGTGGAGTCTGAGGACCATTTTCTAGTCATTTTAACTTTTTTCTTATATCTGGGGCTGCCTGGGAGATAAAATGGGTCATAAGAATAATTGTCCCTTCTTGTGTTTTAGGATCAACTTTGGTATGGCGGTGTAGCGCCTCTATAAGTCAGGAGAAGAAACTGGCTGGATTTTCTTTTTCCTCTTGTTGAACTTCCCTGAATTTATCAAAATTAACAACGTTTTGGGCAGTCCTCTTTAACTCTTCCACTAGGCAGGTGACCATCTGGTCTCTGGAAGTTGTGTCATTAGTTTGATAGTCCCAGTGGGGTTCTGTCTCTGGAACTGCCAATGTTCCCATGGGGTGGTCAGGGGTGGTGCGGTGAATCTCATCGGCATGTGTCTTAGCCATATCCAAGACCCTTCATCTCTCCTCCAGGAGGAGGGTTGAGGAGAGGATGGTATAAATGTCATGTCAGGTGAGGCTATAAGATTGGGCCAAATATTGAAATTGTTTAATATAAGAGTCAGGGTTAGTGGTGAAGGAACTGAGACATTTTTCAATTTGAGACAAGTCTGTGAGAGAAAAGGGAACATGAACTCACATGATGCCCTTAGTGCCAGCCACCTCTTGGAGTGGGTAGAGGGAAACAGGCTTGCTGGGCCATCTGTGAGGGTGAGTGTGTGGGAGACTCAGGGGATCCGGTGGTTCTGAGCTGGAAGGAGGGTGGGGGGAAGGGAAAGCGGAGGGAGGAGCAGAGGAAGGGGCGGAAGGAGCAGTGGAAGGAGAGGTGAACAGTGGCAGCCTGTGTCTGATAGGGTCTAAGCTCATCAGCAGGATTGAAAGAAGGGAAAGTGTTGGAGTCAGGGAGGGTAGTTGGGGTCTTTATAGCCAGAAGGACCTGGGCAGGGGAGCAAGGGGTACAGAGAGAAGGTTTAGAGCAGAGGTAAGAGAAGGCCTGAACATAGGGAATCTCCTTTCACTTTCCAGTGCATTCGCAGAAATTATAGAGATGTCTGAGAATGTTAAGGTTGAGCATGCCGTTGAGCAGCCATTTTGAGTCATTGTCCAATTGGTATTGTGGCCAAGCCTGATTGGAAGGAGAAATGAATTTCTGGGCTTTGAGATCAGGTGAGAGCTGTAAGGGCTCGAGGTTGGCCAGTAGGCAGCCTAGAGGAATGCCTAAGGGAATTTTGGAAGGTCCAGTCCCCATGGTGAGACCTGGTCCAAGGAAGAATATGGTGGGTGTCCCCAAGATATTGCTTTCCTGGATGAAACAGAGGAGTGGAGGACCTCAAGGGAACGTCTTCACCAAGAGGATCATCCACGCCCCAGGAACCTGGTTTCTGGGGGTAGTGAGCTGGGACCTAGTACTAGGATTCTGACCACCTGAGAGAGAGAGAGAGAGAGAGAGAGAGAGAGAGAGAGAGAGAGAGAGAGGAGAGAGAGAGAGAGAGAACCACAACTCATGGCATGACAGCATGAGGGAACTCACCAAGGGAGGACTGAGGAAATCAACCAATCGTGGGCAAGTAATGGGAGTGCACTGGCCTTGAGAAGGTTCCCTGTGAGCGAGAGTGGCGATGGCGGCACCAGTCTGGGATCAGGGTTCCCAGCAAAGCAGCTCAAATCCCAGTAAGTTTATCCAAGCTTAAGGAAGGCAGCTCCCACCTACGTGGCTTTGGCAGGCCAGTATAATCCCCCGGCCAGGATGTCTGCCTTGTGGCCAAAGTAGATTTGGGAGTGCAGTGTATATTGGGAGGGCCTGAATTCACTGACTGGGAGAGCAAGATCAATGCCGGAAGCTCACCTGGTCCTGGGTTTCAGCACCAAAATGTTAGGAAAACGCCACGCACCACACACAAAGGAGGCTCACAAGAAGTATCTCAGGCCCAGAAGTTTAATAAGCAGGCTGGCTGGCCGAGAAAAAATGGCGCAGTAGCTTCTTTTGGCAGGTCTGGCCTTAAGTAGCATTTAGGAGAAAGCAAGGGCTAGGGGCAGGCAAAGGGAGGTGGCAGGAGATAAAGGACAGTGGGCTTTGTTCTGTAAGGGATGAGACCATCTGTGTCTCAGGCTGCAGAATGGTGGCAAGGGGCAGTTCTTATCAACTACTGCCAAAAAAAAAAAAAAAAAAGAAAGAAAAATCCTTTCCTTCTCTGTGGCCTTTCATTTTCTTAATGCTATTTTTTAAAGATTATTTACTTAATAAAATCTAATTTATTATTGTTGTTCTTTTTAACTAATGTTTCTGTCTTATTTGGGAAACATTTGACTTTTAAGCAGTCTATGTTCTTTTCGTATAGCTTTATTATTTTTTGGTACTTTAAAGTTTAGATCTATACTCTATTAAATTAGTGTGAATTAAGGGTCAAGTTTCTTTTTTTCCTATATGGATATTCAATCATTATTTAAACTTTTTTACATTTATATTCATGAGACAGATTTAGATGTAATTTAATTTTCTAATAATGTTCTTACAGGTTTTGTTATCTGAATTATGTTTGCCTCATAAACAAGCTGGGAAATGTTTCCTGTCTGTACTCAGAATAAGTTTGTGTAAGATCAGTATTACTCTTCCTTTAAATGCTCAGAATAATTCACCAGTAAAGTCATCTGAGCAGTTTCTCCTGCCAAAGTCTTTCTGGGTTACTATCACAAGCCTTCTAGCTATTCTCAAGCCAGCCTGTACATTCCTCCCATGAAATTTTTACATATTGTTGTTATTTGCTCAGTCACAAGGCTATGTTAAAGTGTGAAGGAGAAAATAAATTACTGAAGATTTTTGGAGGGCATTTGCATGGATTCCCAAGAAAGAAATTCGAGTTATGGTTTAAAATACTAGAAATCATGCGTTATTTCTCCAGAAAATACATTTAAATGGATGAAAATGGGAAAAAAAATAGTGTGTAGGTGTGATAAGTATTCTTTCCTCTTTGTGAAAAACAAAATAGGGAGCTCTGTCTGTGATCTAAGGATATATTTACTTATTTGTTAGATTTCTAAAAATGTACCTTCACTGATAGGCCCTTGAGTGTTGGTAAAAATAAGCATTGTAATTAAACAAATGAAATGGCATGGCTCTGTTGAACTGTGAGAGTTTTGTTTTGGAGATGACTGTAATCCTATCTAAGGGGGGTGATAGAGAATAAATGGGTGGATTGTCTAGTTTTGTAGCAAGTATCACCTCCATCTCCTACGAGAGGGAGAGAAAAATGACTCCCTCCACTAACTTATCAATATACTAAATGATTGGAAATGGTTAGTTATTGCAGCAGATTAGAATTTTCTACAGAGAATCAATAAATGTGTGTGTGTGTGTGTGTGTGTGTGTGTGTGAGAGAGAGAGACAGAGAGAGAGAGAGAGAGAGAGAGAGAGAGGGAGAGGGAGAGGGAGAGGGAGAGGGAGGGAGAGAGAACACTTTGACCTTCTATACCTTCTATACTTACTTTTCAGCTCCTGGGTCCTCCCTGACTTCCATCTGTCATGTCAATTCAGCTTAGCAATATGGTGCGATATAAACCCCACTTCTGACAAAATCAAATGGAAGATTAAGCAGTCCAACAATTCAAGTTGTCTAAAGAGGTGCTATGATGAATGCTTCATGTGGTGGTGTATAGAGAGTACAGACTAGATAGAAGGTATAGAATATGGGGACTAAAGAGGACTAAAAAGACCCTAGGAGGTAGAAAAAAATCATTGAAGAAAATGGAAGAAAATTTAGGAGCTTTTAGAAAGATTCGAAAACAGGAAGAAGTGATTACAGCATGGATAGCATTGCGTTTCTGACTCAGGGCTATATAATTGAGGATAATGTATGAGCAAATTAACTTACAGTTCACATGGATTTAAGCAATTAAATGGGTATGACTTGGAAATGGGAATGAACTCTCATAGAGAAGGAATTTCACTTTATTCTTAACAAGGAAGCTGAAAGAAATGGTTCTCATTTGTGAGGAAGATAGAACTTCAAGCAAATTAGAAGAGGCTCATGAAATCATGGTAAAATGCCATCACATCTGTCAACTTATACCAAAAAGTACGTATTGCTACAAATGTATGTATTGCTACAAATTCTTGTAGCTACCACACACCAGTGTTGTGTTAGTTAAAAGCTTGCATGTTTTATTACAACTGATTGAGTAAGTGGGAAGAGGATCATGGAGAGCCAGAGAGATTATGATCCAAGGGGATCTTCTGGTCTTCCGGGTACAAGAGGCAGAAAGCCTTTTGAAACTATCCTTGGCTGCCATATGTTGCTCTGACATAGCAGCCTAGAGAGAGGTGGCTCACCACCCTTCAAAAGGAGTGCAATTTTGGTTGGGTGCAAGGATTCCATGTGTAACCTCATGTCATTGTCTTGACCTTGAGGGCAGGAGTTACAGTAGTTCTGCCTTCTTTTTTTTTTTTTTCATTTTTCTTTTATTATTCATATGTGCATACAAGGCTTGGTTCATTTCTCCCCCCTGCCCCCGCCCCCTCCCTTACCACCCACTCCGCCCCCTCCCGCTCCCCCCCTCAATACCCAGCAGAAATTATTTTGCCTTTATCTCTAATTTTGTTGTAGAGAGAGTATAAGCAATGATAGGAAGGAACAAGGGGTTTTGCTAGTTGAGATAAGGATAGCCATACAGGGCATTGACTCACATTGATTTCCTGTGCGTGGGTGTTACCTTCTAGGTTAATTCTTTTTGATCTAACTCTGCCTTCTTTTTAGCCTTTGCATGCTTCAGTCCCTAAAGAAACCCTCTGGGTCCTCCCATCAGCACTCTTTAGGGATGTTTCTCAGCTATTATCAACCATGGAAATTGTTGCCAGCTGCACCTCCATGAAATGTTGCAGCATTCCAAAAGACAATTAGATGTACATATCCCTTTCCATGGCCAGCCGGTCAGCACTGTGAAGCAGGTGCTGAGTGTTCTGCTATTGTTCTTCTTCCCATGTCTTCCTCATTGAGTGACCTGACTTCATGAGTTTTGCTTTCTTTCAGAAAAGAACTAGAAATATTTCAATCAGCTTCTTGAGGTGAAGTGCCTTAGAAGACAGAGGCATGTGGCTTGATGTCAGTATTGTAGCTAATTCTTACAATGATTCTCTTCCCCATTCCCTTCCTCAAGGTCATGCTAGAGACAAGGAGTTTGCAAGGAGTTGTTAAGGTTGAACACCAAGTTTCACTTGAAGAAAACGGTAAGCATTTTTCTAGGCATGGGATACGTGTGTGTGGTAACTGAAGCCCTTTTTTTTCAGCCATTGACAATGATTTTCTTTGTTGCCTACACACTGGAAAGTGAAATCAGATTTAGGAAATCATGGCAGTGAAACAAGCCGGAGAGGCCTCCAAAAGTCAAACTGTCTGTCTTTTACCTTGCAATTGATCATACTAAAATCTAGAAATTTATATCAACTTTGTTTTTGTTCCTTAGAGAGAGATTCAGTAAAAAATTTGGGCTCACATGGAGTTCACTAAAGCCTCACTGGTGGGTTCAAATTGCCAATTCTTCTGCACTGATGTACTCTTGCATTTCAAATCAATAGTAAGTAATTGAAGTAACATGGAGAGATTCAGCTTTGATTGTTCTCTCTAATCATGGTATGAAATTAATAAATGTTGACTGGGTAGATGAATGAAAGAATATTAGGGATTTCAGGACAATATCATAGTCAAGGAAGGAGGGGAGAGCAGAAAAGTGTAAAAAGGAAAACAGAGTTTGGAAGAATGGGCTAGAAGGCAGAGAGTTCTGATGGCAAAAGAATTTGAGGGGGCCGGGGGAGAAAAATGACCCAAACAATGTATGCACATGTGAATAAATGAATAATTAAAAAAAAGAAAGAAAGAATTTGAGGTCTAAGTGAATAAGGGTTTGTAGAGAGGTTAGGAAGTTCTTAAACTAGGTCTCCCTAGATGCTAAAGAGGAAGCCATCCCCACTTCTTCTCATCCGCTTGTATACACCAAAGGTAAGACACATGTAAAAAGAACTTAATGTTTGCTAGATCCAAGTTAGAGGGTAAACTTGAAGATTATTGAAGACCTTGATCTCTTCCTTTTAGGTCTTTTTGTGTGTATGTATTGATGCTATTTCCTTAAGAGTTCTCAAGGCTATCTCTTCTTCTCTACTTAATCCCAGGTCTACATTACTTTCCACATCAGAGGCTAGCATGGACTTATACTTCTTTCTCAGCTTCTAATATACCTGTCCAATGCACTGACATTGTTGCCACCAGAGAGATCATCATAAAACACAAACCCCATTGCTTTTCTGCCTTATTGAAAATTCCTCAGGGCTTCCATTGCCCCCAAAACTCAGGGTCTATAAGATACTTCATGATCTTATGCCTGCCTAACTCTTCAGCCTATCTCTTGCCAGGCCTCAGCACTACTGAACACTTGCCACCCCAGGAATTTATAGTGTATGTTTCTGACCTCTGTACCTTTCCACAAATGGCCCCCTCTTCCAGGAATCCTCAGTGCTGTTCCTTTTCACCAACCTCCTACACCCATTACCTCCTGACTCCTTCTTCTTTTCTGTTTCGCTCAAGCATCATCTTACCTGAAGAGCCTCCCTGGCATCCTACTCTGTTAGGCTGCCCTCTGTTAGTGCTTCTTTGCCACCCTTGATTGAAGCAGTTATGACAATACTTAATAGCTCCTGTTAGCTTGATTTCCTCTCTCTGGACAGTTAGCTTCTTGAAAACAGACAACAATAGTGTGTAGTTGGTACTTAGTGACTATTTGAAGAAAGAAACAATGGGAGAAAGATAAGAGGCTCTATTAAAGATGCTCGTCATTGCCCGCTCTGCTCATAACCCCTCTGCACCATGTGATCCTATCCCTAAGTCTAGGTGGATTAGGACCATCAAATTTTCTGGCAGAAAAAAAAAAGGACTATAGCCAATCAGATTCACTTTTGGGGGCTTTGGAAAATAAAAGACTAAGTGAATTAGGAAAGGAAACTGAAGCTGGAGGCATGAGATAGTATGAAGACACAGAGGCAGGGAGGAAGTAGAAGTTACAGCAAGAAATCAGTTAATAGACATGCAAGTAGAGCAGGTGCATGAAGAAAAACAGAGATGTATGAGAGAAAAGTCACTACCAGAAAAAAGGAGAGGGAAAGTCTTATGTGGTTATCTTCATTTCTAGTGTCTTGTTCTTGGGTAGATTAATGAAAAAGCTGTACATTTTGACATTCGATCTATTATTATTTTGTTATTCATATTGACAGATATAATTGCATTTACTACATATAACATATTTTAAAACATATATACATTGTGGAATGACTAAATATGGCTAATTAACATAGTATTACATTATAGTTATTTTCTTGTGATGAGAGCACTTTCATAAATTCTCTTGGCATTTTTCAATAATACAATGTATTATTAATTATACTCCCCATATTGTACAATAGATCTCTTGAATTTATTTCTCCTGCCTGTTGAAATTTTTTGTCCTTTGACCAATATCTCTCCATGCTGCTCCCCACCATTCCAGTCTTTAGTAACCACCATTCTACTCTCTATTTTTATATGATCAAATTTTTATATACCATACATGAGTGCGATCATGAAGTAGCTATATTTCAGTGCCTGGCTTATTTCACCTAACATTATGACCTCTGAATTAATCATGTCGTCACAATGACGGGATTTCATTCTTTTTGATAATTGAGTAGTATTCCACTGGGTAGATTTACCACATTTTCTTTATTAATCCAGGTGAAGACATTAAGTTGTTGCCATATGTTGATATTGTGAACAGTGCTACAAGAAATATGAGAGTACAGATGTTTCTTCAATATATTGGTGTCACCACCAACAATAGGTGTTGGCAAGGATGCGGGGAAAAAGGAACCCTCTTACACTGTTGGTGGGAATGTAGACTAGTATAACCACTCTGGAAAAAAATTTGGAGGCTACTTAAAAAGCTGGACATCGATCTACCATTTGATCCAGCAATACCACTCTTGGGGATATACCCAAAAGACTGTTACTCCAGAGGCACCTGCACATCCATGTTTATTGCGGCACTATTCACAATAGCCAAGTTATGGAAACAGCCAAGATGCCCCACCACTGATGAATGGATTAAGAAAATGTGGTATCTATACACAATGGAATTTTATGCAGTCATGAAGAAGAACGAAATGTTATCATTTGCTGGTAAATGGATGGAATTGGAGAACATCATTCTGAGTGAGGTTAGCCTGGCCCAAAAGACCAAAAATCGTATGTTCTCCCTCATATGTGGACATTAGATCAAGGGCAAACAGAACAAGGGGATTGGACTATGAGCACATGATAAAAGCGAGAGCACACAAGGAAGGGGTGAAGATAGGTAAGACACCTAAAAAACTAGCTAGCATTTGTTGCCCTTAACGCAGAGAAACTAAAGCAGATACCTTAAAGCAATTGAGGCCAATAGGAAAAGGGGAACAGGTACTAGAGAAAAGGTTAGATCAAAAAGAATTAACCTAGAAGGTAACACCCATGCACAGGAAATCAATGTGAGTCAGTGCCCTGTATAGCTATCCTTATCTCAACCAGCAAAACCCCTTGTTCCTTCCTATTATGGCTTATACTCTCTCTACAACAAAATTAGAAATAAGGGCAAAATAGTTTCTGCTGGGTATTGGGGGGAGAGGGAGGGGGCAGAGTGGGTGGTAAGGGAGGGGGTGGGGGCAGGCGGGAGAAATGAACCAAGCCTTGTATGCACATATGAATAATAAAAGAAAAATGAAAAAAAAATATTGGTGTCATTTCCTTTAGTGGGGTTGTTGGATCATATAGTAGTTCTACTTTGAAGGAATAGTTCTAAGTGGTTCTATTTTTTAAGAAAGCACATACTGTTTTCCACATGGCTGTACTCATTTACATCCCCACCAACATTATGAAAAGGTTTACTTTTCTCCACATCTTTGCCAGTTCTTGCTATTTTTAGTCTTTTGGGCAACAGACATTCCAGTAGATGTAAAGTGATTGTTATTTTGGTTTTAATTTGCATTTCTCTAATGATTAATGACTTTTTAGCATTTTTCAGATGACTGTTGGTCATCTGTCTGCTTTTTAGAAATGTCTAGCAGTAAATCTTTATAGGAACTAATCTGAATGAATTTCTGTTCATGGAAGAGAAGGATTCTAAATTGAAACAAAGAGAGGAGAGAAGGGAAAAGGAGTATAGGGAAAGAAAGGAAAAGAGCAAGAGAGACTCACCAATTTCCATTTTCTCCAGACTTCTTTGTTTACTTTGGGATTTTCTCCATGCTGGAAAAGAACAAGGAAACCTCTCCACTCTCTACTAGCCCTGGCCATGGAGGAAGTCCCCCCCAGGTCTGATATTCATCATCCCCTCTCTCCTGTGGGTTCACCCTGGTCCACTGCATTGTAAATTATATCCAAATCAACAGACGTCTGAGGAAACATTGTAAATCCCAAGTGCTAACATGAAAGATTAATTAAGGAAGTTTAAAATGTTAAATATCCTACTGAAATCTAGACCATAGTTCATAAGAGTCAAATTTCAATAGCAAAAAATAAATTCAGCCAAAGAAATATTTTTGGATTTAGAAAATTGATTACTAAATGTTTTTAAATATGCATACATTAAATATTGATGCTTTCAGAAAAAAATCATAAAATAATAAATTAAAGATAGGTTATTTTGTTTCTATCTTATTTCCAAATAATTGTCTTATTAGTCACATGCGTGGTTAAAACTTAATATTTTATTAGACAAAATTAACAAGAGGATTTGTAATGCCAAGAAATGGAACTCTTATTTACTATTTTCTAGATTTAATAAAAAGGAATTTCTTTAAAAAATGTTTTACTAGTACTTTCTTAATATTTTCAGAGACTTCTTGGTAAATAAGGATTAATATACTTACGTGAGACTCTGAAAAACCTATAAAAGGAAATAACTATTTGATTATAATTAAAAGCATGACAGTATTTTAATATATTTGTAGAAAAAAAATCAGAAATTTATTATAAAGTGTTAAATTTTGGCACAATTTCACCATCTGCATGTGATACCTGTCATGGACTTCCTTGAAATGGAAAAAAACCTCCAAAACCATATTGGTATGGAAATGACCAAAATTTCCAAGAAGGGTGGTTTTTACTTGTCAAATGATTCATATTTAATTCTTAAGTTCTTTCTTTATGAGAAAGCAGAAGTTTAAAACTGCTAACTTGAATGATGGGTGTGCAATAAAAAAAAAATCTATGGAATTCTTGGGGGAATTCCATATTTTTTAAAGTTCCTTTTATTAACAAAGAAACAATTAAGTTTACAGGTTCCTTTCTACAGGAGCATTTTATTAAGGAGTCCATGGTTAATATGAGAAAAATCACATTTTATGTACACTCTATAGGAAATGTAGGTGAAGGACCTATTTCTTCTTCTTCAAGGGCCTCTAATTTCTAAAAATTAATCAGCCATAGGTCATATAAAAATAAAAAGAAATAATTTTATTTCTTTTCAGAGATATAAGAAATATTCAACTAATCCCAACATTTAAAAAAAAAAAACTAGAAAGAGAAGACACATTACAGATCCCATGGACATTAAAAAGCTAGTAAAGTAATATTATGGAAAACTCCACCCCTACAAATTTGATAACTTAGATAAAAATAGGCCAATTCCTTGAATGACATTGTCTGGCAAAACTCACACAAGAATCAATAAGCAATCCAAACAGGCCTGTATCTATTAAAGAAATATAATTGTTAACTAAAAACATTCCCAAGCAGAAAGCACAAGACCCAAATGGGCTCACTGGTAAATTACACCAAACCTTTAAGTGAGAAATACCAATGTTTTATACTTTCTTCCAGAAGACAGTATAATATTTTTGAACTTATTCTGTGAGTTCAGTATTACCATAAATCAAAAGCAAAGATGTTTTAAGAAAGGAAAAAGTATATGCCAATATCCCTCATGAATATATTTATATACACACACATACACATGCATAAATGTGAACATTATTACAAAATTTTAGCAAATCAAGTCTAACAGCAGTATTCAGGGTGTAATTCAGTGGTAGAGCATGTGCTTAACATTCAAAAGGCCCTGGGCTCAACTCCCAGAACCCAAACAAAACAAGAAACAAACAAAAAAACCAACAATAGATGGAAAGCTAAAATATCATCTAAAAATTAATTAATATAATCTACCACATCAACAGGTTTTAAAAAAAGAAAAATTATATGATCATATCAATAGATGCAAAAAAGGTATTTAAGGCTCATGAAGAAAGTCAGTAACTTAGGAATAGTGAGTGTCCTAAACTTGATAAAATATATTTACAAAAATCTCATAGCTAATATTACATGTAATGGTGAGAAAACTGAAACTTTCCTGCGAAGATCAGGAACAACACAAAAATGTCTCCTTTCATCACTGTTTTTCAACCTTTCCCTAGAAGTCCTAGCTAATGCAACTAGACAAGAAAAGGAAATTAAAGGTATACAGATTTGGAAGGAAGAAATAAAACTGTCTTTGTTTATGGATGATATGGTCATCTACAAAGAAAATCTGAAAGAATAGACTAAGGAAAAAAAACCAAACCAAAATTAATAAAGCAAGGTTTCAGAATATAAAATTAATACATAACAGCCAATATCTGTGCAACATGCACAAGGCCTTGTGTTCAACCCTCAGCATGTGTGCACATACACGCACACACACACACACACACACACACACACACAGAGTCAACTGCTTTCCTATATATGAGCAATGAAAACATAGGATTTGAAATTAAAAAATACATTACCATTTAAATTAGTACCTCCTTCCCCCAAAATGAAATACTTAAATATAAAGCTGATGAAATATGTACATGATATGCATAAGGAAAACTGCAATTCTGATGAAAGATTCAAAGAAGAGCTAATTACATGGAGTAATATTCCATCTCTATGAAAAATAGGACTCAATTTATCAAAATGTCAGTTCTTTCTAACTTGATCTATAGCTTCAATGCAATCCCAATCAAAATTCCAGAAAAGCAATTTTGTAGATACTAGCAAACTGATTCTGAAGTTTATATAGAAAGACAAAAGATCTCAGAATTGTCTGCTCAGTATTGAAAGAGAAAAACAAAGTTGGATGACTGACATGACTCAATTTTGACTTAATTTAAATGACACTAATAAGGACAACATAGTATTGGTGAAAGAATGAGCATATGGACTAATGGGATAGAATAGGGAGCCCAGAAATACAACCATATAAGTATAGTCAACTGGTTTTTGGTAAAGGACCAATGGCATTACAATGGAGCAAAGATCATCTTTTAATGAATGGTCTGGAACAACTGGACATTCATGTGAAAAAAATACAGATGCAGACCTCATACCCTGCATAGAAATTAATGCAAAATGATTACAGACCTAAATGTAAAAATGCAAGATTATGAAATTCCTAGATAACACAAGGGAAATCCTAAATGATCTTGAGAATGACAATAACTTAAAATATTATGCCAAATGAATCCATGAAGGAAGTAATTGATAATCTCGGCTTTGCTAAAATGAAAATATTTTGTGAAAGAAATGTCAAGAAAAAAAACACATGCCACAGTTGGAGAGAAAATATTTGCAAAAGAAACATCTAAAAAATATCCATATTCCAAAATGTATCAAAGATCTCTTAGAACTCAAAATGAAAAAATAAACAACCCAACTAAAAAGTGGGATAAAAACCTGCATAGATACCTCAACAAAGAAGAAGCACAGATGTATATGAAACACATGTGAAAGATGTTTGACACTTTATGTTATTAAGGAATTACAAATTTTAAAAGATACCAAGACTTAACAATAAAAATGACCCAAATCCAAAACACTGACACAAAATTCTGGTGGGGATGTGGAGCAAAAAGATTCTCCATACACTTTTTGGCAGGAATGGGAAATGGTGTAGCCACTTTAGAAGCCAATCTAGTAGTTTCTTACAAAACTAAGTATACTCTTGCCATATGACCCAGTAATTACACTCCTTGGTACTTACCAAAATGAACTGAAAACTTAAACCCTGTACTCATATGATTATAGTAGTTTTATTCATAATTGCTAAAATTTAGAGCAACCAAGATGTACCTAATTTTATTTATTTTGGAGAGGGGGCGTTTGTGGTTTTTATTAGCATATTGTTGTTGTACTGGGGTACATTATGACATTTACAAAAGTGGTATTTACAATATATCTTAATTAGTTTTGTCCCCTCCATCATTCTCCTTTATCCTTCCTTCCCCACTTAGAATAGTTTCAACAGGTCTCATTGTTCCATTTGAATTTATGAGAACATACTATTTCCACCATACTCACCCTTTTCTTATGTCCTCCCCTTCCACTGATATTTAGATCCTTTGTTTTATCTTCCTGTCCTTCATTATTGAAAAAAAGACATTTTTTGTGTGCTTAAGATAGCTATACAGGGGGTTTCATTATGACATTTTCATGTATATATGTATTATATCCCAATTGGTTCATCTCCTTCAGTCTTCTCCTTTCTACTTTTGTCCCCTTCTTATGATGATTTCAATAGCTTTAAAAATTCCATACCACTTTTGTATAGAAGGTACATCAACCATGTTCATCTTTACTTCCTTCTTTTCCTTTCACCTTCCCATTAGTGCCCTCCACATAGCATGACCTGTTTTTCATGCTTGTCCTTCATGGTTTAGGTGTCCATTCATTGTTTAGTAGGAATCTTGCATTGGTATTATACCTGTACATGCATTGTGCGTAAGTCAATCTAACCCCCTCTCCACTGCACTTCCTCAACCCTTTCCCCCATTCCTCATTGTTTAACAGTTTTCAGTGTGTTTCCTTGTGTCTTATTTCTACACAGATGCGATGTACTTCATTATTATTTGCTCTCTTTCTTTTCTTCTTTTCCTCCTCTCTCAGTCTCCTCTACCAGTTCCACTTTTGAGAACATGTATATATTTGTATGTATATGTATGTATATGTAATATTGCTTGTATTTGTATTGGACCTATATTCTACATTTGAGAGAAAACATATGGCCTTTGGCTTTCTGAACCTGGCTAACTTTATTTAATATGATGCTCTCCAATGCCATCCCATTACCTTAAAACAACAAAATTTCATTCTTCTTTATGGCTGAATAAAATTCCATTGTATATCAATATCACATTTTCTTAATCCATTATCTTGTCTGTTTTAATAGCTTGGCTATTGTGAACAATGCTGCAATAAACATGGGTGTGCAGGTGTCTTTACTGAATCCTGACTTACATTCCTTTGGGCATGTGCCTATGAGTGGTATTGCTGAATCATATCAACCAATGTGTGCTTTAACAGGTGAGTGGATAAACTGGTAACATTCAGGCTTGTAATAATGAAATACTATTTAATTTTTTTTTAAATGCCAGCACAGGGTTCACTGTGGAGAAGTACTTCTAAGGAGGGGGATCGCAGCAAGAGAGCTGGAGCCCACATCCTCTGGGGGTATTTATGAGGTGGGTAGAGAAGTCCCAGGAAGATCACTGGGCAGGATAATCTTCAGTGGCCCTGTGAGCCTCTGAGAAAATGGCTCCTTCTAAGCCAGGTGAGGAGTTTCTAGTAAATGGCTTAAGGTGGATGTCTATTTTTCTTTAGGACCAAGTGGGGAGTTTTTAGTAAGTCAAGGGGGACTGGGTCCAGTTCTAACATGGCTTCTTTTTGTTCACCCTAACATTCCATACACATACATATATATATTTATATATGTATGTGTATGTATATATATGTATGAAATGGGGTGCCAAATGTTCCTCTTATCTACTTCCTGCTGAACTGTGGTGTCAAGGTCTCTACAGAACTGAGTTCATCTGCTTATGGGTAGTATCCTGGACAAAGGCCTGGAGCCTCTTGGGAAACAAAGCAAGACAGGATTTGCAAAAGGCAAGGTCACAATGAGGAAAAAATAAGGGGTCCTAATAGAGGGAGGACCCATGGAATCCACTTATCCCATTTAAAAAGCAATGAGCTATCAAACCATGACAAGGCATGGAGGAACATTAAATGCAAATGATTAGGTGAAAGAAGCCAATCTGAAAATACTACGTATTATATGATTCCAACTATATGACAGAATTAGGGAGACAATCAATATATCAGTGGTTGCCAGACTTTTTGAGGGTGGAAAAGATGACTAGAGCACAGAGGGTCTTTTTTTAGGGCAGTGAAACTATTCTCTTTGATACTATAATAGAGGATACATCTCATAATTTCATATAAACCAGAGTACCAAAAGTGAGCCCCAAAATGTGAACTACAGAATTTAGGTATATCAATTGTAACAAATGCACCATAACTGCCTCTGTTAATGGTAGAAGAGGTTGTGTATATATAAGTGTGGGAATAGAACATATAGGAACTCTTGTACTTTTCACTAAGTTTAGCTGCAAACCTAAAACTGCTCTAAATATCAAATTTATTAATTTAAAAAACTGATTAGTGAGCTACACTCAGAAAGCCTAGGAAAAAGCACAATTGTTTAATTACATGTTATACCAATTCAGGAAAAAGTGGCACTCGTGGTCACTATTTCTTCTGCTTGCTCAGTTATCAAGGACCCAACATATAAAACTTACATCACTGTATATTCTTCCCTTAGGTCTAAAAACACAAACAAAACAAGATCAAACAAATAAAAAAGGAGAACCCAGAGAAAAGTCATTAGAAAATTTAAAAATGCAATTTTAGAAATGCAGTTTATTAGTGCATAACAATCCTGATGATTTAAATAAGAGACTGTTATCCTTTGGAAACAGAATTTAACATGTCAGCTAGAATTCAACTACTCAGCAAACCAAATGGTGACTGTTTTAGCATCATCGCCATGTTTGAATCTAGTCAAAATTTATTTTCTTCTGAAACTCAGGTCTCTAAATAGTCTTAATCTAGGTCTACTCTTAAATCATTTATTTGTTGACTTATGTGTCATACAAGACCTACAAATATCACCAAATTGCCAATATTTGCTTATGGCTTATGTGGTTACAGAAATGCTGAGGGGAGGTGTTCCACTAAAATTTATTAATTGAGTGGGACTGTTAGCAATAGAAAGGGCCTTAGGAAACATCTTATAAAAGCTCATTTTATAGATTAGGGAATTGAGTGACAATGAATTTATTGAATTGATCAAAGTGTTAAAGCTGTTTAGAAGCAAACCTGAGATTAGAATCTTTCTTTCTTTTCCACTTTTATTAGGATATAATCATTTTTCAAGGAAGATTCATCGTAACAATTCTGAATAGACTTACAATGTGCATTGATTAGATTGTCCCCTCCATGTCCCACCACTCACCCCCACAAGCCCCTCCCCACCTCAGTTAAAGCAATTGCAAGAGATTTCATCATTTTATTTTGTATATGTATATGAACCCCATCGACTATATTCCCTCACCTCCAAATCCTCCATTCACCCTCCCCACTCCCACAAGTACCCCTCATTGTACCTACTTTACAGTTCTGTCTTTTGTTATTTATATCAAAGTCAATGTTCAAAGGGATTTCTTGATGTATCCCCATTGTGAGTATACTTTGTTTTAGTCAGTTCAGCCCCTTCCAGTACTCTCCCTTCCTAGAATCTAATTTTCTGACTCCATAAATTTAGAGTTCTGAGACTAAGAAATGCAATGACTCAGCCTCAAAAGGAACATGAACACATTTGAAGACTTGTGCTTTTATTAATCAAATTTTAAGCAATATTAATTACTAATTTGACCAAAAGGATTAATGTATCAACTCGTTGGCCTGTTGATATAGATTGGATTTGATACGGCTTGCTTGCTGTGGCAATGCACTGTACCACGATGCAAAGAATCAAGGAATTTATTGCAGGATGTGACTTCAGTTTAGCGATCTAAACAGAAACCAGCTCTATTTAGAGAGCAAGCGTGTTATTGGGGAAAACACACCAACTTTACACTTTGAGTGCATTCCAATAGTGTATTCAACTTCTGACAAAGAGAACAGAAGAAATATGCTGAATATTTGATAAGGTACAGTTTTGTGGTTCCTTCCAAACCTCAACATGAAGACAGTGTTTGTTTGTTTTGACTGACGATTTTACTTGGCGCATTTGACTCCATATTATGGACAATTTATACCATGTCAAAAAGTTATTAGTGTTGTGAGAAGAGAAATAAACCCAAACTGTAGTTATTTGCAGTCCTAGGAAAGGAATATATATGTATATTCGTATATATATACAATTTATAAATTGTAGTTTAAACCCAGAACCTCATGCTTGCTAGAAAAACTATTTCTATCAGTTTGTAAATCAGTTTTCACAGATAGGATGCATCTTCACCAGAGACAAGCAAGTCATAAATGATTCCCCTTATTTGAGCTGGCCACTGTATCTCTTTCCTAAGATAAATGTTCTTCCTGTTAGAGAAAGAACATGTTTGATTCATATCATGTGAAAGAGTATGTTTCTTTCACATCACTCAGTTCATTGATTTACCTTCCCCTTTTTGAGGCAGAGTTTTGCTATGCAGCTCAGGCTGGCCTTGAACTCAGGACCTTCCTTTCTCCACAGTGTTGTGATTATGGTTACAGGCTTCTATGCCCAGCCTCATTTTATAACCAAGGACTCAAGAATTTTTGTTATGTTATTTTTAGATTTCTATCCAAAAGCAAGGCTGAAGGCTCCCTACCTTGAATTTTATTAAAATATTTTGAATCTCTCTGCATGACATTTCTTTCTCTTACCCAGTGCCCCAAAGCTATTCTAATTCTAATTCTTTTCCCCTGACTACTCCTCTACAGAAAAAAACCCTTGATCTTAGAACTAGTATCCATAATGGTGTAGCAGAAGCAAGAAGTGGATTGATTTTTTTTCTGTACTTACCCTTTGCTTCTATTTAAGTTCATACCGACATTTTGAAAGTGTATTAGCACATCTGAAACAGTGAGTGCTAAAGGTGAAAATTTCTTTTGTCAGTGATGATGAAACATTAAAAATATCCTGTTTCTTGTCTCTGTCCTTTATATTGCTGAACTATCAGGCTCATCTCTGAGCATTTATTTCTGTTGCTTATCTCCTTTAGGTGTAAAGGATTTGCACCAGGCATGTGAACAACTTTGAAAAGCCATGAGGTGGCAGAAATTGTATATTGATTGGCCTTATAACTTCTCCCTCCAGACTCCTGCTATCCTACAGCTTCTTATCAAGTTAGTACTTGAGAGTGCTAATGCCTTAGCTAGGCAGTTGCATGAGATCACACACAATCTCAGTGCCCAGCAGACCACTCATGAAAGAAGGGCATGGTTGTTTTATGAAAAGTGAGATACTTTACGTGGGACACATTTGTGCTTTCAGAATAAGATGGCTAAAGGGTAGACTCAAGAGATCACATTACTATTAGGAGTTGTTGAAGTAAGCACAGTGGGCTGGCAGGCAGAAGCACTTATTTCTAGACTCAACTCTGCCATGAACCACTTATACGTTTCTGAGAGCATTTAATTCTCTTTTTTCTCCTTGTGCTTATATCACATTGAAAATTAGTCTAATACCAAGCCTATCATATTACATTATAATTATTTGCCCATAGATTTTTCTCTCCTGTTAAAATTATGTTCTCTTTAAAGATAAGAACCATATTGCACACTTTTTGTCAGCACTCAGGCACAGCCTATTACATATACAAATGAAGTGCTAAAAAGACTTTAGCTGATGAATATATTTAACTAATCTGTGAATCTAAAATGTTATGGGTAGGGCTTAATTCTCACGTGGCCTGTCTTGACTTGTTTAAGACCCTAGGTACAAAGTCTGGTGCCTGGTTTTTGTTTTGTTTTGTTTCTTTTCTGTATGTGACTTAAAATAAGCTCTGTATAAAGAACTGAGATGTGAGATGTAAGGTGCAAGGATAATTTGACAGACAAAATCCTCTGTAGAATATCAGCAGCAGATTTATTCAGGGGAGGCATTTTACAAGATCACTGTCAAAGTTTAAACATACACACGGGAAGCTTCCACCAAAATGGGAGTTACGCATGTCAAAGTCTGCCAGATTGAGCCTGTCTTCCCTATTTCTGTCAGGCAACTCACCTCCCACATGCAAACCACCACAAATGCCTGTGCATGCTCTTTTTTGAATGCATTTTTAGGGTATGCTCTTAAATTAGCACTATTACCATTATTTGCATTCCTTGTGATATAAGTTTTATCAGAGTCAAATGGTTTTGGCTGGTGGAGCACTATATTTAGAAGGATTCTTTTAGAAGTTTTCTGGACATAAGCCTAAATTTAGTAGATTAGTGTGCTCTTGGTCTATGATGTGGCAGTCCACATGTTAAGGATTTCCCCCTTTTATTGGGTATAATTGATATTAATAATATTTAATATTTATTAAATATTTACTATGCTAGGTACTCCTGTAAAGCACTTTGCAGCTACTATTTCATTTGATTCTGTCAATAATCTTCTGAGATGAGTGCAATTATTAATGTTATGTTATGTTATAGATGAGGAAACTGATACCCAGAGATATTAAGTAATTTACTTGTTCATGGGTGCTATTTATTCGGTAGCTGGTCTGTGATTTAAACACAGGCAGTCATTTTCCAGGGCCTGAACACTTCATGTTATGCATACTGTCCAAATACATTCACCGAGAAGTGTGTAATTTCTTTGTAGAGGCAACAATGACAACTAAATTTATGATCCTCTGCCATATATTGTGGCCTTTTCTTAAATGGACAAACTTATTGCAATGAGCAGGGGGAATTTGCCTCCTTCCTATAAGTGGACTTAAAATGGCATGTCTCCAACATATGTATTTCTTAAAAGTTTAAGTTTGGAAGTTTTAGGAGGTTGTATGCTAATTAGTTCATTGCTATTTCTTCCTTCTTCAACAAAGACACTCAGAATAATAATATGTAACAAAAGTTTTTGCTTTGAATGTACCGGTTTCTTTAGTAAAAGGCTCCATAAGGTGGGCCCACTCTTATTAACTTGGAAAAGAACATCAGCACATACCTAGAGTTCACAAGAGAGTTCATACATGGACTTTCCTTAGTATTTAGAACATGACAATACTATCACAAGGGAAAAAGAGAGGTTTTGTTTTCAAATAAAATACATTATTACAGAACTGGAAGTGGGTGCTATTCCAAAGCCTGGAAAAACTAGACCATATTCCTTAACCCAACTTCTTATGAGAGGAGTGAGTAAACATATACTGAATTTAGACTAAGGGGCTTGCTTAACCTCATGTTACATATTTATTTACATATCCCTTACTTGTTTCCTTGGAAAATAATACATTTGCCTACTATATCAACGAAAACGCTTTTGAGTCTAGGAATAAGAAACTATTTTTGGCACACATCTTAGCAACATGTATTACTCCCAGTAAACTTTTTTGAATGACAAATGATCATTTCACTTGTTCATCTCCTGTTGAAAAATCCAGGGCCATTCATTTCTGTAACTTCTGTTGACTTTCCTTTCAATGCTGATACTCTTCAAGATTCTAAGCTTGATCTCAGATCTTCTGTCTGCTCTACTCACTCTCCTTAGGATCTTACCCTTTCTTCCTAAAGCCTTTGATTGTGAAGTACTTTTTCCCCAAACACACTCCCACTTTACCCAGCTCCCATTGTGATGGTCTTAGCTCAGTGTTTCATTATCTGTGGCTCAATTATAATAATCTTCAAATCAGTCTTCAAGTTTTCCCTTTTTTCTTCTTCCAATAAGCACTCCGCTTTGCACAATCATTATCTTCTTAAGATAGAAATCTGGTCATATCACTTTCTGACTTCAAAGACATCTCATTATCCAGAGAGTAAAGACCAAGGAGCACAGGCGGACTTGCACCCCTAATTCTATCTCACCTTTCCAGGTCTGATCTCTCTTTTCAGCTGTTCAGTGAGTTTCCCCCTTGTCCAACAGCTAATGGCTCTGTTAGTACAGGGCTGCCCTGCTTCTTTTCTGTACCCGACGGTCTCATTCATTGCTTGTGGCCAATTCAGATGTTACTTTCAGAAACTTGCAGAAGGGAAACTTTCCTGGCCAGAGTGACGTCCCTCTCCATGGTACTTCTCCAGTGGGCATTGCATAATTTTCTTCAGTGATTGTGATAATATACTACAATGACTTGTGCACATGACTTGTCCACTCTGTATCTTCATAGACTGCAAGCTTCTTGGGGGCATGAATTGTACCTTCTCTTATTTCCATGGATTTAGTTCAGCTCAGAGGATGGGAATACAGACTGGAGAATCAAATAAACAAAGTTTATATCCTAGCTCTACCACCCACTAGCCAGTTGACCTTGAGCAAACTTATTTCATCTTTCTGTGTCTTGATTTCTTTTTCTCTAGAGGTAATTTTATGTACTTCATAGATGTGTTTTGATAAGAAAGTGAGATGATAGTTGTCAAACCTTAAGATGTATGAATAAAAGGCTGGAGGTATGGCTCAAGTGGTACAGTACCTGCCCAGCAAGAACAAAACCCTGAATTCAAACTCCAGTACTGCATAAACAAACTAACAATCAAAAAACAAAGATATATGGATAGGGATCTCAGCCTAAATTTCACTCATTTCTTTTCTTCCCCAAGGCAGTAACACTGATAGAAGGCACAATAAGGTGGGCCCACTTCTCATCGACTTGACGGCAAAACATTACCCAGCACATCCCAAGAGCTCACAGAGAGCACATGGGTGGACTCACTTATTCACATCTGGAACACATAAGAATGTTATTACAAGAGGAAAAATGGAAGCTTTTACAAATGAAATACATACTTCAGAAGTGATTATATTAGACAGCAGGTAATGTTGTTTAAATTGAATGCAGCATGAATTCTGCATTCTAAACCTTTTCTGAAGAGAGATAGCTTCAGGCAATGGAGAAAATGTAAGGCTTTCCTTTTAAATTGGTCTCATATAACAGTCCATAAGGACATTAAAAAATATAATAGTTGATGCATTGGCATGTTATTGAGGGCCTGAATATCCATATGCTAATTGCTTAGCAAAAATGGTTTATGATGCTAAAATTTGGGAAAGATATTTACTTTTATATTGATGCAGATACACCTGCAAAATATACAGCATTTATTATCATTTTTGTTATAGCTAGGGTCACCTAACGTGCCTGGTACTGTTCATGTTGACAACTGTGCTGTGGTGTGGTTATTAATAGGACCTCATTTTACTTTCAAAATTGTCCTGGTTTAGATGGCAAATTATATGATTATCCTAGGATTAGCACATGTTATAACTCAGGCAAACTCGACTGGTCACATGCCATGCCTGAGCAATATGCTGAAGAAGGATCAAGAGGAAATGGAAGGGAGAGTAGAGAGGCCTCAAGAAATTAGTACATTAAAAAGGCCCAACGTAGTATGTTTTGGAGCTAAAAGGTGTTACCCAAGATCCAGTCTGGTAAATGGGGCCAACAACAGGCAATGCTCAAAACTAGTCAAATGGTATTGTTCAGCTTAGGATAAGACTCCACGTGAGTGAGTGTGGATTGTGGTTGTAATGATGGAGCTATCCCAACACAATCTGGATGAGACAGGGACCCACAAAGTGCACTGACTTAAGATACACCCCAGGCCTGTGAATGACGCCTGGGACTGATTGGAGTCGAGAAAACTGAGACGTAGACTTTTCATGTGGGATGAGATAGCAGCAGTAAGGAATGGAGGCAATGTGACGGGTTTATTTCAAGTGTGCTGGATACACAACAGAAAACCCAATTATAAACTGGGTGCCGTGGTTCAAGTCTGTAATCCTAGCTACTTAGAGGTAGGGATCAGGAGAATCATAGTTCAAGGCCAGCCTGGGGAAAAGTTCATGAGACCCCTTCCCAACCTGTGGCTGTGTGCAATGGTGTGCACCTGTCATTTCAATTAAGAGGGAGAGTACCAATAGGAGGATCATGATCCAGGCTAGCCCAGCATAAAGTGAGATTGTATCTCAAAATTAATCAACACAAAAAGGATTGGTGGAGTGGGCCAAGTGGTAGAACACCTACCTAGCAAGGACAAAACCCTGCATTCAATCGCCTGTACCTCCAAAGGACGAGGAGGAGGAGGAGAAGAAGAAAGAAAAACCAATTACAGATTCAATTACTATTAGTGCTGCATCTCCTGAAGGTCAGTATTGGCTCAAGAACTGAGTGTGACTAAATGACAAGTGAAAGTCATCATGGTAACCACAGATGGAAGTGGCCAAGAAAAACTTTGTCTAAGTCTTTCTTTGGGAGGAATGAGGAACAAGATCAAGAACTGTATCTCAAGGCAGAGTAGTTGGCAATATTAGCTGGTTCATAAAGATTTATTGAATGAATGAATGCCCAACTGATGTGGAATTTACTACTGAGAAATCCCAACTAGTGTAAATGCAAACCAGAGTCTTTGATGGGGAATCAAGGAGTGACCAGAAACTCGAAATTCACATCTCAGGTTCAGGAGTGCAATCACCTACAACTGATGAAGGTAAGGGCCAGAACCCAGACCAGGCCAAAAAGGGACATGGTCCCCATGATGGTGGACATGTCCACTACTAGGTGATATAGCTTATCTTTGCAGATGTGTAGATATGTGGAGGTATATCTATTACAGGTGATAGGCAATACTGACTAGAAGAAGGAAGCAGTTTTCTGAAAATTGATCCAATTAGGGAGCACACGTTGAAAAAACAAAAACAGAGAAGGGCTAGAGTAACATCCTGTTTTATACCAATTTAAAAAATCTCACAGTAATATCGGAAAGGTTTTTCTGCCCACACTTATTCATGTGGTGGGATTTTAATAAAGATACTAAGAGAGCTTTAAAACCTCCGAATCAATGTTGTGATAGCACCACTTTCTCCTGTAAGATTCTTGTCCATAAAGTAAAAGGAACAAAAACACAACATTGAACATTTCTAAAAATAAACTCAAACTTTTATGCAAAAATTTAATGTCCCTGTTATGGGACATTAAAATAAGAACTCCATTTGTCAGTTTATTAGAAATTAAAGTGGCATATCATTTTAAGGAGAATAACAGTTGAAGGACAGGTTTGTAGTTTGGAGAAGCTAATGAGTTTTTATAGATAAATATCTATGTCCATTTAAATTTCTATGTCTATGTTTTGATGCATACTGTGCATACTCTATCCAAAACCTTTTTCCAGTGTAGACGATTACATAATATGCGTACACTATCCATAGTGTACAAACACACGCACACACACATCTCCAGTTCTCATTACTATCCTACAAGGTAGTAATCACCCTGTTATAGATGAGGATACTGGAGGTGACTTATCTAATTCTAACTGTGAAGTACTATGCAGAGGTTTAAATCCTGGCCCACCTGATCTCAAGACCATTTTCCTTTGTAAACCAATACCTCACTGTGCACTTCACTCTGATTATTTTACCTCCTATCCTTGTTCTATGTATGTGCCAGGAACTCACCCAGTAATAGCTACTGATTAAGTTATGTAAATAAGCATATTAAATACTATTAAAGTTCCATTTGAGATTAAAATCTATTAACTCCTAAGACTATAAATTCCTCTTTCTGGCTATAGCCAGTGCACTTGGTGTATACTAAGCACTCAATAAACATTTGATGAGGAAGGGTGAGAAAGAAAGAGGAAGGACGAATGAAGAACCTTTAGAGCCCTAGATGTTTATGTGACCATGGAGAAAAAGAATTTGACATATTAGCACTAGAAGGTAATGATGATTTTATAATTATCACTCACTTTGAGAGAGTGGTACCTGAGGCTAAAATCAAGCAATGGATGGGCATGCCTGGCTTAGGTGAAAGAAATGGAATATAAGGGCCAGATGGAGACATGTGAAATCTATGGTTCTAAGGGCTGAACATTTGGAAGACTTTGCAATGATTAAAAAAAGAGAGAAAATGGTAGAAAACAGATACAATATTGTTAAGTATCCCACACTGTGTCCGGTTACATGGAGAAGATCTCTCTCTCTCTCTCTCTCTCTCTCTCTCTCTCTCTCACACACACACACACACACACAGGAATGATAATAATGGAGTCCACAATTCTAGTAATCCACAGAAAACCCCACTTTAATAATGAAAAACATCAGATAATTTTGATTGTTACTGTTAACAATATGATATCTCAAACAATTTGAGCTGGGTGTGGTGACAATCCCAGCACTTGGAAGAGGCTGAGGCAGGAAGATGGCAAGCTCAAGGCCAGCATGGGCTACTTAGTGATATTCTGTCTTAAAAAGAACCACTTTAAATATAAGTTCATTGCTAACCTGAAACACAGCAAAAAACACCTTGGTTAAATGGAAATGATATAAATCTCCGGAGAAAGTAATAACATACTTTACAATTTCCAAGAGTTGAACTCTGAAACTTGCCAGACATATAACCCAGTATTCAAAGAGCAGATCTTCTTTCATGTTTCCTGCATTTTGCATTTCTTCTATGCATTTTACACAATAAAAAGTGATCTAAAATGTCAAAGACTGATATCTAAGAGTGACATAAACCTAGAAGAATAGTATCAAAAAGACTCAAATGTATGATGCCAGCTGAGTCTTGTAGAAATACCAACAGCAGGGCTGGTGGAGTGGCTCAAGTGGTAGAGAACTTGCCTAGCAAGGCTGGCAAAGGTGAGGCCTTGAGTTCAAACCCCTGTACCACCAAAAAAAAAAAAAAAAAGAAATACCAACAACATTCTTAGAGGGTTTTGAGTGGTCTTTTTATTAAGCTAAATTCAGACCAAGAACAACAAAAAAGAGATATGGCCAAGGCCTGGGGCAGATGGTACAATCTGAACAGATGGTAGAGAAAAGAATTCAACTATTTTTATTTCTCTGTCAAGAAAAATGTTGTTTAAACTAGGACTCAGAAGTAAATGATGGTAAGAGGGCACAAAAGATCGACTTAAGTGAGATGATCACTTAAAAGTCCTTGCTGCTCTAAATGTCTTTAAGCCTCCAGGGACACCAAATTGTATCCAAAATTCTTAGTGATATGACCACAAGGCCCATGTGGGTTTACTTTCAGGTTCATGGTAGAGTTCAAATGCTGGAAGTAGAGATGTTGCCATGATTCTGAAACATCTAAAATTTGAAGAATGTATTGTGGAAATGCAGATCAATGAATTTGAGGTCACTGAGAGGGCTGAAGCCATACATACCAGGAAATACCAAGAGGGCTGTTTTGAGCCAGGCCAAAGCTAGGGTGGGATAAGACAAGGCTGGCCTAGCAAACCAAAGGAGGGTATTCCAGGTTTACACTGTCTCTTCTCAGCTTGGAACCAGTGGAAGCTTCTGGTTCTGTGTTGCCCAAAACCCTGTGTCCAGTAAAAAGCCACACATCTGGGGACGCAGCCTCCCAACCCCTTCCATCAGTGCACGTTCCACATGCTTTTTATTTCTTTTTTTATGAAAAAAAACCTTATACTTCGACAAGAGAAAGAATTTAATTTTATCTGGGTTCCAGTGGCTCATGTCTATAATCCTAGCTACTCAGGAAGCAGAGATCAGAAGGATGGTGGTTCAAAGCCAGCCTGGGCAAATAGTTTTGAGAGACCCTATCTCAAAAATAACCAACACAAAAATGGGCTGGCAAGGTGACTCAAGTGTACAGCACCTGCCTAGCAAGTGTGAGGCCCTGAGTTCAAATCCTAGTACCATCCAAAAAAAAAATTAATTTTCTTATACTGTAAGTTTTGTAAGATGCTTGCTGTGGTCTGAATGTTTGCATCCCTGCAAAATTCATATGGTGAAATACTGATTCTTAAGTGATGATATTAGGAGGTGGAGCTTTTGGGATGTGTTTAGGGCATGAAGTTAGGGCCATCATGAAAGGAATGAGGAACTCATTAAAGAGAGCCAAGACAGACCCTTGGCTTGCTCCTTTCACCATATGAAGACACAGTAAGTCTGTGAATGAGAAAGCAGGGCCTCACCAGACACTGAATCTGCTGGTGACTTGATCTTGGACTTCCCAGTGTCCAGAATAGGAAGAAATAAATTTCTGTTGCTTGTGAACTGCCCTGTCTGTGATATGTTGTTACAGCAGTCTGGATAGACTAAAATAAGCTGCCTCAGGGACGTCCTGATATTTTTTTACAATCATGAAACATTAAGGACTCACAAAGGAAAATCATTTTTCTTTTCTAAACATTACTATAAGCAGAAAATGAGGGCTGTGGAGGAAATCCTGTCTGGCTAAACACTATTTTTTCCTGTAACTTAAATAAAGGATGTTAGGAAAGAAATAAAACAATATGTTTTCCTTAATTAATTGCAGTGAATATTGCTTATCATTTTCAGCATCATTTTTTAAATGATAACTTGCCCCAAACTAGTTACTCTTGGCAAGACTATAATCTACATTTCCTGTATCCAGGCAATTCTTCATTGGACGAACTTCACTAGAAAGTCAATGATATGTAACAGAAATTTGTAGTTCCACCATGAGAGGCATGGATAGCACATTTTATAATTATAAAAATTTTCCTTCTCGACAAGGGTTGCATGTTTTCCCTCATGTGTAGAAGCTAGATCTAAAAGATACACGCGTACATAAATATATATACGTTCTTATATACATATAAGTCTTCCCCCTGTCTGAGGGCACTATCGGGAGGCAGGAGAGGAAAAGAGGATGATAGTGACTGAATAATATTGTGTCTGTGTATGAAGATGGTATAACCAAATGCACTGAAAGTTTCTGAATAAGAGGGGAGCAGGGCAATAGAGAAAGAGTAATAGAGGAGGTTGATCTGATTAAAATATGATACATACGTGTGTGAAATACCAAGGTGAAACCTTCTTGAACAATCAATACATACTTTAAAAATTAAGGACAGGAAGGTAAAACAAGTCCTGTCTGGATTTGGGTACCAGTGGGAAGGGCAAGAGTAAAAGGAGGGAGAAAAAGGGTAAATGTGGTGGGTGTACTTTGTATACTTGTATGAAAATGTAGCAATGAACTCTATTGAAACTGTTCTAAAAAGGGGGGGAGAGATGAGGGAGAATGATGGAGGGGGTGAATATAATTATGATACATTGTAGGCAATATGTAAATGTCACAGTGAAATCCTCCTGTACAACCAATATATGCTAATAAAATTTTTTGAAAGCTAAGAAATTTCTTCCCTCTGACAGTTAGTTACATAGTTCATTGTGCTCTTAGGTAATCTTTCTTCAGATTGAATTTCCTGTCTACTGTTATCTATTTTTCTCAGTTTTGAATGTGTTCAGAATTAGGAATAAAATGGATTTCTTTTACTTCACAGAAAATTTCTTGAATTATAGAACTTTTTATTTGGCATTTCCTGCCATTTTATTAACTTCCTGACTGCGTAATCAATAATTGGTAAGAAATACATAATACTGATGATTAGAAGGTATTTATTCCTACGAAGTTAAACAAACCACCATTTTTTATGAAATTCAGTATCTCTCTCTAATTCTATCTCTGCCTCTGTCTCTTTGTTCCCTCCTCTCCACATTCTTCCTCTCTGATCCTTCCACCTCTAATTTAGACACATTTTATTTATTAAAAGTATTTTCTATGGCTAATAATAGAAAATACTTCTGTACTGGCTGAAGCAAATATTCTTTTATTTTTCACACATATGAAGAAGTTCAGAGGACAGAACATCTGGAAATTCGATTTTGTTGCTAAGGATACAAGCTTGTTCTGCCTCCCTCATGATTATTGCATCATAGGTGTTCAGCTTTTAGTGCAAATACAGGAGAAGGAATGGTGAAATATATTTTTTTCTAAAACACTTTTACTTTTTTTCATTGGCCCTAATTGGGCTACATTACCATCCCCATAGCAGTCACTGGAAGGTGACTAGAGAGAAGGGACCTGGGTGGAGCTGGGACAACCAAGCAACATCATCTGCCACACTTATCTATTTCCTCCTACTTGTCCTACAACTTTGTAAAAAAAAAAGTGGTGTTAATGATTCCTAATGTGTTTAGAATGGTTAATACGTGCCAACCATGACGCAAAGGACATTGTATTTATTTATTTCATTTAAATCAAATAAAACCCCATGCAAAATCATCATTTCTATTTTTATTACTGTCATTTTAAAATTGAGTGAAGACAGGCTTAGACGGTACAAGGTTACATGGGTAGCACACTCTAAAGCCTACAGACTCTGGATTTGGCCTCCCGGTTGTGAAATGCAGTGTACAAAAAATGGCTTGGAGATGGCTTTACTCCTAAAATCAATGATATAAAATCTTTGCATGTTAATGCACTCCATAAAATGATATGTGAAAAAAGGAAAGACAGGAACAAGACACTTGTCTACAATCAAGAATTGTAGTCCTAACCTTCTGTCCATATCACTTTGAGAGGAAGTACCAATGACTTGAGAATGTTGTCTGCAGGTAAATGGATGGAACTGGAGAACCTCATGTTAAGCAAAGTAAGCCAAAAAGTCAAAGGTTACATGTTTTCTTTCATATGTAGAAGGTAGACATGTGAGACTGAGGCAGTGGAAGTAGGCCTTCACATGAGCAGGGCTCTATTAAGGGCCTCTTGGCTGATAGGCATGGACCCAGCCAAGGGGACGCAAGGTTCAGTAATGCTGCTTTGCAAGAAAAATAGGACACACTGACCTGGGCAGGATAGTCTGTACTAAATAACAACATACCATAGCTTCTCTGATCCTGCAGCCTGTATGACTGGATCCATGAGAACCGAACCTGCATTTCACCCTGCTTCTCATACATGCTGTACAAATAAATGTGCTTGGAGGTGGAGGGGGTTGCAGGCATCTCTCGTCAGGAGCATCAGACCCACCCGATCCCAACTTTTCTCTATGTTTGTCTTTGTGTCTTTTTCTTAATCCCCAGTTGTTCCTAGGCAGGTCAACAGACCTAGTCATGCTGGCCGTGAGATAGAAATATATATGATAATAGACAGAGTGACAGAGGGAACAAAATTATTTTAGTCAGTTTGTCTTAGGGGACTATGGGAGATGGGAAAGAGAAAGAAAATGTTAGAGAATGAAAAATATTGAAACAGCCCATCTATATAATCTATATATGAATACAATATAATATACTGTACAGTAAGCTATTAAATATTAGGGGAGCATGGTGATAGAAAATAAGTAAGTAATGGAGGGGAAGGGTTAATTTTATAAGGCAGGATACATACACACCTGAAATACCAAGGGGAACCCCCTTTGACTATCAATATATACTTAATTTAAAGAAATGAAAGGCAGGAGGGAAAATAAATCTTTTCTGGAGGTGGGTACCAGTGGGAGGGGGCACAAGGAAAGGGGGAATGAGGGTGCATATGATGACTATGTTTTGTATTCATATATGAAAATAGAAGAACGAAACCTGTTGAAATTGTTCTAAGAAGGGGGGAGGGATGGGGGGAGGAGGGATGAGTGGGAAGAGGGAGAATGATATACGAGGCAAATCTAACCAAGATATATTATAAGCACATATGTAAATACCACAATGTATCCCACTGTACAACTATTATGTGCTAATAAAATCATAAAAAAGAATGCTAAACCTGAGTTTGTATCTCCACCTTAACACTTACTAGGTATGTGAACCTCGGCTCGTAAACATTTAGCACCTAGTTCTCTGTGTATAGTTCTGTTATGAATGTTGATTGATTTTTTAACTAATGTTACCAAGTAAGACAAAAATGAAGTATTATAAAGATGTACGTTGAAACTTGACTTATTCATCAGTGAGGTGACTTGTTTGCTAAATCGCACTGTAAGGTTTAAATGGGGAGAGGGGAGGATAAAGGAGAATGATGGAGGGGGTGAATTCAAGTAGGGTATATTTGATATAAGAACTTTTGTAAATGCCACAGTGTGCCTGCAGGAGAACATTTCCTCAATCATTTATGCAATCACAATGTAACAGCTGTAGGCATAGCATGTTGTAAGTTTGATGTTTATTGACAGCAAATGTCTGATTAGGTTGGTATGGTAGTGCATTCTGTAATCTCAGGTACTACGGAGTAGAGACAGGAGGACCATAAGTTCAAGGACATTCTGGACAAAATTAGTGAAAGCCTATTTCAAAAACAAAAACAAAAAAATCTTAGAAGGGCTGGGGCATAGCTCAAGTTTGTAGAATGCTTGTTTAGCAAGCTCAGGTTTAAAGTCCTGGGTTCAAGCCCCAATACCATAAAAAAAAAAAAAGAAAAGAAAGTCTGGACAGTCAAGAAAATAATCAATCAAATCTTGATTTTATGGTGTAAATAATTCTAATTATTTGAAATTATAGGCAGTTTCAAGCTACCAACATGACATTGCTGAATGTGAACCTAGGAATACATGCAGTATATAACACACCATTATATGGCATCTCCATCAAATAGATGTAATAAGTGCAAACAAACTCAAGATGATAATAAGATGTAAAATAATCAAGTAGCTATGAATTTTGAATATCACTTTTGTTGTTAACATTATTTATTTATAAATGTATGAAATTGAATTTTTAGTAATGGTTATGTTTAACAACTGGCTCACAAAGACTAAAAATTTAAAAATAGTTTCCCAGAGCCTGTTCATGTGAACTCCAGTATCCAGTTTAACCATTTTGAATCAGTTTTGAATATTTATTTTAAAATAGAAATTAAAATTATTTCTTTGTCTACCTATGATCATGAGAATTACACAAAGTGATCTACTCAGTGAAAGAACTTTGTAATTGGTAAAATACCATGTAAATATAACATCAGGGAAAAGGGACACGTGTAGGAAAAGAAATCAAGAATGCCCTGTAAGAAATTACACTACTTTAAGGAAAAAAATTGAAAATAAAATTTCAAATGAATTCATCAGTTTGATAGTGAAGACATCTTGATAGAGTTTAGGAAAAGGAGAGAGGAAATGAATCGAGGGCCATGGTGAATTTTTGTTTTTAAGTCACAGTTCTTTCACTGCTCCCATAGGAGTTTAAATAATCTGTGACTTTCCTTGGCCAGTAGGATGAGGCAGCAGCAACCTAGTGTGAGCTCTTAGAGTGGCCACGTGACTTGGCACACTTCCTGTTGCTGCTACTGGAACCCTATGACCTACTGTATGGAGGAACCGGTTGGAGGGTGACAGGCCATTTGGAGAGGAACCCAGCATGGTTCTCAAGAGTCCAACCCTCTTACTTGTCACGTGACTTCAGATGCATGAGGGAGCCCCAGCAGAGAAGAGCCAAGCCTGTCCAGGTCAGTATAATCCTCCAGTTGAGCTCAGTCCAAATTACTGAGCTTAAGAACTGTGAGATAAATAAATAGCAGTTGTTCAAAGTCACTAAGAGTTGAGGAGGTTTGTTACATAGCAAAAACCAGCATAGCACTGTAATGTTCAAGGATTTATGTTTTCTTCCTGTTATTTTATCTCAGTGAATCCCCATGAGTCCTTTGAGTACTTCTAATCGTATTTTAATTCTTAAGAGACCTGAGGACTCTGGTTAGAGGAATGTGGCAACCATCAAGTTGAAAAGTACATAAAAAGGCAAATATGATTCATGTAAAAAATATTTACAGAGGGTGTGCTGGAGTTTAAGACGGGGATATGGAAGAAAAGTTTGAAAGGTGTAACGTAAGTCTATTATTGTTGAGTAGCCATTAAATGTTTGCTTGTGTGTGTATAAAATTCAGATTATTTGAACATGTGAAAAGTATACTCCTTCATAATTCCTATACTTCAATTTCAAAATAAGGACAAGTATTTGGGTGAATTGGTTTTCTTCACAAAAAGTCTGAGCTTGTATCTGACAGTCAGTACTAGTGATTCTACAATAACCCACAGTGCTTTTTAGAGTTAGATGTTCTTTTTGAAATTTGTAATGAAATTTTACATTCAAGGCTCTTTACTGGCACTATTATTGCTAATATTTATTGCATTTGACTAAGATATATTATAATTCTTTTATTAGAACTGATAAATTAAGAAATATTTCTCTCTATATATAAAACATGCAAACTTTTCAGTAATATATTTTCACGTATTAATTTAATCCTGAAATTTAAAAAGGAAAAATATTTACAATGCCTTCATTCATACAAGCCTTAGTTTTTACTAATAAGCTGACTATGAAAATCCTGAATTTCAATTATTTTCTTTCTTTTTTTATTTTTATTTTTAATTTTGTGTTTTATTCATATGTGCATACAATGTTTGGGTCATTTCTCCCCTCTCCCTCCACCCCCTTGCTACCAGGCAGAAACTATTTTGCCCTTACCTCTACTTTTGTTGAAGAGGAGTATAAGCAATAATAGGAAGGAACAAGGGATTTTGCTAGTTGAGATAAGGATAGCTATACAGGGAGTTCACTCACATTGCTTTCCTGTACATGTGTGTTACCTTCTAAATTAATTCTTCTTGATCTAACCTTTTCTCTAGTTCCTGGTCCCCTTCTCCTATTTTCCTCATCATTCTATTCCTCAAAATATCCCCATTCTTGCTTTCTGGCTTTTTTTTTTTTAAATGTCTCTTCCTGGATTAGCTATCAAGCAGGAAATTCTGGTAATAGTGTCTGTATATGACAAGAAACTATTCACCCATTGCTTGTTATCACCTACTTTATTTCTTTATGAAATATGGAAAGTTATAGGGAAAATAACAGAATTAATTGCACATATCTGTGTAAAAGGGATTTCAGAAAGTATGACACTTATTCTAAAGATGCAGTTATGAAGGTCATGGGTCACAGGCAAGTCATGAGGATAGGCACTTTTGTCTTTGAGGCCCTAGTCTCCTTATTGAGGTCATTCTCTTCCTCCACTGTTGCTTTTCTACCATCTTCTTATTCCCTTTCCACTCAGGATTTGCATTTTTATAAGGACCAAATCCTTAAAATAAATTGATAACATTTTACTGTAAGAAACTGTCAAGTTAGTTTGGTTGTGTGTGTGTACATGGATGTGTGTACATGTGTGTGTACCTACAAAAAAGGAGGACATTGTGACACTGCATCATAGCTCCAGTGATCTGTTTCATGTATGCAGATTTAAATCTCCAAGTCTCTAAACACCAAGAAAATACTGCCCTTCTTCCCATTTGTACTTTAAAATAAAAAAAAAAATCTCCAGAAGAAATTTTTGACTTTTCCAAACATGTTTCCTTGAATCGATTTTCATATCAATATCAAATGCTGTCAGGCATATTGTTTTTTCATTGTTTTGGAGCCTCAGCTCCTTACACACTCACCAAGCCCCTTCCTACCCTAACTTCAAATCTCCCAGCTCCTGAATCATTTACTATCTGCTTCATGCCCCCTCTGGTGGGATCTGGTAGTAGATCCCTAAGCCCTCGTTCTAGTCTTCTGAGCAAATGCAGTCTCACAGTGGGGCTCCAGATTTTGAACTCTTCTAGGGTCCTAGAGCTTAGTGTTGAGCACCTACTTGTCTTGGTTCCCATTGAGGCCCTGTTGCATTAACCTACTTCATTCACCCGTTGTATGAAGTGAGTAATGGGACTCTGTCTTCCTCTTGTTTGGCTTTTGCTTCTAGATTCAATACTGTTTTATAAACTGAACTTTGCATCTAGAGCCTTGATCCTGTGGACATACCTCCCCAGGGACCATTTCTCACCGTTCCTAGCGTTCTGCTGTTCTATCTGTAATCCCATAACTGTGTCATCTCCACCAGCCTGCTAGGAGATCTCACCAGGGATGGGACTTCCCCCAGGACTAACTGTGCTTGAGTCCTGAATAGAGCTATTCAAACAGGTCAGCCAGGTCAGGAACTGCAACCCTTTGCCTTTCCCACATGAAAGACTCAAGAAGGGCTTTCAGACACACTGACCACTGTTGAACCACAAGGGATGGGGGAAAGGATGAGGAAGAGTAGTGGAGGGGGCTAGACTGATTTTAGCACAATATATTTGCAGGTAAAATACCAAGGCAAAATTCCCACTGAATAATGAATAGAAACCTACACAATGAAGGACAGGAACATAAAACAGGTCATGTTAAGAGAAGGCCACTAGTGGGAGAAGGATGGTAATGAAGAAAGTAAAGAGGGTAAATATGGTTGATGTGCTTTCTATACAAGAATGCATACGGAAATTGAAACCTGTTGAAGTAACCATAAGAAGGGGCATGAAGTAGGCAAGAGAATAATGGAGGGGATGAGCCCAATAGGGGTATAACACATGTGTATATGGAAATGTCATTATGAAACCCCCTTTATAACTATCATAAACTAACAAAAATGTTCTCTTTTAATAAATGAAGGACAGGAAGATAAAACAGTTCCTGTCCAGGAGTGGGTACCAGTAGGAGGTGGGAGGGAATAAGGAAAGGGTGAATATAGTGGAAATATTTTGTAGTCATGTATGAAAATAGAACAATGAAACCTGTTGAAATAGTTCTAAGAAGGGGGATAAATGAGAAAGATGGAGAGGGTGAAGCTAATTCAGATATTGTAAGCAGTTAGGGAAACGTACAACTATAATATAGTATAATTAAAAAAAAGAGAAATAAAGAAGGGCTTTCAGGTAGTGTCCAGTTGGAACACAACCAAGCCAGTCAGAAAGACACAAATTGTGACCTAAGAGACAAAAATGCAGGTGTCAAGGCTATAGAGCAGAATGAAGTAAGGAACCACTTAGGTATAGGCAGAGGTGGAGCAGTGCCTGGCTGCATCAAGGTTCTACACAAAATAAATCATGTGGACAGGGTATTCAGGTTGGCGAGCTCTATTAAATAGGATGGGTGTACCTTTGAGGATCTGGATTGGGTGGAAAGAGAGCCTGTTGTGGTGAGCCCCACCAGCAAAACGCCTTCCCTTCTTCTGCCCCATTTCACTGAGCAAACTGCCATGACTCACTAAAAAATTTCCCAAAATACAGAAGTCAGATCCCTTCTGAGTCATCAATTCTGCCATCCCAAATTATTATGCCAGGGCATTTCCATGAAAATAAGACTTTAAAAAAAACACACTTTTTCTTCTTATTTAAATTAACGCAAAGTAATTGTACATAATAAAGAAAATGCAAAAAAAAAGCAAAGAAAAAAGAATCATTCATGAATATGAAACTTGTTTATAAGTAGTGTTACTAGTAAGTCATTTCAGTGTGTGTTTCTGTACTTTACACCATGTACAGGTATAATGTATCTATTGGTTAATCTGTATCTTTTTAAATGAAATTAAGTAATGTGTGTAGGGCTGGCACCATGCCTTTCTCATGTGGAAGTATGTTGGAGTTATACTGAATCACTTTCATGCACTTCTTTTCTTTTTTCCATTTTCCTTTCATAGAATGAATTTTTTACCTTCAGCCACTTTGAATCATCCGATATTTTTTTTTGAAATTATGTTTTGGACAGCCTCATACTAAATCCAATTGTTTATAAAGAATTTTGACTGAGATGGTTAATGCAGGAAAAGAAAGCAAAGGAAAATGACTAAGGCTTAGAGAAGTGAATCAATACTACTTGACTTGAAAGAGAAGACAATATATTTTAAATAAAAACAAACCACTCCAACTTCCAACTTGCCTCAGATTGCTCTTGCAACATATATCTCTAATCAACTTAAATTATAATAAATTGCTATTGCAATTGTATTCCTATGGGCAAAGCCCATAGGAAGTAAGTAGTATAGTAAGTAGACACTTTCTGTAATTGTGTGATTCAATAATTGTGTGAACATACAAGTCCAGGCAATGTAATCCAGTTGATTTCCCAAATGAGTCTGGGAATCTATGTTCCATGGTTTTTCCAAGGCAATAAAGTCAATGGAATGGGACCTGTCCCATTCTGTGAAAGTATCACACAAGGATTCTTGTAGATGTTCCTATGCAAAAGACCTCCCTAGTTGCTTTGGGCCCTTACCTCGAGACATTCATTTGACCATGGGACTTCCTGTTTTCCAGTGGGGAGCATTGCTTTACCCAGTAGAACACAAAGCTCAGGCAGCTCTGTAGCCTCTCACCCAATTCCTTCAACTCCCTAGATATTGCCCCAGTGTTTAGATTCCTGTCTCAATTATGCCCAGACAGGTATCCTTTAATTATCATGTAATAAATGTTTTCCTTGCAAAACAATCTTGGTTTCAACACTTTCAGACTCTTCTGATCGACTTACCATGTTCAACAGTCATGGTATATCTGTCACTTACTGCCTTTATGGAATATAAATTGGGTTACTCATTTCTTATTTTATACATGGCTGAATATAGATCCCTTGTAGTAAAATAATGTGTCTGGTTTAAAAATAAACAAAGATTTAATGATTTGTCATTACTTCCAGGCATGTGGATTCTGTGCCTCAGCCATTCAAAGATAATTTTTAAAATAAGAATTAATTTAAAACTTCTGGGGAATATAGGGATGCTGCCTGCGTACAATTTCCTCGTGAGTAGTCATCTATGCTTTTGATGTTCCTTGATTCCCTTTGTAAATCTTTGGTATTTTTCCTGCATATGGTCTATTCAGCTGTTGTGTCCATATGACTGGAGAAGCATTTTTAAAATTCGAATCATCAGCAGCTCTCTGTAAAACTTCTCAGTTTTGTGGGCAGGAAGCCATTTGTGCTGATTTCGCCTTATCTCCTCCTGGGCTTTGACCATGTTCTTCCTCTTCCTGAGGAGTGGAGTTCAGGAGATTGATTTACCTATGAACCATGGTTTCTGTGATTTGGTGCAGGGATGAGCAGTATAATAGCTTTGTGGTTGAATTTGTAGGATCCACACCTTTTCATCCTTTAAAAGCTCAACCATCTCAGGCTGGGCATAGTAGCTCACTTCTGTAAACCCAGCTACTTGGAAGGCAAAGATAGAAGGATTGCACTTCAAGGCCAACATGGACAAAACGCTAATAAGACCCTATCTCAAAGAATAGGTGAGTCTGATGATATAAGTCTGTAATCCCATGTAGGTTGGAGGATTGCTGTCCAAGGCTGGCCCAGGTGAAAAGCATGAGATCTATCTGAAAAATAACTCAGCAAAAATGGCTGGAGGTGGAGCTCATGGGTTAGTAAGTGCAAGTTTAACCATTTCACTTCCTCTGATATTGTCTTTTTTTTTTGGCAGTACTCGAATTTGAATCAGTCTTTTGTTGCTGTTGTTAGCATTTACAGACACACCAGGTTTTCAAAGCCTATAGGATGACATGTTGTTCTAGAACTGTAGTTCACTCTGCTCTTCCTGAGCACCATCCATCCACCCTATTCCTGTAGTATGGGTCCAGCTGGGTTTCTCATTTTCCATTCCTTTTTCCACAAGGCTCTGGGAGCCTTTATTTATCTTCTTATTTAATATCTATAACCAGACTGAGAATTACTGCTATGCTCCTTCAACTGACTTTAATTTCTGTGTTTTTTAAAAAAACATCAAATTTTTATTTACTAAAGTTGAGCTCAGTTTTATCATTGGTTGTGATCAAACAACTATTCCATTTCTGGGTCCTTTTTTCTTCTTTTTTTTCTTATTGTGCTGGTTGGGGGTACATGGTGGCATTTACAAAAGTTCTTACAGTATATTAAATATTTCATAGCTGAATTTACCTCCTCTGATGATTGATTTGTTTATCCTTTGTCCTGGAACACATCATTTCCTCTCCTCACCATTTTCTCAGAACATAAAGTTGATATTCATCAAAACCTTAGTATAAAAGTCTATACTATGCCACATTCAGCATAGAAATGTCAAAATGATATTTTTTCATTTGAAAAATGTAGTATTAGTATTCCCTAGAGCCAAGTCGTATGGTGCAAAATAGTTGTAAATTCAGTAAACATAAATTTTTCAGTCTTGTTATTAATTAGATTCTAAGCCAATATGCTTCAAAGCATGTGTTTGCATTAAGTTCAGAAATTTTTCCTTTATGATTAGTGTTATGTTAAACAATTTCATCCAGAGACTTAAAACATTGTTAAATTGGATTTTTTGTGGTTCATATGGTGCACTCTAGTGGGATCTACTTGAATTACAAACAATCTTGTTCCCAACTTTTTCCTACCATTTTCCAGAGGGTGGGGCATGACTAGGCTTAGCTAAAAATATACTGTGGCATAGCATTCATGATAAAAAAAGAAAACAAAGAAACAAAAACAAAACTAGATGACTTTTTTGAGTAAAAGAAGCATAAATTTAGAAAGGAAGTGAATATGTCCAATACCTTCCATTACCTTCCATAAGCACTTCACCCATGTCAATCCAGAAAGAATTGGACCCTACACCTGAGTCTGAAGGAGAGAAGTAAATCATGCAGCATAACCACATATGTGTACTTGGTTTTCAAACAGAGGTTAAACATCATTACTATAAAATATTTACAAAGTACAACTTATGTATTTGTAGTTGTATTTGATGTCATGATTCTTTTTTTTTGGTCTACTGCATACAAAATGGCAAGCCACTGACAGGCACACAACTACCTTTACATTTAATTGAGAGGCCTAAACAGAACTCTCACAGGATGAGACAATACCACAGCATTGTGGGAAATAGTCACATTCTGCTATTCAATCATGTTCAAGGGCCAGGGACATCCAGAGTGGGAAATTTCTAAGTCATTCTCCTTCACTACAACGTGTGTGTGTGTGTGTGTGTGTGTGCGTGTGTATGTTTGAGAAAGAGAATCTAGCAGACAGTGTAGATACAAAGCTGTGTGATGTTGCTAAGCAGAGAAGACTGAGAATTAAGAGATCTGGATTCTAGTTTGTCTTGTTTCATCAGCCAGCGGGGAAACAGGACAAGCCAATGAACTGTACTGGCCTCTGCTTTGTTAGCTGTAAAATTAGGAAGTGGTCAAATATTTCTTAGTTTTTATTTTTGGATCCTTACTTGATGTTTCATAGACAACTTGATGTTGTCTATGAAATTTCATTTTTCACAATCAGAAAAACTATTTTTCAAAGTATCCCCAAATCTGTGAAAAAGCTATAGTACTTTAACATTCATATTAAAGTCTTGCCTGGCCCTAGAGAGGTCATTTTAACCCTCTTCAGCACCAGATGCTTATTAACTCAGGCAAATAAGGACCACAGAAAACTGAGTGTTGCTATGTGTTTATGATGTTTATATTGCCTTGGATTACTAGAATCCACTAGCTATGGAAGGTTTATGGTACCCATAACAGAAAGAACGCCTAATTGCATAGTAGGCGTTCTTTGTAAATACAGGTAGTCTCTGTCAGAGTCTTTATTATATACTTCAATTAGTCATGGTAAATATTTTTTTCACAGTTTTTTAATCATTAGTAATATTAAATATATATAAATATAACATAATAAAATTTTTATGTATACCTAAGGTTTTTTATTAAGCCACACTAAAATATATGTGGGTTCTGAGTAACATTTTCCAGTTTGTACTTAATAGTCACACAAAAAATATATTCTGCTAAATAAAGCAAAGTTGTGGCCAGAAATAATGATATGAAAGCTTCCTGGAGAAATGATTAAGTGCATGCCTTTGCCCACTGCTAAACTTAAATGCTATGTTATCTGGTCAGAAAGAGAATACTGATCTAATTTTGAATTTTCCATTCTAGTAGGCTCCCTAACCCTTCTATGTTCACATTGTCTTGTGTCTGTTTCTTTAGACCCCACACTCTTTCCTTAAGTGTAATTTTTAAAGACACTATTGAATGATGCAAAATTAAATAACATATGGTACATAATGCATGCTACAAATTAATCCTCATTCAATACACATATTTCCATTGGTGCTCTACTTTGCTTTTACCACATCTTTATTAGTATCTAATAGGCACTGGGAAGTGTATAAATGCTAGGGGTACAATCTAGCTATCATTTTTAAGACCTAAATTTATTCTTTTTTAATTTTATTAATGCCCTCAACTTCACAAAATGAACTCTGTGGTTAACCGTTTAATACCAAACTAAACAGTTGATTCAGTCAATGTAGTGCCTGACAACATATAATCAAAATTTCAATAAAATTCAATTCAAGAACAAAGTTAGGAAAGAAAAGAAAACAATGCTATCAAAACTGTATTTGGATTCTCACCAAGCCAAGTATATTGCTATAGTGTAATATAATTTTTATTGGTTTCTTATATAAAGCAAATTTTAAGTCAATGTTCAAATACTGCTCACCTAAGATTTCATTAACTCTGAGGTTAATGAAATGCACTGAAGTCAAAATATGTGTCTTGGACCATTTTCTGCTGCTACCAACTGGGTAAATCATAAACAATAAAAGTTTGTTTGGCTCATGGTTCTGGAGGCAATAAAGGCCAGGATGAAGGGCCCACATTTGATGAAGGCCTCTTTACCAGGCACAACTTGGTGGAAGGCATTGCACATGGACAGAGGAAACAAGAGAAGTCCAAACTTTCTCTTACAATAACCTATTCTCTTGAGAACAAACCCAGTCCCTTTCATAATGACATTAGTACACTTGTGAGGGCAGAGTCTTCGGTATCTAATCACCTCTTAAATGGCCTGCCTTCTGATGGCAATTAAATTTCAACATGAGTTTGGAGGGGACATTTAAATCATACAATATGCAATGTCATCTTACGACAGAAACTTTAATCATCTGCATTACAGTTCTATGTTAAGGCACAAGCCAACAGCAATTGAAGAAATTTTCAGATAGACACCAGAACAAGTTTCTACATTTAATTAGCTACAAATAGACACTATATTTAGTTCATTTCTCAGAGTACTTTAGTTATTATCTCTAGTTTGTAAAATATTGGAGGAAATGAATTATTTTGACAAGCTTTCAAAAATAGCCTAACTTGACAAATTCATTTTAAAAATGGATAGTATATAGATTAACACAGGAAATATAAACTACTATAAGAGAATTCAATTACCCAGAAATTCTCAAGCAGTCTATGGCAGGAAAGAATTGGTCTCAATCCAATAGCAATTACCTCTTATAAAGTTCTTGTGTGTCATAGTTTATTTCCTGTCATCTAAGTGTGTTCAGATGCTATAAAATAAAACTGTGGTTAGAAATGTCACACTGTAGCATCCTGATTGACATTTGACCTGACCAAAACAATGAAATAAAATTACAGATTTTTAACTTGTCCTTCCCACAAACACTAAAGAATACAAGAAGGACAATCATACCCACTCTCATAAAATATTCTGTTATCAAATGCATGAAGTGTTAACAGTATCTGTATAGAGGTGGAAGCACTTAATATAATGGGAGACCTTGGGGAGAGTATATTATGTCCAACAGAAGTTCTCAGTCTAGTGGATCTTGCATCTACTTGAGTTGCTTTCTTCCCATTACATAAGGACCTGGGAGTCAGCCAATGGACATCTTGCCACAGAGAACTGACAGATGCCTGCAGAGTAAAACTGGAAACAAGCCAGGAAGTCCAAACTGGCATACTTCATATTGACTAAAGATAAAACATTTGCTTTAATGAAAAATATTCAACTAGTTTTCAAGTTTTAACATAAACCTTCTGACTTTATAAACATATTTTATTGAGGTTTCTTAATAGTAATTCATATATTTGCTTTCACATGTGCACTGCTATATTTTATTACATAGTAAAAATGAACCACAATAAAGTATGTGGTCAGAAATACTGAGTAGTTCAATATTCCAGGGGTACATTTTTGGGTTTTGAGATGCAGTGAAGAGTTCACACATTTTCATGGGAATGATCAGTGAGTAAAATTAGTAAAAGAGAAAATACAAGTTTCTCTGCAAATAAACATTCCACAACACTATGGTTTACAAGTGCATTGTGTGCTGAAAGTCCTTCACCTCATTCTTGTTATGGGCACATGTCCAGCTGCCTATGTGGTATGATGAAAAGGCACAGACTCTGAAATCTGACAGATCTGCCCTCAGACCCAGCTCTACTACTTAGCAGAAGAGTGACTTTGGAAAGTGATCCTTAGTTCCATCCTTAATACAAAAGTATAACGCTGTTTAAATAGAATGATCATTATGAGGGTAAAATCAGGATATAATTTTTAAACAAATGGCAGATACTAAATGTACATAGTAAGGGGTTTCATCATGACATTTCCACACTTGCATATGATATACTCGGTCATATTATCCTACTCTATTACTCTTCCTCTTCCTCTTCCACCTCCCTAGAATTCCCCCTTTTGACTTTCATGTTCTTTTTGTTTTATTTTGTTTTGTTTTTTCCTAGCTTCCACAAATGAGAGAGAACATGTGATAATTACCTTTGTGAAACTGGCTTTTTTCACTTAACTTGATCTCTAGTTCCATCCATTTTTTTCAGCAAATGACATAATTTCATTCTTCTTAATAGCTAAGTAAAACTCCATTGCATATATATCAATAGGTGCTCAATAGGTACCATTTCTCTCCAAGCCCCACTTCTACCTTCACAGAAACAAAACAATAAAACCTGAGTTTATCAAGGGTGTATCCTGGTTTGGAGTGGTGTGAAGCTTAAAAATACAAAATTACTTTTAAAAGGGCTATGATTTGAATGTATCCATAAAATTTCATGTGTTAGAAACTTGGTCCCAAATGCAGCAAGTTGAGAGGTGGGACCTTTGGGAAGTGATTGGGTCCTGAGAGCTCTGCCCTACTGAATCCATTAATCCATTCATGGATTGGTAAATTAATGGGGCTGTGCAGGGAATGGTTTTGCTATAAAAGTGAGTTGATACCTTTGCTTGGTCTTGCCATGTGATGCCCTCCACCATGCTATGATGTAGTTGGAGGCCCTCAAACGATGTTAGTGTCGTACTCTTGACTTTTCCAATATCCAGAACTGTGAGATAAATAAACTTTTATTCTTTATAAATTATCCAGTCTGTAGTACTTAGTTATAGCAAGAGAAAATGGAGTAAGACAAATAGTAAGTATACATGTAGGAGAAAATTATAACAAGTACAGGTTTTTAAAGCTAATTTAAAAATCCAGAAGAGACATCATCCTTTTTGATAATCTTCTCATCTGGAAATTTTGTAATAGCAGTTTTCTGCACCAAAAAAAAGAAAACCATTTCATATTTACTCCTAACCTAGCTGAATAAACATTGATTTTTATTATATCTAGTCTAGGAAAGTTTGTTTTGCCAGGGACATAATTCCATTATTGGTAGTGGCATATTACATTTTAGAATTGCTGACAATTTTAGAAAATTTTAAATCAAGTTTCTTTCACAAGTCATAAGATTTGGTGACAAATTTTTAATACTCTTTAAATAGACAGTACTTGACCACTTTTTGGTTGATATTCTCAGGTCATGAAGTTGTATAGAGTGAAAGGTAGTATTTATAGAACAAGTGTATCTTTACACTTGTTCAGTCAGCAATATACCTTCATGTGACTTTGAATTTCACAATTCCTGGGAAATTCAAACTAAATGTATCTCCAATTCAACTTCCCTTTCATTGCATCTCCTACTAAGTGGGTGGAGGGAGCCACAAAGGCTCTTAGAATCAATTACAGTTAAAGTATTTTACTATTGCAAAATTTATAAAATATTTGATGACATGAATCCATTGGTGGGCCCCTCCTATGACTTTGCAAGGAATCCATGTAAGTTAGGGGCCTGAAGTTTAAATTTCATTAGTTTCACCTAAAACTCACCCTCTGATTTCTATTCATGTTTTCCCTTCTTTTCCTGTTCAAATTCTGACTACCCTTTCTTTGTATTTTTTTAGTGTTTCAACTCCTTACTTTCTGACTTTTTTTTAAGTTCTATCACAATATTAAAAATGTTGTTTTAAATGTGGTAACAAATTCGACAAGTTTTCCTCAATTCTTATATGACTTGATCTTCTTATCACATTGCAGGCTAATGATGACACTGTCCTTTTTGCCTTCTTTGCTCATGGTCCTGTGAACTCCAGAAAACATCTCAGTTCTGGTGGGTCTAGCTGTAGGTGATTTCTAAATCTCAAATATCACCCCTCTTTTTAAAGCATGCTTCAATTTCATTTTCCCATCCATCTGAAGGGCAAGCTCTTCGGAGTCACATCACACCCTTAATAGCAAATGTTCAAAAACCTTCTTTGTGTGTACTTGTCCTAAATTCACCCCATTTATACTACCTCACATTACTGACCTTGAATTGTGTGTTTTCCCAAAAGATTATTTTTCCTCCTCCTTCTCTTTCTTCTTCTTGTTTTTCTTTAAATTCCTAGATAGTGCTGGTTACATAATGAATATTCAGTAAATTTGTGCCATTTAAATAATTAAAGGATAGTTTTTGGAATATGGATAAAAAGTCTACAGCCTGTTCCTCATCGATCATGTTCAACCTTGCTTGCCTATTTGACTTCGTAATCTTAATACTTATTAAACGTTCAGGAAATCTTGACACATAGGGAAATAAGAGGAAAACCACTAAGATATATGAAGATAACAGCACATGAACAATATTCCAATTGCTTGGTCCTTCATTAAGTGGAAGAAATCTATAAAATAGTACCATCTGTCATCCAAAGAGTTATAAAATTTAAAAACACACTCAAATTAAGTCAATTGATGACTCACAACAGGGATACAAGTTTGAAAGGCAACACATTACATAATGAGTAATGTGGCTCGAAACAATGGCAGAGCAGTGAGGACAGAGGCGGAGGGGAAAGGAGGAGGAGGGCTGACTGTGATTACCCAGCTGCCATGTCATTGCTGAGCCCCAGGACAGGAAGAGGAAGGGGGAGGATGACTAACTACTCTCTTCCCCTCATCATTAGCAACCTAGTGTTGCTGAGAGCCAGGGAAGTGTTTTTGTGCCTCAGTAATATGACTGTGTTTCATTTCTTGGTTAAATCTGCGACCAGTGTGGGGTGGGGGAATGAGAGGGGTGAGAAACTATGGTGTCAACTATGATGCATAGTTGTACACTAACAGAAGCCTGCTGATCCATGCCATTCACATTTTCTCAGAGAATAACCTAGTCCTGAACAGCAAAAAAAAAAAAAAAAAAAATGCTACTGAAAAGACTGCAGGGCGATATCACACAACCCGCCTGACAGTGACAGTAACAGCTGCCTTCTGTTGAGTTCTTACTATGGGCCAGGCACCCCCAACTGCTGTGCAGTTGCTATTTCACTGATCCAACCAGAAACCCTATAAATTAGAAACAATTATTACAGTGATTACCAGTGTCAAAGATGAGAAAATTAAGGCACAGAGAAGTTAAATAATTTGCCCAACATTACACAGTTCCAAAGAACCAGGATCTGAACCTAGGCCCTCTGACTTTAGATTTCATGTCTGTTAATGAAGACAATTTCTTCATTTGAATATGAAATGTGGCTTCCTCCCCCAGCTCATGAGTTAGGGACTTGATCCCAGCTGGAGGGATTTTGGGAGGTGGTAGAAACTTTGGTGGGACCTAGTTAGAGAAAGTAGGTTACTGGGGGCATGCCATGGAAAGTGCTTCTGGATCCTCAGTCCCTTCCTCATTCTCTGCTTCTTGTCTACGATGAGGTGAAGAATTTCTGCCACATGATTCTACCACCATGATGGTCTGCCCACGCACCCGGGGCCAAGCAACCATGGGCCCTCTGAAACTGTGAAAAATAAATCTTTCCTGTTTTAAGTTGATTTTCTCAGGTACTTTGCTCACAACTATGCAAAGGTAACACTCTTTCATTTTTATTATATAATATATTATAGTGGTTCTAATGTATTTTAAGATATTTTAGGTCATTTTGTTATTATATGATAGAATATTATAGAAGGATATAAATTAGTTGATATCAATTAAACTGAAATTTCAATAAAAGTGAATGCAACTGTGATAACTGTTTCAGTTTTAATTAGAGAAACTGCAGCATAAATTAACCATAACTGAAGGTCAAATGAAACACTGACATACTTAAGTATTCATCTCTTTTGTCTCCCAAGTTAGCTCAGATTACATATACGTTCACAACTAATTTTAAAAATCTTATTTTTTTTTTGGCGGTACTGGAGCTTGAACTCAGGGCTTCTTGCTTTCAAGGCAGGTGCTCTACCACTTGAGTCACTCCTGCAGCCCCAGCTGGCCTAGACCTGCAGTCCTTCCAACCTCAGCTTCTTGCATAGTGTGGGATGACAGGTGTGTGCCACTGCACCCAGACTGGGATCTCATGAACTTTTTGCACAAGTTGACCTTAAACTGTGGTCCTCTTGATCTAGCCTTCCAAGTAGTTCCAATTACAGGTGTGACCACTAGTATCCATCTGAAAATCTTAATATCTAGTTATGGGTCTATCCATTCGGAAGTTTAATTCATCATCAAAAAATGAAAGAAAATATTGGCAGTATGTATTTAAATAGACAAACTATTTAGCACTTTAACTTGGAAGTTTTTAAAAGGATTGATGACATTAATATCTTTAAAATGCTTAGGAGAACCTTTATTGAGAGGTTTCCTTCTAAATAAAACTATATATAATCAGTCATATTTCTAATAACCTTCTATATTGTTTGACCTCCCATAGAAGCAGACCCAGAGATAAGGATCAAGAGCAGATAGTTTGTTTGAGAAGAGGTCATAATCAAAAGAAAGGTAGGAAGTGAAGCAGACAGGAAGGCAGCCAATAAGATGTGTAATGGAGCCTAAACCTCCTGGGGAAACCCCAAGAGCCAGGGTAGACCATGTACCCTAGAAGACAGAGAGAGACAGGACATATACATACTAACTTCCATCAGTCATTGCTTCAGTGACGGCTGCTCTGGTGAAGGGCAACAACCTTGCCATTTGTCAGACTTGCCATATGGGAAGCAGAAGGGGCTCCATCAACAAGAGAAAGCCCATAGAACATGCACTGTTACTAGAACCCCAGCTAGCATGTATTTCCAGCAACTTCTGTTGCTCCTCTCCTCCATGCTATCTTTCAGGCAAAAGGGCACTGTTTTTCCCATAAACCTTTACATCCAAACAGCATCTACTCTGGGGAACAAGAAAATAAAAGATCAAACTATCCAATGATTAGATTTCTTCATCATGTTGGTTTGTGTGAGAATTTCACAGAAGCAAAGGCTCAGGGACAGAATCCAAGTTCCCTTTTTCTAGTTGCGTTGGTTAATTGAGCACACAGTAGCTTGCATAGAATAGTATTGTATGAGTTAGTGGGAAAGAAAATGTGTGCAAGAAGCAAAATATATGGAGGATGTATCCCTTATCTAGGAAAATGACTGTGACTGTGTTGGGCCTCACAGTCATCTGAGGGATTTGTTTATCCTTCTTACTTAATCTGTTCATGAAACCCTAAAATTCTATGAAGCAAGGAGATTTGTGGTCCAGACAAAGATTAAATGGCTTATTCTTGGAGACAAACTAAGTCAATGGTTTAAGTGGGGTCAGAACTGACTTCACATGATTAAGGAGATGGGAGGATTTACAGTGAGAACTTGTTTCAGCTCATCTGCTTTCCTAAGTTACATCCATTTCTGGTTCCAACTGTCTTCAAATTTGTCTCATTCTTTCCTTAATATAAAGATTCTCAAATTGGCCAAATGACCAAATGACTAGATAGGTGTTTTTCTTCTTCCTTCTTTCTGGCTAGGGGTTATAAGATGCATAACCTAGAGTTATAGGTTGTGAAAAAGATGAGGTAATGAGATAAATCCAGGCATAAAGGAGGCAAAGTAGATTTTTACCATCCTTACCCTTGTGCCTAGTTTTTACTCATCTGTCTCTCAGCTGTACAATCACAATGAATTTATTTGTATACCTTGTACTTTACATCAACTTTTCTCAAATTAAACATTCCTTTGGAATATACTTTCATGCTTTGTCCTGAAATATCCTTACTCATTAAAACAGTTAACTTTGAAAATTTAACTACAGAGATTCCCCAAGTTTGGAGAAAAAAAATTCAAGCAATTGTGTAGACATATATGTAAATGGAAAAATGAGACCTGTTGAAACTATTCCAGGAATGGAGGAAAGGGGGCTAAAGGAGAATGATGGAAGGGGTGAACCCAACTATGATATACTGTAAGAACATTTATAAGTGCCAGAATGTATCCCCAGCACAACAATAATAAAAAAGAGAAGGAAATGGCATGCTTTTAACAAAAAAGGTAATTAAAGATAAAAAATCACATGCCCAAATAAGAAGTGTGATTTTTTTGTACCCCCAGAACAACAATAATAAAAAAGAGAAGGAAATGGCATGCTTTAAAAAAAAAGTTAATTAAAGATAGAAAATCACATGCCCAAATAAGAAGTGTGATTTTTCACCCTCTTGTTGGATGCCTGGCAGGATTTCTCAAACGAGAAAGAAAAGGATTAATTATATGATTTATATTTGCACTTTGAAATTTGTCCCTAGCCTGAAATCAGATCTCTGTGTTTACTCCGACATAAGATGGAATCATATTACTCCTTTGGCTGATGACTCACAGGAAATACTGGATGATTTTTAAACTGAAAAAATAGCATAGCGTTCTTTTTCTGAGACTCCTGAAAGATAGGGAAATCAGAGAAGGAAGATGGAATATGTCTCCCCACAGGCACCACTCAATAATCCACATCAAGCTCTGAAGAGAGCAAAACTACTGGCATTTTTCTCCAGTCTGTGCACTAGAAAGGGTGAAAGGATGCTGTTACACTTTCAGTGGGTTTGTTGGGAGGTCTGTTCCCAGCTATTCCTCCAGAGTGTGCATGCACATGTGAATGAATGTGTGTGTGAGTAAAAGACAAAGGCATGGATGCAGGACTGGGGAAAAAAGCTTGTAAATAATTATAACTATGCGTCTTGTGTGTTTCTCTTTCATATCTTTGGAAAGGAACATCACAGAAGTGTGAAGCTTATAAGCATATTGATTACAATTGAAGAAAAAAATAACAGATATCAAAGCCATGTATCGTAGCATTGTATAGTCCTATGTTGCATCATTCTTTGCCAGAAAAACATGCATTCCTATAAAAAATTTTTGAAGACTACTACATGTACATATTACTGTACATATTACATGTGCTTTAATTGCATCGAGAATACTGGTAGCCAGGAAGCATTGCTTGGATTTAGGATTGCCAAGAACAAAGCCAATTTAGTGTTTATTTGGTGGAAGCTATCTCAATTATTTATTTAAGGCCCTTGCTAATTTGATCTATACTACATATCTATTAGATGATGGTCTAGTTTAGACATTGACTCTTATGAAGTACTTAAGATGGAGTATCTTCATTTATATGCAGAATGCTATCCAAATGAAATGCTAAGATGCTCAACTCAGAAAAAAAAAATGAATGCTAACTCTTGATTTCCTAGTGAACACCCATATTCTCCTTTTATGTCAAAAAACCAGAGCTTAAGGCACATAGGGAATCTAGACCCTTAAATATAATGAAAATACTACAAAAAAAGTAATAGCAACTTTATAAGCATTCATAATTGCCAGAAACATCTGAGAATAGTGATGAATTACCTTAACTGTTTCTAACAATGATCCACTGACAGGAGCAAAAGAACAAAAGTATATTATTCTGGCTTTACACAGAGACATTGTGATCTGGAGATAGAAAATGTAGCATGCTCTTATCCTGTAAAAATATAATCTTCTGAATTTGCAGTACAGAACTTTCAAAAAGATCTGTCTGGAAATGCTCTGCATCTGCTCTTACAGTACCATTGGCTTCATGTGGCATTGGAATGTAATCAGTGCAATGTAAATGGAATTTTAAAGTTTTGGGTTTTGTTTTTTTTTTTTGTTTTTTTGGTTTTTTTTTTTTTTTTTTGGTGGTAATGGAGTTTGAACTCAGGGTTTCTTGCTTGTCAGGTAGGTATTCTACCACTTGAGCCATACCTCTTGTCCTTTTTGTGTTGGTTATTTTTTAGATAGGGTCTTTCCTGCTTTTTGCCTAGGCAGGCCTGATCTTCCTATTTTATTCTTCCTGCAATAGCTGGGATGACAGGCGTGTGCTGCTGGGCACAGCATCTTCTGTTGAGATAGAGTCTGGCTAACTTTTTGCCTGGGCTGCCTGGAACCTCAATCTTCCTGGGCTCAGCCTCCCCAGTAACTAGGATTACAGGTATGATTCACTGGTGCCTAGCTGAAAAACTCAATTTTGATCCCCCCAAAAAAGTATAGCAGAGTGGCTGAGGTTATATAAAATTAGAAAATTTAGAATTAATAAACATTGTCTGGAAATATATTAAATTTAAAAGTAAGATCTAAGTCTAAAGTTTGAAGATTATATTTTTAAGAATTTTATTTTTCAACACAACACTGATGTCTCCGACCCTTTTGCCTCAGCTACCAATTTTTGAAACTTTTTCCTCTTTTAGGATTTATTGGCACTGATTTCTACATTATCCTTCTTCTCTTCTTATTCCCTGCCTCCATTATGGATTCCTTGGGTCTTCTGCCTCTTATTCAGAGCGTGAGTGATTTTGTCCTTTGAGCCCTAAGGACCAGTCCCTTGGTAGTGCCTTGCTCCACCCAGTCCCATGGTTCACTTTCACCTCCATAACTTTGGTATTTTTGCGTGTGTAGACCAGCATCTTAAGCTCCAGTCTTCATACTGAACTACTTCATTCTATGCTCCTAACTTCTGAGGACTCTTCTACCTCAGTGGTCCATACAACCCCAAGATAACAAGATCTGACTCAATGACCTCTAATACTTTCTGATACTATTAAGCTATTATTCTGTCATTTTGTATCCAGAACAATTTTATCATATTAATGTTTATAATGTCATCCTTTCATTCATCCCCTGAAAATAATTTGTTAGCACACTGATCCCTCAATAAACCAGTCTTTCCTCTGAAAGTGTCTCATATTTATTCTGACTGCTCTTCCTGCAGAGCAAGCTGGAGGTCTGGGGTCCCAGGAGCTAAGGTAGGTTGGGTGTCAAGGCTGGCCATGACTGCAAAGCTCAGAGCACAGGGTGATTGGGGCTCATAGTCCATGAGTCAATGAGAGGTCAAAGCACCCAAGCTCACGGGAGAGGGTTGAGACTAACAGTGGAAAATATAGGAAAGGCTGTATAGTAGAAGGTGCAAGATGTTATAAGCAGGTTTGAGAGGCAAAAGTAACCCAGAGAGAATTCTAGAAGCAACTGGAGCAGGGAAAAGGAGCTTTTATGAGTTTTTGTTGATGAACTTTGGTACAGGAAAGGTGCTGCTAAGATGACAGAGCCTACTAAACTGGCTTTTTCCTCTTTCCTGATATATCACCCTTCTACACTTATTACTACTTATTTGCTTATTATTGCTTCATCTTAGGTGTTTTCCTTTGGCAAGTTTTGAAAACCTTTAATGCTCCAGGTACGCACCTGTAAAAAGGGAATAGTAAATATTCACACCTATCTCACAGAATCACTGTGAGGATTAAAGGTTTTAATACATGCAGCACTGGGGACAGTGTCTGGTGCATAATAAAGGCTGTATAAACATTAGCTATTGTTATAGTGTTATATTAATATTGTTTGTTTTTGTTTTTGAGATGGGGTCTCACTATGTAGCCCAGGCTGGCCTCAAACTCCTGATCCTCCTGCCTCAAACTCACTATTGCGTGCACCACTCCACTCAGCTTATTTTCTATAATAGTTTTATTTTACTTTCTTAATTTTTCGGTGGGAATGAGTTTTGAAAATAGGACTTCACACTTGCTAGACATGTGCTCTACCACTTGAGTCATACTGTTGGCCCCCACAGTTTTTTTTTTTTTTTAACTAGTACCATACCCAGATTCTATGCCCTCTACTCCATCCTGCATTCATGTTTGTAGTCATTTTCTTCATGGTGCTTCTCTTGGCCTTTAGTGGTTTTCCAAATTGCCTGATGACTGGGCATAGACTCCACCATCTGACTATCCTGACCTTCAATAGTCAAGCCCCACCACTCAACTTCTCTTTGCTCCCCCAGGTTTCACCTCTCCTTTTGGCCATGAGCTGTTTCCTGTTGAAGTTGAGAACTTCCATGTCATCTTACCTGTTTATGTTGTTCTCCCTCCCTAGAAGTATCCCCTTCCTTCCACTGTGCTTAGATTATGGCCACTCTTTGAGCCCAGCTCAACTTTCTTCTCCTACTCCAGCAGAGGTAATACCTGTCAATCTTTCCTGAAGGCATATGCAATAGCGCCAAGCACAATGTCTGCACACAGTAAGAGTTTGGTAAATATTCCAGTCTTTGCCATTTTTCTCTAACATTCAGCATCACAGGTTTTTAAACTGTCTATTGCATGATTCATAATTAGTTTATGAACATAGGTTGTATCAGTTTAAAAAGTATTCAGTTATCACATGTTGTAATAAGACATTAAGGGAAAGTTCAACCATGAGAATATTTCTGTGTTTCCAAGTTTTCATCAATAGCTCACAAATGTCTTTCTACCCATTATTTTCACCATTCTCAGCCTGTTAGCTTTTATCCATGTCCCTTTACCTTACCATCACAAGATAACTGCTGTAGCTCCAAGCATTACTTTTTCACATAACTGTCCCACAGCGGAATGAAGCACCAATAACAAATGTGTAATCTCTAGCTAGGGAGGCTGGGAAAAGAGATCTTTGAAAGCAGAAAAAGGGACACCATGATTGACCTAAACAATTTATCCCTTTAGGCGCAACAAGTCTACCCTAACAAAATTGGAACATTATTGGGAAAAAGAGAAAAATGAGTCAAATAGGCACCCCTCTCTTGCATTTTCTATCTCAACTATAGTGTCCTCAAAGGGAAAAACAACCGTTTGATATTCCAGAGTACCCAGTAGTCTGAAAAAACATAGCAATGGGTCAGTAAGTAATGGTTGACTCCTTAGCTGCTAATTGGGGCATTCTCTATACCCCACCTGATGTCTTTGTTTTAGGTCCATTTCAGAATCAAAAACAGTTAACTTTTTGAAAATTAGAAAGTTCAATGACACCCTGTCAGCTAATTGACACATGGGTTTAAGATGTTTTATGTGGATTCCTACAGATGCTCAGAAGCCAAATACAAGTTCTGAGAAGTGTTTTGTTTATTACTATCTGCCTGATAGAAACATTGTGTACTCAGCTAAAGTGAGAGTCCTCTAATTATCTTTTCAGGAAGCCTTACTGAGAGTTTGGCCCGTAAAGCAACCAACCAGAGCAACCTCCTGACAGCCCATGCTTCTTTCTTTTAACCAGGAGATAACTCCAAATAATGGTTTCTTTCCCCACACATCATAGTATTTATCTGCGTACAAAGTAATTAACAGGATGTCTCCATCAGGTAAAACCTTTGATTGCATCATATGGTTAGAACTCCTCTCAGGCCACTCACCCATCTGGCTGCTCAATTTTGCCATTTGCCAGCATGTGGCTCTGGGAGGGGTGGGAGTGCAGGGGATGGCAGAGGACTGCTGGGTGTCTGGAGTAACACGTTACCACATGTGCATGGTCAGATTTTAACATGAACCCAGTCACTCCATTCCTCTGATCACGTAAGAAAAGACAGTTACTCCTGGTCACACGCTTGGATTTAAACTCTGATACATTCCCTGCTTGGTGTCTCTTAAGGTCATCATGGAAAGGAAGAAATGTTTTACAATAAATGTGTGAAAAGCTGTAGCCTAGCAAATTCCTCAGCTTTGCAAATCAAATCTATAGATCAAGGAAATAATAGCAAATCTAGATGAAAGACTCAAGGAGTTTTTGAGCCATGAAAGGAAAACTACATAGAAAAATACATGCTAAATAAATAGTCTCAGTCTACCTATGTACTCCCAAATTATGATTTATATGCATCCTGCCCAAACATTGGGGTAGAAAGTGAAAAATTCCAAAAATCATCGAGGTGATTTGATTATGTGACATTCTGCACCCAGAGGTTTCACATCCAACACTTACTTTCCTTTCAATGGCTTTGAAAGCACATAAATGTGATAAACCTGTACAGACGTAAGGAGACCAGGTCCAATTGACACAACGGTGCTAAATTTAGGAAGTACGTAGTGCAGGATTTTGAGTTGTGTGCAGTCATTGTTTATAAAGCCATTCTCAGAAGTCATTGAAGGAATACAGATGCTGTAGCAGGCACGCTACTGTAACCACCATTCCATGTACATGTGTGTTAAAACAAAGTAAAAGAAATAAGGCTGGACACAGTGGTTCAGTCCTGGTATCCCAGCTACTTGAATAGGAAAATCCAAGTCCAGGCTGGCCTGGGACAAAAAATCTAAACCCCACCTGACCGCCTAATCAAAAAAGGGCTATGGGGTATGGCTTATGTGGAAGAGCACCAGCCTAGCAAGTGCGAGGCTCTGAGTTCAAACTTAGTACTGCTAAACAAATAAATTGAATAAGTAAGTAAATAAGTAAACAAATAAAATAGGCTATAACTACTCTGCACAAGTTAAAAATAACATTTGCAATGAAAATTACTCAACAACCAATAAGGGTTGTGCCCTTAATTATTAGTTTTACTTTTTTTTTTTCAATATACCATTTAGATTAGTTGGGTTCCCATAAAAGAAAAACCTAAATCCAAACTGGAGTGAAGGTTTTTCTTTCTTTTTTTTTTTTTTTTTTTTTTCATTTTTCTTTTATTATTCATATGTGCATACAAGGCTTGGTTTATTTCTCCCCCCTGCCCCCACCCCCTCCCTTACCACCCACTCCACCCCCTCCCGCTCCCCCCTCAATACCCAGCAGAAACTATTTTGCCCTTATCTCTAATTTTGTTGTAGAGAGAGTATAAGCAATAATAGGAAGGAACAAGGGGTTTTGCTGGTTGAGATAAGGATAGCTGTACAGGGAGGTGACTCACATTGATTTCCTGTGCGTGGGTGTTACCTTCTAGATTAATTCTTTTTAATCTAACCTTTTCTCTAGTTCCTGGTCCCCTTTTCCTATTGGCCTCAGTTGCTTTAAGGTATCTGCTTTAGTTTCTCTGCATTAAGGGCAACAAATGCTAGCTAGTTTTTTAGGTGTCTTACCTATCCTCACCCCTCCCTTGTGTGCTCTCGCTTTTATCATGTGCTCAAAGTCCAATCCCCTTGTTGTGTTTGCCCTTGATCTAATGTCCACATATGAGGGAGAACATACGATTTTTGGTCTTTTGAGCCAGGCTAACCTCACTCAGAATGATGTTCTCCAATTCCATCCATTTACCAGCAAATGATAACATTTCATTCTTCTTCATGGCTGCATAAAATTCCATTGTGTATAGATACCACATTTTCTTAATCCATTCGTCAGTGCTGGGGCATCTTGGCTGTTTCCATAACTTGGCTATTGTGAATAGTGCCGCAATAAACATGGATGTGCAGGTGCCTCTGGAGTAACAGTCTTTTGGGTATATCCCCAAGAGTGGTATTGCTGGGTCAAATGGTAGATCGATGTCCAGCTTTTTAAGTAGCCTCCAAATTTTTTTCCAGAGTGGTTGTACTAGTCTACATTCCCACCAACAGTGTAAGAGGGTTCCTTTTCCCCCGCATCCTCGCCAACACCTGTTGTTGGTGGTGTTGCTGATGATGGCTATTCTAACAGGGGTGAGGTGGAATCTTAGTGTGGTTTTAATTTGCATTTCCTTTATTGCTAGAGATGGTGAGCATTTTTTCATGTGTTTTCTGGCCATTTGAATTTCTTCTTTTGAGAAAGTTCTGTTTAGTTCACCTGCCCATTTCTTTATTGGTTCATTAGTTTTGGGAGAATTTAGTTTTTTAAGTTCCCTGTATATTCTGGTTATCAGTCCTTTGTCTGATGTATAGTTGGCAAATATTTTCTCCCACTCTGTGGGTGTTCTCCTTTTTTTTTTTTTTTTTTTTTCCGGTGCTGGGGACCGAACTCAGGGCCTTACACTTGCCAGGCAAGCGCTCTTCCACTGAGCTAAATCCCCAACCCCGAGTGTTCTCTTCAGTTTAGAGACCATTTCTTTTGATGAACAGAAGCTTTTTAGTTTTATGAGGTCCCATTTATCTATGCTATCTCTTAGTTGCTGTGCTGCTGGGGTTTCATTGAGAAAGTTCTTACCTATACCTACTAACTCCAGAGTATTTCCTACTCTTTCTTGTATCAACTTAAGAGTTTGGGGTCTGATATTAAGATCCTTGATCCATTTTGAGTTAATCTTGGTATAGGGTGATATACATGGATCTAGTTTCAGTTTTTTGCAGACTGCTAACCAGTTTTCCCAGCAGTTTTTGTTGAAGAGGCTGCTATTTCTCCATCGTATATTTTTAGCTCCTTTGTCAAAGATAAGTTGCTTATAGTTGTGTGGCTTCATATCTGGATCCTCTATTCTGTTCCACTGGTCTTCATGTCTGTTTTTGTGCCAGTACCATGCTGTTTTTATTATTATTGCTTTGTAATATAGTTTGAAGTCAGGTATTGTGATACCTCCAGCATTGTTCTTTTGACTGAGTATTGCCTTGGCTATTCGTGGCCTCTTGTGTTTCCATATAAATTTAACAGTAGATTTTTCAATCTCTTTGATGAATGTCATTGGAATTTTGATGGGAATTGCATTAAACATGTAGATTACTTTTGGGAGTATAGACATTTTTACTATGTTGATTCTACCAATCCATGAGCATGGGAGATCTCTCCACTTTCTATAGTCTTCCTCAATCTCTTTCTTCAGAAGTGTATAGTTTTCCTTGTAGAGGTCTTTCACATCTTTTGTTAGGTTTACACCTAGGTATTTGATTTTGTTTGAGGCTATTGTAAATGGAATTGTTTTCATACATTCTTTTTCCGTTTGCTCATTGTTAGTGTATAGAAATGCTAATGATTTTTCTATGTTGATTTTATATCCTGCTACCTTGCTATAGCTATTGATGATGTCTAGAAGCTTCTGAGTAGAGTTTTTTGGGTCTTTAAGGTATAGGTTCATGTCGTCTGCAAATAGGGATATTTTGACAGTTTCTTTACCTATTTGTATTCCTTTTATTCCTTCTTCTTGCCTAATTGCTCTGGCTAGGAATTCCAGTACTATGTTGAATAGGAGTGGAGATAGTGGGCATCCTTGTCTGGTTCCTGATTTTAGAGGGAATGGTTTTAATTTTTCTCCGTTAAGTATAATGCTGGCTGTAGGTTTGTCATATATAGCTTTTATAATGTTGAGGAACTTTCCTTCTATTCCTAGTTTTCTTAGAGCTTTTATCATGAAATGATGTTGGATCTTATCAAAGGCTTTTTCTGCATCTATTGAGATGATCAAGTGGTTTTTGTCTTTGCTTCTGTTAATGTGGTTTATTACGTTTATTGATTTTCGTATGTTGAACCACCCCTGCATCCCTGGGATGAAGCCTACCTGGTCGTGGTGAATAATCTTTTTGATGTGTTGCTGAATTCGATTTGCCATTATTTTGTTGAGGATTTTTGCATCAATGTTCATTAAGGAGATTGGCCTATAGTTCTCCTTTTTGGAGGTGTCTTTGCCTGGTTTTGGGATAAGTGTAATAGTGGCTTCATAAAATGTGTTTGGCAGTTTTCCTTCCCTTTCTATTTCATGGAACAGTTTAAGGAGGGTTGGTATCAGTTCTTCTTTAAAGGTCTGATAGAATTCAGCAGAGAATCCATCAGGTCCTGGACTTTTCTTTTTGGGGAGACTCTTGATTGCTGCTTCAATTTCATTTTGTGTTATAGGTCTATTCAGGTGATTAATTTCCTCTTGGTTCAGTTTTGGATGATCATATGTATCTAGAAATCTGTCCATTTCTTTTAGATTTTCAAATTTATTTGAATATAGGTTCTCAAAGTAGTCTCTGATGATTTCCTGGACTTCCATGGTGTTTGTTGTTATCTCCCCTTTTGCATTCCTGATTCTACTAATTTGGGTTTTTTCTCTCCTCATTTTAGTCAGGTTTGCCAGGGGTCTATCAATCTTGTTTATTTTTTCAAAGAACCAACTTTTTGTTTCATTAATTCTTTGTATGGTTTTTTTGGTTTCTATTTCGTTGATTTCAGCTCTTATTTTTATTATTTCTCTCCTTCTATTTGTTTTGGGATTTGCTTGTTCTTGTTTTTCTAGGAGTTTGAGATGTATCATTAGGTCATTGATTTGGGATCTTTCAATCTTTTTAATATATGCACTCATGGCTATAAACTTTCCTCTCAAGACTGCCTTAGCTGTGTCCCATAGGTTCTGGTAGGTTGTGTTTTCATTTTCATTGACTTCTAGGAACTTTTTAATTTCCTCTTTTATTGCATCGATGATCCACTCTTCATTAAGTAATGAGTTATTTAGTTTCCAGCTGTTTGCATGTTTTTTGTCTTTACTTTTGTTGTTGAGTTCTACTTTTACTGCATTGTGGTCAGATAGTATGCATGGTATTATTTCTATTTTCTTATATTTGCTGAGGCTTGCTTTGTGCCCTAGGATATGATCTATTTTGGAGAAGGTTCCATGGGCTGCTGAGAAGAATGTATATTGTGTAGAGGTTGGATGAAATGTTCTGTAGACATCTACTAGGTCCACTTGATCTATTGCATATTTTAGATCTTGGATTTCTTTATTGAGTTTTTGTTTGGATGACCTATCTATTGATGATAATGGAGTGTTAAAGTCTCCCACAACCACTGTGTTGGCGTTTATATATGCTTTTAGGTCTTTCAGGGTATGTTTGATGAAATTGGGTGCATTGACATTGGGTGCGTACAGATTGATGATTATTATTTCCTTTTGGTCTATTTCCCCTTTTATTAGTATGGAATGTCCTTCTTTATCTCGTTTGATCAATGTAGGTTTGAAGTCTACTTTGTCAGAGATAAGTATTGCTACTCCTGCTTGTTTTCGGGGGCCATTGGCTTGGTAAATCTTCTTCCAGCCTTTCATCCTAAGCATATGCTTATTTCTGTCGGTGAGATGAGTCTCCTGTAAGCAACAAATTGTTGGATCTTCTTTTTTAATCCATTTTGTCAAACGGTGTCTTTTGATGGGTGAATTAAGTCCATTAACATTAAGTGTTAGTACTGATAGGTATGTGATGATTCCTGCCATTTAGTTATCTTAGTTGTTTGAAGGTTTGATTGTGTGTACCTAACTTGATGTTACCCTCTACTGTCTTGCTTTTTCTTATCCTGTGGTTTGGTGCTGCCTGCCTTTTCATGGTTAAGTTGGGTGTCACTTTCTGTGTGCAGGATCCCTTGCAGAATCTTTTGTAATGGTGGCTTTGTGGTCACATATTGTTTTAGTTTCTGCTTATCATGGAAGACTTTTATTGCTCCATCTATTTTGAATGATAGCTTTGCTGGGTAGAGTATCCTGGGGTTGAAGTTATTTTCATTCAGTGCCCGGAAGATCTCACCCCACGCTCTTCTTGCTTTTAATGTTTCTGTTGAGAAGTCTGCTGTGATTTTGATGGGTTTACCTTTGTATGTTACTTGTTTTTTCTCTCTTGCAGCCTTCAATATTCTTTCCTTAGTTTCTGAACTTGTTGTTTTAATGATGATATGTCGTGGAGTAGTTCTATTTTGATCTGGTCTGTTTGGTGTCCTGGAGGCCTCTTGCATTTGTATGGGAATATCTTTCTCTAGATTTGGGAAATTTTCCGTTATTATTTTGTTGAATATATTACGCATTCCCTTCACTTGCACTTCTTCTCCTTCTTCGATGCCCATGATTCTCAAGTTTGGTCTTTTGATGGAGTCGGTGAGTTCTTGCATTTTCTTTTCACAGGTCTTGAGTTGTTTAATTAGTAGTTCTTCAGTTTTTCCTTTAATTACCATTTCATCTTCAAGTTCTGAGATTCTGTCTTCTGTTTGTTCTATTCTGCTGGATTGGCCTTCCGTTTTGTTTTGCAGTTCTGTTTCGTTCTTTTTTCTGAGGTTTTCCATATCCTGGCTGTTTTCTTCTTTATTGTTGTCTATTTTTGTCCTGAGTTCATTTATCCATTTATTCATTGTGTTCTCTCTTTCACTTTGGTGTTTATACAGTGCTTCTATGGTTTCCTTTATTTCTTCTTTTGCTTTTTCAAATTCTCTATTTTTATTGTCTTGGAATTTCTTGAGTGTCTCCTGTACATTTTGGTTGACCCTATCCAGTATCATCTCTATAAAATTCTCATTGAGTACTTGTAGTATGTCTTCTTTTAAATTATTCTTGTAGGCTTCATTGGGTCCTTTGGCATAGTTTATCTTCATTTTGTTGGAGTCTGGCTCTGAGTTTCTGTTCTCTTCATTCCCCTCTGGTTCCTGTACTAATTTTTTGCTGTGGGGAAACTGGTTTCCTTGTTTTTTCTGTCTTCCTGTCATTGTCCTTGGTGTTGTTACTGTCCCTGTACTGTGTGTAATTAAGTATTTTCTAGCTTGTAATAATAACAATGGTAATATTGAGAATGGAAGAGTGAGCTGAGATGGAAAGCAAGAAGTTAAAGAAAAGGGGAAAACAAATATACAGACAAGAGGGAGAAAGCAGAACAAGGTATCAGACAAGAGAGTTTCAAAGGTATAAACAGGGAGTGTTAGTGTACTAATCGACAGTAAGCTGAACAGACAATAGAGTGACAGAGAGAGGATTGAAAATCAAAGATAAAAAAAATAAAAAATAAGTATATGAAAGTAATATCTATTTATAAAAATGAATTAAAATAAAATGGAAAATAGAAAATTAAAAAAAACAAAAAAACCCAAAAAACCAAAAAACTTCCAAGTTTATATGCAATGCAATTTCAGTCTTAATAATTTGGATGTCCGTCTCAATCTCCAGTCCTGGAGTTGGTGCCTCAGATGTTGTTCTGTAGTTGTCTCATCAAAGGGGATGCATAAAGTAGAACAAAACTACACTCACACACACACAGAAGAAAAAAAAAAAAAAAAAGCCCCACCAAGTGTCCCCAGTTCAAATGCAATACAGTTTCAGTAAGTTTTTCGGCTTGCAGGTGTAATTCGGTTGTTCTCTCATCAAAGGTAGGGAGAAAAAGAAAAAAAAAGCGTCTGGAGGCAGTTCTGAGAGTGGTATCTGCAACTGTGGCTTGCCTGCCTGCTGCTCTCAGCCTGTAGCTGGCGGCGTTATTTATGCAGATCTCTGGGGTGAGCTAGCACTCACCTGGTCCCACAGGCTTTGTTTGCTCAGAGTTCTCCTGTGCGGGGGAGGGGGGCCTCTGCTACAGGCTTTTCCCTTTCCAAGCACTGGGAAAGGCGACACTGCCCCGCGTTGTCAGGCCTGCGTGTTTATTTACAGTTCACGTGGGAAGTGGGTCTTCCCTCCTCTCACAAGCGTCCCCGCTCCTGGTTGCTGGGCGCGCCCCGCTCCCGCCAGAGCCTCTCCGGCCCGCCCGGCTCGTTTATTTACAGTCCCGGGAAGGCTTCCCTTCCCCCAATCTTCAGCGCTCAGGGCGCCCCACCCTCTTTCCAGCGAGTCTTAACTGTTCTTATTGCTTAGTACTCAGTTTCTCTTTTTTTCCCGGGTGGAGGTCAGTCTGTCCAGGGGGCTATGCTGCTCTGGCCCAGGCTTGTCTGTGGGGGAACCGCGGTACCGCGAAGCTCACCTGGTCCGCGTCTTCCCAAGCCGTATGGCGCCGGCCACTGGCGGCCCGGGGGCCTCCTCGGTTCTCCGTTTAACGTGAAGTGGAGATTCTCTGCGCCAGCTGGAGATGTGGAGGAGTCAAAGTTATGCCTTTTCTCGGTGATTATGCCTGCAAAGTGTGTCTCCAGCGTCTCTCCAAGATTTCACTATAGGCGGCTCGCTTTCTGCTTCCTACCTCTAGCCGCCATCTTGGAATTCCTTTCAAGGTTTTTCTTTCTTTCTTTCTTTCTTTCTTTTTTTTTTTTTTTTTTGTGGTACTGGGGATTGAATGCATGGCTTTATGCACTCCAGGCAAGCATTCTACAGCTGAGCTACACCCTCAGTCCCAAAGATATTAATGGGATATTTGCATTTCTCCTTTCTTTCTTTCTTTCTTTCTTTCTTTCTTTCTTTCTTTCTTTCTTTCTTTCTTTCTTTCTTTCTTTCTTTCTTCCCTCCCTCCCTCCCTCCCTTCTCTCTTTCTCTCTTTCTCCACTCTCTCTCTTTCTTTGCTCCATGGTCCCTGGATTCATTTGTTCACTGAGTGCCACCCTGAGTGCCCATTGTGTTAGGTGGGCACAATTGCTTTGGATACCACATACGACCTTTGTAAAATTCTCAAACAAGTGAAATTTGCCTCTCAAATCTTCTCATTCCTTTTAAGCTGCTCTCTTATAGGGAATTGTTTTCTCCTACTGCTCTTGTGTATCAGAACCATTCACCAAAATTCTCATACCAAATTGTCACCTCTCTTATCCCCACCAAAATTTTCCTGTGAGAACCCCATGCCCTTGGGTGTTCCCCAGCCCCCATAACTGTCTTGATTTAGGCTAAGTTGCAAAATTTCTGGTTTGGTGGTACTTTGTATTAACTCTTTCAGATGACCAGCCTGCATTTCCTAAGAGGCCTTGTTTAGAGGCACTGTGGCTTATACAATGAATGCTTCTCATTCCAGAATTTCAGGGCAAAAAGTGGGCCATGGGGTAAAGACTTTGGGGCAGGTAAGATGTCTGGCACCTCTCAAGTCATTTCACCCAGGTGGTTCCATCTACATTACAGGGATGGCCTGGGAAGAGATAATGAGACCCTGTGTAGTGATCTGTGGAAGCATGCAGTTTAGCGGGAGACACAAACATGTATCAATTAGATAATGATAATAGGAAGGCCAATGCATTATAATATTGTTCTGAAAGCATATAAAAGTGCCAAGTGATATTAGTAATAATAACTAATGCTTCTTGAACACTTATTGTGTGATAGAATATTTTACTGTAGTAAAATATAGATAACATAGAATTTAATTAGTAAATTTGCCATATTGTGTAACCATCACCACTCTCTAGTTCCCTAATACTTTCATCAACCTTAAAGAAAACCCTATATCATTACACTTCCCATCCTCCACTTCCCTTTAGTCCCAAGAAACTACTAATCTACTTTCTGTTCATGTGGATTTGCCTATTGTGGATATCTCATATAAACTGAATCATATAATGTATGGCTTTTAGATATGGCTTCTTAGAGTAATATTTTCAAGCTTTATCCATGTTTCAGTATGTATCAGTACTACACTCCTTTTTATGGCCCAGTAATATTGCATGTTATGGATGTGAAACATCTTATTTACCCATTCATGAGTTAGTGGACATTTAAATTGTTTCTTTCTTTTAGCTATTGTAAACTGTGACTCTCTGAACATTCATGTACAGATTTTTTCATTGGGCACCTGTTTGCAATTGTTTTGGTTATACACTCAGGAGTAGAATTGCTGGGTCAGATGTAGTTCCATATTTAACTTAGTGAGCAACCACCAAGCTTCCCATTCTCATTTTACACTCCCACCAGCAATATATGAGGGTTGTAATTTCCCTGCATCTTCTCCAAAACTGTCATTTTTCATTTTTCAAAGAAATTCTAGTCATTGTAGGTAGTATGAAGTGATATCTTATTATGGGTTTTGCATTTCCTTAACAACTAATTATGTTAACATCTTTCTTATGTGTGTTGGCCAATTGTACATCTTTGTGATGTAATTTTAAATATTTATCGCATTTAATTCTTACATAGACCTAACAATTATGTTACAGACAAGTAAAGTGAGGCTTAGTAAGTCAGATGAAGTAAAGAGTCAAGAGCCATGGCAGAATTGGGTTCAAACCTATATGTTTCACACTCTGGAAATAGGGGAAATTAGCCTGCAAAGTGATGGACGTGGTGTTACTGGAGAGCATTCAGACCTCTCAGATTAAGACAAGACTCCAAGGACAGTGTCACTGTGATGAGTGCATGAGGCAAGCGACTCCATTGTGAGGCAAACCAATTCCACAGAGGCTACTTACAGCCATGTCTGCACTGGTGTTTAAATGGGCTGGCCTGAGGCATTCAGTTTCCAACAGGAGGCTTTTAGAAGTCTCTGTAGGCCATTGGAAACTTTTTATCTTTGTTTAAAAAAAGAAGTAGTCAGTTATAATTGCACCAAGAGCTCACATCTTTCATAAAATGTCTTTCTATTTGATTAACTAGAACATGGTGATCAGGATGTAAAAGATGGAATTGCACTTATGTAACCTGACAGGAACAGAATTCAGACTGTTTCAAAGAGCTTCTGATCACTCAGGATATTCAAAGAGCTTTGAAATAAAGCAGGTGAATGAAGAACACCTGCCCTGGAGTCAGTGCGTTACTAACCACAGACTGACCCAGCAGCTCAGGAGAAAAGGGTCTATGCATGGACACGTGTCACACACATCCCATGTGAGGATATTACTCACACACACACACAACTAGTATGCCACGAGCATCGACAAATATCAAGGCTTTACACATATCTTGGTTAACTAGCCTACCTCCTCTTGAGATTATTCCAAGAGGCACAATGATGTACCATTGATCACATCATTTAGAATTAAATAATACAGAAATAGTGATTAAATTTCCTACAAAGTACTTCTGAAATGTTAGTATCTAGGAAGAACTTTCCATGGTAAAAGGAAACCTGAAGTCACAGAGAGACTGAGCCAAATGTGAAATCTTTAAGTAGCAGTCTATTTTATCCCAAATCCTGAATAATCTTTCATGCTCTTTAAGATAGCATTGAAATGATGTATTGTAGGACATTGTGAGTCACAAGTGAATCCAAGGCACACTGGGATTAGAGAAACCAGGGGTGTAAGTTCAAGTAACCTTAAACTATCTTGAGAAGCCACACTGAGGAGACATAGCTTGCTGCCCTTGCTCCCTGGGAGCACTGTGAGTAACACTGGCCTGTCACACGGCCCTGGACCATGTGGGGTGTTTTCATTAGCACCCAGAGCCAAATCTGCAGCAGCACCAGGGCTTTCTATTTACTTTAAAGAAAGTGCAAAGTATAGATGTTTACCAAACCTGGACTAGACTTCCTGGTCTCCAAATGACTTTGGTTGTGGTTTCTGTTGCTTTCTTAAATGTGTTTTGATATGAGTAGAACAATGTGGGACAGAAAGAACGGGATTTGCATGGATGCCTTTTCTCCTAGCATCTATGCCTCCCAAGGAATGAGGAAATTGGCAGGAATTTTTCTGTTAAGGATGGTGACTGTAAGGTGACCTGTCTTAAGTATACAGTGTGATGGTTTTAAGAAATACTTTAAAGCAAGTTCATTTTTAAAAACATTCACTCCAAGAATCTTCTGTCCTCTTACTAAAAAAAAAAAAAAAAAAAAAAATCCTGCAGCTAAAGAAGTAACTTTTACACAAAGATGAGGCATCAGTGGAAACAACAGGGAAGCATTTGCTGATTGCAATTTGTTTCCTAGAGAGTGTGGTGAGATAAAGTGAGCTCTTTTATTCTCAGGATCCAAAATACAGATGCCTCAAAACCCTGTCCCAGCATAGGGTTTCATCAGAGATGGAGTCAAACCATGAAAAGCACAGCTCCCTCCTAACAGGATCTTTTTATACATGAGGGCTGTGACATAGGAGGTACAATCCAGCTGAATCCACTTGGACTCCTGGTATTGTAAAAATACTAATAGACCTTTCAAAGCGGTTATATTATGTTTAAACTATGTAATTCCAAATTCGAAAGAACACAGGCTATTTCGCAGTAAAGCTTACTGGGAAATTAAAAGAAACAGATATTACTGGCTTTAGTGGGGGCGTGACTTCTTTCCCTTAGAATATATTTTCTAACAGTAGCATACTGTCCAAACGTGGCCGAGGGTTTGTCTGTTCAATTAAAAAGTTAAAAAGAAGTGTAGTAGCTAGAAATGGTGGTACATGCCTGTAATTCCAGCACTTAGGAGGCTGAAGGAGTAGGATTGTGTTTGGGGCCAGCCTGGGCTACACAGGGAATTCCAGACCAATTGGAGCTACATAGTGAGACCCTGTCTCAAAAAAAAAAAAAAAAAAAAAAAAAGCCTAAAACCAAACAAACAAAAAAAATAGCTACAATGAGTTTCTCTTTCTTTTTTCTTTTTTTTTTTTTTTTTGTGGTGTGAGAGTTGAATGCAGGGCTTTGCACATGGAAAGTAAGTGCTCTATCTTAGAACTACATCCTTTTACTTTCTATGTTATTTTAGCTTAACTTTACAATTTTTTTCCTTGATAGAAAGAAAGAACATTATTGAAAACTAGAAAAATACTAAAAAATAAAAAATCATCTGTAATTGAAGTCCTACCTACAGCAAATTTTAACATTTTAGTCTATTTCTCTGATTTTTGCCTATAATTACATGAACACACATATATATAATATCTAGATATTTGCTTGCAGAATTGAATTCCTGCCTTAAATCCTTTTGTCCCTAGTTTTGCTGGACCTTATTAAATGAGATTTTTAACATATCACTAAATATGCTTTGAGCAGAATATTTTAACTGAACGAATAACAATCCATTAATAATCTCAGCATTATTGGACATGTATATTGATTTTGCTTTTTTTGAATTATGATTATTTTGATACCTAAATTTTGGATCAGACCTCTGATTACTTCCTTTGAATAGGTTTTAGAATCAGAACTGTTGAGTAAAATGTAAAACTTTTAAATGTTCATAAAATATTTTGCCCTTACTGTTTTGAGTGAATGTACCAACAAAATTTGTATAAATTCTCACATCACATTCTCTTACATTACATTTCACTCAGACTTACTTATCAGCATTAAAAAATAGTTTTCAGTTTAATGTCCCCAAAATACCACTTCAGTGTTCCTTGAATTTGCTTCTCTTCTTTTTTGATGCTGAGGATCAAATCCAGGGCTTTGTACATATTAAGGATGTACTCTGCCACTGAGCTATGCCCCCAGACCCTGTTTTTCTTTAAACTGGGTAAACTATACATTTAAAATTTTTGGTTAGTGTAATTTGTATTCTCTTCTAAAATTGTTCATTTTCTTTGCTCATTTTCCTTTTTCTTCAAATTTAATTTCTCCATTTTTTAAAAATTAAAAATAGATGCTCATTATAACATTTTAAACAAACTATACGTAAACCAAATGTTAACAATATATGCATGTACACATATACATACATGAAGATAGCATAATGAAACCCATTAAATACTGTTTGAAAAGCAGAGTGAGGGAGGGAGTATGGGAAGATAGTAGGGGGTGAAGTTGTTCAAAGTACATTGTACAAATTTATGTAACTATCAAATGAAACCTCCTTGTACAATTAAGATATGTTAATTTAACAATTTAAATAAACTATAACTATACATAAACTAAATATTAAAGTTATCCTTCACTTTCTTCTCTAACAGATACCATTTTGTGTCCCTATTTCTTAGAAGCATTTACTTTTACAAAGCTCACAGGCATACGTAAACATCCATAAGAATAAAACAATTAGATGAACTTGTTTTTTCATTTAAAAGTATGTCATATCTAAACATAGATCTGCCAGATGATCCAGCAATCCCACTCCTGGGGATATACCCAAAGGAATGCGACTCAGGTTACTCCAGAAGCACCTGCACATCCATGTTTTTTGCAGCACTATTCACAATAGCCAAGTTATGGTAACAGCCAAGATGTCCCACTATTGATGAATGGATTAAGAAAATGTGGTATTTATACACAATGGAACTTTATGTAGCCATGAAGAAGAATGAAATCTTATCATTTGCAAGTAAATGGATGGAACTAGAGAACATCATTCTGAGCGAGGTTAGCTAGGCTCAAAAGACCAAAAATCGTATGTTCTCCCTGATATGAGGATTTTAGATCTAGGGCAAATGCAGCAATGTTGTTGGACTTGAGTCACACGCTAAGGGGAGAGCACATATAGGAGGAATAGGAAAAGGTAGGAAACCCAAAACATGAAAGTGTTTGATGTGCCCACTGCAGAGGAGCTAATACAGTAACCTTAAAGTGACAGAGGTCAATATGGGAAGATGACTGGGAAGTAGTGAAGAGGTCTGGTAGAGATGAATCAATTCAGGTTGTAGTACACTTGTGCATGGAAGCAATGCTAGGAATCTCTCTGTATAGCTATCCTTATCTAAACTAGCAAAAATGCTGTGCCTTTCTTATTATTGCTTACCTCTTCTCTTCAACAAAATTGGAGAAAAGGGCAGAACAGGTTCTGCTTGGAAGTGAGGGGAGTGGGGGGCAGGGGGGAGAAATGGCCCATGACTTTGAACTAATTTTGGGACATTCCAGAGGAATCCTTAGAGTATCTGAAAGATATATTAAGTGAATTATACTTACTTGGTATATTAATTTATGTGGGCAACATTGTCAAATAATGCTACATTTTCAAGCTATATTAGTATAGATGTATTATTGAAATGTGTTGCTGGAATTGTATGAAATACATAGACATCTGATAGGTGTGGTACAATTCTATTGGTGATAATTCTGGTTATCTTAAAGTATAGAATGCAATAGAGGTGACCAAATTTCTTTGCCAGTTGTGTTATTATTTTAGGGAACCATGGTCAGATCTCTAACCATGGTCATGGTTTGTCATTTAATTATTGTTTTGATTCTTTTCTAAAGAAGGCTTTGGCTTGCTCCTTTCTTATCTGAGAGGTTACATATTTTTTTTCCAGTGGTACTTGGTTTGAACTCAGTGCATCATGCTTGCAAGGCAGGCATTCTACCACTTGAGCCACTCTGCCAGCCATTTTTTTGTGTTGGGTATTTTTGAGATAGGGTCTGATGAACTCTTTGTGTGGGGCTAGCTTTGAACCATGATCCTTCTGATCTTTGCCTCCCAAGTAGCTAAGATTACAGGTGTGTGCCACTGGTACATGGCTCCATTTTTTTTTTTTTATTGTAGTCTCGTCCATTAAGGAGGGAAGATGTAACCTGAAGATGGGAGATGGTCACTGGGTCAAAGTATAACTCATCGACCAAAAAAAAAAAATAGACTTACTTATTTGTTAGTTCATTGGTAATCCTCACTCACTTACAAAAACCTGTAGAACATGCTAAAATTTGCATGTGACTTAGTTTGTTTCACCATTTATTTATGTACGTCCTTGTATACCTCTTCTTATGCCCATTTCAGATAAGGCTTTGTCCTATTTCTGTGCATCTAATTGAATGTAAAATATGAACCTAACTTTCCATTTAGAATTTTTCTGAGGGAAAAGGCTGCTGTCCTGCAGGCTCAGAATATAGTTCTCACCACATAGTTAGAAGAGCCGAGGGCAAAAAAAGTCACTGTATTCGACCCCACTCTCTACACTCAGACACAACAGTACACTTCCTGGAAAACCTGCAGATGTGTGACAGCCTTTGCACCCTCTGTCCCAATCCCAAATCAGAAAACATGAGTGTGGGTGGTCATAGTGTTAGCAAGAGGAAGGGCGGTGGCTTAATATGTGTAGCTATTGAGCAGATTGCCTTGGGGTCACACCTGGGTTGTGTAAGAAACTCCATGATCCTGTGCAGTCAGTAGGCTCTTGGTTTCTGCTTCCAGGAAATAGCTCCAGGCCAAAAAACCTCAAGAGGCTAGAGTTAGGAGAAGGTGCTAAGCTCAGCCCAGTGCCATCTCTTGTCTCTAAGCATCTCAGCCTGCAGTACCAGTGGAACTGCACAATGCTTCCTTGGCCTGCCTCAGGGATGATGGTGGACAGATGAGCTCTGCCGCACAGACCAAATAATACTCAACAGACTTACTCTTCATCCAAAAACTATTACCTAAATTCTATTACACAAGGATACTGACTTCTTTCCTTGTGGCTTACAGATACAAAGGTCTGGAGCTATGGGTGGGGGTGCAGTGGGATAGGGTAGGGTGCAGTTAAGGGGGGAGTTTTTTTTGTGTTGGTAAACAGGCTCTTTGGAGAAGAGAGAAAGAAGGAGGGAGAGAAATGAGGTGTGGGGGGGGGAAGGTTCTGATTTGTTTCAGTTTCCATGGTGTAAACACTCCCACCATGTTGAATTTCAAGCTACCAACTGGTTTTAACAACTAGGTGTCCAAATTCCTGAAAAGTTAACCATCAGTTCTTGAGCTGGAGGGGGTGGGGAGAGCTTGCTACAGCATGCCACTGTATTTTGATACAGAAATGCTCAAAATTTTCTTGTCACTAATGAGATGAGCGTGATAGTAGGAAATTAATCAGATTAGCATTAAAATCCATGTCTTTTATACCTTTGCCATAGGTAATAAACATCCACATTACACAGTGTGTTCAAGTGTTTTGGGTGTTTAAAAGAAAGGGCCATTTCTAAATATGTCATTGTGTTAGTCAGCTTTCTGTCACTATAACAAATACCTGAGATATTCAACTTATAAAGAGAAAATGTTTATTGTGTCTTACAGTTTTAGACCATGATTGGTTAGTCCTATTGTTCTGGGCCTGTGATAACACATCATTGTAGGGGTGCCTAGAGTTTGCAAAACTGCTTTCTTCATGACCAGCAAGCAGGGGAAAATAATGGGAGCTAGAGTCCCATTATCCCCTTCAAGGGCACACCCCAATGGTCTGATGACCTCACACTAGACTCTACCTCTTAAAGGTCCCACCACTTCCCAATAGTGACATGGGCCTTTTGGGGACATTTAAGATTCAAACTGTAAGCATGGATCATAGAAAATTTTAGTAATCCTTAAGATGAAACAAAGATTATGATTGAATTGCCATAGACTTTGACTGGAATCCATGTCCCTATGACTAAATTCTCTAATTCTGATTTTAGTGACATATATTTCTGTAAGAATTAGAAAGAAAAAAATTAATAGACCAATATACATGTTTCATTTTCTACATAAATATTTTTAAGAGACAATGCTTTTCCTTTTTCTCTATTTTCTGTTTCATCCTAACATTACATTAGCCCAATCTTCATCATTAGTAGATCAGTTTTTCATCAAAATAACTTGGCTTTAACACTTTCTTAAAAACATACTGCTAACCTCAATCCTTAGGATTATAAAACTGTGGATGTATCTGAGATTGTACAATGTTTCTTATTCTTCCTGTAAATTCTAAAAGCATCAGATTTCTATAGTAGCATGTTACTACATTTGCCTCTTATTCCATCAAGGGAAGAGATGGCACTAGGGAAGTTTCAAGTATTCTGAGTTGGATTTTCATAAATTTTTAGAGTTCTCTGGGTCTTCCTCATTATTCCCACCTTCTGTGGATTGAACTCAGCCTTGTGCTTGCTTGGCAAGTACTCCACTACTTGAGCACACACCAGTTCTTTTGCTTTTAGTTTGCTTTTCACCTAGGATTTTGTGCTTTTGCCTTGGCCTGCCTCAGACTGCAATCCTCCTACCTCTGCCTCCTAAGTAGCTCATACTACTGGAGTACGCCTCCATGCCCTGCTAGGGTTCTGATTTTTAATGTCAAAAGTTTGGAAAATTTTCCCCCAAGATCAGTTCCTTACCACCTGTGTCCACATAATATAACTTGATGTTTTGATATTATGAATAAATATCTATGTATAATGTCCATAAAAATTTATCCTTTGAGATTTAAAATATTCAAATCTGAGAAGGGCTTAAAACGTTCACTCAAAGAAATTAGCTAGCTTCCTTAAGTGAAACTTTGCTATGATTATTATATTGTCTTCAAAACACTTTCAAGTGATACCATAAATGTCATAGAAACAATATATGCATATTACCTAATACCTATAAGTTGGTTTATAAATTTAACTCTGATTCATTAAGTGATTTTATCCAATCATTATTTTTTATTTCTGATGACAAAATGTATAAAAGGTAGTACAGGAGGTAAGATTCTCTAACATGGTCCAGGACTTGCAGTCTGTTCCGTGTGAGAATTTCTCTCCTCAGATTGGTATTGAGTTTTTTCACATAGAAAATAATTCACATGGACAAGTGTATATAACTGAATTTCTCCAACAAATGCTTTTAATGCCTATTCTAGTTTAGGTGCTGATTTTAAAACTAGAAATATTTAAAAGTAGCATAGAAACCATGAGAAAAGGAGGAAGAAGTCAGTGTTACCCTGAGCAGAGGGAGTTTTGAACTGATCATTAGAGCCTGAGTAGGGGATTGATTGGCAGATAGTTAGATGGATAAGAGCAGGAGTTAGGGGATAGCAAAGGCAGAGTTTCAAGATATTTGATAAAAGTGATTCTTTCCACTGTGGTCAGAGGAAAAAGAGAGAGGGGCTGGGATGATGTTGGAAAAGTAGTCTGGGAACAGGATAGAAAGAACCTTCTTAGCTTCTATTGCTGTTCTAACAAATAAACATAAATTTTGTGGCTCAAAAAAACCACAAATTTGTTCTTTTATAATTATAGGCTCAGAAGTCCAAAATAAGTCTTACAGGGCTAGCATGAAGATATGAGCAGTGCTGGTTCCATCTGGAGGCTCGAAGGGGAATCCATTCTTTATATCCTCCAGCTTCTAGAGGTTGCCTGGGTTCTTTGGCTCATGGGTGCTTCCTCACTTCCCTCAACATCTGTCTTGCTTCTGTTATCACATGTTGTACTACCAATTTTTATTCACCTGCCTCCTTCTTACAAGGTATCTTGTGATTACATGGAATCCACCCAGATAGTTTAGGATAATCTTCCAGCTCGAGGTCCCTAATCACATCTGCAAAGTCCATTTTACCATGTAGAGTAACATATTCAGAGATCCTGGGGCTTGGGATTTGGACATCTTTAAGTAAAGGGCATTATTTTGCCCAAGAAGGGAATTATGCTGCTAAATATAAACGTATCTTTAGGGCTACTGGGAACTATTATGGCTTTCTAAATTATGCAATGCCTTGGTCAGAGCTTCACTTTTGAAAACAACAACTTCTGTAGGGTAGAGGGAAAGACTCAGGACAAGTCCAGGTGGGAAATGGTGAGCGTCTGGACTTGAAGAGGTCCATAGGGATGAGAAAGGGACATTAAACAGTCACAGCAGAATATGAATATTCTGTTACTATGCTTATGAAATGTATTTTATCCTTTCTTCCTTCTTTGCTGAATTAGAGGATTGGACCTCTCACTCCCTGGGAGATTTCAAAGACTGCACCCTATTTCTGCAGCTTTTGATCTAGACTCTGGATTAATGAACCATTTAAGTCTGTTGTGGGAGAACAGGGGGCATGGAGAGGGATGAAGAGGTTGTGGCATTGGGGAAGACTAAAGAAAGAAGGGGTAAGAAAGAGGTGATACCAGATGGGCTCCCAGAAGTTGGGGAAATGATTGAGGGGAAGTGGCCCAAAGAGGGGAAAAGGCTCCTTCTGAGAAAGTGGACCTGAAGAGGGAGGTGTGTCTTCTTCTACCAGCTATGCAGATATCATAGACATTTTATTTTCCTCCTGGGCACCTAGAAGTTTCCAGTTCCAAGGATCTTTGTGGGACAGTGTGACTGATTCTGGCCAGTGAGATATGAGTGTAAGCAATGAGGTCCACTTCCAGGCCTGGATCATAAGGAATCACGTATGCCTGATCCTGCCTTCCCTTTCATTGCACTCTGCCCTGGGGATTATAAGTGTGAAAATGGTCTGTATCATCAGGTGATGGACAGCTTGGAGGACATCTGCCCTGGAAAGCTGTCTGATGAGGAGCAGCTGCACTGGACTTTGTCTAAGTAAGAAATAACCTTGTATTGTGTTAAGCTACTGAACTTTGGGAGACTTGTGGATGCAGCACAGCTTAGCCTGTGATGACTAAAACTCAGTTGACTTTGTTGTGTTTGTCAAAGCCAAGGCTACAGTGCTGACACTGAGTGGATGTGAGGCAAGGCCCTTCAGATGTCTGCTGCACAGCCCGGCTCCTGATGGCACCCTGCTCTCTTTATAGAGAATTTCTGAGGGCAGGAATTCCCAGCTTTGATCTACCATTTCTCAGAATCTGAAACTTAAGGAGACATATCTGTCCTCTGCCTGACCTCAGTGCATCTTATTGCTGAGTATGTGATTCTGAGAGGTGGGATGTACGTACCTCAGAGGTCCTGGTAGGATCAAGTCCACTTTCCCACAGTAATGCCCAGCTTGGTGACATCCTCTTGTAGCTGCTTAGTTTGGATAAAGCACACCCCTCCAGATCTTGACTGTTGAGGGATGACATCAAGGATGGGGGCAATTTGACAATCAATCTTACATAATGTGGGCCTCAACAGTAGTATTCTGACCAAGCCGTCCTTCTGGGGTGACAGCCTTGATTCCCACTTCCCGTAATCAGCCTTTCTGAGTTCTTTATTCTTATCATTCCCTGGCTTGAATTCCAGCCTCTCTTTGAGTCTAGAACAATTATTGACAAGATAGAAAGGGGGCTGGGGCAGGAGAGGAGAAACTGTTGCCATCCTCTCACAAAAATCAAGTTCGAGCTCAACCTATGGATCTCTACTAATTTGTTTAAGAATCCGCTGGATTCAATCCAGTAGGTCTCATGTATGTTATGTATACATGTATGTATTGTATATACTATGAAACGTTTTAAAGTAGAATTGGCTTTAGAAACCAACTCTGTCAGGATCTTGTTAGAATTAATACTAATTAAGGGGGACAAAATCTAATTTCTTCGTTGGCAATTTATGAGTAATTGATAAAAATAAAAGTACACATCTGGGCATGGTGGTGCATTCCTATAATCCCAGCTACTTGGGAGGCATTGGCAGAAGTCTCTCAAGTTCAAGGCTAGTCAGGCAAAGTTAGTGAAACCTTATTTCAAAAACAAAATACAAAACAAATGCTGGGCACAGGTGGCTCATGTCTGTAATCTAGCAACTCAGGAGGGAGAGATCAGGAAGATTGTGGTTTGAAGCCAGCCCTTCACAAAAATAGGGTCGGTGGAGTGGCTCAAGGTGAAGGCCATGAGTTCAAGCCCCAGTATTTCAAAAAAAAAAAAGAAAAGAAAGAAAGAAAGTACTGGCAGGTAGTGTAGCTCAAGTGGTAGAACACTTGCCTAGTATGAATGAGACTCTAGGCTTAACCCCCAGTATTGCAAAACAAAACACAAAAAAAAGGATAAGAGTACATATTTTTGATTTTATACTGACTTGGAGATTTTCTTGATTTGACTTCAATCCAACTTAACTTTAATTATATAATTAAAGCAAGCTCTCCAAATGTGAACACATGTTTGTCTCAGATCCTTCTTGGTCCTGCTTACTGATGGTAAAGAAACTGAAAAAGGCATGTGTGCACAAGGACAAAGATAAGAGGAGGAGGTGGAAGACCCATAACTGACTCATCAGTCTTAAGAAAGCTGACACCTAAACCAGCAGAGGGAGAGGCAATAGCCAGAAACAAGCTGACTCATGCTGCAGAACTCTGGAAAGGCTCAAGAATTACAGAAAACAGTTACCTTTGAAGATGAGAAGGTGGGGAGAAGCTGAAAACAGAATTAGCTGAAAGTCTATAATTGCAGCAGTTAAATTCCTTTCCCCAGCACACAGACCAGGAAAATGCCCTCTACCACAGCTGAGGACTGGAAAGTCAACTCTGAGAGGTTCTGGATTTGAGAACAGCAGGCATAGCTGAGGTGGAGTTGAGGTACTGTACTGGAATGGTGGGAACATTGAACACCCCATTACAAGCAAGTATCTTACACTCCGACTTTAGATAAACTGTTATTTTCAATATATTTGCCATATAAATTCCAGAATTTTCAATATCCAGATGTGATAGTTAGAGTCTTGAATATCTCCCAAAGGCTTATGTTTTGAAGGCTTGGCCACCAATCTATGTCATTGTTTTAAGACTTTAAGGAGGCGAAGCCTACTGGGAAGAGGTTAGGTCACTGCCCTTGAAGGGGACATTGGAACTGTGGCCCTTCATCTTCCTCTCTCTTTGCTTCTTGGCTGTCATGATGTGAATATGACATCCTTCCATATTCTTCTACCATGATGTGCTACCTTACCACAGGTTCAGACACCAGAGGGCCGACCAAGCATGGACTGAAATGTCTAAAACCATGAGTCAGAATAAATCTATCCTGTTTACATGTAGGTTATTTAAGGTATTTTGTCATAGTGACAGAAAGCTGACTAACATATTAGGTATTGATTTCAATATAACTCTTCTTAACTGTCTTCAGGGTCTTCTAGAACTGAGACCAGCCCAATTCTCTGTCCTGGGAACTATAGGAATGCACGAACCCCAACTCAGGAAAGGAGTCCTACTCTCAACAGACCAGACACCCAGATGCCGTGCATTGCAGTGAATACTTTCGGTGCTCCACTCTGGTCATTGGTTATTTACAAACACAGGGGTTGTAGAGCACAGTCCTGGAGTGCAATTGCTTGAGTGCAAACTTCAGCTCTGCCAGTTACCTGCTAAGCCGTCTTAGACAAGTTACTTTACTTCTCTATGCCTCAGTTTCTAAAATAAACTTTAAAAACTCTCCCAAATCTTTGTAGTATAAATATACCTAGAATTTACCTCAGTTTGCTATAAAAAGTCATCCATCAAAATGATCTTGCTCTCAAAGACAGAATTTCAAGATATTCATTTACAAATATCACCGACTTGTTTGATTTTGACCCATCCCAACAGAATTACATAGCAAACAAAAGTCTGTGATTCAGAAAACTGATTCAGAATAGGATCACTGGATTGTTTTGTAATGTAACACTAGCAGCTTAGAATGCCACTAAGGCATTAGAAGGAATAATGATGCAGCGAGAAAGTCATCATTTGAAACCATCCTCATAGTACTAAATTTAGATAAGAAATGTCAATGAATGCCAAAACTAGAGGTAAAAGTTTAATGATAAACAGGGTATCATTACACTTTTATAGTCTCACACTTCATATAGTCTCAATGTGTCTCCCCATAACTCCTTATTAATTACAAAAAGAAAATAACTTCACGGTGGGGAAACTGGGCAGACACTATGTTAAACAAGGGACTAAAGTAAATATGACAGCAATGAGTCCAATCTTATGTCATGTGTCACCTGTTAGGATGCACCAAAAAATATACTGAGTTATTCTGCCCAAGTTTGCATAGCATAGATTAATGACAAAGAAATATCAGATGCACTCAAATATTCTAGAAAATAATTGGTTAGTACTCTTAAAAGATGCTAACATCTTGAAAGATAAAGAAAGGTTAAGGAACTGTCAAAGACTAAAGGGGTGAAAAAAGACATGTAAACTAAGTCCAATACATGATACTAGATTGAATACAGGCCAGGAAAATGAAAAGATATAGAGGACATTAACAGGACAATTGGTGAATTCTTGAATATTCACCAGGGATTAGGATAATAGTCAGTGTACCAATGTACTGATTTTGTTAATTCTTCTGTGATTATGAAAGAAATTTTCCTTAATTTTAGGATACATGCAATGAAATATTTAAGACTAAAATGTAATGATGTCTGTAACTTACTCTTAAAAATAGAGGAAAAAATATGTGTCTAGACAGGACAATAAAGCAAAGTAGGCAAAATACTTAAAAAATGGTGAACTCAAGTAAAAGACATATAGGAGCCCTTGTAAGCTTTTCGTAAGTTTGGAATCAAACAATGTTAACAAAGTTATTTAAAAATAAATATACTATAGTTAAAAGATTGCCTCTTAGGTAAAAATCTTCTCCAGGTAGCATTGGATGATTGATTATGGCAGATCAATTTATCCTGATGGCTCATATTTCTAAGCTTAGAGAAACCTTGCTTTCAAACCATGCCAGTTCTTTACTTTTTTACTATCATATTCCTAATGCTTTTGTCACAGGCAACATACTCCAGACTCCCAGAGCCCACTGAGTGTGAAGGTAGGGAATTATATTCTGATAAAATTTTTACAGGAAGTTTTATGTAGCATCTGCTACAGAATAGAATCTGTGAGTCACTACCTCGGTACTCATTCTTGGCAACAAACATCTGATTTTTAGATAGATATGCAGTTACTCACAAAGAAGCCTCTATTTCTCAGCTTCTTTTGCATTTAGGAGTAGCATATAGCTAAATTGTGCACAAAACCGCTAAACAAAAAAGTTATATGTCAGTTTTTAAGACATTTGCCTAAAAGGCATTAGACACAAATCTCCTCTTTTTTTTTTTTTTTTTTTTTTTTGGTCTTTTCTACCATATTGTTAACTGGAATGTGAATGTAATGCCTGGATCTTTAGCAGCCATACTGAACAGTAAAGGCAAGATTCATCTCCCAGGGATAATCAACTAAAAGAAACAGAAGAATCTGATTTAAAAAGAGCTGCCATACAACCCTGAAATATCTCATTGGAATGACTATTTTACATAAGAAAAAAATTAAATTCTGTTTTGCTTAAGTTGCTGCTAATTTGAGCTTTATTATTTATTACTGAAAAATATTTAAAGAAAAATAATTTGACTTAGACATATAATTTCTATGAATTTTTCAGGAAATGGCTTCACTCCATGAGGGTAGATCCCATCAATAACCCCCACTCCCGAGAATTGATGACTATTTTTAGAATGAATGAAGATTCTTCTTATAAAAACCATTTCAAAATGTTGCTTATAACAACTATAGAAATTCATCTCAATTTGGTACTGTTTGTTTATTATAATTTACTGCAAAGATTACATTAAATATACTTCAGTTTCAATACATCTTTGGTCAAAAACATTATAATCCTTATATGGTCTTTCAATTTGTTAAAATTATAGAGGGAATTTGTTTATTATAGTTTTGCTTCCATGGTGTTCTTCATTAATGCATTATAAAGTAAGGTGAAAAAAAAACCCTCCAAAATGTCACTAGCTTTTAAAACTAAAGTTTATTTCAGGTCAGCAGGGAACTCTGTTCTAAATCTTGCTTATTGAGGCTGATGGAATCTCCTCCATCCAGACAAGGAAGGGAATATGACATATTGCCCATTGGTTCTTTTGTCTTCCATCCAGGAAGGAGACAAATTACTTCTGCTCATATGTTTTTAGCTAAAGTCACATGGCCACACACCCAATGTGTGAAGGGGCAGGAAGTGCAACCTTACTTCATTCACAGGAAGAACATCTCAGAATCACTGGAGAACATCAATAACCACCAAATTCAGCATTTCATAAGTAATGGAGAGTTTGTATCTTCTCATTTCAGGCTTCTCTTGAGTTGGTTTTTAGTAATTTTTAAAGAGAAAAATTTGGTTGATCAATAGAATGAGCCCACTACATTTATTTTGATAATGAGTAGTAAAATTTTTTAGGAGATAGAGAATTGGAGCTAACTGTTTTTATACACTGTATTTTCTTATGCTACCTGATGATAAAAAGCAAATCAATCTGGCTTTTCAAAGCCTTATCAGAGTAGTCTGACTATGTTATCTTATACCAGTAGGTTAAGAAGTGTGTAGGACTCGTGGGGAAATCTCCAGAATGCAGCAGAATCTATAAAATTCTTCCCTTCCCAAACACTACCTCAGAACAAATTTTTGCCAGGTCCTTCTATCAAGAAAACACAGTGTAACAGATTAGAAACAGATGGAAATGAGAATCCAGTCATCTTCTATTAAGGCAGAAATTAAAGAGATTTACAAAGGAAATTATTTCTGGAAAATATTGGTGCTTTTGATATGAATGTATATTCCATAGTTCTATACAATGAATAACTATTATTTCAACACAATTAGCAAATATAGTAATTTAAATTCTGTTTTAATTAGTAATACAGTTAATATCAATACATGTAATCAACATGAACTCTTAGGAGATTAACATTTTGTCTTAACTTTGTGCTTTGAAATAATTATCCTCAATAAATTTTGAGAATTTAAAGGGTTCCTAAGACCAAAAGGTTTAGGATCCACGGTCTTTTGATAATACCTTATTTGGCAAATTTAATTTAATCTTTCAAAAAAAAAACTATAACACAGTCTGTGTGAAGATCCTAAGGATCAGTCAGATAATAAAACATTTTACTTATATATAAAAGGAATGTTGTGAAAACACATCCCATTGCAAGGAAGGGTAGTTTGTCCTGTATGTTTTGAAACACCCAATCAATTGCATCTTTGGATTTTAAGAAAGTATGTTCAGTTAATCTACTGAATAATGCCTGAATAGAACTAGTTACTGAATGAGGATGTATTTGACAACAAATGTCTAAAATTTGTTAGAAACTATAATTAAAATAATCAAATTGTATTCCCATACAATAAGAAGTATAGACATTGGGTGTTTCTTCAGATAACTATTCCACAGGTTTAACAGAATCAAAACAGTCCCAATACTTTTATATCCTTTCAATCTGCTAATTTCAGCATTTTGACTCATGTAACTGACTCCTCTCATGAGCCCCAAATCCTGACATCAAAAGTAGATACAAAATTTGGAGGAATGTAATGTTTCTTCCCATGGTCTTTTAGGTGGTAAGACTTTTCTCAAGCTCATGACCCTAACACTGACTCTTCATTGATCAGACTGTGATTACGTGACTGTTCAAACTAATAACAGGTAAGAAGAATGAGGTTAGGGTTATTGGCTCAGTCCAGCCATCGTTCACTCATTCTCTCTTTATGGCTGAGGAAGGACCCAGCTTTTCCAAACACGCTTGACTACTTGATATTTGAACAAAATTGAGTTCTCTTAGCAAGAATGAGGGTGGCAGTGGGAAACAGGTCTTACATAAGGTCTTACCTAATCACAACTGAAATGTCTCATTGCAATCACTAATGCTCCCATGGAATATTGGATAAGAATCAGAGAAGTGTTATAAAAAAATGTTACCTGTCTGTTTTCCTTCTGTCAATTAATCAGTAATCACAAAGAGTCTAATGAATGCCTAATAGCATTACAAATATGAAGTCTTATTTCCTTAAATATCATTGATAATTTAATTCTTAGCTTATAGTTTTCTATAAATTCCCACTTATATTTTGCTCAATAGCAAAAAGTAGTTTTATTCAATCTCGTACTATTATATCTTTTGTGTCCTTACTTAAATTTTCATTCAGTTTTCATTGCTGATGTATTAATGGATCCCAGCTTTAAAACTTAATAATTTAAATTAAAATTTGGCTCTCCTATTAAAATGGGAGTTATGTACATGTTTAAAAAATATAAATTTTATTCTATAGTCCAAGTGATTCTCTAAGTAATTAATAAAAGTCAGAAACAAATACATAGATATATTATTCAATCTGGCCTTCTTTCTCTGTGACAGCCCACACATCAGCTGTCTGGTCTCCTACTAACAAAATGAGCCAATCAGAGCAGGCAAATATTTCCTCTATGATTTTGCTATAGCAGCAATAATGTATATATTATTTAGAAAATTGCACTGGTTCATTTTTCTTCAAGTCTCAGCTTAAACCCCTTGGGGGCTTTCCCTGCCACCTTTTATAGAAGAGTCCTCTTCTAACTACTTTCTATTAAATCACTCTTCAAGTTCATGTGTTTGTTTATTTTCTGTCTTCCTACTTGAATATAAGCAAAAAAATCAAGTTGGTCCTTTTTTTGTTTGCTTTTTTTTTGTTTTCTTTTTTGAGACAGTACCTTGCTGTGTAGCCCAGGCTGATCTCCAACTCGAGACCCTCCTGTTTCTGCTTTCTGACAGCTGGGATTACAGGCATGTACCACCATGCCTGGCAATGTTGGTCTTATTCTATACTGTATGTCTAAAGCTTATTCGGTACCTACTTCATAATAGCTGATCAATAAATGTTTGCTAACTGAATACATTTTCTTTTCTGACTTATTGAGATATTTTAAATGTAAAATAAGTAAATTTTGGCATTTATCATATTGACTAAATGATATTTAATAATATTGCTATTAAATTTATATTGTTAATAGACATTTAATATAAAGTGTCAGATGTTATTAAATATAGTTTTATAATGTAAAAGATGAATATCTTTTTAGGTGAGATGGGTAAATTTTTATATAATTTTATTTTATGTAATTTATTAGGTATGAGAAATTAATCTACCTGAAGCTAGAAGTGAAACTATCAAGAACCAATAATAATTTATTTGTCCAAAGGTGAACTTTGGAACATATTTTGTATCTGCCATAGACTTTGAATTGGAACCACCTCTCATGAATTCCCTCTCTCCTTGTGGTGTTAGTAATACACATCCATACCAGTCCTGAAAGGAATCAGCATACACTAGAGGCACCTGCACATCATTTTTTATTGTGGCACTTTTCACAATAGCCAAGTTATGGAATCCATCTACATGTTTATCAGCAGATGAATGGATAAAGAAAATGTGAAAAATATACACAGTAGAGTATTATTCAGCCATAAAGAAAACCAAAATTGCGTTATTTTCAGGAAAGTTGATGGAATTGGAGGTTGTCATGTTAAGTGAAATAAACCAGATTCAGAAAGACAAGTATCACATTTTCTCTTATATGTGGGATCTAGATAGTTTTTTTCTAAAACACATAAAAGTAGAAGGAAGACTATTTGGGAAGAGGAAGGGGACCAGTGGCGGGGGCGGGGGATGCTGGGGACACGACAAGAGAGAGTAATAGGCAGGTAGTGAATATTATCAAAGTACATTATGTACTGTTGGAAATTGTCCCAATAAAACCCATTATCATGTACAATTAATATATGCTAATAAAAGATACACATCCAATTATAACTATAATATGAAGCATGAAATGTTTCAGGCTATTAAATATTATACTTTGTTGTAGTTAATTAACCAGCTAAGAAAGCTACATGAGGAGCACAAGAAGTGTGGCTGTTTTCAGTAGAGATATTCCCATGTATGAGTGTGAATTGCACAGACTTGCTAAATCTCTCTCTGGGCCATCTGTGAGCACCTTCTTGGTTTAAAATAACACAGGCCAGCTCTGCTCAGTTCTAAGTCAGTTTTTGCCAGGACTGTAAGCTTTGTCTTAAACCTGAGAACATTCCCTAATGTCTGAAGCTTGGAAATGTCACTTTAGACTAATCCTTGAAATAAAAAAGACTTCTATCTCAAATGAAATTTTATCAACATAAAATGTGAACCACAGAAATTCCAATCCATTTGTAAGGAAAAAAAAAGAAAAAACCAGAGAATTTGACTAGCAAGAGGAGTTTCAAATATATTCATCTGTTTAGCTTTTAATCTGAAGTAAAATTCCTAATCACTTGAGCTCACTTGTTGGTTTTTAGCTATGTTAATGTTATGCAAATGCTCCTTTTAGAATGGCAGCCTCCAGGTGAAAGCTTAGATTCTGGCCAATCAGCCATAGTGGGGTTTTACTGACAAGAGCTGACAGTAAATAAACTGCATAGCTTAGAGGCCCAGGTCTTTACTGCAGACCAATACAATCATTTCTGAAGCACTTGATTACCTAGAACTAGGGCATCCATGTGTTCCCACCTGAAGACCACACTATGCAAAACTACCTAGAACAATCCAGAGACCAGTGTAAATACAAACTATGCTTTGAAACAGATCCTAACAGTACAAGAGATGCGTTCTCTTGGTAGGGAACATGATTAAAACCCTGCAAATCAGAAACATTTAAAATAGGCTTCATTCTGACTGTGGTATTTAGTGCATCAAGCCCAGCCTGAGGATGACTAAGAATCAATCCTTTAATGTTATGTTGAAAGTTTTTATATTCAGCTATACTTTGCATAATAAAATTCATCTGTTTTAACTATAGAAGTTAATGACATTGAGTAAATTTACATAATTGTGTAACAATCACTACAATCCCATTTTAGAACATTTCTATCACCCCCAAAAGATCCCCCATACATATTATCTTTAGGGCTTTGTATTTGTTGGGGTCCAAGGTTGACCACCCCTCAGAGGAACAAAAAGACACTCACGATAATGTAAGCCACAAAGCGAGGTTTATTTCCAGCCAGCTGGGGTCCGGGTATCCGCCCGACGCAGTGGGTTTCAACACGGACCCCGAATACAAAATTCAGGCTGCTTTTATATTTTTTTAGACATTAGTCACGGTCACACAGCAATTTTTATGGTCCCTGGGGTCACATATTTCTGATATCACCCACATCTTGGTGGTGGGGCCAGATTACTTGAAGATTATCAGGAATTTGGTAAACACCAGGTGTCTCAACTCATTGACTCACATACCGTTTTAGCAAGATTAACCAGAAACAGTCCCTGTTCCCAGAAACTGTCCCACCTCCCTTAGTTCCAGTAAGTGGTGGCTTGGGTCATGTTAGCCATGGCCGGTTTCAGGCTGAGTAGGCTGCAAGCCTCAAAGGTACCCTAACATTTGTACCCTAACAGTATTCAATTTTTTACAAGATTTCTGGAAACACATAATTATATAATTGAAATAGAATACCAAAAATGATAATAAATTTGACTCTGGTGGCATTCATAAATATGAATAATTTTCCTGGAAAGGAACACATTTTCTATGTGCAATTTTTCAACAGAGTCTAGCTACCTCAGCAGGTATTATAGTCTTCCTTAAATAATAGTCAAAAATCATGAAGAGGGAATATGTATGAGCCAGAGTTTTTTGACCTCAGGTTAAAACTTCTGGGCTTCCACATCAGGCCCAACCACTTGCCCCTGTAATAATATCAAGTAAAGAGAGATGGTGAAAGGCATAGGAAGAGGCAAAGTAAGCACTTTAATGCTTCTTCAGCCATCTTTGGTGTAGAGACCTGAGATTTAGCTTTAAATAGACAAAGAATTAAGGCAGGGCAAAAGGTGTGCATAGTTAAACAGTCCCAGTTACAGGTGTGGCCTGGTTCTGGCTCTCTGAGGGTTCCACAGAAGAAATTGGTATCACTTGAAGGGAGCTGTCAGGTTCCCATAGGCTGATTACTCCTGCTCCAGGGTGCAGCCTCATCACTATAGGTAATTGTATCATTTGGGGTGGTCTGTCCTGCAAGGCTCTGCTGTTCCTGAGGCGTAGTGTTGGTCCTTTGTCATAAAGATGTTATCTGTCAGTCCTGTCCTTCCTTGATTCCATGGTGGCTGCTGGGGAGAATGGCTCAGAGCAAAGGACAACAGGGACACAATGCAAGCAGGGATGCAGGGCTTTTCTCCTGCTTTTAGTTAATTTGTGGGCCCAAGTAAGGAGCCAGTGCTTTTCAGCAAAAACAGTTTAAACACCTTTTGGATTGTTATAAGCAAAACTGGCTTTATTGGGAGGCACATGGTGGTGATAGCTGCTGTGAGTCATTATATTCCCACATTCCTTCACACTTCTGTCTTTCACCTCAGTTTCTAAGTAGGGAATAGTCACACTCCAGCTGAGGTCATCTTGTCCATCAGAAAGTGTTGGACCATACTAGGCCACATTCAAAATGGGAGCCTAGTTCAGCTCCAATTTGTTGGATATTGTTTTCTAGATACTGTAGATGCTCATACCCATTTCTTAAAATGTGGTCTCCATTTCTTCTCTGCTTCCTTCTTTTATTCATTTATTTATTTAAACATTTTTGTTATTCTTTTATTCACATGTGCATGCATTGTTTGGGTCATAATACTTTTCCTCTGGTGCATTTTTTCCTTTCTCTCATCTGTCTTTGCAAAAACTCAGAAACTTAAAAAAAATGCATGTTAGCCACACATGTACCATGTGTAAGCTGAATTTATAATACTTTCTCTTAGTAAAATATAAAGGTTGGTGGCTTAGATGTCTCTTAGAATGTAGTTTTGTGAAAGCATGGGGTTATGCCTATTGTGTTCACTGATAGAGCCCAAGCTCCTGGAACAGCATCTGGCATGTATATTCAATAAATGCTTATGGAATAAATGAAGTTTTTAATATGTAACTCCTAGCAAATTATATAGGTTGGTTTAACTCATTGGTGTGTTATAAAAAGGGTGTCAATACATTACATAAAACACATATTTTACATGCACTGGTGCAACTCAGTATAACATTCTAAAATAAATCTAAACTCTAACATGAATGTGCTATACTTCAGATTATATTATGATTCTATTTATTTTATAAGACTTTGTATCCTCATATGTATCAAGCTTGCTTAAGAAGTATAATATACATTCTAAACTAGTAAATATAATGTTCCTCAAAATTACGTTGGTTATTCTCATCTTCCGGAACAGCTAAAAATAATATTGACCTTCATGATTTAGCTAAGAGATCCCATATTTGATTAAAAAAAAGATAAACTGGGAATCAGCTTCAAGATCTGTACAAATAGGTGACATAAATGAAGTCAACAAAACATGGAAGGTTTGGGATTTTCTAGTTCTAGTAGTACATATTTCTGTTGCTCAGTTTACCATTAATTTGATCGAGAATAAATTATGCTGTATTTTTATTAATTGGATCTCTCCTTTTTCCTTCTATTAATGTTTCTTTTTTTCACAATTTTAGAACAATCAATGTTTTCTAAGATTTATGTGTTATCATCACACTGTAACCCTTCTTCCACACTCCAGATCTAGTCACCTTGATTAAAACTATTTATTAGGCATTTCCAGACTTGGATTAACATCCAACCTCATGCAGATCCTCTCCAGGGTTATTGGTCTCATATCTTCCTTCCTCCTTGGGGACCATGAGCTATCATCCAGCCCTATCCCTCTAGAGGACCTCTTCTCCTCAGCTTATAAGTATACTTTTTTCTTTGCATGCTAAAAACCAGACCCCTCACTAATCCAGCATTTCCCTTCTTTCTCTTTTGAGAGAGGTAGTCTCAATTCATTGTTTTCATTTCTTCACCGTGAATCTACCAATTAACTTTCTGTAAAAAAAGTTCCTGTTCCTATACACTCAAATAATGTGCTAGTCACTTATAACCGCTTAATTGCAAAGTCAAATTTATACCTCGTCCTGATCTTATTTGGCTTCCTGACGGTACTTAATGTTTGGATCTCTCCTTCCTTGTTACAATTTTTTCATCCCATGTTTCAACACACCTTTTCCACAGATTCAACTTCTACCTCCATCATTCCTCTTCAGTGAGATTTCCCATCCCCCTCCATGGATGCTCTCACCTAACAATCAAATGTTGATCTCCAGAGTTCTGTCCTTGGTCTTACTCTCAACCTACAAAATTCCCTTGGAAAACTGTTCAATTCCTATTGCTTTAATTAAATTACTACTTCTTTGCTGATGCCTCTCACTTTAAATCTCTAATCCTAAACTCTCTACTCCACTCCAGTGCTCATGTCATTGTTTGCTCCCTAGGTATCTTCTCCGCCTATGTGTTACTAAGACTTCTAAACTCTATTAGATCTCTTCTGGCTTCCTCTCTTTGGGCAGATTGTGTTGGCATGCATGAAGGAGAGTGAACTCTTAAATGCTGTTTATTTCTGTTTCTCTTCTTTTGGGGAAGGTGGCAGAAGTGCACATTCCTGCTGCCTTGAAATTAGATGTGTCATATACTTCATTTTTGCCAGCGAAGTGTATTAGAGGTGACATTTGCCACTTTAGGCAGAAATCTTTGAGAACTGACACACAATTTTACTCTCTACTTCCTTCTTGCCAGTTAAGATGACTGCCAATATTCCAGAGATAAAAGTCTCCATCAGTTTGCATCCTTAAGAGAAAATGAGCTAGTGTCAATCTTCCACTAACCAAAAAATGGACAGGAGGGAGAAAGAGTCTGAGCTATTTCAAGCCCTTGAGATTTTGGAGTTATTTCTCACTGTCAAATAGCCCAGCCTGTTCTGACTGACTGAAAAGTCAAAACCAAGTTAATTATCTTTTCCTGTGCACTATTAAAAGAATAAAACAACACAGAAGTGTCTCACCTGCTTGTTTCCCTGTATTACCTGTGTTCTTTTTCTTTGAGGCATCCCTCTCAACCCATTTAACCAAGCTAGAAAACTGGGAGCATATCCAGGTTCCACTTTCATGTCCACCTGCCTTTTACAACTCAGGGCTGCAGATACTATTTCCTAAGCACCCTGCAAATCTGTCCTTTCATGTCCATTCTTGGTATACAACTTCCTATCTCTGGCCTAGACTATTACAAGGGTCTTTTAAGTGGTTTCCTTGTCTCCACTACCAGACTTCCCTAGCTCTATCGTGACTGCCAAAGTGATTTTTATAAAGTACATCATTATGCTCTCCTGCTTAAAATCTTCTGTCAGTGCTTACAGAATTTTAGCAAGACATATTAGGCTCTGAATAGTCCAAGCTCTTTCCATCTCTTCAGACATATCTCTCTCTTCTTTAGAGATGTTCATTCCTTCTCCTCCCATCCCTGCACCACACACACAGACAATAATATTCTTTGACTGAGCCTTCTGGAAATCTCATTTTGACTATCATTTGCTCCAAGACTTATCTGGTCATTCCTAACAGACTTCTTAAGGCTCTCCCTTGTGTCACTTCTCAGCATAAAATGTGCCTTTGCTATTGAATGTGTTCTTTAAAAATAAACTTTGCTATGTGGCCATTGTAATGGACCTAGATTATAATGATTATAATCTCCTCAAGAATGGGGGGTATCTGGAAAGTTCATACTCAACACATTTTGAACATATCAAAGCTGTTTATGGAACTGAAATAAGTCATTCCATCAGATAGACTCACATCTGTAAAGGGTTTATATTTTTAGAATACTTTATAATCTGTTGAAGGTTCATTACATGTCAGGTATGCAACAAGCATTCAATAAGCTTTATTTTATGTAGCCAAATAATAATTCTAGGTCACTGAGACATATGCTAGGGATCTGTCCTTACTGATTTCATTATCTAATATATAGATGTAATATTCCTGGGAGGTAGATCTTCATAGCCCCTTAGGTACTAATTAAGAGGATTATTTTCTTATGAAGTAATAGCTGAATAAATAGTAGAGACACTATAGCTGTCATCTATCTGAAAATTCAGCCCCATTACTTAAAACCTTTTGGAAAAAAATTGTAACATTTATATATCATGTTTCCTTTGAAATGTCACACTTTTTATGAAGTTTAATGGACCTCTGTAGATAGCTCAAATAAGAGAAATGGGCACAGGAAGAATGACTAACTTGTCTCATACCATAATTTTTGAAGATTTCATTGTCATCCCACATCTTTCCCACCCCCACAAAAGAATTTTCTTATTATCACCAAGTGACAAAATGCCAGGTAGTGACAGATTTATTGTAGGGCGATATTGACAAGATGCTGGAGACAATCACAGAGGTATTATATACCCAAATCACAGTACTACAATCTCTGTCCCTCTTGGCTGGAATATTGAATTGTTTACCATTCATCTCTTGTTGCCAATGATTTCCTATTGTCTTCAAATAATAAAAAGCAGATTGCGAGCCCAATTTATCGATGTATTTTAAACAATCTGACATTCCTTTATGAAGGAGGCCATACATTCACTCTTTTTCTTTTCTTTTTAATTGTTCCAGAGAGAGAAATTAGGGTTATTCCTTTTCATTGTAACACAGGATGCACAAATAGCTGCATTTGCCAAAGGCCGAAAAGGCGTGAGAAAAGCCAAGCAATTACCAGCAGTTGGCATTTTTGCAGAAATCCACAAAACGTGTAGAATCGCTTAATTTTATCCCCTCCTAACCTCTTCACATGGAAATTGGCTGCTCGGGCGAATGTTGTTTTTTAACGCAGCCATGTGTCCAAGGGCGATTAACACTCGCTCGACAAAACCCCTTCCCAGGCCATTTGGAAGCCGCACGCGTTCACACCCGGGATTTAGCCCGGTACGCCTTCACGCGCAGCCTTTTTGTTTATGCGGGAAGAGAGGGACAGAGAGGGTGCGAACCTCTAGATTTGCAGCAGGCAGCAGGAGCTATATAAAGTCCGGTCCCACATCTGATGGAAGGGACCAGGATTGCCCGCCTATCTGGTAGCAGCCTTCTGCGGAGCCGGGTTGCGCCATGGAAACCGCGGAGCGCACACAGAGCGCGGAGAGCGGAGCGCCGAAGCCGGGGCGCGTGGGCCGGCCGCTGCCCCGCGTTCCCGATGGCCAGGCACAGCGCAGCGACGCGGAATCCGGGTACAGCTCCTCCACGCGGTCTAAGCATCCCTCCCAGGCCCTCCTCCTAACCTCCCCAGCTCCTCCCCTCCGCTCTCCGCCCCATGCCTGGGCTCAGATGCTGCTGGGCTTCGGTGGTTTCTCCCTGGTGGGGCTCACGACTCCACCGCACCGCCTGTGCTCCCCATCCCGCAGATCCGCACGCTTTTGGAGACCGTGGGTTAAAGCTCCAGGAGAGAAAGAGGAAGGGACGCCACACCGAGCTGTGGAGGCGGTAAGTGAACACTGCACCTCTGAAGGGTGCAGAGGACGATCAAGGATAGGGATGCCGGGCCTGAAGGACCCGCCTGGCTCAGCCTATTCCAGCCTACCCCTCGTTTATGATCGCGCCTGCCAGCGTGTTCTCTGGAGCGAGTGGGCCACACGGATCCCGCCAGAGCTAGGTGGCTGAAAAGCCTGGGGTCACATTTCCCGTGGGCGCGAGGGATGTTGTATCACACAAGTTTCCAATTTCTACAAGAAAGTGAACGATAACTGAGATTCATCTCCTTTTTTTTTGTCCCCAGATGCCCAATGGCCCCGGAATGACCGGAGCATCAGGAAAGCTTTGCCAATACAGACACCCGGTAAGGTGAGTGACAGACCTCACTGAAGGTCTCCTAACTCCTCCAGCCCAGAGAGGAGCTGGGGGCATCACACCCCAGCTCAATAGCTGGTCCTGCAGTCTTTCTTTCTTGGAAAAATCTGTCTTTAAGGTTACTCTGTCTTTCCACTCGTAGAGGTCGTTACTCATTGAATTGAAAATTCACAAACCCACCTTAAAGAATTGTTAATCAGTTAATGCTTGAACTGTTTTTAGTTTTTATTTTACTTTTAATCCTAAAGGAGCCAAATGAAATTGACTTCACACCGTGCAGAGTGTGTATGCTACTCTCTTGCAAACCAGAAGGAGGAATGGGGTTAACAGTAACAGAGAAATTGGAAATGTAAGGAAAATGCCAGCGATCACAAAGGACAATCCTAAAAGGGGTCAAAAGTTATTTAACATAGTGATGAGGAGCTATTTACAGTATCTTGCCACAGGAAGTCAACTTTCTGTAAGTTCTTTGCAGCTTTTATTCAGACAACTGTATGCAGCTTTCCTGCTTCAGAGAGCTGTTAAATGAATTACTTTGGATGTTTGTAAAGTGTGCATTTGTTTATATGTACCACCCTAGTCAGTACATCTTGACTAGTTTTCTATCCTGTGCTAAATAAGTTGAAGCACATAAGAAAAAGATAATAACAGCATATGACAAATATTGTAATGAAATTTACTTTGGTCAGTTTTATGAATGTTGACAGGGTGTTAAGTGCTTCATTTGAGGGAAGGGGCGAGTCTCAGGGAAATGTCTGTCATAGGTGGTGGGAACTGGGCTGAGTCTGGAAGAAGATAGATAAACTGGTGGGTGGTAGGGGTAGAAGGAATAGCATAGGAAAAGAGATTTGGCTTCTTTTGCGAATTCCAAGGAACTGGAATTGGGGTGTATGAAGCTGTGGTCATTTCAGCAGGGTAGCAATAGGCCAGAGTTTGTATACCTTGATACAGAACTTTGTTTGGAACCCATGGACTTCATTCTGTAGGTATGATTGAGGGCTACTCAAGGGATTTTTAACCAGAAGAGTGGTATGATCAGATTTATGTTTCAGAAAAATCACTAAGGAAATTACATATAGATTTAGAACACCGAAAGCTATTGCAATTGTTCTGGTAAGAAATGATGAATAGCCTTTCTAAGACATTGGAAGTGGGGTGGGCCTGGGTGAATTTCAGAAATACTTAGGTGACATTAGGCTTTGTAATGCACTGAATACGGCAAGTGAAGAAGTAAACAGCTAGAATTCCTCCCAAGTTTGTGGCTGGTGATCAGGCAAGCACTGTATTAAGAGATTTAGTCTGATTTTCCACTTGTCACATTTAATGTGTCTATGGGGTATTCGAATGCAAAGATCAGGTAGAGAGTTTCTTATATGTTGGGGGCCCAAAGTTAAAAATTTTAAGTACAAGCTTGGGAGTTTATGGGAAATAAAGGGTAGGGGTAATCATGAGAGTGGGTCAGGTTATTCTAGACAGTGTAGAGAGGAGAGATAATTTTCTCAGTAAAACCTTGGGAGAAGGCCAGCATCTAACCAGTATATAAAGAAAGAGAGATCCACAAAGGAGACAAAAGAATTAGAACTAAAGGAATTCAGGAAAGTATGAAGTCCGTGGAAGACAAATGGTTCACAGTGAGAAATTGTGGGCAGAGTGTGATGATAACAACTAAACAGAATTCCTTGCATTTGGCAATTCTAGTTACATATTAGAAAATAAGCTGTTAGCTTTATAAACAATTCCTTTCTTTTCTGAACTATGGTTACTTTTAAAAATTTTTTTTAAAAGAGAAAAAAGGTTTCACTATGTAGCCCAGGCTGGCTTCCCACTTGTGACACTCTTGCTTTAGCTTCTGAGTGCTAGAATTACAGGGAAGTGCCACCATGCCTAGCTGAACTACTGTCATAATTTAATTGTGCTTCTCTTATTTTTATTCAATTCTATCTGTATTAATACTATGTTTCTTATTCTTTTAACTCAGTTGTCAACTTTTTTGAGGGCAAGGGCCATGATTTACTCATCTTGGAATTGTGAATCATATTGGCAAAAGGGTCCACTATAATATGTTTTGAATAAACAATTGAGTCACTTACTTAAACATCGAAATTATAAACTTTTAACTACACTGTCTAGTTTTCTGCCTTTTAAAATCAAGTGTACTGAGAAGATGCATGTGGTAAAGAATAAAGAAATAGCACTATTTAAAAATAAAATAGAGCATACTAAACATAGGAAACCTTTTCTTTGTCCACATCAGTCAATTACATGGTCACACAGGGCTTGTAGTAGATGAAAGACACATCATTCACAAAGTGCTGTCACAGCATGGAAGCCTGTGCTCTGTGCCCAGCCTTGTAACTAAGCTGGTCATAGAGCAGCAGTTACACCCTTCTTTGAATTACTGGATATAGGCAACACTAAAATGACTGCACTCCTTTTTTTCTTTGGGTGAAAAACAATAGAAGGCCAGATGGCAAGATCCTTATTTATTGGATTTTTAAAATTATGAGATAATCATTCTTACATGCAAATTAGTTGTATAAAACTTACATCATTTTTCAGTATCTCAATATGGTATCCTCAAATTTGGTTGAATGGGGAGAGAGGAAGAAGATGGGATCAAGACCGGTTTTACAAGTAGACTTTCTATGTCTCAAGTTTGAAAACACTGTTCTTGGTACTTTTATGAACATACAATGACTACATTTTTAACTAAGAATTAAATCTGTGAGTTTTAAGCAAGATAGTAAGTGAGTACTGCCTTTGTTTAGGGTGCATAATATTTTGTCATCTTTACAAAGATAGCTATCATTCAAATTTTTAATATGGTAGTAGAATTCATTTTCCCCCCAACAGAATTTGGAAACTGGAAGGCAAATCTTCTGTGTGTTATAAGTATAAATATATACCTGATGCTTGAAGTAAGCTAGACATTGGTCTTATGCTTATACAGGTTATAGTATGGATTTATGTAATGTAATTTATACTTTGGATAAAGATTTAAAATGATCAACCATTTATTGATTCTTTGATAAACAGACTTCGTGAAAATTTGATGAGTATTTAAGACTTTATCTAGATGCATATATCAGTTGTTAAATACATAGAGCCCTTTGAAATTTGATCATTGTTTGAATATAAGGATTCTGAATGTGAAAAAATAAAGTACACTATGTTGTCTGCTCCTTTCAGACTATTTTGGCCAAAGTCAAAGTGTTACGATTATTTATATCAAGAAGCAGAAGCTCTTCTGAAAAATTTTCCAATTCAAGCTACAATTTCATTTTATGAAGATTCTGATAGTGAAGATGAAATTGAAGAGCTGACTTGTGAAAATTAATCTAATTAGTTACTTGATATTCAAAGCTTGAAGGATTTAAATTTACTGTATAAATGTATTATAATCTTTTTAAACTAATTTATTTGTATATAAATTATTAATAAAATGAAATATTTTGTAATTACTATGGTAATTTGACCTTTTAAAAAATCTTTGCATAAGAATTAAATGTTGAAACTTAAAATACTACTTACAAACATATACATTGTATTTAAATATTTGGGGCTTACAAAGGATAATTTTGGACTCGTCATTAAATTACAGATTTCTATTTACTTATGATTTTTCAAACAGTGACTATTTAATTTTTAGGACTGAATCTTGTAACATATGCGATTTCTTACATGTCTCAATTGGGTGTTGTAATTACAGACTATGCTACCTCATTAGATGATGAAGAAAATTGGCTTATGTATCCAATCACACATTGTATTCGTGAGAAGATGGTGAAAATATCTTAAGTCATTACCTATAATTGAGAGAAGAAATCAATCTTAAGGCTCTTAAATTTTAGGGCTTATAATAAGTAAGGACTGGATGCATGGCTCAAGGGGTAGAGTGCTTGCTGGACAAGTGTGAGTCTCTAAGTTCAAGTTCTATAACTGCCAAACAAACAAAACAAATGAATATAGAGTAAAAAAAAAAAAAACCTCTCAGTTTAATATTTTTCTGTTATCTGTAAGTCTTGTAGTGAAACAGCACAGGTGTTCAGTACTTATGATACTATATTGAGGGATCCCTCTAATTGAAACAAAATGTTTAAATGGGAGTGATTTACATGGAGCCTAAACAAGTAGAGCCTAAAGACCAGAATCTGAAAGTATTTTTCAATTTTTGTCCAAGGGGAAGCATAAATGTTTGACAGATATGCAGTATTCTTCAATATTATCAATTTTCCTTTTGGTCTTGTTCACTGCTTTTGATGTTGTTATGTGAAATTTTTCTTATAGGAAGTGAAATAAAGTCCCAGTGATTAGTTTTTCTCATGTAGACTTGCAGAGGAATACACCATTATCTAATGAGTGAGAAAACAGGAGCAATTTTCAAGGTTAAGGTAGAATAGTAAACTATAGTCATGAAGTTTGTAGTTCATATACAATCTCACAATAAACAGTTCAATTACAAGTAAAAATATTGTTATTTTTCTGTAATTCAAGCTACTTGGGATGGGAGGATTGCAAGTTTGAGGACTGTCTGGCCACTTACCAGGACCCCGCCTAAAATTTTTTTTTCTATAATATTCCAGAGTGATAATGGGAAGAGGCAAAGATCAGAGGGAGTTAGTTAGTTAAGAAATGTCTCTTGCTTGGATGACAACATATATTCACACACTTTTCCTACTAATATAATAGATACTACAAATATGTTTGATTTCTAAGCATGCTACTTATTAACCATCCATATACTGGATAGTTTAGATATAATTATTTATTTCTTACTAAAACCCAAGCCTATTATGCAAATGTAGAAAACTAAAGTACCTTGCATAAGACCTCAGCCATCAAATGCAGGGATGACATCAAAACCAAATCAATCTGAATTTTAAATTTAGCTGTTCACACCGCAGTTGGGAGTTAGCTTCATCCGTGCACAATTCCCTGTTTGTTTTAGAGAAAACTGGCAGGTACAAGAGGAGAAAGAATCTCTTGAGTGGGTGGTTAGAGCAGGAGACTTGGACGTCTTTTCCTCCTTTGTCCGTCATCTGTGAAGGTGAACTTTTCTTTTTACCCCTAACAGTAGAGGCTGCTTACATTTGATTCCTTAGCTCTTAAAGTTGTGTAGTTTTCCTTCTTGTACAGCCTAGTGCCTTACAACATATAGGTTTGGGATCTGTAGTTTTTATTTGCTGTTCAGGGGTCCGTATCCCCAAATGTAATACTAGTACTACTACTGAGATTACTAAGTGCTTAGTAATGACCCTATATGTTTTGAGTGTTTTTCCTGTAATTGTCACAATGATCCTATTTCTGTGAAATTGTCCCCATTTCACAGAAAAGGAAATTGGTTAAGAAATGTTTGCTTAGAGCATGTAGGCTTAGGATGTGATTCTGTTTGTGACATTTCATTGATTGCTCTGTGTATCTGTTATCCAACCTTCCAATCATGTTCTTCCTCCCTGATGGGAGGAACTACATACTTAAACTAAATACTTGACTGAATAGTGTAGCCTTTCCAGAATTAGAATAAGAATTGTTGCCCTTCTCCCTTAAAACTGCCAGCCCTGTTCTCAACATCCACATAAAGCACAGTTTGTGCTTATCTTGTGCAAAGAGCCACCGTCACTCATTGCATGCTGTTTGCATTTGACTCATTAGCTCTTAAAGTTGTGCACTCAGAACCTTAATAGTGCTATTTTATTCCCTATTTCAAGTGCTATGATGGTACTACTTATCAATGGACAGACTCTGGTGTGCTGGGTTAACGGAATTTTATTCTAACACAAATTTATTCTCGGATTCGATCAGCACCAGAGCTGAGGAACAGCTGCACTTTCTCCGGCCTTTCCTCCAAATAGCTGTCACCTCGGTCTAGTGCTGAAGTGTAGGACCGGGGACGAACTGAACATGCGTATGCGTCGCTCTCCCACCACCTCCCCCCGCGCCGCCGCCGCCGCCGCGCGCTCCATCCTGTTGGCTCCGCCCCCCGAGGACGTGCTGCGTCATAGCGTACTCACCCCTCGCGACCCCGGAAGTGGGTCGGGGGCTTGGCCTCTCCTAGGCCGCAGAACTGGAGCGGCAGGCGCTAGCCGCCCGAGGGTCCGGCCAGGTGGGCTGGTGTGGTGGCGGACCCCGGGCAGGGCCCGGGCCAAGGATCCAGGATGCTAAACGTCCCTTCCCAATCGTTCCCCACCCCCAGCTCCCAGCAGCGTGTCACCTCTGGGGGGCGCAGCAAGGTAAGCGGTGACCGCGTTAGTCTCCCCTGCCTTGGCTACCACCGCCTGTCCCCCGGTCTTGCATGGTCTCCTGCCCTTGCGTTTCGCTGCTTTCTGACCCTACGCCTCCGCCAGTCCTCGCACTCTCCTCTCACCTACCATCCTCTTTCCCGTCCCTCTGTCCCGCGGTCAGATCTCTTCCTCCAAGTCCTTTCCTGCTGAATAAATTCACATCTATAGGACTGGACCGGGTGCAGTGTTTGCCGCGTTGTGGGCACTCAGTCTTAGCTTCCTTCCCTCAACCTGTCCTCTTCTCTTCGATCTTCACTGGCCGAAGGAGTGTGGGTGATGCGGGTTCCTCCGCAGGGGAGAAGGGGAGCAGGGGAGCAGTGGCGACCAGACAAATCCCTGCAAGGGTGGGGACTTCTGGGGCAACGGCAGATTGGAAAAGCCAAGACCAGTGTCCACAAAACTCCGTCAGGTTTACGGACATTTCTTTCCAAGTCAGACTTTCTTTCTCTGGTTCCTTATTGTTTCTACACTATCTTTTTCTAGTTATATCACTTGCTGACTTTGATGTTGTACACTTGGAGTATTTGTTGAGCATAGTTACTGCTAGCAACAGGTGGAATACGAACATATTCTATTTATTTTTTCTTGGAGGTACTGGGGTTTGAACTTAGCTCTTTGCACTTGCTAGGCAGATGCTCTACCACTTGAACCACACCCCCAGTCCTTTTTGCTTTGGTTTTTTTGAAATATGCCGATACCAGTGATCTATTTATGCTCCCTTCTAGCTGAGATGACAGGCACACCCCACCAGACCAGCGGTTTGTTGAGATGGGATTTCTCTAACTTTCTGCCTTGGCTGACCTCTAACCATGATTTTCCCAATGTTTGCCTTCCGAATAGATAGGATTATAAGTGTGAGCCCCCATGCCTGGTCAGAAGTATATTTTATATCTGCAAGATTTAATGAAAATTTTGTCCTGTGTTAACTGCAACCTGAATGCTGTTCGTTCCTGTTTTTTGGTAGTTCCTTGTTCTGTAACCACATCTTCATGTTTTGTTTTTCAGACTTCCACCTATTTAGGCCACTCCTTTTTCTTTTCATTTCTGGATTCTTTTTGAGGCTTAGTATCACTTGGGACCTTCACTGATTTTCTTATTTTTCTCCACTTGGGCTTGGAGTTCTAATCCTAGATCAACATATAGGTTTGGGATCTGTAGTTTTTGTTTGCTGTTCAGGGGTCTGTATCCCCAAATGTAGTAATACTACTACTGAGATTACTAAGTACTTACTAATGACCCTATATGTTTTGAGTGTTTTTCCTGTAATTGTCACAATGATCCTATGAAACTAGAGTTTTTATTGTCCCCATTTAACAGAAAAGGAAATTGGTTAAGAAATGTTTGCTTAGAGCATATAGGCTTAGGATGTGATTCTATTTGTGACATTTCATTGATTGGTCTGTGTATCTGTTATCCAATCTTTTAATCATATGTTGTCCTCTCTGATGCTGGGTCTGTTTCTCTCCTTAATCTAAATACTTGACTGAATAGTGTAGCCTTTCCAGAATTAGAATAAGAATTGTTGCCCTTCTCCATTAAAACTTCCAGCCCTGTTCTCAATGTCCACATAAAAGAGAAAACTTAGAGACAAAGATAAAAAGTCACACAGGTATGATGGCACAAAATAAGGTTATTGTGCAATTCAAAGAGAAATTATTTTATTTCTTTGTGAAATGATATTCTTGAACATGTTAGAACCTGAATCAGATGAATTGGATGGGACAGGTAGAGGATGAAATGAATGAAACCTAGTTAGAAAGATTATATATCAAATTGTTTAAGACATAGGCTTTGAAGTAAGAAAGGCAAAATTCCTTTCCCAAATCCACTACTTAGTCTCTTTGTTTCCTAAGGTGTAAATGAGAATAGCAGTACCAATTTTATTGAGTTATTCATAAGATTAAATGAGATAATGTTTTCCTTAGCCTATCTTTGTTGAGCACTTACTAATTGTTGCTTACCCTAGGGGTTTTATTCAAATATCACTGGTTGGCATCTGACACAGAGTGCATTTAGTATGTAATAGCTACTATTTTTACTAGTACTCTTACAAATCAGTATTTATTGAGGACCTACCGTATGCTGGCCACGTGGTCTCTGATTTCAAGTTTAGTCTCATAGCCTGCACAGACTAATAAACAGGTTGTTAAAAAATGTCATAAGTACTACAGTAGAGTGTTATCACCAAGTAGAAGTAGGAGTCAGAGAAAGTTCCAAAGAAAATCAGGGGGCCAGAGGGAGCTGGTCCAGGCAGAGGAAGCAACAGTTGTGAGCAAGTATTTGACAGTAATTAAGGAATCGGTTCTCATTTGGCTAAAGCATATGATGGGAAGTAGCAAATGTTAAAACATGGAGCTAGTGGGACAAACATTGACCAGATTATGAAGGCTTTGATAAATGATTAGGGAATTTGGAGACATTATTATAAGGAAATTTTGGGATCCACTGAAGGAGGTAAGGCCCATGATTTGATTTACATTTCTAAAAGCTTACTTTAACTCTCTTAAGGATTATGGAATGGAGAGAAAGATGAGGGATTTTGGTTTGGGATAGGAATCATTTTCTCATTTGTTTGGATCAAGAGACCTAGAGATTTCTCTGATAGTCAGAATGGGACAACGTACATTGGAAGGATGGAATATGAAATTGGAAATGGTCACAGAGCTATTAACTTATTTTTGCTGGGGGGGCGTAAATGAATGCCTAAAATAGAGAGGATTAGAATTGGAGTTGTACAACCTTCTTGAATGTGCATGCTTTTGCTTTGGACGTACTTTTGGTAGTTTGTTACAAACTAGTTAGACAAATGTAGACAGTAGCCCTAGTCCATAAAGGTGTCTTGAAAAATTTATATGAGGCTGTCTTAGTTCATTTGTGCTGCTATAAGAGGATACCGAGACTGGATAATTGAAAAGAACAGAGATTTATTTATTATAAATCTGGAGGGTAGGAAGTCTAAGATTAGGGGTCTACATCCTGCCAAGGGCCTTCATGCTCTGTTGTAACATGGTGGAAGGTGTAGCACATCACGTGGTGAGAGAGAACAAGAGACAGAACTGGCATCCTCAAACTCTTTTTCAGTATCAATCCATTCGTGAAGGTAGAGTCCTTTATGACCTAAACACTCCCATTAGGTCCCATGTGCCAACACAGCCTTAGGGATTAAGTAAATTACAACATGTGAATTTTGGGGGACACATTCAGACAATAGCAATTTCTCACCTCGAAGCCTTGAGAACATATTCTGTAAAACAGAACAACTCCCCAAACCATCCTGTTACCAAATCATCTAGGCAGGGTTTGGCAAACGTTTGCTGCAAAGGACCTCATGGTAAATAGGTAGTCCTTCTTATTCTTGGTTTCATAGTTCATGGTTTCAGTTACAACCTCCAGTAAACTGCAATCTGAAAATATTAAATGGAAAATTCTAGAAATAAACAGTTGGTAATTTTTTAATGACCCAGTTTAAAGTAGCATGCTCCACCCTGCCTGGTACTTGAATCCTCCCTTTGTCTAGTGCATCCACAGTATACATACTACTCACCCCACAATCACTTATAGCCATCTCAAAGTTACCAGGTTCACAGCACAGTCACAGTGTTTGTTTTCAAGTAACTGTCATATTACTTGTAATGGCTCCAAAGTGCAAGAGTAGTGATGCTAGCAATTTTGATATGCTAGAGAAAAGCCGGAATTCTTGCTTTAAGTGAAAAGATGAAAGTTCTTAATAAGGAAAGAAAAAAATCATGTTGAGGTTGCTTTTTCCATGAAATTGTGAAGAAGGAAAAGGAAATGTATGTAGAGAAAAAACATAGTATATGTAGAGGCTAGTCCTTAGTCTCAGGCACTCACTGGGATCTGAGAACTTATAAAGAGGTGTTTTAGCCTTTCAGGACTTCATAAGGCTTTAATCACTTCACTATCAACAAGCACCACAAGAGAAAACTATTCTTAGCTCTGAGCTGTGTAAAAGCATTGGCATTGTTGGCAGCTATAGTTTGCCATCGTCTTTTTTCCATTTTTTGATGAACTTTGTTTAATTTTTTTAAAATTACTTTTGTTTTGGGAGTACATGGTGACATTTACCAAAGTTCTTTCACTATATCATAGTCAAATTCACCCCTTCCTTCATTCTCCTTTATCCCCTTTTCCCCATTCCTAGAATAGTTTCAGCAGGACTCATTGTCCCATTTTCATGCATGAGTACATAGTATTTACACCATATTCACCCTTCTACACCCTTTCTTATATCCTTCCCTTACCCCCACTGGTGCCTACCCCTACATGGGATCTGTTTTACCTTCCTGTTCTCCTTTTTTGAAGACATTTTTATTTGTATAAGGGAGCCTTACTGAGAGTTTCATTGTGACATTTCCATGTATTTATATTACAACCCAAATTGGTTCATCGCCTCTACTTTTTGATGAACTTTGTTTCTTAGATGTATGATTCCTAATACTGTGTTTATATTGATTATTCAGAAAAAGTTGTTAGACAATCATTTGTGTATCTTCTGTTAAATCTCTTGATTTTTTTAAAAGATGAGTTAATTTTAATCCATTTTGGTGACTGTAACATAGTAAGTGACAGAGCCTCCAACAGAACATGTTTGCTGACTTAGATTCAATACTATTTTTGTTATACTAAGATACCATTATAATGAAAACTTGTGAGACGATTTTTAAGTCCCACTTGGATCCCAGGTATTTTAAATAATGTTCTATTTGTAATTCTAATATAAGAAAAGCAATTTTGACAGCATCTCAAAGCTTTGAGGATTTGTAGAATTGCTAGATTTGAGTTTTATTTTTATTTTTTGAGGGTTTTAGGGGTTGAATTCAGGGCCTTGCACTTACTAGGCAAGTACTCTACTACTTGAGCCATACCTCCAGCCGTTTTTGCTTTATTTTTCAGATAGGGGCTTGCATTTTTGCCTGGTTGTTCTTGAACCTCGATCCTCTTGCCTGTGCCTCCTGGGTGGCTGGGATTATAGCAGTATACTGCCATGTCTGGCTTATTTGTTGATACAGAGTTCACTATTTTTTGCTGGGCTGGCCTTTTGTGACCCTTCCAATCTCTGCTTCCCGAGTAGCTGAGATTATAGATGTGAGCCATTGCACACAATCCCATTTTTATTTTTTTGAGACTGTCTTGCTATGTAGCCCAGGCTGGCCTTAAGCTCTCAATCCTCCTAACCTCAACTTCCAGAGGAGTTTTACCTTTTTAAAGGGGAATAAAAGTAATGAATTAGTCTGAAGACAAGTATCAGAAAGATGAGGGGAAAAAACTAACTTGTAGAGGCCAAATTTAATTCTCCCTTTTTTTTTCTTCTTTTTTTAGGTGCCTCTAAAACAGGGCAGAAGTCTTATGGATTGGATTCGAGTGACCAAAAGTGGAAAGGACCTAACAGGATTAAAAGGCAGGTTGAGTGAAGTAACTGAAGAAGAACTTAAGAAACACAACAAGAAAGATGACTGTTGGATATGCATAAGAGGTAGGTGGTATTTATTAAGTACTTCAAAAAAATTTTGCCTGGGCTTTCCATTTATAATGCCATATAATTCCGTAGTCATGTTATTTGGTAATAGGATTCAGAATTAAATAACAAAAATGTGCCTATACTGGACAATGGTACTCTGCCTTTGAATGGTATTCCTAATATAACTACATTTTGGTGCAGGAAACAGTGAACTTTGGAAATGAAATTTTTTCCCCCCTGGTATTGCCTACACTGCATTCTTTTTGAAAGAAAGCAAGTATTTACCAGGCAATTTAATGCCAAAGTAGAATAGCAAAATTATTCAGTATTATCCAGTTTGTATAGCATAGCTTTCCATCTCAGAGCCATGTAAATGAATTCTGTTGAAAAAAATGTCTCTGAGAATCTAAAGGAAACCAGAAAGCCTGTATTAAAGCCAATCTTCAGTTCTCACTTACAGCAAATTTTGTTATTTAATGTATGTTTCTTAGCAATATTAGTTGCCTGATTTTTCTAGCTCATACTAAATGATAAGTTCCACATTGGAAATGGGAGTAATGCAAGAAGTGAGCAGAGACACAGGAGTTGCTAATGAAAGGAGACCTATTAGTAGCCAACAACCTGGCATTGACGAGAGGCACAAAAATAGTGACAGCCTTGCAGTGAGCCTCCACAGTGACATTCTTGAGTCATTGGGACACGGTTAAATGTGTCTACTACTGGTCTGTGTTTAGAGGGGAAAAATTACCTATAATTTCCAGCATGATCCTTGTGAAAGTAGAACACTTGTGACTAAACGTAATTGTCTTTTTCTTCATAGCTCTGTTCTCATATAAAATATCACTAATAGCATCTTAAAAGGGGAATATAGGCCAACATTATCCTCAAAGGTTAGTTTTAATCAAAAGCATGGTATCATAGTGTCACTTTTTATTTTATTTTTTAACAATTGCCTCATTTTTAGATCAGGCTAGAGTTCAGCTGATCAGGATAAATTTCTCTGGCTGATATTTTGGGACTGCTATGGTTTAAATATAGATAGTATCTCCCAAAAGTCCCTGTGTTAAGAATTTGATCCCCAAGATGGTGTTATTGGGAGGTGATATGGAGCTTTAAGAGGTGAGGTTTGAGGGGAGGGCTTAAGGTCACTGGAGGTGTGGGAATTGTGAGACCCTGATCCTGCAAGTTTGTTTCTTCTTCCTGGCTGATGATGTAAGCTGTTTGCTGCACAACATACTCCCTGCCATTGCTATTTATTGACCTCACCAGAGGCCCTGTGGCCACTTGATTTTGGACTGAAAACTCCAGAACTGTGAGCTAAGTAAACACTTTCTCTTTATAAGTCAGTTGCCTTAGGTATTTCTTTATAGTAATGCAAAACTGACTGACACAGAAACTGTTTTCTCTTTTTGAGTATGGAGTAGCACTTCTGCTACTCTCTAAAGGTGATTTACAAGCGTGGGGAGCTTTGAGCACATTTAAATCTCTCATGTGTGAGAGCTCTGTAGAGCCTAGATCAGATTGGCTTTTTTTTTCTTTTTTTTTGTAGGATGATGGATTTTCCGATAGTATTTGATCAGTGTTAGTTATGATGTGTTAAATCAGTTTTTGGTGTCATGATACTGTCTTTGACCTTTGTGAGAGAAGTGTGGCCTGATACTTCATTTGAGTAAATAGTAGTTTGAAAAAATTGATTATAATCCAAAGACTGGGTTGCCTCTGTTGTTAAAATCTTAGCAGATTACGTCCTTCAAATGAGATTTAATGGATTTAATTTATGATTTAGGAGCAAGCACACTCTGATTTTCTTCCTAATGCTGATTGCCATATCCTAGTGAACTGAAGTCTGCTTGAGGCCACTGAAAAAGTGGATTTTATGGGCCTTCATTTTTCATGTTTCATTACTATTTTAAAAACCTTGGCAAATTGATTCTAAAAAGTAGTATTTAGTCCTGTTATATTGTTATATTGCCAGTTTCTTGATTTCTAGGTTCATTTAGAGTAAACCTTTAAGATTTACCCATAGGATTGCTAGTATAAGCCTTTGTGAATACATTCAACCCTCATTATTTCTGGAGTTTAAATTTGCCACTTTGCCTGCTTGGGAGATTTATTTGTAACCTCAAAATTAATATAGTGTACATTTATAGCCATTTGAAGACAGTGAAAAATTTGTGCCACCCCATAGGCATATTGCTAGCTGAGGGCAAACAAGGAGATGCTCTGTCTTGTTTCATATCTCACTCCACAGAGTATCTTTCACTGTCATATTTTTGACATTTCGTGTTGTGTGTGTGTGTTTGTGTTTGTGGGGTAATATTGCTATGTAAAATGGCCCCCAGAACTAATGCTGAAGTTGTCACAAGAGGGCTGTAGAGTACCTTATCATGTTGGATAAGCTACATTCAAGTGTGGGTTGCAGCACTATTGGTTCATGAAGCAACAGTATATATTAAAAAAGGTGTTTTTACATGGAAACACACATTAAATAAGCTTATGTATTGATTGGCACACTGTGTTGTCTTGAGGGATCTAACTTTATATTTTCTAAGAATAGTAATTCACAATTTGTTTATTCAGAATTAATAGAATCTAACTACTTCAAATAACCAGAATCAACTATCTTTATGTAGACTGTCCCTTATTTATACTGCAGTAATGATAAAGTAAGTTTTCTACTTTTTAGGCTAGATTCAAACCAATCAAAAATAGAACTGATTTTTGCCAACAGTAAGCTCCTTTTTCTTGGTTTCCTTTAGCTTCCTGCTTCACTTCTATTTTGATAAACTGCAGCAGTATTACTTGTTTCTGGCAGAGAAACATTTGTTATCTGAATGTTTTCTTCTAAGAGCAGTTTTTCTTTTTAAAACGCCATTGTCATCATCATCATCATCATCATCGTTATTAAGAATAGTGGTACTGGTGTTTGCACTGAAGGCTTTGTGCTTGCCAGGCAATGCTCTATTGATTGAATCTTGTCCCCAGCCCTAGAAGCATCATTATAAATTAAAACATCAGTTCCAAACTGATGTTTTAATTTACAATGTAACACAGTATAGTATGAAACAGTTATTACAGTGACGTCAGTAATTTTTTAGATTATTTGCTCTGTCTACTGTCCTTATTACTTGCTTCTTGACAACAGGTTTTTGAACAGTTTCTTCGACTTCTCATTTGGTTACTTAGGAATAAAATCACAGTTTGTAGGAGGTGTGTGTTTCCTTCCTTTTGTTCATTTCTAACCTAGCTGTAGATTCTTAGATTGCCTACTCCAAACCATTAGTGCAAATAATCTGGTCCTTGCTGAATTTATTCACTCTTCTAACTGACATTTAAGATTATCTTGCTTTTACTCTGTCTTTATCTCCTGAACTGTCATTTGCTGCTGCTTCTTTTTTTTTTTTTTTCCTTAAATTTTCCCTCTTTCTACCAATCATAAAAAAAAAATCCAACAAAGGGGAGAAACACCTTGTTGTTCTTTAGGCCTAATCTAACCCGTCATGTTCTAGTTGATTGATACAGTGCTTTACAAACTTCAGGCCACATTTTTGAAATGAAAACTTCTATGTGTTCCAATTCAACTTTTAAAGAAAGGGATATTAAAATTTTTTCTTGTTCTTGTGTCAGTTTTTATAAGTTTTGCTTCTCAGAGAATGTATTGCATCTCAGTGATCAAATATATTGGCATAACATTGTTCACATTGTTCCTTATTATCTCTTTAATGTAATGAAGGGTATAACATCAAGTTCAAATGCCATAAGAAATGATATCCTTGTACCCTCTTTCATTCTTTGTATTGCTTATACTTAGTTTCTCTGTTATACTCGATCAGTTTTACTATGAGTTTATCAGTTTTACTAATTTTTTCTTAGAAAGTAATTTTGGCTTTAGTTTCTGTTTCATTTATTTCTACTTCTCTTTATTTTGGAGGTAGCTATTTTAAGACATTTTCCCTCTGGCATTGGCATCAATCTTGGGCTGGTCATTTCCCCACTAAGAGAAATTTTGGTAACAGATGTCCTGCAGTCCACTTAGGAATGGGTGGCCATGATAGGAGGTGGGTCTTAATATTTTGACATGTGGAGTTTCGCTTCTTTCTTTTAGTTCAAACCTCTGTCCCACTCCAAGGACATCTATTTCCCCAAGTGTAGTGTCTCTCTGTACATCCTTTCCAGAGTTACCTTGCTCATCTCACATAGTTGAATAGGAGGGTTGTCACTTGGTTGTGTGGGATATGGGGTGGGAGATGTATGGTAATGCTGCTTCTTATGTTGACTTTGAGGCTCTCCTGCCTTTGACTTTCAGAAATACATGGGATCTATGATTCCTGCACCTTTTGGGGTTCTGTTAAGCGAATTGTCTTTATAGATTCTCTTCCAATTTACACAGACTTTTATTTTTACCTTTTCTTCATGTGCTAAGTATGTTATAACATCCATTTGGCTTTTAAGCTTCTAAAATGTCCTTTCCTTTTCTGATTTCCATGTTTTTGTGGTTTTATATCTTATTTGTCATTGGCATTTATTTTAAAAAGTTTTCAGGAATGTAAGAAACAAGTGAGTACTTTTAATCCAGACATCCTAAGGTATTCTACTATCCAACACCTTTCACAAGCCTACTTCTAGACATTATTATTGAAAATACCAAGACAGCATTTACTTTAAATCCTTATAAAATCTGTTTATCTTTCATTAGTTTCTTTCCATTTGTTTCAATTGAAATTGGTACGGTTACCCTAAATGAAATAATAATATAATTAAAAAAAAGAAGAGAAGAAAAACTAAAAAAAGAAAAAGAAATTGGCAAGGTCTTATGCCTGGTTTTCTAAAATAATATGAAGAGTTCAGTTTGTTATAATTGATTACCTCTATTGGATCAACACTCTAGCAATTACCAACTATAAATGCAGGACAAAATATAAAGAAGAAAGAAATATCAAAGCCAGGTGTGGTGGTGTATGCCTGTAATCTCAGCATTTGGAGGTTGAGTTAATGGGATCACAAGTTTGAGGCCAGCCTGGGCTACATAGTGAGACCTGTCTCAAAAACCCCAAACCAAATAAAACAAAAAGCATCACCACCATCAAAAGTTGTCGGAAGACATTGGTGAGCAATCAAAATCAGATGGAAACTGGAGGGCAAGGATCATTTATATTTAGAAGAGGGAAATGTCCCTGGGTTACTTTACCATTTCTTATGGCATTTGAACTTGATGTTATACCTGAGTATTGTCATGAAGGGTGGAAAAAAATTAAATAGAGACTTGCAGTCTTACTTCCTTGAAGAACTAGAAGTCAGAAGTTGGTGCATCTGCAATGACTAGAAAATGAAGGAGAAAATCCAGAAAAAGAGAGATCCACAGAGGTATATAAACTGTCTATGTCTTGCACACAGGACAGTCTCTTAAGTAGTCCAAAGGCTAAAAGCATTGGGGAGAGATTTTAATTTTCACCTCACCAAAGGGAACACAGCTTGGAGTATAGGTCTAGTCAAGCTAATTGCCTAATAAGTAGTAACAACTCTTTTGAACAACATAACAGAATCCATTATTTCTATCACATGTTGTTTATGATGTCCAGAGTATAATCCAAAACTACTACATGCTCAATAAAAAATGCGTGTTGGAGATGATCCAGATGTTTGAATTTAGTTGTACAAGATTAAAGATGCTCAAGGAAGTAAAAGAATAAAGGAGTAAACAAACAGGAAATGCCAGAAATAGAAATTATAAAGAATGAAAGTCTAGAACTGAAAAAATAAATAAAAAATTTACTGAACAGGTTTAATAGCAGATTGTAGGTAATAAGCAGAAGATTTAGTAAACTTTCAGATAAAGAATAATTGTCCAATCTGAAGAACAGGAAGGAAAATAATTGGGAATAAAATGAACAGAGACTCAAGAACTTAGCAGACAAAATAAAAAAGGTTTAATGTATGTGTGTGTGTGTATGTATAATTAGAAGAGGAGAGGGATGAGAAAATGAGGCTGCAAATATTTATTTGAAGAAATAACAGCTAAGTATTTCACATATTTAATGGAAGACATAAAATTGTGAATTAGGAATCTTGGCAAATTCAAGTATGATTACTACAAAGAAATCCACAGCTAAGCACATCCTTTTCAAACTGCTGAAAGAGAAAAATATTGAAAGCAGCCAGAGAAAACCTGCTGAAGAAACAATAAAAATGACTGCTGAAGAAAAAAAAGCCATTAACTTTGAAGTTTATGTCTGTAAAAATACAGAATTCCTTAAAGATGTAGATGAAATAGATTTTTTCCGATAGAAACTGAGAATCTATTACCAGTAAACTTGCCCTATAAGAAGTTCTAAAAGAAGTTAATTAGTTTGAAAGGTAGTGTTACCAGATGGAAGCTTAGGTCTTCAGGAATTGGTAAATATTTGAATAAGAGAAAAGGTTACATTTTGTCTTCTTCATTTAAAAAAATACATGACTGTTTAAAACAAAAGTTATAATGTATTGTGGAGTTGCATACAGGATAGGATAGAGAGCACTAAATGGTTCTTATATTACATGTGAAGCAGTATCTTAAACAAGTAAAAGTTAGGGATATATACTGTAATTCTCAAATAATCATTAAAAGTAATGCAAAGAGGTATACATAAAAAGCCAATAGATAATATGAAATTCTTAAGAAAAATTGGTTAACCCAAAAGAAGGCAGGGAGGAGCTGGGGAATTAGTAAAAAAAAAATCTAAATTCAGCCACAATAATTAATGTACACGTAAATGAACCAAAAATTCTAATTAAAGTAAAAGGTAGAGATTGTCTGTGTGGCCTGAGTGTGTGTGCCCCTGTGTGTATGTATCAAGACCAATCTACATGATACCTATAGAGATGTACTTTAAAGACACAGATAAGTTGAAAGGAAATGTGTGGAAAAAATTTCCATCTAAACAGTAAGCAACATTATTGATTTGATTTTACTGGCTGGAGTATATCAATCTCAGATTAAAAAGTGTTACCCAGACAAAGACAATCTTACCAGAGATAAAGAATTTTCATAATGATAAAAAGAGTCAGTTCATTAGGAAGACTGTGTTTACACATGATAACAAAGCTTCAAAATATATGGAGCAAGCATTAGAATTGAGGGATAATCCGCAGGTGTAGTTGAATATTTCAACATATTTTAGCAATTGTTTAGATGAAAATCAGTAGACGTGAAATAATGAAAATAATCGTGCAATTTCATTCCCGAACACCAGATGGCAATGTAGTCACAGTGCTCATAAAAATCAGTTTGCACATTTGAATACAGTGAAATATGCCATGACTTTACTGTAAGAACACATCTTTTCCCCTCATTTATTTTGGAGTCAACATGTGAATAATGGTGAATAATTTAAATAAATAGGAATACTACAGTATAATGGCATAATATTTGATATATACATAATAGACATTAAATACATTGTGTTGAATGAAGATAATAGCCTTTAGAGTTAATTATTTGTTTGAATTTTAAAACCTAAAGTTATTGTTTAATCTGATAACAAAAATACATCTTTTACTTATATCAGTGGTCTCAAAGTTATTGGTTTTAAGATCCCTGTATTCTTTTAAAAATTACTGAGGACCTCAAAGGGCTTTTATTTATAATATCTGTTGACACTTACCTTTAAGTAATTAAAATTAGAAACTTAAGGGGTATTCCAAAATTTAAAAATTAAAACCATAAGCCTAGCATATGTTATCGTTAACTTACATAATGAAAAATAACTATTTTCCAAAAAAAAAAAAAATAGAAAAGTGTGTACTGTTTTACATTTTTGGCAAATATTTTAAATGAGTGGCTTAATTGGATAACAAGTGTATTTTCATGTCATCTCCATTCAATCTTATATCATGTCTCATAGGCTCTAGAAAACTCTGTGCTATGGAAGAATGAGAATAAAACACAGATAACATTATAGTCTTACTGTGAAAAACTTTTGGTCTTGGACTATCACAATGTCTTGAGCTCCCTCAAGACATTGAGGTGTAGGTGGTAAAAGGCTTTTCCTCTCTATGGGGAATTGGAGAAGTTGCTAAAGAAAGAGCTCTCTGAAATTGGAATTTTTGTATATTGCTTTTAAGAATGGAAAATAGTCTGGAAGTTCCCCAAATGGTTAAATCTAGAACACCGTGTATTACTCAACTTTCTATCACTGTGACAAAGTCCCTGAAATAAATGACTTAGAAGGAGGGTCATGTTTTCAAAAGTTTTGGTCCATGGTCAGTTGGACCCATAGCTTTTCAGCCCATGGAAGACAGTATATTATGGTGGGATTATGTGACAGAAGAATTTGCTCACCTTGTAGCTGGGAGGCAAAAAGAGAGATAGGAAGGCTTGGGATCCTAATATCTCCTTTAAGGGCATACTCTTAATGACCTAACTTCTTTCTACTAGGCCCCAACTTCTGAAAGTAGTATAACCATGGGCTGGGTATTAAGGCTTAACCTATGACCATTGGGAAACATTCAGGATCCAACATATAATACTATATGGCCCACCAAATTTATTCCTAGGTATATATACCCAAGAGAAATTACATAAGTGTATATGTATATCTCACCACAAAAACTTGTATACCTGAAAACAACTTAAATATCCATACACTGATGAATAAATAGATAAGTACAATACAATATATGTTTGGCATATTATCTAACCATAAAATGGAAAGAAACTGATACAAGCAGTGTCATGAATGAACCTTCAAGACATGCTAAGTGAAAGAAGGCTATCATAAAAGGCCACATATTATAAGATTCCATTTATATGAAATGTCCAGACTATACAAATCTATACAAATGGAAAGGTTAGTGGTTCCCTAGGGCTGAGGAGAATGAAGGAATGCTACATGAAGAATGTTTCTATGTATTACTAAATTGGAGTGTCCCTTTGTAAGGACTCCTAATTCTTTACAATATTAAGAGAGTTTCTTCCTTTGAAAGAATAAATGAGTCTTTCCTTTTTCATTTGTTTTATCTTAATTTTTTAAGATCAGATAAGGAGACTACTGTTTAGGAAGTTCAAGAGTATCTTAAATGCTCAATTCCCATAATACTCTTAGCTAGGTCAGGATCTCATTTATTTTCTTTTGCATATCTTGGTGGGGTTTAAAAGTTTTTACACACAAACATAACATTTTACTGTAAAATGCCCTACAGCATTCATCAGAGGCAGTTGGTTTAAATTAAAAGCAAATAAATATAAAAGGTTTGTTTGAAAGACTGTAGGTAGTGTTTGTCAAGATGGAAAGCATACTGTCTATATAATATGGCAACATTAGTTTCAGGAGTAAAAATTATATTGATCCTTGAAATAAGCTTTTAAAAAGTGGTGAGCTTCCAGACACTGGAACTGTTCAAACAGAGGCTGAATGATGCCCTGTCTGGATCATGAAGGAGGTGAATTTTGTACTGGATGAGAGAGCTGACTGAAAATTGCCAGTAGAGTTCTTCTACTCTTAGGACTGTCATTTTGTGATTGACTTGAAGTAAAAGTTTCTGACAAGACAGAGTTTTAAGTAATCATTTAAAAATGTCTATTCTTCTTTTTTAAAAATTAGCACATATTATACAAAATAACATGTTTCATTATGACTTTCACACATGTATATAATGTTACTTTGATCATACTCACCACCCACCCCTATTACCCTCTCTTGTCCACCTGGTTCCCTACTGTTCCCACATATTCTCCCTTCTACTTTCATGTCTTTTTTTTTTTTTTTTCAAATCTAGATTTGGCATATGAGAGAAAGCATGTTGTATTTGTCTTTCTGAGCCTGTCTTATTTCACTTAACACAATGATCTCCAGCTCTGTCCAGACATAGCTAATTTTTATTCTAAGAACTTTCTTTTGAGAGCTCAGAGTACCAGACTTACAACACAAGAAGACATAATTTAGTGAGAAAGATGCTAATAACAGGTATTACCAGTACTATGGCTAAAGAAGTTCAGTTTAGCTGTTCTGAATATGTGCTTTCCATTGTGCTATGGCTCTGCTAGGATGAGTTGGCTATACATGTACACCAGAATATTGGAGGTCATTTTGAGCAATTTGTTTAAACATTAGAGAATATCTTCCTAGTACAGTTGTTGTGTTTTATTTTAAATGTGTTGCTCTTTACAATCAGTCCTTTCCTTGTGTCCACTCCTGGTTAGAACTTAAAAAGCAAAACACATACAAAATAAAGTATTAGCATAAAGGAAGGAATGGATGGATGGATGGATGGATGTAGATGGATGGATGGCCTCCTTAAACACCCCTCTGCCACTGAAGGTCAGTCATGTAAATGATTGGAAAGTATCAATTGGACTGTAATCAGAAGACCTTGGTCACAGTCCAGTTTTGTGCTATCAGGATTGGTGTTTCGTAAATCAGTTTCTGCCCATTTCTGTTCTATGTCCTAATGTTATTATTAATTAGGACTTAGGTTCTGCAAAATTTATTAAGAGCCCAGCATCAATTTGATGTCCGTGATCCACAAATAGTCTTTGTTTCTATCTAAAGGGCAATCAGATGTTCAGATCTGCCATACCTGAGCAATTAGAGATGTAGAAAGAAGTTAGTAAAATTGTATCATTGGAAAAATAAAAGGTTACAAAATTGTTTCTAAAAACCAAGTAGAAAGAACTCAACATAGCTGGATGTGGTGGTGATCACACCTGTGATCCCAGCTAGTGGGGGGACAGAGGTAGGAGGATCCCGAGTTCAAGACCATCCTGGGTAAAGTTATTGAGCCCCTGTCTCAAAAACAAAATAGCTCAAGTGGAGGCCTGGGTTCAATCCCCAGTACTACAGAACAAAACAAAGCAAAACAACACAAAAACTCAACTCACAAGAGGCTAGAACCTTGAGCATGACAGACTTGTTTAATAAAAAACATGTATGAACAAAGATAGTGTAAAAAAGCATGAAGGAAAAGCATCCAGGTTTTGTGTTTGTTTTCTTCTGCCACATTGAGGGATGTTTTCAATTGTTAGGAAATTCTTTTGAAAAGGGAAAAAAGAAGGGATAAGACAGAGAAAGAAGGGAGAGATTCTATATAAGAGGAAATTGACTGGTTTCTTTTTGAGTCTGGGTTTTAGTCTTATAATTAGCAAGTTGCTAACATTGCCAAATGTGGCGGGATTTAATATTTCCGGAACTGAAACTAACAGTTTTAACTGCTTATCATGAGGATTTTTAGAAGATTCTTAATTTTGTCCATTTGAAGAGGATGGGATATTCTTCAGGTCCACAGAGTGATCCTAGTCTGTCAGAAAGGAGGGTAAAATTATGAAAGGATAAGCATCAATCTGAAAGAGTATAAGGCAGCAGAGAACACTTGGGGTATTTCTGGCTTTATATACTGACATGGTTAGCTTTTAAAGCTTCCTGAGAAGCTGTCTGCTGAAACACATGAAATTCCATCACAGATGATCATGTGTGGAAGAGATCTTGTTCCTGAGAAACTCTAGAATTTTTGTTAAGGCTTGGTTGCAGAGAAAGTTTGACACTTGTTTGATAGACATCCTCTGTCATAAAATGCCTAGTGGGAATAAGTTTGATCCTAATCATTACCACTCACATTTGTGGTCTGTGGATTTTGGAGCATTAAACAATTGAAAAATTCCTTCTAAATTTGATGGGGAAGAAGAGAGAAAAGATAGCTTCTAGCTTTTTTTTTTTTTTTTAAGACTTCTTTGATGACTGCTTTAAGAGTGAGTCTATGTATTCCCTTCCTTTTGTGCTTGCCTCTAAACAGTTTTATAAAGACCCTTAGACTGGTTGGTTCTTTTCTAAAAATTAACTGGTGTAAAAGCTATAGTACCTTTCTTGGGTCTGAAATCCAGTCTCCTCTTTTCTTCCAAGATTATTACATCAGACGAACATTTTAAATTATCTGAGGGTTATTTTAATTCATGGAAGTCATCATATAAAGAGGGAATAGTCTTGAATATAAAAATACCAATTCTCATCACACTTTTGAGGTGTCTTTGGGACTGAATTTGTCTACTATTTAGTTTTTAAGTAAAGACATAAAAAGCAGCATCCTTCTTTGTTAAGCCTGAATATTCTGCTTTATTTGTTGTTCCTGATTTCTTAAAAGATAAAAAAATGTAGTCGGATATATGAATAGGTAAAATAAATATTTGGGGAAGATCAAGAGGTACAAATCTAATCTTTGTTTTTTGGACAGCTGCAGAGAAGAGTTGGGCATCTTTCACCAAGCAGGCCAAAATGGTCATCACTGTTTAGCCTTTATTGAAGAGAATCAGACACATGGAGGAGAGCTCGATTCTAGGGCAGGAGAGGGTGATGGAATGGACTGTCAGTCAGTCTCTCTCTTCCAAAATTATATATGTACACACACACTCATCATTTACTTATTTACTTTTGCTGGAAGTCAGTTCTCAATGGGTCTTTTGCATTTCTGCACATCTTGTAAACAGAGGCACTGTCTTCATTCTGGACAATCTTTTCAAGGGTGTTTACATAGTGAACAACCTTGAATAATAGAATATCTCACTCTAGAGCAAAGGACAGGTTTGCTTACAGTTCCATATAATAAAAATAGTGTCTCCCTCCAGAATAAAAGGCATACTTACTGCCCTTTATAAAAGACCTGAGTTTCCTAAAGTCAAGGTTCTTCTCTTGAAGGAACAGGAGTCTGCAAATCTTACTGGACCCTCTTAATATAGCTCCAGAGGAATTGGGTTTCAGGGAACTGATGGAAATATTGATATTGTATCTATTGTTATTGATGAGAGTGCTGAACTGTTCTTTGTCTCTGTCCTAGGGGTCTCATGTTATCTGCCGGGGCCCATGTAACTTGCAGGTTAACTTGTTTGCAAGTTCAGTGAAATTCCAGACCCTTTACAGTTCTTGATACTTTGAAATAATGATTCATTAAGTAAAATGTATTGGGAGAGATTTATTGGAACTTTGATTTATGCATTTTACAATTTTTAAGAAGTTCATTTAAGATATTTTCCTTGCTCTGATACAGGGTTTGTTTATAATGTCAGCCCATATATGGAGTATCATCCTGGTGGAGAAGATGAATTAATGAGAGCAGCAGGATCAGATGGTACTGACCTTTTTGATCAGGTAAGGTTCTGATCAAAAAGTATTACAATGGAAGAGAATTCATATATGTAGCAGTGTGACATTTCTAGAAAGAAAGACAAGAGTCGCATAAATTTTGAAATTTAGGCAGATATTCGCAAGTAGCAGCTGTCCATTTGATTTGCTTTTGAATCATTGTATTGAAACTTTGGAGGTGGTTTCAAATCACCATCATGCTCTCTGCCTCTGCTTGCAAGTGCTTATTCAATCCTGTTAAATTGTAGTAATGATAATAGTTGACTTACGGAATATGGTAATGATAGGAAGAGGAAACACTGGGATCTGCCGCTAACTTGCTAAATTGCTTCAAATAAGTCACATAGCATCTGTGCTCTTAATCTTTCCTCATTTGGCCTGCCTTACTATGCTCATCTGCATATCATGTAGAAAGTTAGATGAGACTTAGTAAATTAATAATAAATAAAAAGTGAATAGATTAATAAATAGAAAACTTATCTTTCCTAGAATAGAAGCAGAAATTCTGTATGGTTATCTCAGAAAATATTTGTGTTAGTCACTTTTCCCCTTCCTAATATAAGCATTAGCTCTTACACGATTTAAAAACTATATAGAATATGTTAATTACTACCAATTTACTGAGCTGTTATTCTGAGATCATGATCTTTGGAAGGATAGAGTTTGCCTTTGTCTCACATATGTTTTATTTTGTATTTTAATAATCGTTAACCAGGTTATAGTACTGGGATGTACTATCAGTCAAGATTCCTGAATCAGATTGTGTTATTTAATAGTTGTTTTTGAGCAGATATAGTTTGGTTCCTACTTTCTCACTTTGTTAGAAGTTACTTTTTGACTAGGTTGCCAGAAATATAATTTGTTTTAAATTTAAAGTACTTAGATGCGTTTGCTTAAATGGTAGAACCTCATTTGCTGTTAATGCTCTTCCTGGATTGGAGAAAAGTCGTATTTGCCCATCAGCCGTAATAGCATTCCAGTCAGAGTTTCTTATTGCTGTTTTAAGGCAAGTTCCCATTATCATTTGCTATTTGTTATTATCTAGCAATACAAGCCAAAAAGAAAGGTTTGGGAACATTTGCCTAAAAAGTCATCTGAATAGTTTTCTTTTGTATCTGTTCTATAACCTTTTGTTGAATCTGTTCTTCCATAAGAACAATTTTCAGTAAAATCTAATTTTCTTTATATTCCTCAGCATTATGATTTCTTATGGGCCTTGTTTAAGGAAGGCTTGTTTGGGAGAAATCACAAGAACTGCTGTAGTGTTAAGTTCTTTAGCATTTTAGACCATAGTTACCAGACGGCTGCATCCCCTTGACTTTCATAAGCCCAGTAAAGCTTAAATTATTACGACATTCATTTACCATGGAAGTAAACAGCTTTGTGTTCTATAAACTGTGGTGAAGCCTCTTGGTTCTTTCAATATAAAACTTTTCTTGTGCCCAGTATTTGAGTTCTACAAAAAATATTAAATAATCTTTTTATTGTCAGATTCTGGCTTCAGTTTTGATCCTACTGCGATGTCTTGTTTTGTATTTCCAAATGCCTCATGGGCAGTTTTATAACCTGTTGGCATTTCACCTCAGTGAGCCCCTCAAATAATATAAATTTATTGTCTTTCCTCTTTATTCCTGTTTCCTGTTTGTGATAATTGGGACTTGAAGCCCCTGAATAATCTTTGCCTTCTCTCATTCTGCCCAGTATTTCATCACTGGCTGCACCCTATGATGGCATTATTTTTCAATTAAAAAATTTTAAATTTTATGTTATATGTATATTATATATTTTATGTTATATATGATATAATGTGATATACATATATATCACATTTTCTTTATTCATCAGTTGATGTACACCTAAGTTGATTCCATAGTTTGGCCTCCTATGAACAGTGCTGCTATAAATGTGTGTGTAGCTATCTCTGCTGTACGCTATGCAGAATTACATTCCTTCTGATATGTCCAGGATCTTATGGTAGTTCTATTTTCAGTTTTTTGAGAAACCGCTATACTGATTTCCATAGTGGCTAGGCTAATTTACATTTCCTCCAACAGTATTAAAATGTTCCATGTGTTGTTCCCTGTTTTGGTCCCCAACCCCCGGTAATCCTCACCAGCATTGGTTGTTTGTATTCTTGATGATAACCATTCTGTATGGGGGTAAGATGGAATCTCAATGTCATTTTGATTTCCGTTTTCTTTATGGGTAAGAATTAACATTTCTTCATATATTTATAGGCCATTTATACTTGTCCTTTGAAGAATAATCTGTTCAGTTTAATTGCCCATTTATTAATAAATAGCTGACAAAGATTTTTCTCTCATCCTGTAGGTTGTTTCTTGATTTCCATAAATTGTTTCCCTTGTACAGAAGCTTTTTAATTTGATATAATTCCATGTGTCCCTATCTGTCTTTAAACATTACACTTTTTTTTTTCATTCCCAATGCCTTAGTTCAAGTCATTATCACTGTTTCTAAACCTACTATTTCAGTACTGTCCAAATATCTATTTTCAGTACCCAGATAGCATGTGTTACTAGATTAGTTTTCTTGTCTTTTTTTTTTTGGTGGTGGTGGTACTGGAGTTTGAACTCAGGGCCTTGAGCCATTCCATCCCTTTTGTGTGTAGGGTATTTTCAAGATAGGGTCTCTTGAAATATTTGTCTGGGGCTGGCTTCCTTATTTTTGCCTCCTGAGTAGCTAGGATTTTAAGCTTGAGCCACTGGTGCCTGGCTAGATTAGTTTTCTTGAAGACAATGGTATAATGCCTTGCTTTATAACTCTTAATGGCTCACTACTGACAGGGGAATAAATTTAGTAATTTGCTTACTATTTCAGGCCCTAATGAGAGTGTAACAGATTAAATATTCTGCTTTGAGCAAATTTAAGTTCCTGTTGTTTTATACCAGTTCCATGGTTTACAAATCCCATGCCTTTACCTTCTTGATTATCTATCTTGTTTGTCTTTTTAAATTCTGCCCATTCCTGTACCCCCAAAGATAGTGACTTACACATTACCGATGCTCTATAAATATTGGAAAGTGAAATTTCAGTTTATATTAGTAAATAAGTATGCATTTATATGTATACATTTAGAAAACCTATTTGCTATTTTATGTTATTTACTTACTCAGGATCATATCATTAAGGTTCTCATGTCAATACTATCTAACCTGGTTATTTTAATGTTTACATAGTATTTCATTGAATAATATACTATAATTTTCCTTTACTGATCTTTTAACTACTGAACATTTAGATTTTTTAGTATTTTGCTCATTTAAATATTGCTATGAGAGTATATTTGTACTTCTCACATATATTGCTACTTTTAAGTGAAATAGGTGTATCTTTTAAGGCTTTTAGTGGTTATTGAGAATGTGCCCCCCAGAAAGGTTTACATTTAATTCCCACCAGTGGTATTTGGCAACAGATACTTTCAGTGGTTTTCTTTGAGAGTAGCAGTCTTTGTTCATTTTTAAGAATATGTCTGTTGAATACTGACATCTGAATAACCAGTTTATCATTATTCCTTTTAAATGACTTCTCATGAGAAAAGCCCCATTTAGTTTTCAAATAAAATAATTGCTGATATGTTTTTCCCCAGGGCAACCATCATATACTATAGAAGTGTTTTTTTTTTTTTTGAGAACTTTGTGTTTTGTCACAAGAATATACAAAATAACCATTCTAAAAGATACAAATTTAAGTAAATTAATATTTTTTTCTACTTTGTGAAGGATATTCTTATATACAACTCTCCTAAGCTTGTGATGGTAAGAACGTAATGATTGCTAGTACAGTTTGGAGCTATTGCCTTGATTACTGCTAAGGTACCAGCAGTTTTATCCATCATTGCTTTTAGCATCATTGCAAATGTCAAATGGTGAAAAGGCAAATGACACCTTCGTATTCTCATTAAACTAATTGGGACCTCATGGATACCTGATGGAAAAGGTGTCAGATCTCCATAGTCTATAGATTACTCTTTAGAACACTATTTAGAACATTGTTCTAAACAATCTCTGTGCCACTGTTTTCTATCATTCTTGTTGGTTAATTGAATCTACTTCAGAGGTATTTAAGAAGGCTTAATTTTACTCATAATAAAATAAGAGCATCTTGTGGAGTTAGAGTCATGTTGCTTGTCTGCATTTTTCTCCCATCTCAGGTTCATCGTTGGGTCAATTATGAATCTATGCTGAAAGAATGCCTGGTTGGCAGGATGGCAGTTAAACCAATTGTTCCTAAAGGTAAGTAAGTGGTTCTGGTGCTAAACCAGTATTAATTGATGTGTAATGCACAAGTATTTTTTTTTAAACTTGTGTTTTAGCAAATAGATTTAAATAAGTCACTATATTTTTCCTATTTTCACAGACTTCCTGGTCTAGCTGTTTAAAAACTTTACTTTAGCTCTTAAAAATTATATAGTGACTTTACCTTAAAAATTTGATATATTTTGTGAAGAAAATTCATAGTGTGAGGGGTAAGGATTGTAGAAACAAGAGAACTTTATTTACTCTGGTATTTGTTAGTTGTTTATTCTATTGTTAAGTAGGCAGATTAACTATAGCACTCAGTTAGTGTGCATGGGTTGATTTTTTTAAACTAGTTTTTTATAATTTGTATTTTTGTTGAGATAGGGTCTTGCTATATAGTCCAAGCTGGATTCAAACTCAAAATTCTCCTTCCTAAGCCTCCCAAATGCTGGGATTACAGCTGTGAGCTACCATGCCTAGTTTAGAATTTAATTTTTTTTATTAAATAATGCATTCAAATGATTAAAAACCCAGAAAATATAAAAAGAAGTGTAATTTCTTTCCCTTACCTGAGTTGGAGCTGGGGCTCTCTTCTCTGAGTGGTGTTCAAGGTCATCTCTTTTCTTCCTACCTTCTTTCAGAAGATCCATTTTAGAATTTTAGGCATGGAATTGTAGTCACAAGAATACTTATTTTTTAATGTGGGGTTTTGTTGTCACATTTCCATATATTCAATATATTATATCCCAGTTTGGTTCATCTCCTCCATTATTCTCCCTCCTACCACATTCCCATTCTTAAAATAAGCTCAACAGGTTACAGTGTTCCATAGTCATACAAGTATAGAAAGTATGTCAACCATATTCCCCTCCTTTATCCTCTCCATTTACCCTCCCCCTCCCATTAATACCCTCCCCTTAACATGACCTGTTTTATGTTCCTGTCCTTCATTGTTTAAGAGTCTGTTTGTTGTTCAGTAGGGATTTTGCCTTGGTAATTTACCTGTAAATATATTGTGCTTAAATCATTCTAACTCCCCCCACTGTTCTTCCTCCCCCTTTCCCCCCTCCCCTGTATTATTTAACAGTTTTCAGTGTGTTTTATTGTGTCTTGTTCCTACACAGATATGATGTATTTCATTATTATTTACTCTGTCACTTTTCCTCCTCCCTCTGTCTCCTCTACCAGTCTCACTTTTGGAAACATGTTCTGTATATATTTTTATGTATATTTGATGATGCGTATATTTGTATTGGATCAATCTTCCACATATGAGTGAAAACGTGAATTTTTTCTTTCTGAATGTGCTAACTTCTCTTAAGATGATGTTCTCCAGGTCCATCCATGTCCCTGCAAATGACAAAATTTCATTCTTCTTTTTGGCTGAGAAAAATTCTATCCTCTATAAATACCACATTTGCTTAAACTATGCATCAGCTGTAGGGTATCTGAGCTGTTTTCATAGCTTGGAGATTGTGAATAATGCTATAATAAACATGTATGTGCAGGTGTCTGTCTTTATTGTAACCTGACTTACATTCCTCAGGTATATGCCCCTGAGTACTATAGATGGATTATATGGTAGTTCTGTTTTAGTTTTTTGTGGAGCCTCCATACTGTTTTTCATAGTGGTTGTACTAATGTATATTATCAGCAACAGTGTATGTGGGTTCCTTTTTCCCCACGTTCTTGCCTACATTTGTTGTTGTGTTCTTGATAGCCATTCTAACAGGAGTGAGGTGGAATCAATTATCTTAACGTGGTTTTGATTTGCATTTCCTTTGTGGCCAGGGATGCTGAACATTTCTTCATGTGTGTTTTGGCCATTTGTACTTTTGAGAAAGTTCTGTTCAGTTCAGTTGCCCATTTCTTCATCGGGTCATTGATTCTTTGGGAGTTTAGTTTTTTGAGCTCTCTTTATATTCTGGTTATTAATCCCAGGTCAGGTGTATAGCTGGAAAAGATTTTCTCCCATTTTGTGGGCTGCTTCAGTCTGGTGACTGTTTCCTTTGCTGTGCAGAAGCTTTTTAGTTTCATGTAGTCCCATTTGTCCATCCTTTCTCTTAGTTGCCGAGCCATTGGAGCTCTATTTAGGAAGTTGTTGGGTATGTCTATATGTTCCAGTGTATTCCCTAGTCTTTCCTGCACTAGTTTAAAAATTTCAGACCTTATATTAACGTCTGTGATCTACTTTGAATTGATATTTGTACATGGTAAAAACATGGATCTAGTTTCAGTTTTCTGTATACAGGTATTCAGTTTTCCCAGCAATGTTTTTTTAAAGAGGTATCTTTTCTCCATTGCATGTTTTGGATGTCTTTGTCAAAAATCAAGTGGCTGTAAATGTGTGGATTTATGTTTGGCTCTTCTATTCTGTTCCATTGGTCTTTGTGTCTGGTTTTTTGTTTTTTTTTTGCCAGTACCATGCTGTTTTTATTGCTATGTCTTGGTAGTATAGTTTGAAGTCCAGTATTGTCATATCTCCAGCATTGATTGCTTTTTTGCTCAGTATTGCCTTGGCTACTTTGGTCTTTTGTGCTTCCATATGAACTTTAGGGTTGATTTTTAGATCTCAATGAGGAATACCATTGCAATTTTGATGGTAATTGCATTGAACATATAGATTGCTTTTGGTAGTATAGCCATTTTTACAATATTAATTATGCCAATCCATGAGCATGGGAGATCTTTCCATCTTCTGATATCTTCCTCAGTTTCTTTCTTCAGTGGTTTATAGTTTTCATTGCAGCAGTTTTTCACTTCTGTTTATTCCTAGGTATTTTTTTGAGGCTATTATAAGTGTAATTGTTTTCCTAAATTCTTTCTCAATCTGTTCATTCTTGTTATATAGAAAAGCTGCTGATTTTTGTATATTGACCTTTGCCAAAGGTGTTTATAATATCTAGGAGTTTTTTAGTGGAGTTTCTGGGTCTGTTAGGTATAAGATCATGTCATCTGCAAATAGATATAATTTGACTTCTTCCTTTCCTATTGAATTCCTTTTATTTCTTCTTCCTGTCTTATTGCTCTCGCTAGGAATTCCAAGAATATGTTGAATAAGAGTGGAGTGAGAGAGTGTGGACACTGTTGTTTGTTTCTGACTTCAGATGAAATAGTTTCAATTTTTCCTCATTTAGTATGATGTTGGCTTTAGGTTTGTCATATACAGTCTTTATTAGATTGAAGTACATTCTTTTCCTAGTTTTGTCAGAGTTTTTATCAAGAAAAGGATGTTGTATTTTGTCAAAAGCTTTTTCTACAGCTGTTGAGATGATCATAGGTTTTTGTCCTTGCTTGTGTTTATATGCTGTATTACATTTATTAATCTACTTATGTTGAATCTTGGAATGAAACAGACTTGACTATGGTGTATGATCGTTTTGATATTTTGTTGAATTTGGTTTGCCAATGTTTTATAGAGAATTTTTACATCTAAGTTCATTATAGGAGATTGGCCTATAATTCTTTGTGTATGTGTGTGTGTGTGTGTGTATGTATGAGTGTGTGTGTTTGTGTCTTTGTCCAATTTTGTGATGAGTGTAATTCTGGCTTCATAGAATGAGCATGGTCGTATTCCTTCCCTTTCCATTTCATGGTAAGTGTGAGGGGTGTTGGTATTAGTTCTTCTTTAAAGGGTTGGTAAAATTCGGCAGTGAATCAGGTCCTGGGAGACTTTATTGCTGCTTCTGTTTCATTACTTTAGGTGATTTGTATCCTCTTGGTTCGATTTTGGTTGACCATATGTGTCTAGAAAGTTATACCTTTGTTCTAGACTTTCCCATTTTCAAGTATAGGTGTTTGAAGTATTCTCTAATGATCCTCTGGATTTCATTGGTGATATCCCTTTTCCATTTCTAATTTTATTAATTTGTGTCTTTCCCCTCCTCATTTTCATCAGGTTTGCTAATGGTTTATCAGTCTTATCTTTTCAAAGAATTAACTTTTTGTTCTGTTCATTCTTTGTATGGTTTTTTGGTCTCCATTTCATTGATTTTAACCCTCATTTTTATTATCACTTTCCTTCTTCTTGTTTTGGGTTTAGCCTGTTCTTGTTTTTCCAGGAATTTGAGTTGCAGCATTAGGTCATTTATGTGAGATCTCTGTGTGTTTTTAATGTCGACATTCATAACTATAAACTTTCTCCTCAGCACTGCCTTCGCTGTACCCTATAGGTTCTGGTAGGTTGTATTTTCATTTTCATTAGATCCCGGGAACTCTTGATTTCCTCCCTTATTTCTTCAATGACCCACTGATCATGGAGCAACATGTTTAGTCTCTAGGCGTTTGAGTATTTTCTGCTGTTTCTTTTGTTAGTGAGGTCTAGTTTTATTCCATTGAGGTCAGGCAGTGTGCAGGTTGTTAAGACTTGCTTTGTGTACTAAAATATGATTTATTTTGGAGAGATTTCCATGGGCTGCTGAGAAGAATGTGTATTGTGCTGCTGCTGGATGAAATACTCTGTACATGTCTGTTAAGTCCATTTGGTCTAAGGTGTCATTTAATTATGAAGTTTCTTTGTTGATTTTTTTGCCTGGATGATTTATCTATTAGTCACTGGGTTGTTAAAGTCTCCCACTATCATTGTGTTGGGGTCTCTTTGTGCTTTTAAGTCCTGTAGTGTTTGTTTAATGAAGTTGGGTATGCTGACATGTGGGCACATATAAATTAACAATTGTTATTTCCTCTTGATGATATTGGCCCTTTTATTAGTGCAATGTAACCTTCTTTGTCTCTTCTGACTAATTTAGATAACTATTGCCTATTTTGAGGGCTATTTGCTTGAAAAATACTTTCCACCCTTTCTCCCTAAGCCTCCTCTTCCTATGAGAGAATGAAATAATTTCTTTTGAGTAACTCCTAATCTTCACACTCAAATTAGGAATAAATTGGCCTCTTCAATCAGTCTTCTACACTTAGTTCAGTGAATTTTGTAATTTAAGGCTTTTTGCCATAGGCTTCTGGGCAGGGTGAAAATAGCACAGGCACACCTAGGATTGAGCCTCACTTCCGTGACTTATTACTTGTGTAGTCTCTCCACCTCTGAGCCTCAGTTTTCTAGTCTGTGCAGCGAGTCATAGTGCTGGGAATTAGCATGGGTAAAGTTCGCACAGGAGTAGTGTAACTGATGATTAGAAAGGATTATTTATTTTTCTTCTATTGGTAGAACAAATAAGCAATATGAATATATATCAAAAGTAAACAAATTTGAACTTTGGTGTTTTGAAGCTCTTCTAAGCCAGCTTATTTTCATAAACCAGCCCCTTTTACATCTCGTTGGCTCTTGATTTCACTGGTTGTGGGCCAGCAGGGAATATGATCCTATGAAAATTTCTAAGTGACTAACTTTGTGATCTTCAGTGTTACATAGCTTTATGATCCAGCAGTAAAGATCATGTATTCTTCTGGGATACCATTCAGGGAGATCAGAAAGTATGCCAGGTCCATAGGAGACATGGAATTAGTGAAAGGAGTTTTCTATTTTCCCTCTTTCCTCTTGAAATAATGCTTGATCACATCCAATAAACACCATTTTAAATAAGCAGGAAAATATTTTTTCTTTTAAACATCAAATAAATAAGCAGGAAAATATTTTTTCTTTTAAACATCAAGCGGAACCAGAAATCAAGACCCATAAACTAGCTCTGAAGTCCTGTTTCCCAAAAACCTATACAGATAGTAGGACCTTAGAACCACAGAGAAATTTCAGAGTTCACACAGGGGTAGAAGACAGGGTCTTGGGTCCATAAAAGGCAGGAAGTTGGAGCTGAGCCACTCTGCATGCACCCTGGACTCTGTAGGGGTATACAATTAATGAAATGGGAAGGCTTGGAAAAAAATCTGACTAAAAACAAAGAGAGATTGGAGCTTCAAATCATCCTTGACTGGCTTCTAGAGAGTTTTCCTGAAAAACAACTTAAGCACTTTGTTATTTAAGGAGTCTGTGTCCTGATGTGTACAGGCCATAACTGATTATAGAGCTACCTACCTATGAATCTATATATACCACTTGTAAGTTTGAAATAAGAGTTTGGATCCAAACATACCAACTGTGTAGTCTCAGAAACCTCAAACCAAGAAACAAAATAGTCTCTCAGTTGATTTCCCAGGCTACCTGGCATATAAATGTATAAGCACATTTTTAATGAAGGGACATGTTTTCAGAAGTTCCTGCAAATTCCTCAGAAATTCCCACAGGTAAAAATCAGAGAGTTACTATTGCTCAATAAAAAAATTTGGGAACACATGAGGAAAACAGTTAACAAAAACAAATAGTAGCACAACTTCATTATTCATATCCAGAATAAAGATAGTTAGGTTTAAAATATTCAGGAAAGTAAGATTGAATTGATAACATGAGTAAAAGTTGAGAGACTATTAAAATAATTGCGCAAAATTGAAAAAGTACCAGCTAGAATTTCTAGAAATGAAAAAATGAAGCTGGTTAAATTAAAGAGTGCATAACATGAATAGTGAAATAGATTAGACATGGTAGAAGAGTTTAGTGAACAGCGAGATTGAACAGTAGAACTTACACAGAATGTGACACAAAGAGACAAGAAGACAGAACAGGAGACGTGGAGGATAGAGTAATAACTTTACAACTTGTAATTAGATTTCCAGAATGAATAGTAATGGGAACGAGGGAGAGGCAAATACGAAGGGATAATGGCTTAGAATTTTCCAGAATTGGTAGAAGTCATAATTTTTAAGTTTATCAAGTTCAACAAACTCCAAACAAAGTAAATAAAATAAATCAGCACATGGACTCTTTGTAGTGAAACTATAGAATACCAAAGACAATGAGAAGATAGGAAAAGCACCCAGAGACAGATGTACTAACAAAGTAATGATTAGTTAGTAAATTGAAACCAGTTTACTAGTTTTATTTACTGGCTACTGCAGCTAATTTCCCAAATTACAGAACAAGCCAAAAAATAGAATAGTACCTTAAAAGTGCTGAGAAAAAATAACCTACAACCTAAAATCATTAACGAACAAAGATGAAACAAAGGTACATAAGACTAGAAAAAACAGATTAATAAAAAACTCAAAAAACCCATGCAGCCAAAGTCAAAAGGGTTGAGGAAGCTGAGAATTTCAGGCTAAATGTAATAATAAAGAACTAAATTATAAGTAGTATTCCTTCTTTTCACCACCTGGGTCAGGAGAGGGCAAACACATTTCTTACAAGAATGGTGTATGAACTTTGAGATGTCTTAATTCATAAAAAGCTTTCTGTTCTTTACTGTCTCTACTCTTTATTCTGATACTGAGGCAACATGATCTGTGGAAAGAGCCCAAGTTTCACAGAGGTAATCTTGAGTTCACATCTCATCTCTGCCACACATAAATTTTTTTTAGGCATTAATATATATGTTTTTCCTTATCAGCAAAATGGAGTTTAAGGATAAATACCCTAATATCACTGTAAAGGTTAAATAAAGTAATATTGACCAGCTACCTAGTACATAGGAATCAACATGATAGACAAGTAGAACTGGCTGTTGCTATTGAGGCCATTTTTGCTGCTCTACTTCTATAAGGCTAAGGCTGGCTTGATCCCATAATGTATCGCTATAATTACTAGATTTAAATTAGTATATTATGCTGTATTTTGACATGAAAGATGGTTGTGTTCCTATGAAAAATAAAGCAATATTATTATTGACAGGGCCCTTGAGAGTGTGGTTGTGAATCAGTTTGTGCTTCACTGTAAAGCCTTTTGGATCATGAATATTTTGCTAGGATAAGGCCAGTAGCAAGTAGTGGTATGACACAACTCGCAAGGCATTAGGAAGCAATGATAAGAATTTTACAAATCAGAAAAGCATTAATTGTGAGTAAATGGACTTTTTTAACAGTGAGATTTTAAAATCCACATACACAAAGACTAAAAGTTAGAACAAGCAGTGGATTGGAGAAAGCTGTTAGGTAAGATGTAGAAAGACACAGTCTGACTGCAGGCTGAGGTGTACAAAGAGATCCTATAAAGGCATAAAACAGCTAAAGAGAGATTAATGTGTCAGAAATAAGAACCCTGTTTTAACAATACTGTGTATAAAAGGAGGCAATCGCTAGCAAACCAGGGCATATGTTCACCCTACAATTAGGATGAAAACAGTACAGAGTGGGAACCGAGTGTGAATAGAGACCTGGAATGGAGGTTGGTGGGGGAGATGGTGCATATACTGAAGAGTTGTTTTATCCTTGATCTCTTTCATTATTCAAACAGGAGCTGACTTGTCAGATCCCAATGCAGGGATATCCAGAATTGGCATTTTGTGGGTATCTCCATGGTTCAAGGAGGTTAGTTCCCAGTTTATCTGGTGGTTTTTAGTGTGGCAGCGATGAAATAGTTGGGTGTCTAGAACTAAAACAGGAAAGCTAACAGACTCAGAATATAAAATATGGTTTGAGTTTATCTTCAAGGAAAAATCAGCTAGTTGTATTTATTATAATCCTTTCTTCAAAAAAGTATTATGGCTTTCTATTATGTATTAGATTCATCAATAATGAATAAAAGACAAACTTTGTTTGAAAAGGTAAATTTCAGTTATTAATAGTTTTTCATTTATTGGACCACTTCATTCTCTGGCAAAGGTGAAAAGTAAGTTTTTATTCCTTGGTTGTCATTATTATAGCTGCCAATTACATGGCATTGGAGCAGTAGAAATGTGGCTAGTGCAGCCAGAAGTGGTGGTGCATACCTGCAATCCCAGCTGCTCGGGATCTGGAGGAGGTGAAGGAGGTTTGAGGCCAGCCCGGGTAGTTAGTGTGAGACCCTATCTCAAAAACAAAATAAAAACAAAAAGGCTGAGAGGGTAGCTCTCAGGTATTTAGCGTGAGACCCTGGGTTCAATCCCCAATCCCATGATAATGCATATTATGAATGCGTAATGCAAATTCAGATTTGCAGGATTTTAAAACTTAGTGTTAAAAAAAGAATGTGAAATATCTCATAAGTTTTTACATTGATTACTTATTGAAATGGTAGCATTTTTGCTGTATTAAGTAAAAATATGTCATTAAATTGAATTGCTTTTTATCTTTTTAATTTGATTATTAGAAAATTTAAAATTATACTTGTGGCTTGCATCATATTTCTTTTGGACAGCACTATTCTAGACTGTAAATGCACTTTAAAAATATTTTATGTCATTTAAAAAATAGTCATATTTCCAAGAGCGTAGTGCACCCTCAGGAATGTTTCTTCTTAATTTCTCATTACTTTATCATAGTTTCTATTACTTTATGTTTTTAGGTTTCATACTTTTTCCCTAATGACTATGTCTTAGAGCCATAAGACAGTAGAAAAGTTAGTAGACAAGAGTTTTCAATCTGTTCTAGCACCCTTAATTTAAAAGTGAAGGTACTGAAGATTATAAATGTATATACTTTACTAAAGGCTACAAAGTTGCTTAATTGGAGAAGCCCCACTCCCTAAGCAAGCACTAGATCACTGGGCTCTGTATCCAGTGCTTGTTTTTTGAAATAGGGCCTTGAACAATTTATGTAGCCCAGCCTGGCTTTGAACTCATGCTTCTTCTGCCTCAGCCTCCTGAGTGATGATACTACAGCTATGTACCACTATACCCAGCTTCTCCTTTGGAATAACTTATTTTCCTTTGATCCTTAAATACTGCCATATAAATTGGATTGATTTTGTTCCTCACGGGAATTTTGGCAATGGTTGGAGACATTTTATTGTCATAACTAGACTAGATGCTATTAGCTCTAGTTGATAGAGGTCAGGTAAATACCCAACAGTGTACAGGACCAACTCCTGTAACACAGAGTTATCTGGCACAAAATGTTAATAATGATGAAATGGAGAAACCTTCCTGCACACATTACTTCTTTATTCTTAAAAACGGTATTAGTGACACAAGCACATTAACTGGTATGTAGACAGCACTGTGGTTCATCCCAGGCAAACCCTAGCATTTGTAGAGTTGGAGATGCAGATGCAGATAGACACCAGGACCGACTGGGCTGCTGAGCCATTAATTTCAAGGAGTGCTATTAGTGTCAAGGCACTGTGAGCAAGCACAAGACAACTGCTGAATGGGCTGGCTGCCAGCTGAAGGTTTAACTTCTGTAGTCAGAGTTCGTTCCTTTGAGTCTCTGTTTCCCCATTGGTAAAATGGAGACAGTTCAGGTGGGCAGAGCACAAACGTAGAGGCTAACTGGTTGGGGAGAAGCAAGATGCTGGTAGAGAGAGGGGTGGTGTTCATAGTGAGAGGGTTTTATGTGGTGAGCAAATTTGCTGCTTATCTAGCAATGTATGTTTGGCTGCCTAATTTGTTTTTGCTTCCATAAAGTACATTGCCTAGGTAATTTTTGCCAGAATTATTTAAGGGAAAATAGTTTAAAAATAGGAGGTGAAGGGCCAGGTGTGATGGTATACACAACTGTAATCCTAGCTACTCGAGAGGTGGAGAGCAGGATCTTGGTTCAAGTCCAGCCCAGGCAAAAATTTAGCTAGACCCCCACCTCAACCAATGAGCCAAGCATGGTTGTAAATACCTGTTGTCCAAGCTACAGAGGAGGTGTAGGTAGGAGAATTATGGTCCACAACCTGCACTAGGCAAAAATATGGAACCCTATTTGAAAAATAACGGAAGCAAAAAGGGCTAGGGATATGACTCAAGTGATAGAGTACCTGCCTCGTAAGTGAAACACAGTAAGTTCAAACCCCAGTACTGGAAATAAATAAACAAACCCCAGTCCTGAAAATAAATAAATAAATAAAATAAAAATAGGAGGTGAGAAGTCCCTGATTAAGAGGCAGATGCACACCTGAATATTAGTGTGACTGACGAGTATTTTGTTTGGATTGTCATTTGTTTTGTTCCCAGGCAGAGGTGATTTTTGAACAGATTATTTTCTTTCTTTATCTGAGGGGCTCCACTTAGCAGAAGTAAACTAGATTTGGGTCACAGCCTTGTACCAAGGAAGAATAGAGTGCTGTTAGATCTCTAAACCTTCTGAATGTCTTGACTGCTCCAAGAATAGTGGTTCTTGTAATTTAGCCAACAGGATGAGATGATATAAATTCAGTTGTTCACAGAAATAACCACATGATAGATAAACATCTATCAAGGGGGAATAGCAAATTTCTTTTCAGGGAGACTATATTTCCTGTGACTATAATGATTCAGATGTACATATGCTTACAGCAAAAGAATAACTGATATTTCTACCAGTTTTTGAAGAGCGTTGGAAAAGCTAGACTAGTAGAGATACATTTTTTTCAAAATCTGTGAGTTTCTTAGGTAAAAGCAATTTTTTCATGATAAATGAGATTTATCAACCTGCCAGCTATGTTATACACTGAAAATAGATTTACTTATATACTATGAATTTGCTGTTTGTCTAAGATAAAACAAATAATCTCAACTTCAGTATAAGGACAGGTAAAACAGATGGATGAAAGTTAGTGACCAAGCAGGGACATCAGTGGTCCCTTGCAAACTGTAACGACTAGATTTTTATCTAGCAGTTGATAAAGCTCATTTTATGTTATAATTTATATGTAACCTTAAATCTTATGTATTTTCAGGAAGTATTAACTTAAATAATATCATGTCAGGAAAAATAAGGCTGAGCTTCAGGGGAGGCATTTTAATATTAGATTCTTTGCTAAGAGCTGTTAATTTTATTCAAGTCCTTGGCCTCTAATTTTTATTCTTAAATTGAGGGGACTGGATGAAAATTTGCTATATGTTATTAAGAAACCCCTTAGTTATAAAATTATTTTAGTAAGGTGGGGGAAAAGAGTGGTCATCTGGTCTCCTTAGTCATGGATATTTTGTGTCACGTGAATAAAATGGGGCTATTTATGGAATTTCTGGTGATTAGAAATTAGAAGTCAAAAAAATTTGATTCCTGGAAGCACGGGCCTATTATCCCAGCACTTGGGAGGCCAAGCAGAAGGATAAGTCTGGGCTATATAGTGAGACCCTTGATTAATTTTTTTTCTTTTGAGAGCATTGATTTAAGGAGATTAATTCCTTTTTCATAGAAGAAGGTAATGTCAACTTTGCAGGTGATGTCTTTCAGTTTGACTGCTTGAATGTGTTGTTTTAACTTAACATTCTTTAAAAAAATTAAAGTCTGACAATTTGCTGAGCATTTATTTTGACCATAATGGTATATCACTTGTGGTTATTAAGATATATTATAGTTTTGTGAGTTGGCTACCATCCTGAAAGAAATACCTGTTAAATTCTTTCTGGGTTGTAACACTAATAATTGCATTATATATACATGTGAAATTCTTGACATTTTTAAAAATCATTTCAACCACTTTAAATTTGTAGTAACAATCATTATTTTTAAGTGCTAATACCAATTAAGGAGAATGATAATGAAGTGTCATTATCATTCTTCACATGTATATTTTATTTTATAGAGTATAATCTAATAAATTTTGTTTACTTTAGACTAATTTAGAATATGGTGTCCTGGACAAAGCTTGGGGTTTATGTGCTCTTTAAAGAAATGAACTGAGAAACTCAGACCTCTTGTCTAGCACTCTGGAAGTCCTCAGTGTGATGACTACCATTTCAGACAGTGGAGGGGGGATAAGAAAGAAATAAATTAATCAGTCAAGACATTAGAAAAAAAATGACCAAAAGGGGAAAAAACCTCAGTAAAAGAAGAGGCAGACATCTGGAGAAATGGCCTAGCAGTCTTTAGAGATGAAGATGACTTATTTGAAATAGAGGCCATATGTTTAATAGCTTCATTTCTGTCCTCATACCTTCGGAATAAAGGGTTGTTATGGTTAAATCAATAAAATGTTCTGTTATTCTCTTAATAGTATTCTTATCTGACTTTCCCCTCCAGATCATCGTATAGACTATTGTGAGGAAAAGAGAGTCTTAAATGGTAAGTAATATCTATTTCCATGTATGTATATATATATATAATGTATATATATAATCTATATCTGTATCTATATATATTTTTTATATATATATATAAAATGAATCATACTCACATGCTTGTATATAGTATTGCTTTAAAAAATTGTCTGGAGTATTTAATTTTTTTTAATGTAAAAGATGTCTTTACTTTCCCAAACTTAGAGGACTTGATAGCACTTTATGGGCTCCTTATTCCAGCTATTACTCTTATAATAGTTGCTACTATGACATCTGTGAACACATGTTCATCTGCCTAAATCCTAAATAATTGTAGAAATTGAAACAAGTCTGAACAAGTCCACTCCCTCAGGCCTGTAAACTTACCTCTAGTGTTTGTACACAAATGCAAGTACTTATTAACCTTCTTTTTCTGGGCTGAGCATTTCTGGTATCCATAGTCATTTTAGTATGGTTTGAATTATGATTGACACCACACCACACCAGTGTGGTAGTTACTTCTGACTCATGAAATGCATGGCGTTCCTCTGATTGAACTATACTGTTGTACATTTAGAAATAGGGCGTTTTCCTTCCTGTTTGCAAAAGAAAACTATAGAAATGTCGCTAACAAGCTATATTGCTTTTTACCTTTTCTTTTTTGACAGGAAAATAGTATGTATTATGGACTAATTTATGCAATCTGTGATATCTGAAGTTGTTATCTAATGGTATATACTGAGTTAAATGAGGACTGATTTAGGTTTCAGCTGATGATTGACTCTTCTGTAATACTAGAGATACCATTGCTTAGAGACTAAAGACTAATGGACCAGGCATTTTCTTTCCCACCACATGTGACTTCCAGAACTTTTAGTTTCCTGTTACCCTCCTTTGGATGCACCACATTTAACTACTATCTCAATTAAAGGTAGCATTCAAATGAAAATAGCATCTACTTGTAATCTGTGCAGAATTGAAATACATGTCTGTATTTATTAGCTACTGCTAAGATTTGACTCATCTTAGTTGTGTGTGGTTTGGCTACATATTTGCAAGTGTGATCTGTATGCCTTCTCTGTCATTATTGCAGTAGCTGCTTAAAATACTGAGTGGGATAGACTACTTTTGTATTCTGGTAGGGACCTGATCCCTAAGCTGATGTCATTCAATCACCCTGCACTTTGGGGAGGGAGAGCATTCATTCAGCCCACCTTACCTTACTTAGTTATTGTACTCCATCTCACATTTACCTTGTAGCTTTTTCACCTGATCCAGAAGGATGTCGCATAAGGTTTATTCTTTTTCTTTTTTACAAACGTTGACATAAATGCACATTTCACGGCATATGACATTATTCTGTTCTAATAACTTATATTTTTATAGTACTCTGTAGCTTTTCTAAAAAATGCCTGGAAATTGTCTCATTTGTGCCCTCATGAGAGTTGAGGAAAAGGAAGCAGTAGTTTGAATTGGATCACAGTGCTGATAGTAAGCTTAAATACAGATTTTTGGTCATACAAGTCATATTAGATCAAATTGATTTATAATTAATGAATTCTCTTGATTTTTTTTCCTCCAGAGAATTTTTAGATTATGATGTATGTGTTACGATTTTTGTTTTTCATGCAGTGTTAGGATTTGAGCTCAGGGCCTCGTGCTTGCTAAGCAGGAGTTTTACCACTTAAGTGACTCCACCAGCCCTTTTTGCATTGGTTATTTTTAGATAGTGTCTTGAGAGCTATTTGTCTGGGCTGGCCTCGAATCATGATCCTCTTGATGTCTGCCTCCCGAGTAGCTAGGATTGCAGGTATGAGCCACCAGCACCTGACTGATATATGTGTTTTTTGTATATATACCTAAGATACTTCTAAAATGGTAATGACAAGCTTTTAATAAAATGTATTTCAGCACTCTCGAATAATTTAGTAACACTACCTTTTGCCATTTTAGAAAATTGTCATTCTGGCTTTTGTTATACCTGTAGTTTTATAGTAAAAATTCTTTTAGGGTCTACTGCTAATTAGTTCACAACTTTGACTTTTTGTCACATCTCTGATGCTTTCTTTGTTTATCTGAAAATTTGGTGTGCTCTACAGAGTTAAATGGGAAGAGATGCAAACTAAACAAGCAAAGCATAAGCTTGAGCCTTACCATTTGCCTTATTCTGAAAAATACGCCCAGTTTATATCTATGATTTCACCTAAGCTTTTGTTTAAGCACAGGGTTCTGTGGCTGAAAAGAACCTTGAAAGCTTCTAAGCTAGCTTGTCTCTAAGGTAGTGCCAACTTTAACTACAGAATTATTGACCTTCTAATAGAGAACGCAAAAAACTTACCAGAGACCAATCATTAATTTTTTCTTGCGTATTTTGAGCAATAGTCATTTAATTGATGCATTTATTTTCACAAGTCATTTAGCAGTGGTACTTTTTTCCCCCAAAACTGAATCTTACAGGTACATACAATGACTGCTGTCAAGTGTTTCCTCTCAGAAAGTGTTTAATGTTTACAGAAACTTCAGTTCTTCCATGTCTCAAAGCTTTCTGAAGTGTTTTTGAAAACCACAGCTTCAGTGGGCCTTTAAAAGGCTGTGTTGATGTGGGCCCACAAGAATGAGAAAAGTGGAAAAAGAATATCACATGTTGCTGATGTAGAAGAGCAACTGGAACTGTCAAATACTGTGATAAAATGTGCAAATTAGCCAGGTGTGGTAGCATGCAGGCATAATCCCTCCTACTCAGGAGGTAGAGATAGGAACATCATAGTTTGAGATCAGCCCAGGAAAAAGTTAGCAAAAGACCCTATCAAAAACAAGGTGGAGCATGGTGGTGCATTTCTGTAATCCCAGCTACTAAGCAGGCAGAGGTGAGAGGATTGCGTTTCAAGACTGGCACAAGCAAAAGCATGAGACTCTGTCTGGAAAACAAACTAAAAAAAGCAAAAGACTAGGGCATGGCTCAAGTGATAGGGTACCTGCCTAGCAAGCACAAGGCCCTGAGTTCAGTTCCTAGTACCACCAAAACAGCAAAAAAAAAAAGTAAATTAGAACACCCACTTGGAAAAAACTGTTTAGCAGTATTTACTAAAGCTAATAAACACATACCCTGTACCCATCAGAAATGTAGATGTGTGTTCTTTAAGAATGTGGGTGTGTACAAGAATAATGGCAGTGTAATAGCCTGAAACTGGAAACAACTCTAATGTCTGTCAGTAGGAGAATGAATAATCTGTAGTAAGTTTATGCACTGTGGTACTATTCTGTTCTAAAAAGAAACAAACTTGTGATGCAAACACATGGCCAAAACTCTGAGAAAGCTCTTAATTTGTTATTGTCAACCATCCTTATTTTGAAGAGAACCATAATGTCTCTAATGTGGATGAAAAAGGCACAGCAAAAGAGATGACATTTTGCAGTTCTTTTTGTATGAAGGTCAAATGCAGGCAAAAAGTAGTCATTGTGTGCTATTAATATATGTTAATTAAAAAATAAAAACACTAATGATATTAAAAGTCATAATAGTAATTACCCTCAGAAGAGAGGAAATGATTAGAAAAGACATGATGGGGGCACTGGGTACATGAGTATATTTCAATTTATGAAAATTCATTGAGTAGTACATTTATAACTTATGTTCTTTTTCATATGTGTATAATGAGAAGTTAACTGAAAAGGCAAAACTGTGCAGATAAATGATTGCTATTTGTGTTTCTTTGTGCAGGCATGCTTCCTGAGATCCAAGTGACAGATAAACTTGCCACAGAAAATCCTAGTTCTCCAAGGTATACACCTTGCTTTACAGTTTTAAAGCTATGCCGCTTCTACACAAAAATACAAACATTTAAAGAAAGAAAGTAGCTCTGGGTTTGATTTACTGTCATTGTTAATCAAACTTTTGGCACAGGAATTGTAGTGTCTCATTTACCAAATGTTGGGCAATGAAATATTCTGTAATTGTGATTTTTAATGTAACCAAAGTTTTATCCATTTTTAACATCAACACTTAAAAGTTATTTTAAAATATTTTTCTAATTATTAAAAGTATACATTTGTGGTAGAAAAGTTGGAAAGTATAAACAAATGCAAAAACAAAATCATTTCTAATCCACCAACCTTAGCATTTTGATTTATCCCTTCCAGTTTGGTTCCTATAATACCTATTTCCATATGATTCTATTTTATAATATTGTATTAACGTGTATTCTGAGTAATTTCCTATATCACTAAATATTCTATGAAAACATTTTTTGTTTGTGACTGTACCATAGTTCATTTAACTATTCAAAGTTTTGTTTGTCTAGTTTTAAAATTAATTTTTAGTGGAAACTCTTTCAAAATGTGTGGGACACTAATTGTCTTAAACAGTTGACACTAAATTAAGCAATACAGATAGGTTTTTGTTAATGACACTTCAAAATACTCAAGGTTATATGTGTATTAGAGAAATACATTTCTCCTTGTAAATTCCAGACACTTCATGATTTAATATATATTAATGTATGTTATTGTCAATAATAATTATTCATTTTTTTCTTAATGTTTTACAGTTATGACTGGTTCCAAACAGACTCTTTAGTCACGATTGTCATATATACCAAACAAAAGGTAAGCATGTCTTTAAAACTCAGAAGAAAAAAAGTAAATATTCAGTAAATGTTAGTCATGCACCAGGTTATTTTCTAAGCACTTATCTTATTTTCTCCTCACACAAAGACTATGATGTATACAATATTATCCCTGGTTTATAGACAAAGAAATTGAGAAAGATTAATTTATGCATAGTCACACAGTATGTGGCAGTCTAGTATTTGGAGCCTAGGCAGTCTAGTTCCTGCCTGGCAAATAATGCTCTTACTAACCATGATGTAGCCTCTTAAAAAACTAGACTAGAAACTGTTTGATGTAATTTTCTATGATTTTTTTAAAGGATAAATGACAAAAGTGTGTTAACTTCATTGTAAGAATAAGTTTCCTGAACATAAATTGGGATTAGAGAGATTGTACCTCTGTGCCTTAATATGTTTAAACCATTAATGGTGTTTAGATGCCCTTTGAAGCTAATGTTAGAGAGCAAATTCATTTACTAAGTCTTTATGTAACACCTCTTTTATATGAGGAGCTCTGTCTTAGTTGTCATGGACTTAATCTAAAAATGGGCCAGATCCATAGAGAACTGGCCTTTGTGGGGCTTTCCTTCCAAGTGGACAATTGGATAAATAAGCAGACAACTCATCTCCAAGAACATTATCCAGCAGCTATTGAGGTTCCGCGTTAGAAGATCCAGATAGACTTAACAACGAGTTCTGATAGCTAGGGATTTTAGAGCATTCATACTACTTCTGTGGTAGCAGAATGTTTGAGCCATGGTTCCTCTGACTTTCACAGCATGATTTGATGTTCTGCAGGGGTGAGCAGCTTCTGCATGCTGCAGCCAGCAGGGCCAGAGACTGTTTGTCCACTTCCCACTCCCTCTCACTTTGTCTTCTCGTCATAGAGTCCAAGCTCAAGACAACAGGGCTGAGGGAATGTGTGGGTCCACTCCTACTAGTAATATCAGTTGAGCATAGATAGTGGATGGCTATGGGAAGGGGAAAGGTTTCTACATGAATAATGTATTCAGTATTGTGGTATAAATGATAGATACCAAAATTCCTTCCATCAAGGCTATGTAGACATTGAAGATGTTTAAGAATTTGCTAGTGAATTAATTTTTTTTGATAAGGTGAGCTCAAGAGAGGTTCAGCCCTTTGCCTACCATCACACAGTAGTTCAAAATGAATGCAAATATCTTGATTTCTAGTCTGCTTCTAATTTTGCCATTTTTCATAGAGAACAAATATTGAGCAACTACTATTTGCCAAGCAGTGCTCTAAAGATGGTCTATAAAACCTATGCCTTAGAATGTACTGAGTACGGTAGATATTAAACAGAGACAAACATGTAACTAAAATTGTGATATTTGTTTTGAAGGAAAAAAACTGGGTTGTATGAGAAAGAAAATAAACATAAGTATATTTATTTGGCCTGGAATCTATAAAGTAGTGAGAACTTCCAAAGACCACTTTATATATAGTTGCAGAGTTTGGAGGGGAAATTTTACTTTTTAATCTTTCTACTTTTGCTTTTCTGTTTTAGGCTATCAGTTTAGACTCAGTAATAGTTGATCATCAGGATGGATCCTTTAGAGCAGAAACAATTGTGAAGGATTGTTCATATCTTATACATCTTGGTGAGTACCTTTTTTTTTTTTAACTGATGGGAATAGCTCATTTCCTTTATGGCAAAAACTTAGTCTATGGTGTAGGTGACCATAATATTTTCTCTACCATTGTCATTTTTGATCAATCTTTTTTGGGTTTTCCTTTATACTAATAGAAGTACTAGCAAATGGCAGTTTGAGCTCACCTTTCCAGGCTTAAGCAAGTAAACTGATTCTGATGTGATCAGAATTAATATTTGTTGGTCCAGCTCTTGTTCTTGACACTTACAAGTAACTCTTCAACCGTCTGTTGGCCACATGCACCTACTGAGCATTTCTCACTGGGAGAGCAGTTCCACTGGCCAGCTCCTTGCCTGTTATGCCTCTAGAGGTCAGAGGTTGCAACAAAATAGCCTGGACTGCAAGTTTGTATTGTATTCCTCAGCTGCCTGTCTCTTCAGGACAAAACAGCAGCCTTACAATTCATTTCTCAGTTTTGAGAGATTACAGGTCTATCAGAAGAGAAGTCAAGATGAAAATCTGGAATCAGATATCAAATTGTTAATCTGTTTCTCAGCCGTAATGAACTTGACTGTAGGATTTTGTTGTTTTTTTCCTTTTATGACACAATGGTGATAGTTTTTCTAGTTAGATGGTAGAAATGACACCAAAACCCCAAAATAATAAGAAGAAGACTATATAGAAACTGTTTTAAACATGCATTCTTTATAAAAAATTCAGGTATTTTTGTAAAACATAAACTGAAATTCTCTACCTCAGCTGACTTGGGATTCTACCTTTAGTTCTGAATTTGGTCAGAGTCAATAAATTTTGTTTTCTTTATTTCCTCCCATTCATTAAATCAACCAACCTCAACCTTTAAAACTTTTGTTTAGAAATATATCTTACCCTATGGAAAGTTATGTTTTCTTCTTCTTTTTTTTTTTGTTAGCATTGGATCTAATTGCCTCTTAATGACATTAGAAATGTGTACATTAGTCATTAGTACTGTCAAAATTTCTTTTTAAGTAAAATCTCTGTGCCAGCACTATTATATTTAAAAAATACTTTGTATGACTAATTTTGTTCACACTATAGCTGACAGTATATCTGATTGCTACCCAAGCTGTAACTGGAGCTGTCCCAAAAGCAGCTGTGGCAGGAAGTTCCCACAGGGGAGTGCCCCCAAACTGTCCCAACATAAGGCTGGCTGGGACTCCAGAGAAGAGATCATTAATTGCCAGGGAGGTCTAGGGAAACTTAGCACAAAGGAAGGTGTAGCATATCATGCAGGCTGACAGCGAGAAAAAGGGATGTTTTAGGTAGTGCGTTTGCAGTGAGCGGTCAGGTTGTAGAGTTTACATAAGGATTTGAGGAGTTTGGCTCAGGGATGTGGCTACTTTCTTTAACAGTGTTTTGGATGACACACTTTTTTAATGCCTGGAAATATCTGTTAATCTCTCTCTATATATATATAGATATTAATATAATAATATATATATATAATTCTTTTTTTTTTTCATAGCTTCTGCAGAGGAAAACATGTACCTGGCTGTGTCACACAGCAGTCAATGTACTTTGTATTTCTCTGTCAGGACAGAAAAAGTGGGAGAAACGGTGGTGGGACCCTACTTTAGTGCACATGAAAAACCAAACAAAAATTCCAATAGAAAATAGGAGACCTCTCTCACATGCTGGTAGTACACACACCCATAACCCTAGCTAGTTGGGAGGCTAAGATTGGGAGGATCATGTTCAAGGCCAGCTGAGGCAAATAGTTTGAGAAACCCCGTCTCCAAAATAACCAGAGCAAAGTGGACTGGAGAGGGTGCTCAGGCAGTAAAGTACCTACTTTGCAAGTCTGAAGCCCTGAGTTCAAACCTAATCCCAATTTTAAAAAAAGCCGAAAGACAAAGCCAATGTGTGTGTGTAACTCTTGGTTGCCAGTATTGCATTGGAAAGATTGAAATAATGCAAAATTAAAAGTGCCAGATTGTGTTTTCCCTTTCTAGAATGTAAGATCCATAGGGGGCAGAGATTTTTCTCTCCTATGAACCGTTCTGTCCATAATACATGAAAAATGTTGGTTACACAGATTCTCAAGGTTTTTTTTTGTTGTTGTTGTTGTTCAGTAACAATGGATATTTACCTTTAGAGAAAACAATAGGAAAACTAAGCTGTACTCAGGTCTGAGCTGTATTCACATAGCACATGACACACTGGAGCATGTATGTGTGAGATGCTGGCTTCCTTTCTAGCCTACCTGCTTCTTGCTTTATAGAATATCATTTTGAGCTAGTGTGGGTTGTCATCTTATAGGCAGTTTAGTATTTTCTCCTCAGTTAATAGGGAGAGAAATGAAAAAATGGGAAAATATATATTTAAATAATTTGACTTACAACTTTGTATATATTATCTTTTAATTTCAGAATACGTTTTCATAGTCTTGTGTTTGAAATAGTGCATTAAAATGATATTATATGGTGTTCGTAAACTGTATGAATTGATTTCAGATTTTAACTAAATGCATTTCTTTTTTTTTTTTTTTTTTTTTAATCTAGGGCTAAGTCATGAGGTTCAGGAAGATTTTTCTGGTAAGTTACCAAAAAAAAAAAAATTACGTGTATACATGCATGCATACAGGAAGAGAGAGAGACAGAGAGAGAAAAGCCTATCAGTTGTCTTCTTTTTCTTATGCATAGTTTCTTATTACAAACAAATGTATAATGCTTTCTATATAAACAAATACATTAATTTTAAATTATACTACTGATTTTTGTTTTTCCCCTTTTTTCTTTCTCCATGTTCCTTCTATCTCTTTTATTTTTCCTTTTTCCCTCTTTAAAAAAAAAATTCCTGCTAGGAACAGTGGCTCAAATCTGTAATCCTAGCTACATGGTAAGCAGAGATCAGGAGGATCACAGTTTGAGGCCAGTCCAAGCAAACAGTTCATGAGACCTCATCTCAGCCAATGACTGGGTGTGGTAGCAAGCCCGTAATGCCCAGTTGCATAGGGTGGACCATAGTCCAGGCCAGCCTAGGCGTAAAGTGAGATCAGAACATTTTGCCTGAGAAAGATTAGTTTTAAAATGAAATCTTATATTTAGTATCAATGGTACAACTGAAACCTATCTTCTTTTCAGTGCGAGTTGTTGAGAATGTGGGAAAAGTAGAGATTGTCCTTAAAAAGAGAGAGAATACTTCCTGGAAATGTCTTGGTCATCCATTGGAGAAGCATAATTCATTTATTCCAAAGAAAGATGCAGGTATGCTGTGCTGTTATGTTAATCTCATGTTAATGAAATTATTGTGCTAGTGGTAGAATTGTACCAGATTTTGGAAGCATGCTTTGGGCTTAGCTAAAAGGGTCCTTGTATCTCTCTCTGGGATGTTTGAAAGGGACATTGTATCTGTGAAGGTTCTTTTTGTTTTTATTTTTTTCATAGAGGTTAAATTTCAGATTCTTCTTCCTACTGTTTAGGTATGACAAAATCATTAGGTGATATCTTGAATGGAAAAGCCCACTTGTGCTTAGACTGTTACCCAGCATTCATTCTCTCAGGACCTTTTTTCAATAAAAGTTACGAAAACAAGTTTATGCCTTGTATGTACATCAATTTTTTTCTATTAAAGACATGTTTAATATTCTGCTCAAACAAACCTATTTTTCCATTTACTTGTAAAGGGTGGTACCATTCATTTCCATTCTTTTTTAAAAAAAACTTTCTGTCTTAGTTTAACATATGTGTAAAGAAGAATGTGTATTATAGTATAAATGCTCTATTTGATGAAATTTCACAGGTTTGAACATCTTGCATATTTTCTTTTAGAAATTGGTAGCATTTGCTGCTTGTACCAAGTGTTTGTGATTTCTCAATGATTTGCCATAATGTGTATCTGTTTCTGTTCTTCCTGCTGAGTGCCAACCTTTGTGCTCATCTTTTAACTTATGACCTTTAGTTCTTAAAAAAAAAATTGATTTTTCTTCCCTCCATGTTGTTTTTTTCCTTTCTAGAGTCTTATATTGAGCCTTCTTAAATCTTAAAAAAAAGTCATTAATTTTTCATCCCTCCATGTTGTTTCTTTCTTTCTAGACATAGTCTTATGTCAAGCCTCCTTAAGCCGTCTCTTTATCCTATCCTTTCTGTCATTTTCAATTTTGTTCTTTTGTTTTCTTTTTGGATGATTTCTTCAGTTGTTTCTTTCAGTACTTTGATTGAGTTGCTTGTTTCTACTCTGTTTGTTTGACATGGGGTCTTGATAGACATGCTTTGAGGCAGATAATCCCGGTAGACTTTGAACTTGCCAAACCCCTGCATCTACTTCCCACAGGGTTACAGGCAACAACCATACTTAGCTTCCACTCGTGTTTTTAATTTCTTAAGACTCTTTTTGTTTCTTTGTTTTAGCATCTTATTTTTACTAACTTCTCTTACCTTTTTAAGAGTTACTGATAGTGTTTTAGAGTTTTCTTTTCCCCATGCAATCTTTGTGTCCCCCGGTTTTGTTTGTTGTCATGTGTTTGTTTTGATGCCTTTCTTATCTACTCTTCCCCACCTTTTCTTCCTCCACCACCTCCTCGTTTCTTTTTTGTGATTAGATTGCTATATTAGTTTGCTAATGCACCATAAAATTCTACTACTTACTGAGAGACTTAAAAACAAATTTATTTTCTCACAGTTCTGGAGGCTAAAAGTCCAACATCAAGGTGCTTGATTTGATCTCTTCTGAGGCCTCTTTCCTTGGCTTGTGTGCATGGCTGTCTTCATCTTACATCTTCACATGGTGTTCTCACTTGCCTTTTAAAAGACCCTGTCTCCTTGTTAATTGGGATGTGTGGGAGGTAATAGTTCATTGTATAACATCTATCCAGTTCCGAGACTGCTTTACTTCTTTTTGTTTCTTTTTCTTTATTCCTTTTTTTCAGTACTGGGGTTTGAACAAAAGGCCTTGCACTTGTGCTACCACTTGAGCCACCACTTGAGCCATACCTCCAGCCCTTTTTGCTTTGGTTACTTTTTAGATAGTGTCTTGAGTTTATGCCCAGTCCTACCTGGACAGTGATCCTCCCATTTATGCTTTCCTTGTAGCTGAGATGACAGCCACTTTTATTGATTGAAATGGATCTTGAGAATTTTTTTGCCTGAACTGGCGTTGAACTAGTCCTCCCACTCTCTGTCTCCTGAGTAGCTATTATAAGAGTCATGAGGCACCATACCTGGCCTGTGTTTTACCTCCCTAGCGAGTGGACTTATAATAATTTGCCAAGATAAGCAGGTCAGTCACATAGCTGTGCTAACCAGGAGAGGATTTCAGGGGTGAGGGGCTGGTGGAGAGCAAGCATCCAAGCTTCTTAAGTGAACTTTCATCCAGAGCGTGGTTGTAGCTTCATATTGACACTGATTCCAAAGGTACTTGGTCCTGCCAACTTCTTAGTCTTAAAGGGAGTTTGTGTTAAAATGGATTAGTTCTTGGCTTCTGCAAGTCTAGCATAGGATTCAGCTTTCTTGGGTCTGCTGAGTCAGTTATTAGTCATCTCTTTGCCTTTTGTTTCCCAGAATTTGTTACCTTCATCTTTTATTTCCATTCTCTCTGTCTTTGTTGGCTTGTGCATTAGAAAGCAACCAGGCACACATGCATGACCTATTTGCTATTACTTTAGAGTGTTCAAATAGAAACTTCATGTACTCATTTTACCATCTTTAAATATTTAAAATTAGTATAAATATTTAAAATTATTGTATGAGCTGGGGAAATCAAATTGTTTTTCCTACTATTACCACTCACCACAGAACAAAAATGTGGAGAGATTTCTCTCTACCAATAGCTAGTTCTTCATTAACACCACTGGGTGCCCTCTGATCTAACTCTGTTCTGATGCTCAGTTCCACAACACCGCCCCAACTTCAGATGCCAGTCGCAAGCCCCAGATTCTAGCCTATACTTCTGACCAACTGATTATAAATCAGTGTTCTCATTATCTCCATTTTGGGTTGAAAAACTTGCTAGGATTCCTCACAAAACTTTAAGAAACATTTATGTTTATCCCTTATTCTAAAGGTTATTACAAAGGATGCAGAGTGAATAGCCAGGTGGAAGAGATGCACATGACAAGGTTTATGAGAAGGGCATGGAGTTTCTGTGCCTTTTATGGGTGCACCACTTTCCAGGCACCTCCACCTGCTCAGTAGTGTGAAAGCTTTCCATCCTGTGCCCTGCACATTCTCACAGGCTTCATCACACCTGCATGATTGATTACATCATGGCTACTGCTGATCAACTCAGCCTTTAGCCCTTTTGGCCTCTCTGGAGGTCAGGGGATGGGGCTAAAAGTTCCAGCTCTTTAATTGCATGGCTGATTCCCTGGAAACCAGTCTCCCATCCAGAAGCCATCCAGGAGCCTACAAGAGTCACCTTCTGTCACCCAAGACATTAAAGGGGTTTAGGAATTCTGTATCAGACATACCTATCACTTAGGAAGTTATAAAGATTTTAGGAACCCTGTGTCAGCAACTGGGGCCAAAGACCAAATATTAGAACAAAATGTTCTCTTACCTCTTCTCTATCAGGGCTTTAGCAGTTCTGGTTAGGAATTAGAGTCAGAGACCAGTTTATGTTTCTTATTTCACAATTATAAAAATATATCTGTACATAATTTACAGATGCTTGTAGAAGGCAGCCTTAATTTGAGTACATGTTACGTGTTGAAGGCTGGTTTACACATTATGCTATGAAACAATCCTTGTAAGAAATTATCTTTCTAAGGGAGAGCATACACAAACATGAGATTGAAGAATACTTTTTATAAAGAAAGAAGCCAACAAGGATAAGTTATGTAGTACAAACTGAACATATTCTGAGGTAGCCTCAAGTGAACAGACAGATGAATTTGATTTTGAATAACTACCTGGAGGAGGTGATTTCAAGTGTTTTGAAGGCGGGGTCCATGACTATCAAAAAACAAAACAAAACAAAAAAAACCATGAAGAACTTAGAGCTGAGTGCATATTGTTCCATGCATTGTGCAGGTTGTAAAGAAAGAAAAAGGTAAGTAGTGTGTAGGAAAAAAAATAGGTTAATTTTTCCAAAGCAAGAAATCTTAAGCTTGTGGTATAAGTAGGAAGAGAGGACACAGGACATGGTGTGATCCAGCAGATTGGAAGAAAATAGGGAAGGGATGGTGAAAATGAAAAGAGATACTAATAGAATGAAATCTATTGCCCTGAGATTCTCTGACTTACCTAGTGATTGAAAAGTCCTAGCAAACTAGATAAAAGCCAAGTTCAAAAATAAGTGATGCTGAAAACCAAGGTGGACCTCCATTTGAAAACAGAATGACCATTGCTCAAGTATTCTCTGTAATTTCTTGAGGCTTTTATCCCTACTGTAAATTTCTTTTAGTCCTGAACCACCATTTGAAAATAAAAGCTAGCTTGAATTTTTTTTTAATTTTTATTTTTTTATTATTCATATGTGAGCTAGCTTGAATTTAAAAGAAAAAAAATAAGCAAAAAGCTTTAGCTTTTTTGTGTAAAATTGTATTTTGTATTTTTCAGTGAGGTAGGTTTTCTGCTTTGGAAAATGACTCAGATTTTAAGCAGTAATTATTTAATCGAATTAGCAAAGATAATTTCTTTCTTCTTTCTCTTCCTTAAATCATTGCAAAAACTGTAGACTATTTTATTTACTGGCAAAGCTGAATATTTGCTCAAAAATGTATTACAGTTGTTGTTAGTAACCTCAAACATTTGCAGCCCAGGCCACCATGTGGTTCCTGGATTTTCAATATATATTACCAAAATTAATGGCTTTTAAGGATTACCATGCTGGTTTTATCTTACTAGTTTCTTGGCTCAAAGAATTTTAGTTTGAAAATAAAGATGTAAGTTGAAAACATTTAATATAGTGTTTTCTGATGCAAATCAATTTATTTCCATAAATATTCAAATATAGCAAAGAACATCACCCAGGAAGAGAGACTGCTATTTCATTTTTTACCTTGAATCCCAGTGTAATAAGTAATATTGTCAAATGTACGAATGGTGCTAAACTACCACTTATATGTCTCCAATTATTTTTTTCTACTCACATAAATATCATGAGTAGTAGCTTTGTGTGTATGAATGTATGTAAAGGAGAGGATGGAGGGGAAGGCAAGGAACCTGTCAAGGTAAAAAAACAGTATAAATTAGTTTGATAACCCAATTTAATACACCAACCTGACATTTTATTTGCAGTTGCTTATAATATGGAGACTGATCATCAGATAAAGATAGCTTTAAAGATATACCAACAAACAATGTAGGAAATTAGCTTTAGGAGAAAAGATTTTTTTAAATTATGTCATAATCCTTTAGGCTTACACATACGCACACACATACACACAAAATCTGTAACTGTCTTTTTTTTTTTTTTTTTTGTGGTACTGGGGTTTGAACTCAGGGCCTAAACCTTGATCCACTCCCCCAGTCCTTTTTTGTGATGGGTTTTTTTGAGATAAGGCCTCACAAACTATTTGCCCAGGGTTGGCTTCGAACCTCAATCCTCCTGATCTCTGCCTCCTGAGTAGCTAGGATTAGAGGCGTGAGCCACTGGCATCTGGCTGTGTAACTGCCTTTTAAATCCAAGTTGAACTACATGAAATTCCTCATGAATTTAAATTTTTAACTTAGAAAAAGGCAGTTTCACATCATTTGACTTCTACTTTTTTTATTATCAGGGCTTCTTAGCTGCTAACACATGCATATGCACACACACAAGGGAGAGGGTACTTGTGTCATTTAACTCAGATTGTTGTGGGAAATTATGAACTGAGATACAAGTCTTGAGGCAGATGAGCAAGAAACAACGTTTATTGTGCCAGCACAGACCCAGCGGACACATGTCCAAAGGCTGGGCCCCAAGAACAAAGAGTTCTCCCCTTATATGCCCTTGCAAGCAGGTTACAGAAGCAAAAAGCAAAGCTCAACCCACATATGGCTGCATGTGACTTCATTGGCTATTTCATTTCCCTAGTACTATGTGACCTTCATGTTTCAGTTCTTTAAGTTTTATCCTCTGCTTTGCCATCCCCTCCCCTGTCTCATCGTCAGAACACAGCCTGTCTGTTTCTTTTCTGGCCTCCCCTTTCTTGCTGCATTTTTCCCCACTTTGATGCTCGGACCCACCCAGGGTCAAAGAGCATCACTTTGATCTTGGGGTTTGTATTTCCATAGCATGTGTGGCCGTTTTTCTTTCTTAAATGGCCTCCATAATAGTTCTGATAGATTGTAGCATCAGGGAAGCCAGACAGAGCAATATTAAGCATACTCCTAGGATTAGGCCCATTGTCCCTCTCAGAGTTTTGAATCTACCTAAGGCAGAAAACCATCCTCCAAACAGGTCATTGGGATCTCATCCTTTCCAAGTCTGGATGGGGAGATGGGCAGGCTTTCTCATTTTGTCTATGATCTCTTTTATGACCCTTCCTTCATAATCAATCTGTAAGCAGCAGTTGCTTAGGTTAAATTTTCCACAAATTCCTCCCTCAGAGGCCAACAAATAGTCTAAAGCCAAGCGGTAAAACTTCTGTCCTAAACAAGTTAAATCCCCCACTGAGGTGGAGAATTGGCCTTCTGGGCAGGAGATACAATAATTTCCGATGAAGGAGTTTTTAGAAGCCAGATGCCTTTCCTGTGCTTTGGAAAAACAGTCTCATTCAAAGGTTCCAGTGGGTCTAGCTCCTTTGCTTCCCAATGACAATGGTCTCCCATGTTGGTCCCACCACAAACATAGCATGAAGTGACATTCAGTGTCTGGGCTATACACTCAGCCAGTGAGAGGAACAAGTTTTTAAGCTTTGGCAGAGATGGAAAATTCATTCCTCATTTCCTCATAAAAGGAGTAAAAAACTTGGTAGGAGGAACTCTCATGGGTAACAGTTACTAATTTGAGGTGCATCACACTTCCAGGGTCAAGGCCTTTTCCATCTCTCCTTATGCCAATTATATGTCCCCATGGCCATTCTGATGGCTTAAGTATAGTGAAATTTACAGGGTTACAGATGCCATGGGTACAGTGAGGGGCAGCTTTCCCCTTGTGAAGGGAGCTGCGTATCTTGCCCTCTGCCATGTGGCCCATGAAACACAACCCCATAAGGACAATAATAAGAACCCACATCATCACATGGCCAAGCATTGTCTCTCCTGCACATAAACTTACCATTTGATGTATAGGCTCTCTCCCAAGCTAGGCCACAGCCTGTACCTCCATATCCTCCCTTGTCTATGGCTGCACATGCATCAAAGAGCATTGGCACTGGTTTATCAGGGCTAAACACCTGGGCAGCTGATGAGGTTCCAAGGGTTGTGGACTCTCCTGATCTCTAACCATTGCTCCTGAGGGTGGTAAGTGGGGTTGAGGCAAATATACTGATTACCATGGGAGCACATTAAATAGGTAATATAGTTGTGAGTGCATGATCTGATAACAGAGCCTGCACAAGAATAGTAAGTATGGAACAGCAAAGTCCTAGTGATAACATTTCCTGCCCAAGTAGCATGCATACATAGGTCACAGGAGGAGGACTCTGGGACCATGAAGGGAAACCAAATCAGTAATAATAAACAGTAATTATGCATCCTTCCCAAAAGAGATAGAAGAGTGCAAATAAAAACCTTTCACTGTGAGTCCAATCATTGGGGGCGGTTTCTGCCAAACCTATGGTAAAGATTATGGTGAGAATTACAACAACAGGTACAAACAAGGGGTGACAATGCATCACATTGAGATAACTGGTGTAAAAACAGTCCAGTTGTCCTGTTGGAGATTTGACTCCTCAAGCATCTGCTGTGTGTCGACTAGTCAGCTTCTGGGAAGTGACTAGAGCAGGGCTGTCATCCCGGTGTTTTTGGTCCCCTGTTGTTTCTTGGGAAGTGGAGTCCTGCTGAGGGAGGCCACTCAGGTTCCAGAGGATGATCCTGCATGGTGAATCTGGATCAGAGATGCACTCCCATTCAAGAGAAGCTGGCTTGACTCAATTGTGGTGGATCCAAGGAGCAATCTCTGCTACTTTAACTGTGGTGGGAGTAATAGAGAAGATAAAAAAAGAAGGGCCTCTCCAATGGGGTTTTAATGAGTGGACATTTTATATATATATATATATATATATATATATATATATATATATATATATATATATATATGTATATTTAGACAATGTCTTTTTTTTAAACTGAGTAGAATTACCATAGCAACAATATATTATCAGTATATATGTCCAAGAAAATGAGTTGTTTTAAAAAAGTTAAAACCACCATCTTTTAGTATCAAAGAACATGTTCAGAGCCAGTAAAAATAGTTATTTTGTCTCTATTTAGTAGAAGACTGTCTAAAAATAAGTTTGTGTCTGGAAGGGCTTTAATGTTATGTAGCCACACATGCATAAGAACCATTTCCTTAATCCTCTCGGCTTTGGTTATTTTTGAGAGGTCTGGCACAAGTGACCCCATTTGAACTTTGATGGCATTCCCACCTTGTCTCCAAACTTTCTTTGAGTAGTCAAAGATCTTCAGATCTTTCTCCCATCCAAGTACTAACTAGGCCCAACCCTACTTAGCTTCTGATATCAGATGAGATCAGGCGCATTCAGGGTGGTATGGCTGTAGACTGAAGATCTTTCTTGATTGGTCATTATCAGGATTTGCTCTTTCCTGGATTATGTTTGTTTGTTTGGTCTTGGTCCCATGTGGTGGTGGTGGGGAATAACGAACAGATCAGGTGGGAGTCAGTGCCAAATAGACCCTTTTGGCCAAATTTAAGCAACAAAGAGGCTTAGAAGGAGTGGCTCTTAGGCAGCAGGCTTCTAGATAAGGACAATACAAAATAAAAATCTAACAAAAGCAGATGTCTAAAAAGCTAACCTGGTTGACACATAAGTAGTTATTAGAATCATTTTTTTATGGACTTGATTGTAAATGCCCCAGAAGGATCACAACTGTAATGACAAAAATGTAAGAGTCATGGCTAAAATTCTGATGGACAATTTAGCAACTAACAGAACAGTATATCAGTACTAACTTTTTGTTACTGTATTTATCTAAATTTTGTATTTTAGAAGGCTTGATATACTTGAAAAACATAAATATAGGAACCAGCAATTGCATCACAACTATATAGAGGTTACAGTTACATATTAGTTTAGTTGTTCTTAAAGTAAAACCTTAGTTTTTTTTATCAGCTGGGGGAGGAGAACAGGGTCAGTGACCCCAAATAGCCCAGTCATAGACACATATAGGATACCAACTGTATTAGAATCACCCAAGATAAAAGTTGTAATCAACCATGAGGTCATCTAGAAAGTTTTATATAAACTGTTAGAAAATAAGAGGTGTGGAAGAGGCAGAGAGATGGCTCAAGCACCAGTACAGGGTTTATTGTTCAGGCAGGAGCCCTGTGGAGGGGACCCCAGCAAGAGAGCTAGAGCCCATTGCCATACACAGGCTTGGGCTAGATATAGGGGGCTGGTGGAAAAGTACTGGGAAGGTCACTAAGGGATATTGTTGTTGGGCAACCAAGAAAGATGAGTTGTAGTTAGGTCACTGTCTGCCCAACTGTCCTTGCCATCTATCCAGAGAGATAAACGCAAGCCATCTACAAGGGAGAAGGGGTCTGGTCCTAACATGGCTGTCCTTATTGTTAACTCCAACATAAACCAACTCCTAAATGAACATGACTCAGTTACCTTAGTAGTTAAAACACTGACAAAAATTACCAGAGAACATAGGTAAATATTTATGGGGACTAAGTGTGGAGTTAGGAAACATAGTGGCCAAGAATCATGGCTCAGATGTTGATAAGGAATCACATCCCAGATTGTTGACATTAACACATTGTTTATGACATACAGCAGGATCCCACCAACCTGTAGTCAGTGGAGCCCCCCTAAAATAACAGGCCCAATCTGGCCATCCCAGTACAAAAATTCCCTCTGCCTGCCATGTGGAAGGAGTAGGACTAACATCTCCACTCTGTTAAGTTTAATAAAAATTGGAGGTCTTGACTTAGTGTAGTGCTCCTTTTTTAGTTTATTTATTTATTTATTTATTTATTTATTTATCCTACCTGGAGGGTGTACTTTGGTTTTACATAAGTAAATTTGTCTTAACCCTTATGTCAGCGCAGCAGTATTCCCTGTGCTTAGCTGCCTCTTGTTTCTCTGTGTTTTAATAAACTCTTGTTGTCTTGACAAATGTAGGTTAACCTGTTGCACCAAAATTCCTGACAGTTATCTTGACAAAACAAAAACCATTTTAAGACTTTTCTTTGGTAAATGTTATTAAGAACAATACAATATTTTAAAGATAGCCTTGTTGTTATGAGCTTAGAGAATTGTTTTAGTTTAACATCAGTACGTTAAATTTTGACCTTACAAGATACCTTTAATGTAACTCCTAGATTTTAGTTAACTTATCTTTGTGACAACTTAATATGTACCCTCTGGGGGAGCTTGTCATTATTCTTTCTTTATCCAAAAGTAGTATTTTTTTTTTACCTTTTATTTTTTAAAAACCATAGCCTTAATACCATTTATATTTTTGTTACTTGTTGAAAATAACTCATAAAATCTTTTAACTTAGAGTCTTACATTTGCAAGGAAGAAAGCAACCTTGAAATTATTTTTGTATAAAAGCAATTTATAGAAGGCCCATTTGTTAATAGACCCATGTATTATAAGAGAATTAAATTCCAGATTGTATTTATGACAGAATGAAACATGTGAAAGTCAACTTTTTTTAACTACCCAAATTCCAAGATTCCTGCTGCAAGCTGTGACTTCCCCCCTTTTTCTTCTTCTTTTTTTTTTTTTTCTCCCTCCTCTGGTCTGAGCTGGAGTGTTAACCACTGAATGCCTACATCTTAGTGAGACCTGATTGAAGTAAATTTAATAACCTGTTTTCTTAAAAGTAGCAATAGAACAGAGTAATAATTTTTACATTGACTCTATAATAAGAACTGTTCTCAAGATGTTTACATATATACATACACTGTGAGCATACTATCAGATGGATGCATAATCTCACCAGCCATTAAGAAAGGAAACATAAGCATTTCATGACTGTCTCAATAACAGACCAAGCTTACTGCACCAACCTTTTGGAACTGTTTCTTTTTTTACTAGCAACAGTAGAAGTTGCTCTTTTTCTCATACTTTTAGGTAGGTTCTCCCTGTTTATACGCCCTAGAAGTAAAGGTGCCATGCCAGCAAGTTTAGTGTTTCTGGCATATTTTAATAATTCTAAATTGTTTTCTATTTACTTTTTATTTTTAAGACATAAAAACTCAGGAGTATATTAAACCTTTCATCCTTTTCTGTCTCCAAACATTTTATGGCATTTTATTTTTTTTCCTCACTCTCTTCCTCCTACCCCCTCTCCTCATTTCATTTATGAAGACTTCATACCAATTTTGTTTTCATTCCTCCATTTTCTCCTCTCTACATTCACAACCCTTCTGCAACATTCCTTTTCTTTCAAGTTAGGCCAGATCTTATGTATCAGTGCAAGTCCATCTGTCATGTGTTAATTTTTGTAACAGCTCAGTTAGTGCTGAGCCTCAGTCCTCCTTCAGGATGCCCATTTTGGGTGAAGATGTGCAAACTGGGGCACCAAAGCTACCCATCAAGACTGAAAGACAGATTTTTTTCCTCATTCCGCCCAATAAATTGGTACCTGAGTTTAAATAAACAGCATAGTCTGGTTTTTGAAGATCAGTTTTAGCCTCTTGGCTTTTCTCATTCTTCTGGGTGTTAGGGTTTTTTGTTTTGTTTTTTTTTTTTACAATTACTCTGTAAAACTTCATTAATTACAGTTTTATCTAGTGACCCTTCTGGGGGCCATCCTACACCAAAAGCAGGCCAATCTACTTCACAAAGGACCTTTAGCTTGTTAGGAGTTAACTTAACTCTATAATCTAGTACATTAAATCCCTTTTTAAAGTTATTAATAATATACTCCAAGGAAGGGTTTTTACTCTGATTTCCATCCATCTCCTCTCATTACCATATGGCAAGACAGATGCAGAGGGGGAGGGGTTTTGGAAAAGCACTCTCTTCCTCCATCTCCTGCTGCTCCCCTAGTGGGGACTTAGGTGACTCTTTGGTCCAGTAAGTCCATATAAACCCTGGACCAGAGGCCCCATTGGTGCTCACCCTTGACCTTATGAGTACACCATGGAACCGAGGATTGGGACTTCTTGCTTACTTCATATCTGGGCTGTGTATCAGGCTCACACTTTCATACACTCTTATATGGCACAATACTTCCATCCCTGGGGTGGGGGGGACTAGCAGTGGAGGGGGTGGAGGAGGCGCAAAGGGCGTGCTCTACCATCACGTGACCGGGACGTGCTGTTCTTCCATTGGCCATTTTAGGTGGTCCACGGCGGCGCCATTAAAGCGAGGAGGAGCCATTCAAACTCCTCCCCATGACACTCTGAAGCAGCGATGGCCCAGCGAGAAGAATGGAAATTGTTTATAGGAGGCCTTAGCTGGGACACTACAAAGAAAGATCTGAAGGACTACGTTTCCAAATTTGTTGAAGTTGTAGACTGCACTCTGAAGTTAGATCCTATCACAGGGCAATCAAGGGGTTTTGGCTTTGTGCTATTTAAAGAATCAGAGAGTGTAGATAAGGTCATGGATCAGAAAGAACATAAATTGAATGGGAAGGTGATTGATCCTAAAAGGTCCAAAGCCATGAAGACGAAAGAGCCTGTTAAAAAAATTTTTGTTGGTGGCCTTTGTCCAGATACACCTGAAGAGAAAATAAGGGAGTACTTTGGTGGTTTTGGTGAGGTGGAATCCATAGAGCTCCCCATGGACAACAAGACCAATAAGGGGTGTGGATTTTGCTTTATTACCTTTCAGGAAGAAGAACCAGTGAAGAAGATAATGGAAAACAAATACCACAATGTTGGGCTTAGAAAATGTGAAATAAAAGTAGCCATGTCGAAGGAACAGTATCAGCAACAGCAGCAGTGGGGATCTAGAGGAGGATTTGCAGGAAGAGCTCGTGGGAGAGGTGGTGGCCCCAGTCAAAACTGGAACCAGGGATATAGTAACTATTGGAATCAAGGCTATGGCAACTATGGATATAACAGCAAGGTTACGGTGGTTATGGAGTATGTGACTACACTGGTTACAACAACTACTATGGATATGGTGATTATAGCAACCAGCAGAGTGGTTATGAAAAAGTATCCAGGTGAGGTGGTCATCAAAATAGCTACAAACCGTACTAAATTATTCCATTTGCAACTTATCCCCAACAGGTGGTGAATCAGTATTTTCCAATTTGAAGATTCATTTGAAGGTGGCTCCTGCCACCTGCTAATAGCAGTTCAAACTAAATTTTTTGTATCAAGTCCCCGAATGGAAGTATGACGTTGGGTCCCTCTGAAGTTTAATTCTGAGTTTTCATTAAAAGAAATTTGCTTTCATTGTTTTATTTCTTAATTGCTATGCTTCAGAATCAATTTGTGTTTTATGCCCTTCCCCCCACCCCAGTATTGTAGAGCAAGTCTTGTGTTAAAGCCCAGTGTGACAGTGTCATGATGTAGTAGTGTCTTACTGGTTTTTTAATAAATCCTTTTGTATAAAAAAACAAAAACAAAAACTTCCATCCCACTCCCTAAACCTGAGAGACACGGTTTCATCCCCCCAAAAGGTGGTTACTAGGGTGTCTCATTGGGAGGTGATCAATCTCCCCCACCCCCTCCTCCTGATGCAGGCCTGAATTTGAACTTGGGTTATTACCACTACGAAGAGCAGTGCTCCTAAGTTGGTTCCTGCATCTCAGTGGGTTCTGTTGTTCATCTGAGGCCTTTGCCCCAACTCACCAGGAGGACAGATCCCCCCTCCAGATCAAGCTGTCCATTAACACCTGGTGGAATATCCTCCCAGCAGTCTGGGGGATGAACCCCAGTGACAAGGGAGGTGGTAACTCACCATCTCCTGTAAAATCAGCAAGCCCCCAAGTAATGTTGCAAGAAATTATGAGCTGACATACAAGTCTCTGAGGCAGATTAGCAGGAAGCAACGTTTATTGTGCTGGCACAGACCCAGTGGACACATGTCCAAAGGCTGAGCTCTAAGGGGTCCCCCCTTATACACTTTTGCAGTCAGGTTACAGAAGAAAAAGCAAAGCTCAACCCACATATGGCTGCATGTGACTTCATTGGCTAGTTCATTTCCCCAATGCTATGTGACCTTCATGTTTCAGTTCTTTCAGTTTTATCTCTCTGCTTTGCCATCCCCTCCCCCTGTCTCATTGTCAGAACACAGCCTGTCTGTATCTTTTATGGCCTCCCCTTTGTTGCTACAAGATTTTCTGTAGGCTTGTGATCCTACACATACACTGCTTGTCCTCAAAGGTATAGAAAGAACCATTTTTTTAAAAATTATTTTTTCTATAAATTTTTATTAGGATATATTCATTATATGGGGGTATTTGTAGTGACAATTCTGCTTAGACTTATATCATACATTAATTACATTGCCCCTATTGTCTCTCCCCCTCAACCCTCTCTCTGTTGTGGGAAATGGCGTGGGGAACAAAGTCACCGAGACCACTTTCCAGAAAGCAGAAATTTTATTATGCTAGCAGACTCAGGGGAGATAAGTTCTCAAAGCCCTGAGCCCTGATCAGTGTCAGGAGATGAGTTATATACCCCCTCAGGTGGTTTATGTAACCAGGGATTTTTTTTTTTTTTTTTTTGCAGTAGATGGTTCACAGGTGGTCAGAAAGAAAAATCAGCTACACAGAAACAAGTTGGTTACAGAGTTTCTCCCCAACCCCCATACAGAATGTGGTCACAGGCACTGGAAACCTTGCAGAGCCTAGCTGGAGGTCTGTGACACTTTTGAGCTTGCAGAAAGCTGCGTGTAGCCCCCAGCCTAGGGAATTGAAGGTAAATTCTAGACACACAGTAAATCCCAGAAAAATAGCCATGTTGGCTCCAATATTCCCCACTTTGATGCTTTCACATTTTATTTGTCAAAATGCATCATCTTTTTCATCCTCAGGGATGGGATTTACTCTCTGATAACCTTGTAACAGATAAAATTGTGCAGCCATTTTTCATTCCATCATGGCTTCCCAACAGGGTCGATATGGACCGCATGACCTGTGGTAGCACACAGGGAGTATAATACAACCAAACACCATAATTACTACAGCCCCAAACATTGTTTTAAGTCTTTCTGTTGTAGAGAACCATCACTTGGGGGTTAGGTTTGAAAAAAGGAACCCAGAATAGAAGCAACCAAAACAATACCACATCCTGTCAGTAGGAGGAGAAAGATTGCCAGAGCCTCTTGATTTGACTCAGTCCTGTTGGGGCAGTTACTGTTATTGCTACTGACCAAAACAAGGTTACACTACCAAAAAGAGAGATAGGGAAGAGATGGCAGAACTCAGACATCACCACAGAACACTGCCCATGGGAAACAACAGTCCATTAACTGTCTGTCTAGTTGACTCCAAGCTTCTGCTATGTGTAGACTAGTCAGCTTCCAGTTTGTGACTAGGGAAGACTGAAGATCCCCTCCTCAGGGTTAGTTTGAGTGGATCGCTGGAGTCCAGTTGACTCTTCCACTCAGGAGTTACCTCCTTCACTGGGGTGTGGTGGATCCACAGGGTGATCTCTGTCAACTTGACTGCTGTGGGAGTGGTTAGGATCACCAAATAGGGCCCTCTCCATCGAGGCTGGAGAGGCTGAAATACTCACTTCTTTATCCAAACCTGGTCACCTGGCTAAAAGGAATGTACATCAGTGGTTAAGCTAATAGGGGGTTTTTCTTGAACATAATGGTGTAGGACATTGAGCACTTCTCCCAAACTGCACATCTGTTGGAGCAAAGTTAGATTTCCTATCTCTTTTAGCTCTCTCTTAATGTCCTTTATTAGTGGGAGGTGGCCTTCAGTAGAGAATCTCATAGAGTGACAACCCAGTCTGTTTGGTGGGGGCTACACCTGACCCTAAGGAAGACTAATGGCAAGACCTGTTCCCATGTCAGGTGTGTTTCCTGACAGAGTTTACTCATCTGAGTTTTTAGTGTCAGATTCATTCTTTCAATTTTGCCAGAACTCTGAGGGTGGTATACTATATGAAGGGTCCAGGTTATTTTTTGTCCCTTTCTCAGTTGTTTAACAACTTCTGCCACAAAAGCTGGTCCATTGTCTGACCCAGTGGAGATAGGGATCCCATCCCTGGTAATTATTTCCTTCAGTAAAGCACAGACCACTTTTTGGGCCTTCTCTGTGCAGGTGGGGAAAGCCTCTATGCACCCAGAGAATGTGCACACAATCACTAGAAGGTATTTGTAGCCTCTGGTTTGGGGCAGCTCAGTGAACTCTACTTCCAAGTCTTTAAAAGGGGAACTACCCACATGCTGGACTCTCAGTTTAGGGAGGGGCCCCTGTTTGGGGTTATTTTTGGCACATGTTTCACATTGCTTACAAATACTGCTGGCTAGGCTGGTGAGGTGCCTGTTTACTAAGATCAGGGTGGCTTGAGAAGACCTCATTAATCACCTCAACACAGTCATGGTTTGGGGGCCCTACAACTGACAGGAGAAGGGTCACCAGGTTTAAAGTCCAAACAACTTCTAGCTTCACTTGGGGATTTTCACAGAGCATACTGTCCCTTGTATTCCATTAGAGTCAGTACAGAATGTGGGACCCTGACAGTTATTCCCCCTCTCAGTGTTACCTTTTCTGCCTCTGATACCAGGAAGGCTGTGGCTGCAAGAGCTTGCAAGCAAGGAGGCCATCCCTTTGCCACTGAATCCACCTGCTTGGAGAGATAAGCCACTGGCTGATATCATGAGCCCAGAAATTGGGTCAGGACTCCACTTGCCATGCTGCTTCTCTCATGCACATAGAGGAAGAAAGGGTTTCTCACATCTGGGAGTCCCAGAGCAGGGGCACTGACTAATACTTCCTTGATAGCATGGAAAGCCTGTTGCTGTTCAGATTCCCAGATTAGGGGCTCCCTTTCACCCCCCTTTGTGGCTTTATCCAAAGGCTTTGCTACCAATGAGAAATTAGGTATCCAAATTTGGTAGAACCCAGCTGCTCCCAAGAACTCACGGATTTGTCTTCCTGTGGTCAGAGTAGGGATTGAACAGACAGCTTGTTTTCTTTTTTGCACCAAGGTTCCGCTGGCCTTGGGTGATGCGAAACCCCAAATATTTGACCTGGTCTTGACAGATCTGAGCCTTCTTTCGAGATACCTTGTATCCAGCTTCCCATAAGCAATGGAGTAGGAGCTCTGTCCCTTTAAGACAGTCCTGGTGGTTAGCCGCTGCAAGGAGGAGGTCATCCACATATTGTAAGAGTGTGCAGCCAACTTCCTCTGCTGGGTATGCTCACAAATCTGATGCCAGAGCAGTTCCAAAGATGGTTGGGGAGTTCTTGAAACCCTGTGGGAGACGAGTCCAGGTTAACTGTTGTTGGCCCCCTGACTGGGGGTCCTCCCATTGGAAAGCAAAGATAGGTTGGCACACAGGTGACAACTGGATGCAGAAGAATGCATCTTTTAAGTCCAAGCATGAGAAGCAGGTTGCCTCTGCTGGTATCGGCCAACAAGGTGTATGGGTTAGGAACCACCGGGTGCAGAGTCACTGCTGCTTGGTTGACTGCCCGGAGATCCTGCACTGGGCAGTAATCATTGGTGCCTGGCTTCTGAACTGGCATCAAAGGAGTGTTCCAGGCAGATTTGCTTGGTCTCAGGATTCCATAGTTTTACAGTCTCTAGAGGTGATGAGATATCCTTCTCGTGCCCTCATCAGGATTGGGTATTGACACCCAACTTTATCTCTATTACCACTGGAGGAATGTTGATGGCTTGCCCCAGAGGATTGTCTTTTGCTCATATTCCTGAAACCTTAAAGAGCATCTCTGGCCCCTTTAAGGCAGTCTCTACTAAATGTAATCTCCATTTCTCTTCTAGGGGAGTGACGAAGGCTAAGACCCTAGGGGGCCCTGAGCCAAAGCTCAAAGCTGGTTGTCCATCCTCCTGAAAACTGATCTGGGCCCACAGCTTGCTTAGCAGATCTCAGCCCATCAGTGCCACTGGACATTCTGATATATAAACTCATGAGTCACAAGATGTCCTCTCAGAGTACATTTTCAGGACTGGAGAAATGGGTGGCAGGTCTGGGTCCCTGTAGCACCCAAAATTATCTTGTGTCTTTTTGAGATTGATGCTACCTTTGGATCACCACCACCACCATTGGCTCAGTGCCAGTGTCCACCATGAAATCTACAGGTTGGTCTACTAACATGGACCATGGGCTCCTGAGGGATGAGGAGAAAAGAGCCAGGTCAGCCCTAATCCTCGGCCTGCTCAATGCTTGTCCACTAAGTCTTCTTTCTTTTTTGTTACTCTGCATCTGGCCTGGAGCTATGAGCACTCATTTCTCCAGTGTCCCTCTTGGTGACAGAAGGCACATTTATTTTTCTTTAGGGGCTCTGATCCCTGGGGCTGTACTTGTGGGGAGTTTCCTAGGGGCCCCCCTTTGCTTCTTCCTCAGCCTCTACCCTGACAGGAACTGTGCCCTCCTTGTCCATTTAATGCTGCTGCCAGGAGTTCTGCTTTCTTTTTTATCTTTCATTTTGCCTCCTTTTGAGCTTCCTGGTCTTGCTTAACAAACACCTTGGTTGCCACTCCACAAGCTGTGATGCATTTATGCTTGCAAAGCCTTCTAATTTTCGTAACTTTCTTTTAATGTTCCCCTGGGCTTCCTCCGCAAAGGTGACATTGATCATTTGTTGATTTTTAGGAACCTTAGAATTGAAGGGAGAATATAGATGGTATAGACGGTATGCTTCACATAGTCTCTCATAGAAATGTGCTGGGCTCTCATCAGACTTCTGTAAGATCTCTGTGACTTTCTTCATGTTTATGACCTTTTTTCCCCTTTTCTTAGACCTGCCATCAGAGCCTCTTTATATTTGTGTAAGTTGTCTCAGCCTTCTGTCTTATTTGGGTCCCATGCAGGCTCAGCTTCTGGAAAATTTGTCTGGGCATAGACTTGCACACCATTTGTCCCATTGGTTTATGAGCCTCAAACCAATGTAGGGCTGCTTGGGCAACTTGTCTCCATTCCTCCCTGCTGAGGAGCATCTGAAGCACTGGCAAGGCCTTTTTTCTCTCTTCCTTTCGTTTAAGAATACCAGTATTTGTAGCCCTTGCCATCATAATCTTGCAACTGTCTTTAAAGGATTTCTTAAACCAAGGAGGATGACCTGCCAATGTCTGCCATATATCTATGTAGTAGGGAAACCGGTCAGAGTTACCTGGCATCTGTGTCACTACCTGATAGACCCTATGACTGGTTTCTTGATCTAGAGATCCCTTGGAAGGGCATCCAACTTTATTTTTTTTTCATTTTTCTTTTATTATTCATATGTGCATACAAGTCTTGGTTCATTTCTCCCCGCTGCCCCCACCCCCTCCCTTACCACCCACTCCGCCCCCTCCCTCTCCCCCCCTTCAATACCCAGCAGAAACTATTTTGCCCTTATTTCTAATTTTGTTGTAGAGAGAGTATAAGCAATAACAGGAAGGAACAAGGGTTTTTGCTGGTTGAGATAAGGATAGCTATACAGGGCATTGACTCACATTGATTTCCTGTGCGTGGGTATTACCTTCTAGGTTAATTCTTTTTGATCTAACCTTTTCTCTGGTACCTGTTCCCCTTTTCCTATTGGCCTCAGTTGCTTTAAGGTATCTGCTTTAGTTTCTCTGCGTTAAGGGCAACAAATGCTAGCTACTTTTTTAGGTGTCTTACCTATCCTCACCCCTTCCTTGTGTGCTCTTGCTTTTATCATGTGCTCATAGTCCAATCCCCTTGTTGTGTTTGCCCTTGATCTAATGTCCACGTATGAGGGAGAACATACGATTTTTGGTTTTTTGAGCCAGGCTAACCTCACTCAGAATGATGTTCTCCAATTCCATCCATTTACCAGCGAATGATAACATTTCGTTCTTCTTCATGGCTGCATAAAATTCCATTGTGTATAGATACCACATTTTCTTAATCCAATCGTCAGTGCTGGGGCATCTTGGCTGTTTCCATAACTTGGCTATTGTGAATAGTGCCGCAATAAACATGGATGTGCAGGTGCCTCTGGAGTAACAGTCTTTTGGGTATATCCCCAAGAGTGGTATTGCTGGATCAAATGGTAGATCGATGTCCAGCTTTTTAAGTAGCCTCCAAATTTTTTTCCAGAGTGTTTGTACTAGTCTACATTCCCACCAACAGTGTAAGAGGGTTCCTTTTCCCCGCATCCTTGCCAACACCTGTTGTTGGTGGTGTTGCTGATGATGGCTATTCTAACAGGGGTGAGGTGGAATCTTAGCGTGGTTTTAATTTGCATTTCCTTTATTGCTAGAGATGGTGAGCATTTTTTCATGTGTTTTCTGGCCATTTGAATTTCTTCTTTTGAGAAAGTTCTGTTTAGTTCACGTGCCCATTTCTTTATTGGTTCATTAGTTTTGGGAGAATTTAGTTTTTTAAGTTCCCTTATATTCTGGTTATCAGTCCTTTGTCTGATGTATAGTTGGCAAATATTTTCTCCCACTCTGTGGGTGTTCTCTTCAGTTTAGAGACCATTTCTTTTGATGAACAGAAGCTTTTTAGTTTTATGAGGTCCCATTTATCTATGCTATCTCTTAGTTGCTGTGCTGCTGGGGTTTCGTTGAGAAAGTTCTTACCTATACCTACTAACTCCAGAGTATTTCCTACTCTTTCTTGTATCAACTTAAGAGTTTGGGGTCTGATATTAAGATCCTTGATCCATTTTAAGTTAATCTTGGTATAAGGTGATATACATGGATCTAGTTTCAGTTCTTTGCAGACTGCTAACCAGTTTTCCCAGCAGTTTTTGTTGAAGAGGCTGCTATTTCTCCATCGTATATTTTTAGCTCCTTTGTCAAAGATAAGTTGCTCATAGTTGTGTGGCTTCATATCTGGATCCTCTATTCTGTTCCACTGGTCTTCATGTCTGTTTTTGTGCCAGTACCATGCTGTTTTTATTGTTATTGCTTTGTAATATAGTTTGAAGTCAGGTATTATGATACCTCCTGCATTGTTCTTTTGACTGAGTATTGCCTTGGCTATTCGTGGCCTCTTGTGTTTCCATATAAATTTAACAGTACATTTTTCAATCTCTTTAATGAATGTCGTTGGAATTTTGATGGGAATTGCATTAAACATGTAGATTACTTTGGGGAGTATCAACATTTTTACTATGTTGATTCTACCAATCCATGAGCATGGGAGATCTCTCCACTTTCTATAGTCTTCCTCAATCTCTTTCTTCAGAAGTGTATAGTTTTCCTTGTAGAGGTCTTTCACATTTTTGTTAGGTTTACACCTAGGTATTTGATTTTGTTTGAGGCTATTGTAAATGGAATTGTTTTCATACATTCCTTTTCTGTTTGCTCATTGTTAGTGTATAGAAATGCTAATGATTTTTCTATGTTGATTTTATATCCTGCTACCTTGCTATAGCTATTGATGATGTCTAGAAGCTTCTGAGTAGAGTTTTTTGGGTCTTTAAGGTATAGGATCATGTCGTCTGCAAATAGGGATATTTTGACAGTTTCTTTACCTATTTGTATTCCTTTTATTCCTTCTTCTTGCCTAATTGCTCTGGCTAGGAATTCCAGTACTATGTTGAATAGGAGTGGAGATAGTGGGCATCCTTGTCTGGTTCCTGATTTTAGAGGGAATGGTTTTAATTTTTCTCCGTTAAGTATAATGCTGGCTGTAGGTTTGTCATATATAGCTTTTATAATGTTGAGGAACTTTCCTTCTATTCCTAGTTTTCTTAGAGCTTTTATCCTGAAATGATGTTGGATCTTATCAAAGGCTTTTTCTGCATCTATTGAGATGATCAAGTGGTTTTTGTCTTTGCTTCTGTTAATGTGGTTTATTACGTTTATTGATTTTCGTATGTTGAACCACCCCTGCATCCCTGGGATGAAGCCTACTTGGTCGTGGTGAATAATCTTTTTGATGTGTTGCTGAATTCGGTTTGCCATTATTTTGTTGAGGATTTTTGCATCAATGTTCATTAAGGAGATTGGCCTATAGTTCTCCTTTTTGGAGGTGTCTTTGCCTGGTTTTGGGATAAGTGTAATACTGGCTTCATAAAATGTGTTTGGCAGTTTTCCTTCCTTTGTATTTCGTGGAACAGTTTAAGGAGGGTTGGTATCAGTTCTTCTTTAAAGGTCTGATAGAATTCAGCAGAGAATCCATCAGGTCCTGGACTTTTCTTTTTGGGGAGACTCTTGATTGCTGCTTCAATTTCATTTTGTGTTATAGGTCTATTCAGGTGATTAATTTCCTTTTGGTTCAGTTTTGGATGATCATATGTATCTAGAAATCTGTCCATTTCTTTTAGATTTTCAAATTTATTTGAATATAGGTTCTCAAAGTAGTCTCTGATGATTTCCTGGATTTCCATGGTGTTTGTTGTTATCTCCCCTTTTGCATTCCTAATTCTACTAATTTGGGTTTTTACTCTCCTCGTTTTAGTCAGGTTTGCCAGGGGTCTATCGATCTTGTTTATTTTTTCAAAGAACCAACTTTTTGTTTCATTAATTCTTTGTATGATTTTTTTTGGTTTCTATTTCGTTGATTTCAGCTCTTATTTTTATTATTTCTTTCCTTCTATTTGTTTTGGGATTTGCTTGTCCTTGTTTTTCTAGGAGTTTGAGATGTATCATTAGGTCATTGATTTGGGATCTTTCAATCTTTTTAATATATGCACTCATGGCTATAAACTTTCCTCTCAAGACTGCCTCAGCTGTGTCCCATAGGTTCCGGTAGGTTGTGTTTTCATTTTCATTGACTTCCAGGAACTTTTTAATTTCCTCTTTTATTGCATCGATGATCCACTCTTCATTAAGTAATGAGTTATTTAGTTTCCAGCTGTTTGCATGTTTTTTGTCTTTACTTTTGTTGTTGAGTTCTACTTTTACTGCATTGTGGTCAGATAGTATGCACGGTATTATTTCTATTTTCTTATATTTGCTGAGGCTTGCTTTGTGCCCTAGGATATGATCTATTTTGGAGAAGTTTCCATGGGCTGCTGAGAAGAATGTATATTGTGTAGAGGTTGGATGAAATGTTCTGTAGTCATCTACTAGGTCCACTTGATCTATTGCATATTTTAGATCTTGGATTTCTTTATTGAGTTTTTGTTTGGATGACCTATCTATTGATGATAATGGAGTGTTAAAGTCTCCCACAACCACTGTGTTGGCGTTTATATATGCTTTTAGGTCTTTCAGGGTATGTTTGATGAAATTGGGTGCGTTGACATTGGGTGCGTACAGATTGATGATTATTATTTCCTTTTGGTCTATTTCCCCTTTTATTAGTATGGAATGTCTTCTTTATCTCGTTTGATCAATGTAGGTTTGAAGTCTACTTTGTCAGAGATAAGTATTGCTACTCCTGCTTGTTTTTGGGGGCCATTGGCTTGGTAAATCTTCTTCCAGCCTTTCATCCTAAGCATATGCTTATTTCTGTCGGTGAGATGAGTCTCCTGTAAGCAACAAATTGTTGGATCTTCTTTTTTAATCCATTTTGTCAAACGGTGTCTTTTGATGGGTGAATTAAGTCCATTAACATTAAGCGTTAGTACTGATAGGTATGTGGTGATTCCTGCCATTTAGTTGTCTTAGTTGTTTGAAGGTTTCATTGTGTGTACCTAACTTGATGTTACTCTCTACTGTCTTGCTTTTTCTTATCCTGTGGTTTGGTGCTGCCTGCCTTTTCATGGTTAAGTTGGGTGTCACTTTCTGTGTGCAGGATCCCTTGCAGAATCTTTTGTAATGGTGGCTTTGTGGTCACATATTGTTTTAGTTTCTGCTTATCATGGAAGACTTTTATTGCTCCATCTATTTTGAATGATAGCTTTGCTGGGTAGAGTATCCTGGGGTTGAAGTTATTTTCATTCAGTGCCCGGAAGATCTCACCCCATGCTCTTCTTGCTTTTAATGTTTCTGTTGAGAAGTCTGCTGTGATTTTGATGGGTTTACCTTTGTATGTTACTTGTTTTTTCTCTCTTACAGCCTTCAATATTCTTTCCTTAGTTTCTGAACTTGTTGTTTTAATGATGATATGTCGTGGAGTAGTTCTATTTTGATCTGGTCTGTTTGGTGTCCTGGAGGCCTCTTGCATTTGTATGGGAATATCTTTCTCTAGATTTGGGAAATTTTCCGTTATTATTTTGTTGAATATATTACGCATTCCCTTCGCTTGCACTTCTTCTCCTTCTTCGATGCCCATGATTCTCAAGTTTGGTCTTTTGATGGAGTCAGTGAGTTCTTGCATTTTCTTTTCACAGGTCTTGAGTTGTTTAATTAATAGTTCTTCAGTTTTTCCTTTAATTACCATTTCATCTTCAAGTTCTGAGATTCTGTCTTCTGTTTGTTCTATTCTGCTGGATTGGCCTTCCGTTTTGTTTTGCAGTTCTGTTTCGTTCTTTTTTCTGAGGTTTTCCATATCCTGGCAGTTTTCTTCTTTATTGTTGTCTATTTTTGTCCTGAGTTTATTTATCCATTTATTCATTGTTTTCTGTCTTTCACTTTGGTGTTTATACAGTGCTTCTATGGTTTCCTTTATTTCTTCTTTTGCTTTTTCAAATTCTCTATTTTTATTGTCTTGGAATTTCTTGAGTGTCTCCTGTACATTTTGGTTGACCCTATCCAGTATCATCTCTATAAAATTCTCGTTGAGTACTTGTAGTATGTCTTCTTTTAAATTATTCTTGTAGGCTTCATTGGGTCCTTTGGCATAGTTTATCTTCATTTTGTTGGAGTCTGGATCTGAGTTTCTGTTCTCTTCATTCCCCTCTGGTTCCTGTACTAATTTTTTGCTGTGGGGAAACTGGTTTCCATGTTTTTTCTGTCTTCCTGTCATTGTCCTTGGTGTTGTTACTGTCCCTGTACTGTGTGTAATTAAGTATTTTCTAGCTTGTAATAATAACAATGGTAATATTTAGAATGGAAGAGTGAGGTGAGATGGAAAGCAAGAAGTTAAAGAAAAGGGGAAAACAAATATACAGACAAGAGGGAGAAAGCAGAACAAGGTATCAGACAAGAGAGTTTCAAAGGTATAAACAGGGAGTGTTAGTGTACTAGTTGACAGTAAGCTGAACAGAAATTAGAGAGACAGAGAGAGGATTGAAAATCAAAGATAAAAAAATAAAAAATAAGTAAATGAAAGTAATATCTATATATAAAAATGAATTAAAATAAAATGGAAAATAGAAAATTAAGGAAAAAAAAAAACCAAAAACCTTCCAAGTTTATATGCAATGCAGTTTCAGTCTTAATAATTTATAATTAATAATAATCTCCAGTCCTAGAGTTGGTGCCTCAGATGTTGTTCTGTAGTTGTCTCATCAAAGGGGATGCATAAAGTAGAACAAAACTACACACTCATACACACACACACAAACACACACACACACACACACACACACACACACACACAAAGCCCCACCAAGTGTCCCCAGTTCAAATGCAATACAGTTTCAGTAAGTTTTTCGGCTTGCAGGTGTAATTCGGTTGTTCTCTCATCAAAGGTAGGAAGAAAAAGAAAAAAAAGCGTCTGGAGACAGTTCTGAGAGTGGTATCTGCAACTGTGGCTTGCCTGCCTGCTGCTCTCAGCCTGTAGCTGGCGGTGTTATTTATGCAGATCTCTGGGGTGAGCTAGCACTCACCTGGTCCCACAGGCTTTGTTTGCTCAGAGTTTTCCTGTGCGGGAGCCTCTGCTACAGGCCTTCCCCTTTCCAAGCACTGGGAAGGGTGACACTGCCCCTGCGTTGTCAGGCCTGCGTGTTTATTTTACAGTTCATGTGGGAGGTGGGTCTTCCTCCCTCTCCTCTGAAGTTTTCCTCCCACTGCCACTTTCAGAAGCTTTCCTGCTCCTGCTTACTGGGCGGTGCTGCTGTTTCTGCCAGCTGCCATGTTTGTTTACAGTTCACGTGGGAAGTGGGTATTCCCTCCTCCACTCTCACAAGCTTCCCTGCTCCTGGTTGCTGGGCGCACTCCCCGCTCCTGCCAGAGGCTCTCCAGCCCGCCTGGCTTGTTTATTTATAGTCCCGGGAAGGATTCCCTTCCCCCAATCTTCAGCGCTCAGGGCGCCCCACCCTCTTTCCAGCGTGTCTTAACTGTTCTTATTGCTTATTACTCAGTTTCTCTTTTTTTTCCTGGGTGGAGGTCAGTCTGTCCAGGGGGCTATGCTGCTCTGGCCCAGGCTTGTCTGTGCGGCTACTGCAGTACCGCAAAGCTCACCTGGTCCGCGTCTTCCCAAGGCGTTTGGGTGCTGGCCACTGGCACCCCGGGGGCCCTCCTCGTTTCTCCATTTAACGTGAAGTGGAGATTCTCTGCACCCGCTGGAGATGTGGAGGGGTCAAAATTATGCCTTTGCTCAGTGATTATGCCTGCAAAGTGTGTCTCCAGCGTCTCTCCAAGATTTCACTATAGGAGGGTAGCTTTCTGCTTCCTACCTCTAGCCGCCATCTTGGAATCCTCGGCATCCAACTTTAAAGGACACCCAATCTATTTGACAGAATCTCCAGAAGTTCTGGGGTGTGAGCTCCACACCATAATCGCCTGTGTACCCTCTCTTCAAGTTGTCAAGCATATATTGCAGAGGAGTTTTTTTACTTTGTCTCCCACCCATATTTAGACAAGGTACAAGAGGATCAGGGAGTTTGGAAATGAAGCATGGGGTCCTCAGTTTCTGACACAAAGGGAACATAGACGACTTTCACTTCATCCATCCCTAGCTGCTTTCCTCACAGAGATGTTTCAGACAACTCATAACCATAGCGAGCCTGTATAAACCCAGACCAATGCCCCAAGGGGGATCACCGTAGACCATATGAGAACTCCTCTGGGTTCTGGAAACGGACTCTGTGGTGACCAAAGTCACCCTCTTTTCATGCTTTCAGTTGCACATCACACATTCATCCAACCCAACAAACCTGGTCTGGACGGTATCCCAGCTTCCTCCTGAATAATCACAAAAATCAAAAAACCAGATTCAGGAGTACTGGTGAGAACCTTAGGGATTGATCATGCCCTTCTTCCATCCTCTCATGGACGGGCCTATTCTCATGGACCCAGGTCCTACCTGTTCCAGATGGGTGCTGCTCCAAATTTTCCTGGTTCCTGAGGTCTCTACCCAGGTTCCATTGGAGTGTACAGACCTGAAGCCTCAGTCTCCATGGCAGGCTTCCTAGCCGTCAGGACTAAGTGTCCAGTGATGCCTCGGCTGGGTTGCGTCTCCAGGAGTTGGGCCACAGCCCGACAGCCAAGGAGGCAAAAATGCCAATTTTGGTCTCTCTCTTTCCTGGCTAATGCCCCAGAAATGTTGCAGGAAATGGTGAGGGAAACAAAGCCACTGAGACCACTTTCCAGAAAGCAGAAATTTTATTATGCTAGCAGACTCAAAGGAGATAAGTTCTCAAAGCCCTGAGCCCTGATCAGTGTCAGGAGATGGGTTATATACCTCCCCAGGTGGTTTATGTAACCAGGGATTTTTTTTTTTTTGCAGTAGATGGTTAACAGGTGGTCAGAAAGACAAGTCAGTTACACAGAAACAAGTTGGTTACAGAGTTTCTCCCCAACCCCCATACAGGATGTGGTCACAGTCACCAGGAACCTTGCAGAGCCTAGCTGGAGGTCTGTGACACTTTTTAGCTTGCAGAAAGCTGCGTGTAGCCCCCAGAGTAGGGAATTGAAGGTAAATTCTAGACACACAGTAAATCCCAGAAAATACCCATGTTGGCTCCAACATCTCCACCCTACTTAAAGCAATTGCAAGACATTTCTTAGTTCTGTTTCATATAGGTATATGAAGTCCATCTACCATATGCCATCACCTTAATCTCCTTCCTTCATCCACCATCCCACTAGTACTTCCTGCTCCTACTAGGATCTTCCCCCACACTACCTATTTTACAGTCCTGGTTTTCAATATAAATATTTAAGTTGATGTTCAAAGGAGTATCTCAAATGTATGCCCACTGTGGGTATGCTTTACTTTGGTCCATTCAACCCTTTCATTATTCTCCTTTACCCCTTTACCTCCCACCCCCCATTTTTCAACCGTTTTCAGTACATATCCTTATATCCTCTACCTTCACATTTATGTTATGCAGTATTACTAATACGCTATCATTCTCTTTTCCTTTCCCTCTTTCCCCAAGTTCCATAGAGTAGTTCCACCGTAACTAACATGTTCTACATCTGAATTTGTATATGATCAGGCTTGTTTTTGTCTATATGTTTATCTTGTATCTGTCTTCCACGTATGAGAGAAAACATGCAGCTTTTATTTTGCTGATGCTGGCTTACTTCACTTAACATGATGTCTTCCAGTTGCATCTATTTACCTTCAAACCACATGTCATTCTTTATGGCTGAGTTGTACTCCAATTTGTATATATACCACAGTTTCTTGATCTGTTCATCAGCCGTAAGGCACCTGGATTGTTTCCAAAGCTTGGCTATTGTGAATAGTGCTACGATGAACATCAGTGTACAGGTTTCTCTACTGTATCCTGTCTTACATTCTTTTGGGTAAATGTCCAGGAGGGGTATCACTGGATCAAATGGCAGCTCTTGCTCTAGTTTTTTGAGGAATCTCCATACTGTTATACTAATTTGCATTCCCTCCAGCAGTGTATAAGGGTTCCTGTTTTGCCGTGCTCGCCAGCATTTGTTGTTATTACCCATGATATGGCCATTCTAACTCGAGTGAGTTGAAAGCTAAGTGTTGTTTTGATTTGCATTTCTTTTACAGCCAGGGAAGTTGAATACTTGTTCATGTATTTACTGGCCATGTGTACCTCTTTCTTTGAGAATTCCCTGTTTAATTCATGTGCCCATTTCTTCATTGGGGTGTTGATTCTTTGGAGGCTGAGTTTTTTGTGTTCCCTGTAGAGTCTGGATATTAGTCCCTTATCAGATAAGCAGCTGGAAGACATTTTCTCCCATTCTGTGGGCTGTCTCTTGAGTCTGATGACTGTTTCCTTTGCTGTGCAGAAGCTCTTTAGTTTGTTACAGTCCCATTTGTTCATTGTTTCTCTTAGATGCTGATCCTTTTGAGTTCTGTGTAGGAAGTCATTCCCTGTACATATCTGTTTCAGTGAATCACTGTTTCAGTGAATTTCCTGCTGCTTCTTGGAGTTGTTTCAAAATTTCAGGCCTTACTTTAAGGTCTTTGATCCACTTTGAGTTGATTTTGGTACAGGGTGAATGACAGTGATCTAGTTTCAGTCTTCTACATATAGATATCCAGTTTTCCCAGGAGCATTTTTTTTGGGCTCCATGATGTGTTTTGGGCTCTTTGCCAAAGTTCAGTTGGCTATAGATGTGTGGGTTTATGTCTGGATCTTCTGTTTTAATCCATTGGTCTTCTTGTCTGCTTTTTGTGCCAACACTGTGCTGTTTTGTTATGACTCTCTAGTATAGTTTGAAGTCAGGTATTGGGATGCCTCCAGAATTGGATGTTTTGCTCAGTGTTGCTTTGGCTATTTGAACTCTTTTGTGTTTCCATATGTATTTCATGATAGCTTTTCCTATTTCTGTGAAGAATATCATTGAAATTTTGATAGGGATTGCTTTGAACACGTAGATTGCTTTTGGTAGCATGCCATTTTCACAGTGTTGATTCTGTCAACCCATGAGCATAGAAGTTCTTTCCAACTTCTGATGTCTTCTTAGATTTCTCTCTTCAGTGGTTTATTGTTTTCATTAAAAAAATCTTTCTTTTTTTGTTAAATTATTCCAGGATACTTTATTGTTTTTGATGTTATTGTAAATGCAGTTGTTTCCCTGATTTCTTTCTCAGTCTGTTCGTTGTTGTTATATAGAAAAGCTACTGATTTCTGTATGTTAATTTTGTATCCTGCTACTTTGCCAAAAGAGTTTATGATTTCTAAAAGTTTTTTGGTAAAGTTTTTGGGGTCTGTTTGGTATAGAGTCATGTCATCTGCAAATAGGGATAGTTTGACTTCTTTTTTCCTATTTGAATTCCGTTTACTTCTTGCTCTTGTCTTATTGCTCTGTCTAGGAATTCCAAAACTATATTGACTAGGAGTAGAGAAAGCAGACAGCCCTGTGTCATTCTGACTTTAACAGGAATGGTTTCAGTTTTTCTCCATTTAGTATGATTTTGGCTCTAGGTTTGTCATATATAGCCTTTATTATATTGAGGAACAGTCCTTCTATCCCTAGTTTCTTCAGAGCTTTTATCATGAAAGGGTGTTGGATTTTGTCAAAGGCTTTTTCTGTGTCTCTTGAGAAGATCATGTGTTTTTTGTCTCTGCTTTGTTTATATGCTATATTATGTTTATGGATTTATGTATGTTGAACCATCCTTGCATCCCTGGAATGAAACTGACTTGTTCATGGTGTATGATATGTTTGACATGTTGTTGAATTCTGTTTGCCAGTATTTGGCTGAGAATCTTTGCATCTATATTCATTAAAGATACCAGTCTATAATTTTCTTTTCTAGTTATGTCTTTATTGGGTTTTGGAATGGGTGTAATGCTGGTTTCATAGAAAGAGTTTAGTAGTGTTCCTTCCCTTTCTATTTCCTGGAAAAGTTTGAGGAGTACTGGTGTTAGTTCTTCTTTAAAGATTTGGTAAAATTTGGCCGTGAATCCATCAGGTCCTGGGCTCTTCTCTGTAGGGAGACTCTTTATTACTGTTTTAATTTTATTGCATGTAATATGACTACTTAGGTGTTTAATATCTTCTTTGTTCAATTTTGGTTGGTTATATGCATCTAAGAAGTTATCCATTTCATCTGCGTTTTCAAGTTTACTTGAATATAAGTTTTCAAAGTACTCTCTAATGATTCTCTGGATTTTTTTAGTATTTGTAGTTATGTCTTCTTTTTCATCTCTGATTTTATTAATTTGTGTCTTCTCTCTTCTCTGTTTTGTTATGTTGGCTAAGGGTTTATCAATCTTGTTAATTTTTTCAAATAACCAACTTTTTGTTTCATTGATTATTAGTATAGTTTGTTTGGTTTCGATTTCATTGATCTCAGCTCTGATCTTTATCACTTTTGTCCATCTGTTGGTTTTGGGTTTGGTTTGTTCTTGTTTTTCCAGGTGCTTAAGGTACATCATTAGGATGTTTGAGTGGTGTCTGTTTTTTTAATGTAGGCACTTACAGCTATAAACTTTCCCCTGAGTACGGCCTTTGCTATGTTTTACAGATTCTGGTAGGTTGTATTTTCATTTTCATTGGATTCTAGGAACTTTTTGATTTCTTCCCTTATTTCTTCAGTCACCCATTGGTTTTTCAGCAGTGTGTTGTTCAGTCTCCATGTGTTTGAATGTTTTCTAAGGCTTCTTTTGTTTTTGAGGTCTAGTTTTATTTCATTGTGATCTGAAATGATGCAGATTTTCTTGAATTTGTTGAGACTTGCTTTGTGTCCTAAAATATGGTCTGTTTTGGAGAAAGCTCTATGAGCTGCAGAAAATAATGTATATTGCCTGGTTGTTGGGTGAAATACTCTGTAGATATCAACCATATCTATTTGGTCTAATGTGAGGAGTAGCTCTGAAGTTTCTTTGTTGATCTGTTTCCTGTATGATCTATCTATTGGTGAGAGTGGTGTATTCAGGTCTCCCACTATCATTGTGTTAGTGTCTATCTCTGCTCTTAGGGCCATTAGAGGTTTTTTAATGTAGTCTGGTTCCCCTACATATGTTAAGGACTGATATTTCCTCGTGATGAATTGTTCCTTTACTTAATATGAAGTGACCTTCATTGTGTCTTCTGATTGATTTTGGTCTGAAATCTACTTTGTCAGATACAAGTATAGTTACCCCTGCTTGTTTATGGGTCCATTTGCTTGGAAAACTTTTTTCCAGCCTTTGATTCTAAGCTGGTGTTTATTTTTTTCAGTGAGATGAGTCTCTTGTAAACAACATTTGGTTGGGTCTTGTTTTTTTAACCCCATTTGCTATTCTGTGTCTTTTCATTGGGGCATTGAGTCCATTTACTTTCAGTGTTAATTCAGAGGTGCCTGTTGTTTCCAATCCTTTTTATTCCCCTGTTGTTTAGTTTTACACATTCATTGTTTACTGGTCTGATTGGTCAAAAGGGTTTATTCTTTCTTAAGTCTTCCTTTCTCACTCTAGTTTCTTCTGCATGTAAAAGTCCTTTAAGTATCTTCTGTAGTGTTGGCTAAGTGGTCTCAGACTTCTTTAGCTTTTCCTTGCTGTGGAAGGTTTTAATTTCTCCTTCAATTAGAATGGTTAGTTTTGCTGGGTAGACAAGCCGAGGTTGACAGTTACTTTCTTTCAGGGACTGAATTATGCCTTTCTATGACCTTCTTATGTTTAGAATTTGAGTTAAGAAATCTGTTATTCTGATGAGTTTGCCTTTATAAGTGACTTGTCTTTTCTGTTTTGCAGCTTTCAGAATTCTTTCTTTGATCTCTGTGCCGAGTGTTTTGATTATGATGTGTTTGATTATAATGCTTTTAGTTTGTGTTTCCTCTCCTCCTTCTATACCCATGATTCATAGGTTTGGCCCTTTCATGGTGTCCCAGATATCTTGCATGTTCCATTCATACTTTCTTAGCTTTCTTTCATGATCTCTTACTGTTTTGTCTTGTTCCTCTACTTTGTCTTCCATTTCTGATCCCCTGTTTTCCACTTGCCCCACTTTGTTTGCCAAGCTTTTGATTGAGATTTTTATTTGGGATATTTAGTTGTTTATTTCAGCTTGATTATTTTTCAGGGTTCCATACCTTTATTGGTTTCCTCTTTCATATCCTGGATAGTCTTCTTAATTTCATTAATCTGTTTTTATTCTCTTTGAGCACATTTAATTGTTTATTCACATCCTCTTTGAAGTCTAAAACCAGCTTTTGTGTTTCTTCTTTGAGGTTGTTAATCATTTTTTTTTTTGAATTCATTATTTGATTTTTCTTCTTCTATGCAGGTGTTTACATTCTTAGTGGTGAAAGTGGCTTTTGAGGGAGAGCAGTTAAGTAGTAGGTTATAGCTTTCTACCCCTCAGTGTGGAATTTGGCTTTTTTGCTCCTTAACAGAGAAGTGGGTCTTCTGTGGTCAGACACAGTGAGAATTGCTGGGCCTTTTTGTGTCTTAGGGAAGCAGGTTTCCTGGCACTCACAAGAATGTCAGGTTAACACTCAGTTGAGGAGCTAGGTTCTCGCTCTTTGATAGGGTGGCAGGGGCTCTCCCATGGGAGGACTTGGTGGTTAAAACTGGGCCTTCATGAACTGTGGGGAGGGAAGCCTCCTGCTGTCAGCAGAATAGCAAAGCATGGAGCCTGGAGTTCATTTGCATGTGCGGTGGCGGGCTCCTGGCACTGAGTAGCAAGTAGAGGGTGCCTGTGGGGCAGCAAAGCCAGTGGGCTTGAATCATCTGGTGCCCACAAGGCAGCAGAGGCCCTGGGGTCTACCTGAGTTGTGGTCTGGGCTTCTAGGAGCTATGACAGCTGCTGTGGGGGGAAGGGGGACAAGCCTGCAGGCATCAGGAGCCCTGGGGCCTGATTACTGGTGCAGGCATGACAGCTGCTGCATGCCCAGGGGAACCAAGCCTTCAGGCAGCAGGTATTCTGGGGCCTGCTTTCTGGGCATGGGCTCTGGGAGAGTAGTATAGTAGTCCTCCAGGCATGGGGGAACCAAGACTGCTGGCAACCGAGTTCCAGGGCCTGATTACCAGCTGGGCTTCTGGGAGTGCAGTACCAGCACAGGGGAACCAAGCCTGTGGCAGTGGGAGCCCTGAGGCCTGCTTGTTGGCGCGGTTTACCAGGAGCCACAGCGGCTGCTGCAGGGATGGGGGAACCAAGCTTGTGGGCCATGGGAGTTCTGGGACCTGATTGCCAGCTTGGACTTCCGGGATTGCAGTACAGTGGTACTGCTGCCAGCACTGGGGAACCAAGCCTGCTGGCTTGCACCTTCTGTTATCCGTGGAGCAGTGAGGGCTGTGGGTCGTGTTTATACAGGGGCGCCAGTTTCCCTGGTGTTTCAGGGTGAAGGGATCAGGTCATGTAGTAGTGGGGATCATGGAACTCTGAGTTCCTTTGTGAGCAGGGAAGCAGGATTTACCACCAAACATGGAGTAATGGAGGTTGGAGCGATGCTGAGACTTCAGGGCTGGGGGATCAGGAGTGTTGAACTGTGAGTTCTTCCCATTCTTCCTGTGGTTAGTTGCTTGTCTATTTGTGGATTTGGAGAGGGCTTTGCTTCTCACTGGTTATGGGACCCCATGGATGCCTTTTTGGGGTCCCCTGAATCTTCCTTTTTCAAGGTAATTAATCACTGCTGGGCTATAGGGATTTCAACAATCTGCCATCTTGCTCAGTCCCAGAGAAGAGACCGCTTTTGCTTCTCTCCAACCCATGCCTATACATTCATGTTTCTTTGCTACATGAAATAAGTGTTTATAATTAATAGGGATAAATAAATACTGTGGATAGCAGATAAAAGTTTCACAGTGCTTGTTCTGTTACATTGCCTATTCTGCCCAGCAACATAAACTTCCCAAAGGTATTTTGACATCTTGTTATCTTATTCTCATTTTTATTAGAAGAGCCTGAATATGAAATCTGAAGAACACAAAGTAGATGAGGTAGTCTATAATTGAGTAAAAATTTCTTTGCTACTTTAAAAGATAAAATAGAAGTTAGAAACTTAGAATATTTCAAGTACTTCAGTGTACAATATTGGCTTAATTATTAGCTATGAAATATGAGAAGAGAGGTAACAGGTATAGAAATATTCAAATTTAATGACCATCTTGCAAGGTGGTTTTGTTATTCTGAGTTCTATTGAATCTAGTCTTCCAAGAAAGTTTTCTTTCTTCTAGTTTAAGACTATTGTTTATTCCATTCACAATAATGTCAAAAAAATAAAATACCTAGGAATAAACTTAACAGTAGATGTGAAAAACCTCTAAAATGAAAACTATAAATCATTGAAGAAAGAAATCAAAGAAGACTATAGAAGATGGAAAGGTCTCCCATGCTCATGGATTGCCAGAGTCAATATTGTGGAAGTGGCCAAAAGCAATCTACATGTTCAATATAATCCCCATCAAAATTCCAATGATATTTACCACACAGATTGAACAATAAGCCCTAAAGGTCATTTGGAAGCAAAAAACAGCATGAGTAGTCAAGGCAATACTGAGCAAAAAGAGCAATGCTCTAGGTATCACAGTAGTCGACTTTAAGCTACACTATACTACAGAGCTATAGCAATAAAAGCAGCATTGTATTGGCATAAAAACAGACATGAAGACCCAGTGGAACAGAATAGAGAACCCAGATATGAATTCACAGAGCTACACTCACCTGATTTTTGACAAAGGTGCTCAAAACATATGATGGAGAAAAGACAGCCTCTTCAACAAGTGTTGCTGGGAAGACTGGATATCTACATGCAGAAAACTGAAACTAGATTCACGTCTTTCACCCTGTACAAGTATCAACTCAAAGTGAACTAAAGACTTTAATATAGCACCTGAAACATTGAAGCTAGTGCAGGAAAGAACAGGGAATATACTGGAATTAACAGGCATAGGCATGACTTCCTAAATAGAACCCAAATGACTCAGCAACTAAAAAGGAATGATTGACAAATGGGACTACATGAAATTAAAAAGCTTCTGCACAACAAAAGAAATGGTCACCAAATTGAAAAGGCTACCCACAGAATGGGAGAAAATCTTTGCCAGCTATACATCTGACAAGGGATTAATAACCAGAACATTCAGGGAGCTCAAAAAACTAAACTCCCAAAAAATCAGTGACCCAATGAAGAAATGGGCAAATGAACTGAACAGAACTTTTTCAAAGGAAGAACTCCAAATGACTGAAAAACACATGAATAAATGCTCAATATCCTAGGCCATAAAGGAAATGCAAATCAAAACCACATGAAGATTCCACCTCACTCCTGTTAGAATGGCTATTATCAAGAACACAAAAAAACACAAATGTTGATGAGGATGCAGGGAAAAAGGAACCATCATACATTGTTGGTGAGAATGTAAGTCAGTACAACCACTGTGGAAAACAGCATGGAGACTCCTCAAAAAACTGAAAATAGAACTGCCATATGATCCAGCAATTCCACTCCTAGGGATATACCCAAAGAATGTAAGTCAGGATACAGTAGAGACAAGCGTACTCCCATGTTTATTGCAGCATTATTCACAATAGCTAAGCTATGGAAACTTCCAAGATGCCCACTACTGATAAATGGATTAAGAAAATGTGGTATTTATATATAATTTTATTCAGCCATAAAGAAGAATGAAATTATGTCATTTGCAGGTAAATGGATGGACCTGGAGAACATAATCTAAGTGAGGTAGCCAGACTCAGAAGGCCAAAAGCTACATGTTTTCTCTCATATATGGAATATAGACTCAGTGTAAACACAAGCAATGTTATGAAAAACAGGCGAGAGAGAGGGTAAAAGTAGGATGTTAAGGAAGTGAATATGTTTTATGTACTTCCTATGCAAGAATGAATATAGAATTTTTAAACCTATTGATATCACCATAAGGAGGGGGACTTAGGTAAAAAAGGAGAAAAATAGGGGAAATAATCCAATTTGTGTTATAATACATATATATATGGAAATGTCACAAGGAAACTCCATGTGTAGCTGTCTTAAACAAACAAAATGCAATTTCTTTCTTTTACAAAATCAGAGAACAGGAGGGCAGAACAGGTCCTGCCTGAAGGCTTGGTAACAGTGGGAGGGAAGAGGATGTAGAGAGAGGGTTAGGATGGTGACTGTGGTGCAAATACTGTGTGCATATGTATGTAAAAGGAAAAATGAGACCTGTTGAAACTATTCCAGGAGTGGGGGGGAGGTAGGATAAAGGAGAATGATGGAGGGGAGAAATTGAAATATGATAATTTGATATATTGCAAGAACTTTCCATACAGTATCCCAGCACAGCAATAATAAAGTAGAAATGTTTTTTAAATAGTTTAATATTGTTAAACTTTCAATACTTGCAGCTCAGATCTTTCACATTGTGTAAAAAAACTTCAGAAGGTAAGTTGTTTAGCAAATATTTTTCACAAAAAATTCATATAAATTAACCATAAAGCTTAATACATGAAATTACTTAAAAAGTAAACTTCAAAGGAAAAGGTTTTATTTATTTTTGACGGCGGGGGGTGGGGGGTATGGGGGGGGCAGTACTTGGGATTGAACTCCAGGCCTTAGTGCTTGCTAGGCAGGTGCTCTACCACTTGATCCATTCTGCCAGCCCTTTTTGTGTTGGTTATTTTGAGATAGGGTCTTGCTTTTGTCCCGCTGGCTTGGATCATGATCCTCTTACTTGTGCTCAGGTACAGTGGGATAACAGGCAGACACTACTGCACACAACCATTGGTTGAGATGGGGTCTTGTAAACGTTTTGCTGGGACTGGCCTGGAACTACCATCTTTCCAGTGTCCACCTCCCATGTAGCTAGAATTATAGTTTTGAGCCACCATGCCTGGCCTTAATTTCTTAGAGCATAATGGTTTGGGCATAGTAACAGGTATTGAGGAAGTAATGCTCATTACACTGAATTCATTTTTCAAATTTTAGAAGTATTTATATTTTATAAAAATAGATTACTTACAAAAATAAAAATTTAAAAGTCCCTATAGTATTGATGAATCTTAAAAATGCATAGGCATTTTAGTGGGATTAAAGCTTTCCAGAGAACAAAAACTGTGTTTGTGATTTCATTTGAGATCTAGTATTACTATCTATTAATTTGTCAATAAAAGAAAATCCATTGCTTTCTAGGTTTGTACTTTAGAAAGTGTAAGTTAATTTCCAAGGAAGATATTACGCATGATACAAAGCTCTTCTGTTTGATGCTGCCACCAAGCACTCATCTTCAGGTGCCAATTGGGCTACATGTTTACCTCAAGCTCACTATTACAGGTAAGGCAAACAGAGGCTTTGGGGAACATTTTCTTCTTATTTAAGTTATTCAGAATAGTACCCATCTCATGAACAAGCAGTCATTTAAGTTATTAAATTATTAGCAGCTGGATTGCTGATTTATGGATGCATTGTTTCCTGTGTGCTGTACTACATCATTATGTGGAACAGATTGCCACTGGTCAGAGAGGTGGTTCCAAGAGCATTGTGATTCATTCCTGGGAAAGAGGTGAGGGAGTACACAGGTACTCACAAAGACTACTCCTAGAGTCTCATACTAGCACCTCTTAGTTGCTGCTGGGACTGTATCACTTATGGAAATGAATTTAGAAAATTTAAAACAGTCTTATGAATGATACCCCATACATGCCACCAGTGTAAGAAGTTCTATAAATGTACCATTCCTTGCTGTGCAAATTATTTTTTCTTAAAAAAAAATCCTTGATTTTTATCCTAAAATTTCCTTGTTTATTTTTAACAGCCTTACTGATACTGAACATTTTCTTTGCCTTTTGAAGCTGCAAAAGGTAAAATTCTCATGACAGTCATAGTGTTTCTAGCAATCAGTCTGACAGATTACCAGCTAGGATTTGGTAGATACGGTATTATTACCATATCTACGGTAGTACTATTAAGTTTTTCTGTTCATCATCACGAATGCCAGATTGCTTCATTCAAGAGCAGGTGTTTTCCTCGATGCAGTTATTACCAATGTGTTTTAATTTACATATGAATTAATTTTGTAGATGTCGAGGAGCCATGTATTAAATTTTGAGCTTACAAATGTTTGATGACTCTTCTCTTTTGAATTTGGCTATTAAAATTATATTGTACATTTTTATTTTACCTTTAAAAAATAATATATTCTTTGAACAGTTAAACATTCTTCTCAGTTATCATTAATATGTGTTGAAATGTTAAAAACAATTTAAAATACAGAAAAAGTGAAATTCTTCCCTTCTACCTCAAATGATCTGTTATTAAATATTTAGTGTATTAGTATGTAAATACCTTTTTACATCTCCATGGAAATTTTTTGATGCCATTTTTATTGTGGTCCATTACAAAATGTATATTCTAATGGACTAGATGACTGACTAAATTTCTTAACATAGTCCTTATTATTTTAGATCATATTTAATAAAACATATTATGAGTAAGTAAGTATTCATTTGTTAGAACTATTTCAGCATTGGCCTGGAGGCATAGCTAAAGCAGTGGAGTGTCTGCTTAGCAAGTGTGAAGTCCTGAGTTAAAATTCTAATACCACCAAAAAAAAATTTATTTCAGCATCTAAAGTTTGAGCTAAATATAAATACATTTACTACATGACTGTAGAGTATGTAGTTCGAATTATATACATATTAGTTTTAAATATATACTGATAGCATTATAAAATTCGTATGTTTCATTAAGAGCTTTTAGGTTTTTAGAATTTAATTTCTTTGTTTCGATTTTTTTTCTAGGTACAGAAATAGTAAAGCCATACACACCTGTATCTGATTCCTTACTCTCAAAGTTCAAAGAACCAATTCTTCCCAATAATAAATGCATCTATTTTTTGATCAAAATCTATCCTGCTGGACTCTTCACACCAGAGTTTGATCATCTTCAGATTGGTTAGTAACTTTGCATTTTTTAAACCTTACTTGTACTCTAGATTGGATCAAATATCCTCTAGTTATCTTATGTTGGAGTCTATTAAATATGTCTGCAACCAAAGTCATCATCTCTTTATCTTGTACTCCATGTTCCCTGACTTTATTATTTATAGCATTACTGTTCATCCTTGATTCAGTCTGGAGACTTGAGTCATCCTTTAAGTCTTCCCACTTTCTCACTTCCAGTCAAGGTAGCCACTAAATTTTGTTGAGTCTACATCCCAGTAAATTTGTCGTCTTTCCTTCCTGTCCATTTTGCCATTCTCCTTTTTCTGTTGCCCTCTAAATGGTCTCTCACACTGTCTGTTTTTGGTGTCTTTCTGTTTATCTGCATTTTTCAATTCTTTTTCCAGTCTGCTTTCAGAAGAGATTTAATCCTATCGCTCTGTAGCTTTGAAGCTTCTCATGGGTCCCCTTTATCTATACTGTAACTAAGTCTTCTCTTGGGCCTACAAAGACTTTGATGATCTCTTCAGCTTCATCTTTTTCTGTAAAAAATACTTGAGCTATTCACAATTGTACAAATTGTTCATCCTTATTCGTAACTGTATGCAATTCCTCACCTAGCATGCCCCTCCACCCTTTCTCTGTTGAATGCCTTTTTTAAAAAGACTCAAACAAAATATACTTCCTTTAAGAAGCTTCCCTCCTCCTCTAAATCACTCAATGATAATTTGTTCATAGCTCTGTTATAAGAATAAATATATTTCTTTTTTATCATAATTGAATTTAAGGGTAGAAATTTCCTACTTATCTTTGTATTTTGAGTACCTAGCATGGCAATTGGCACATAATATCAATAAAGATTGAATAAAAGAACTATAATGGAATCTTTTAAGATTTAAAAGCCTTTCTTCTTGCTTCTAATTCCTTTTTTGTGTCTTCTCATTTTTCTGCAACATCAACAAAGAGGAAATAATGGCAGCTTTAGGTTATGTTTTTAAAGTAACTTTGGAAATGTCTGAATGTAACCCTGACAAACTACTATCATATAAGAAAATTACTTCTTACATAGTGTACATAATGTACATAGTGGTCACATCAACTGCTTTGTAGAAATTGGGTACTGATTTCTCAGCTGTGTGGATTCTGAATTGGGAGGTATGTGCTCCAAATATAGGTGCCTGCTATTCTGATCCTGCTCTGTTTTCCTAGGAATTACACTCAGAACAGCTCTTCTTGTTTTAATCAATAGGCCTTTTCAAATAATTGGTGGAGAAGTTAGCACACTTACTGAGTAAGATTTAAGAATATATTTCTACTTCATTTTTCTCTCCTAATCCTATCATTATGATTAATAATTAAAATATGAATAGCAAGTATTTATTCTCTACCTTGTATTACACAAGACAGGTATAAATGAACTCTGCTTTTGAGGTTCTTATAATGTAGTTTAGTAGTCAATCCTGTAATGATCATTTGTGGATAACTTTTTCACAGTTTGTGAATTTTGTACTTCAGATAGTTTGGGAATGTAATGTTGCTTAATGATGTAATAAAACCTCACTATTAATTTGACTATAATGATATAATCCAGACAGTAGGAGGCCTAATGGTCACCTCTGAGACTCCGTGCACACCGTAGAGTACACACGTCATGGCTGCGATTAAGTATTCATCCTGTTGCTCGTCAGTGTCCTAAATCCAGCTACTTTTAGCCTTCTCAGTTTCCCTTTGGGTTTTTTTGTTTGTTTTGTTTTTCTGATTTAGTTTATATTTCATTGTTTAGGAGATCTTGTTTCTGTAAGCAGTCCTGAGGGCAATTTTAAAATATCCAAACTCCAAGAATTAGAAGATCTCTTTTTATTGGCAGCTGGAACAGGCTTCACACCAATGGTTAAAATACTGAATTATGCTTTGACTAATATACCCAGTCTCAGGTATGTAAACTCGTCTCTAATTATTGTTGCTTGTGAGGCTGTTTTGTTAGCATATGGGATTCTAAGTTGATAATTCACTGAGCCATAACAGACTTGTTCTCATTCCCTCATTCATTATTTCTTACTCTTGCCTCTTCCAGTCCTAGTTAGCTTATTAACTTGGTTCTTTTATCTCATTTCAATTTTTGATAATTTTGGTTATCTAATTGGTAGTAAAAAAGCATTCACCCTAATTCACTTTAGACTTTGCGCTTGTGCATATTTTAAATGTAATTAATTAGTTATGTTTAATGAGGTACATATTTTTTTCTTTTAAGGAAAGTGAAGTTGATGTTCTTCAATAAGACAGAGGATGATATAATTTGGAGAAGCCAATTGGAAAAATTAGCACTTAAAGATGAAAGGTATTGCATTGGTATTAACTCTAAATTTAAATATTCAGATCTGTGTAGTAAGTCTAGGCCTTACCTCCTTTGGTTTAAAGCTTTGAGTTGACCAGGAAACTTCTTCAAAGAAAACAAAAAGCCAATTAATAATTCTCAAAGTGTAAATAATGTTAATGTCCCCAACCCCCAAACAAATACTGTTTGATAAGATCTATATAATATATTATTTAAATGTTTCATTGAAAATGTTCCAGTGTGTAGTCGGTTTGGTAAAGATTTTCTTCTATAACGGGGCAGATAATATAAATTTGATAAGGATGGATTAAGTAAGATTAAATGTTACAAGATTTCTTAGAGTCTTTAATACGTGAATATACATTGTGACTTTCCAAGAAGGATTTCTTATGCAGTAATTAGCAAGATTGTCTCTTTTGTTTGTGTTAAAACTTATTAATAGTCCTGTTCCCAGTGTCCTTGGTATGCACCTTGGGAAATGAAGTGATGGTGTAGTCAATAGAAAATATTTCTAGTCAAGCTGAATTCAGAGGCAGAAAGGACAGCAAAGTGAGAATGTGTTTTTTGAAAAGAACTCAACAAAGTTAATTGAAAGCAAATAGGAAATTCAGAACAAATTTCTTAAAAGAATAATGAACTAGAGAAGCTGTCATACTTTCTAAAGCATTTCTAAAATCATTGAAAGCTATTTCTAAGAATTTCAGGACTTTATAAGTTACACAAAATAGCTAGAGTCAACATTTATGTTTATAAATGTCTAATACAGGTAAAATTCCAGGCCTTTTAAAAGTTAGAGTTAGATCCCTTAGAAACTCAGCTCTTCTGGAGGCTCAGGGTTCTTCTGGATGTTTTCTGAATATCAGAAATAAGGTAAATGTTGTGGTCTTTACTATTTTTTTTTCTCTCTGTTATCTCTCATCATCCTCTTCTTTCTCTTTTAATGAGTAACTTTCACAAATTAAGGCTGGCCTGAACACTAACCCTTGAATAGTTACTGTTCTTTACCTTCTGAAAGCATAAACCTAAGAGTATTTACTGTTTAGGTAGTTGTATGACAATTTAGAAAGTGATTTTAAAAAATACAAATTCTTAGGTTTTCATTTGTCTTACTTTGAATCATTTATCAAGAAACCTTAAAGACCTAAATTCAAATTTCTATTTCTACTCCTCAACTTTCCATTGTATTGCTGAAATTTTATTACAAAATTACTTAGCTGTATGGGCCTGTTTCTTTATCTTCAAAATAAAATAATGATGTCTTTCTGCTTACTTCAGTAAGCTATTGTGAGCTTCAGAAAAGGTAAAGTAAGGCTTTGGAAACTGTAAAGCTGCCTCCAGATGTTTGGATTGTGATGATAGAGGATCTCCATAAATGTGTGTGCTTTCTTTCTTGACCTTTAGAGCTACTGTTTTTCTTTTTTTTTTTTTTTTCATTTTTCTTTTATTATTCATATGTGCATACAAGGCTTGGTTCATTTCTCCCCCCCTGCCCCCACCCCCTCCCTTACCACCCACTCCACCCCCTCCCGCTCCCCTCCTCAATACCCAGCAGAAACTATTTTGCCCTTATCTCTAATTTTGTTGTAGAGAGAGTATAAGCAATAATAGGAAGGAACAAGGGGTTTTGCTGGTTGAGATAAGGATAGCTATACAGGGCATTGACTCCATTCTGAGTGAGGTTAGCCTGGCTCAAAAGACCAAAAATCGTATGTTCTCCCTCATATGTGGACATTAGATCAAGGGCAAACACAACAAGGGGATTGGACTATGAGCACATGATAAAAGCGAGAGCACACAAGGGAGGGGTGAGGATAGGTAAGACACCTAAAAAACTAGCTAGCATTTGTTGCCCTTAATGCAGAGCTACTGTTTTTCATAGCTTCTTGACCTTTTGTCTAAGATCAAGTGTAGAGCTCCTATTTTCCCAAACATTTAAAAGAATTTGAATAGACAATAGGCAGGCTGTTTTAGTTGGCTTTTTTTTTTTTATGTATTTCTCATGAATTTTTGACAGAAATGTTAAGGTAAATCCCTTAAAGAAAAAAATTATAAAAACATTTAAAGAAATTTAGCTTTATCTTAATGAACAGATATTGCACTTTTAGTCTATTAATAAGAGTTAAACTTTATTTACAAATTAACTGATAAAAAATGTGTCAATAGCCTCTAAACATAAAGTATTTTTTAACAAAGTCACCTGTGTTTTTTTGTTTTGTTTCATATAATTTGGGTCAGTAGAATGGCATAGGCTGGAGGATTGAGGAAAGCCCCACCACCCTCCCTTTTTTTTTATACTTCTGGATGCCTGGCTCTAACCACACTTACCAGGTGAATTATCCTGGGCAGGTTGCTGAGAGAAGTGATAGTGTTCCCATCTCTAGCCTGCCTTTTTCTTCCCTCTTCTACTTCTCTTTCTCCTCTTGCTCTCCCATAAAGGCTTATTGATCGTTTTGGTAGTACTATTCAGTCAATACATAATTGTGTACCCTGTACATCCAAGGAAAATAAAAATTCAAATTTAATGTAAGGTAATTTTAATTAATCACATCTATATTTTAGTTGACATTTAAGGCTATTAATTTTTAAATATATATCAAATTATCCATTTCCATATTTTACCTCCCCTATGTCACTTGTAGTTTTAGTAGTAAAGTTTCTGATGACAGAATATGTTATCTGAACACACTCCCTTTTCAGTGTTGTGAATATTTTTTAAATTCACTGAAATTTTGTAGTTTAAAACATTGAAATACTCTCTAGAATTAAGTCTCCCCTTCTACTCAGTCCTTTGTGGAACATGGAAGAATAGAATATGGTTTCGTCTTCAGTAAGCATGCTCTTCTTGTGCTCAGAGTTTATCTAGACAGTATTGTTAACAAATGAAAAATTTTGAACTAATATTATGAAGTGGAAAATTGTTAACTGTGTGACCTGGAGCAACTTACTTGATTTGACTGGGCCTCAGTTTTTTCATCTACGGAACAAAAACATCAATACCTACACCAGCAGATAAAGATGCTTAGTCCAGAATTACCATGTTTATAGCAGACATTCATTTATTCATGAAACACGTGTGAGCATCTACCAAGTGCCTGTCCACAGAGGCACATCAGTAATGTGATGTGCATTGACTTACTTTCTCATGCACTCTGGGACGTATGTCTCTTCATTTTCCCTTAGTGCTATATACACACACATTTCATTTTGTATTTTAAGGCAGTGCAGTCATACTGACTATACTTTTTATAACTACATTTCCTGTTCAGTGTATACTATTTGTAGGTTCTCAACCTGGAGCAACCCCATTACTCACAGGGACGCTGCTGGAGAGGAGATGCTACTGACATCTAGTGGGTAGAGGCCAGGAATGCTGCTGAGATCCTACAGTGCACAGGACACCCCTCCAAAACAAAGAATTCTCTAACCTTAAATGTCAGTGGTGTTGGTTGGGAAACCATCTAGTATACCATGGTTTTTAATAACAGCATTGTATTCAGTTATGTGAACATAGCATAATTTACTTAATTAAATACTTCCTATTAGACACACTTCTGTATTTCCCTTAGCTGTTGAGGATAAAAATTCATCAGAAGAATCACTAGATCAAAATGTTCTAAGGCTGCTGATGCATTTTGACCATTAGTCTCTGAAAAGTAAAGTACTTAACACCCAATATTTTCCCTGGCTCTAATTTTATCATTATTTTTCCTTTAGAATGGATGGAGAGTTTAGTGGTTGGACATAGCAAAAAGAGAAAGTATTCCAAACAGCAAGGGAATGTGTTACAAAGGGCAGGGGATTATTTACCCAGTTATATGCACCAACAGAAGATCATTTGCATTACTTTAAGCTTTTCCATGCTCACTATTTGTAAAATGTGCTTGACATTGGATACAAAATAAGAAAGAGTACCCTACTGGTGAGAAGTTCTGAAGTTAGTAACTATAGAGTCTGTGCTGTGAGAGGAACAAATACTAAGGCATGAAAGTCTCAGGAGAAAAAGGAGTAATTACAGTTTTCTTGTTGTTGTTTTGGTTCCTGTTGTCATTGTTTTTCTAGACACGGTCTTGCTATGTAGCCCAGGCTGGTCTCGAACTCCAAATTCTTCTGCCTTAGTCTCCTGAGTGCTGGGATACAAGTGTGCACTATTGTGCCTGACCAAATAATTCCATTTTTGTGAGACTGGAGATAGCAGAGCTACATGGAAGAATGGAGTTTTGAATTGGCCTTTGGGAAACAAATTAGCATTTCTATGAATAAGAAAAGAAATTTGCGTAGTGGGATTTTATGAGTAAAGACATGAGGGCCAAACTGTTCTAGTATTTTAGTGATGGAGTCCAGTTTTGCTCCTAGAGTTTTTCTTTAGCTAGAGGAAAACAAAACAAAAAATAGGAAAAGGAAAATCTGGGGCCCTAACTATACTGAGATGCTAATCTGTGGGCAATGAAGAACCACTGCTTTTTTTAAAAAAATTTTTTTAAAAATTGTGCTGGGGATACATGGTGGCATTTATAAAAGTTCTTACAATATATCAGATGTATCATACTTGAATTTACTCTCTCCACCATTCTCCTTTATCCTCCCTCTGCCCATTCCTGGAATAGTCTCATTTTCCCATTTACGTACCTGTGCACACAGTATTAGTACTATATGCACCCTTTCCCTACTCTTCTCCCCTTCCACAACAACCACTCCCCAAGGACCTCCTGTTCTCTGATTTTATAAAAGAAAGAAAATGGCATTTTTGTTTGCTTAAGATAGTTATTCAGGGAATTTCCTTATGACACTTCCATGTGTATATGTATTATAACCCAAATTGGTTCATCTCCTCTGTTTTTCTTCTTTCTACCTTAAGCCCTTGTTATGGTGATTTCAACAGGTTTAAAAATTCTGTATTCATTCTTGTATAGAGAGTATATCAACCATATCCACCTCCTAACTTCCTCATTTTACCCTCCCTCTCTTGTTTGTGACCCTCCCCCTTAGTGTAGCCTGTTTTTCATAATGTTGCTGTATATATATGTGGTTTATATATATAAACCATATGTGGTTTATAGTCCACATATGAGAGAAAACATGTGTCTTTTGGTCTTCTGAGCCTGGCTAACTTCACTTAGATGATGTTCTCCAGTTCCATCTGTTTACCTGCAAATGACATAGTTTCATTCTTCTTTGGCTGAATAAAATTCTACTGTATATAAATATCACATTTTTTTAATCCATTCATCAGTAGTGGGTCATCTTGGCAGTTTCCATAGCTTAACTATCGTGAATACTGCTGCAATAAGCACGGGTGTGTAGGTGCCTTTGCTGACTTACATTCCTTGGAGTATGTCCTTAGGAGTGGAATTGGTAGATCATATGGTAGTTCTATTTTTAATTTTTTGAGGAGTGTCCATACTCTTTTCCATAGTGGTTGTACTAATTTACATTCCCACCAACAGTGTATGAAAGTTCACTTTTCACCACATCCTCACCAACATTTGTTGTCGTTTGTGTTCTTACTGGTAGCCATTCTAACAGGAATGAAGTGGAATCTTAATGTGGTTTTGATTTGCATTTCCTTCATGGCCAGGGATGTTGAGCATTTCTTTATGTGTTTTTTTGGCCATTTGGACTTCTTCCTTTGAAAAAGTTCTGTTCAGTTCATTTGCCCATTTCTTCATTGGGTCACTGATTTTTTGAGAGTTAGTTTTTTGAGCTCCCTGAATATTCTGATTATTAATCCCTTGTCAGTTGTATAGCTGACAATGATTTTCTCCCATTCTGTGGAGAGCTTCTTCAATTTGGTGACCATTTTTTTTGTTGTGCGGAAGCTTTTTCATTTCATGAAGTCCCTTTTGTCAGTCCTCTCTCTCAGTCGCTGAGCCATTTGAGTTCTATTTAGGAAGTCATCGCCTATGTCTGTTAATTCCAGTATATTCCGTGCTCTTTCCTGCACTAGCTTTAAAGTACAGGTCTTATATTAAGGTCCTTAATTCGCTTTGAAGTGATACTTGTACAGGGTGAAAGACATGGATTTAGTTTCAGTTTTCTGCATATAGATATCCAGTTTTCCCAGCAACATTTGTTGAAGAGACTGTCTTTTTTCCATTGTATGTTTTTGGCACCTTTGTCAAAAATCAGATGGGTATAGCTGCATAGATTCATATCTGGGTCTTCTTTTCTGTTCCATTGGTCTTCATATCTGTTTTTGTGCCAGTACCATACTGTTTTTATTGCACTGTAGTTTGGAATTGAGTACTGTGATACCTCCAGCATTGCTCTTTTTGTTCAGTATTGCCTTGGCTATTCACGGAAGAACCACTGCTTTTTAAGCAAAGAAGTTCCATGATTGAATCTCGGCTTTTAGGAGAACTAATATGGCCATTGTGTGTCAGACAGACTAAGACTAAGGCTGTTAGAGTAGTATTTTAGACAGGAGATACAAGGGCCTGATCTGGAGTTGTGGCAGTAAAATTGAGAAAGTAGGAGGCACGTGCAAGAAATATGAAGAGTAAGGCAGGTTTTGGAAGCAGAGGTGGTTTAGGAAACTGAGGAAGAAGAAATAAGCTGTTGGATATGCAAGCTCTGCATGTGCTTTAAAATGAATATACTTGTATTTCAAGACTTTTTATTTCACTGCAGTCAATCTGCTTTACAATAAAAAATGTTAACAAGGTTATTTACTTTCATTGACATTTTAGACCATGTATGCATTCATCAGAAGCAAGTCTCTTCTTTTTCCCTTTCCTCTCTTCTTTTTGCCATATTGCTTTGCATTTTATGAGTTAAAGGTTAGTTCCAGCTAACCTTTTCAATAATCCTAGTCCTTCCTGATTCTTTTGAAATCACAGGGCAGAGGGGAATTTGGAATTGTTATTGATGTGCACTTTCATGCCTCTAGCAACTCATTGCTAAAATTGCTTCCAACAGTGAGTTGGCCTTCATTCAGAAAAATGCAAGAGAACAGATTCCACAGACACTACTGTGTCTTTATATGCTGTAAGAAATCATTCATTCTTCATCTTAACTTAGAATCATTCCTGCTCCAGTTTAAGTAATTTTCTCTTTCCGTGAAGAGATAAGCAGGATAATAACCACTTTATAATATTCTTACATTGTGTCTCTGGCACTTGTTCACTTTTTCCATTAAGTGCCTAAAATTAGAGCCATGGGACCATTATGTGAATAGATATGAAATGCATGAGAACTTATTCCATTTATGCAAGAATCTCAATTATTTCTCATCATCTAAGTAGATGCTTATGGAAAGTATACCATTGATTGGCCTTTTTAAAAAAGTATACCAGTAAAGAAAAATTGTAAGTATTTATTGTAGATTATAGGGATTTAGCATTAATTTGTATGTCTTAACAATTTTATTCCATTGAAAGTTTGTTGGAAATAGAACTGTAAGAGACTATCTTTTAACTTACTGGAGCACAGTGTTTCTTTTATCCAAATATCTATGTATAATTGGAGATTTCTTAGGGCATTGATCCTGTAGCTGCTTTTGGGTCCCCTTTGATAATCTGATGAAAGATTATAAACCATCCCAGAAAAATTCACTTATTAATTAATATACATTTATATGTATAATTTCATAAATGACAATATATGACCATGACAGTTTTTATTTTTAGCTCATATGGCTTCTTTGTCATTAAATTCCTTTATTCATTCAACCAATGTTTTTTGAGCTCTTACATTCAACCAGGCCTATATGCAGTGTTGAACAAGACAGGAATTCTGCTCTTACGGAGCAGTAAGCAAATATCACACTCTGAAATTATCTAATGTTATCTCAATTTTAACTGCCAGGAACAAAAAAGTAGGTTAGTGAAGGAAAGTACAGGTTGAATATCCCTTTTATCAAAAATGTATTTGGTGATAGGGCATCCAACTGTACATTCTAAAGTACCAGAGGTGTTTCAGATTTTGCATTTTAGAATATTTACGTATACTGGTTGAGCATTTCTAGTCTGAAAATCTAAAATTCCAAATTCTCCAAAATCTGAAACTTTTCAGCATTATGTTGGTACTCAGAAGGCTTTGGATTTTGTAGCATTTTGTATTTTGTATTTTCAGGTTAGAGATGCTCACCCTGTATTTGGGGAGGCTGTTCTATCCAGGGTGGATTAGACTTTCTGCCAGTACTAAATGGTAACTTTGTAGGTAAGAACTAAAACATAATTCTTTATGTGCTTTGAGTATAAAATCATAGAATATTAGAATTGTAAGACAATATGTGATTTCCCCACCTTGCTCCACAAATGGACTCGTAAGAAGTAAGACCTAAAGGAGATAAAATAATCATCTTTGTGACTACAGACTTGCAACCTGAAGGGCCATGAATAGAAGGAGAAGGAGAACATTTCTACAATGTGTGTAATAAAGGACCCTAGACTTTTGGGGCCATAGCACTTGCTTAAGTACATGATGCCTAAACTAACAACAAAAGAGTGAGGGGAAGTCAAACCATTGTAGAAAGAAGAGTGAGAGTCGGCAGTGCTATACAAGAAAACTGAGAGGAGACACAGTAGGACTAGGACTTGGTGGTAAATTGAGTATGCAGGGCAAGATACAGAAAGGTTCCCAGATTTCCAGCGTATGCAACCACATGGACTGGCACTGTTCACAGAATTAATATCAGGTATGGGGCAGGGAGCTCTCACAAGATGAGGTTGACAGCCCTTGAACTGCCAACAGTAAGAAGTCAGAGGTTTGAGCCAGAGATTAAAATACACATATCACCGGAAATTGTTTTTTACTTTGATTTATACAAGCAGATTATTAATAGTGTGGTGTTCTCTAAGATCCTTGGAGTTCTCTTTCTAATGAGTTTAATAAAAATGCTAAATTACTTATCTGTAACAAAAGCTCATCCTTAGTATGTTTGGATTATGTTTTGTTAAATCATTACTTATAATCTACTGTAATAATATATCGAGTGTATAAGTCTCGATATATTGATTTGTTCTTTGGGGCAGATGTTATATTGAACTTCAAACATGCTAATATATTTAAAATAATAGACTTTTGAAAATTGTTTCTTTTCCTTAGATTTGATGCTGAATTTGTTCTCTCAGCACCTAACTCAGAATGGAATGGAAAACAGGGACACATTTCACCAGCTCTTCTTTCTGATTTTTTTAAAAGAAGTGTAGAAAAATCCAAAGTCCTCCTCTGCATTTGTGGACCAACACCATTTACAGAACAAGGAATAATGTGAGTAGTAGTGTGGTAGGAAGTAGAACCTACAACACCTTAAAATGAATATCTTCCATAAAAAGCAGAGGACATAACTCTCAGTTTTCCTAGTCATATGAACCTACAGTTTTATAATCTGTTATGGTTAAAGAAAATAATGAAGGTTTTGATCTTCATTTAGGAGAGGGGTTGGAAGCCAGATTTTTCATAGTGTCATACATGAACACAAAAGTAAGACACAGCCAGAAATCACTATTTTCTGCCAATGAATGACATAATGGACAGTTACAAGATTGGCGCCACAGTCTTCTTTGGGACAGCAGGCTCAACCTCTTCTTTCCCCAAATCTTTATAGTATAAATACTAGTTAATAAGCAATGATCATCTCAAATAGTTTACCATCTTCATTCTCTGCACCTGGTTAAAAGGTGTTAAATAATAAATATAGTGATCCAAAAATGAGGCATCAATACAGAAAGGAGACACTAGAACATAATAAGGCTAAAATAGAATCCTACATAATGAAAAATCAGTATAGTGGCCACTGATTGAAATTTGTCTTGATACGATTTAACTCTAAAATGACACTTTAAAATATTTAGTTAAATACAGCCACTGTTGAGTTTTTAGATGATTTTATATATGACTGCCTTAAATGTTTTGGATCTTATTTTTGTTTAGTATGTGACCAAGTGTAACATTTTCTTGGTAACTTTTTATCTTGTTCTTTTATTTTTAATTATGAAAATTATTGCCTTAATCAAAAAATTTTTAATTTCTTAGGAAAAAGTATTTAATTTCTTAGCAAAAAAAAAGACTAAGCTGTATAAGGCTAAGTAGAGGATGGTCATCTTCTGAACTGACACTATTTCAGAAGTATCTTAATGAGTACTTTATAGATTGCATTTATATTGTTTTAGAATTATAAGGAATCCAGAGATAATTTAAAGTATATGAGAAGATGAATACGTAGAATGCAAATATTCTGCCATTTAATATAAGGGAGTTGAGTGTCCACTGAGGTGGCTATCCATGGGTGGGCCTACAACCAGTCCCCCTCAGTACCAAAGGACAACTGTATAACATCTCAAACATGCTCTCCATATTTAGTGAACATTTGTCAATTTGTATGATAAGACAACAGAGAAAGACTTAGCGACCTATTTTTTTTTTAACTACAGACAGGCAGCTTATTACAACTTCACCAATAATGCTCTTTTGATCCACTAGTTGCCCACTTTATTACAGAGATGAGAAAAACAGTCTCAGATCAAAAGGCCCACACTGTCTACTGGTGTAAACAAATGCACACACTCATAGCTAACATACAACTCATAACACTGTATTTTTTTTTTTTTTGTGGTACAGGGGTTGACCTTGTGTGTGCTAGGCAAACACTTAACCACTGAGCTACATCCCCAGTCCCTATAACTATTTTTAATAGAAATAAAATCAGATGCTATGGAAAGTCAGGGAGAGACCTGGGTTGTATGTCCTAGAGAGATGGGATCTGCATGGTCAAAAAGACCTGTGCTTTGAATGATGACTGAAGTTTACCAGGCAGAGAAAAAAAGGAGCAGATGCACTGAGAGTAGAGGTATTTGGAATACTGGACTGGTTTGGCTAGAGTGAAGGCCCTTGCCTGGAGGAGATAGACTGCATGACTGGAAGGTAGGGTGGGTTCAGATAGAGATCCTAGACTGCTGTTTCAGAACTCCTGTGCCACAGTGTGTAAGTGTGTGTGAGTTGTGGAAACTGTCAACTGGGGCTTCAGTCCGAGCTCTTCCACTATTTTAATAATCATCTTGAAATCATTTGCTGGGTGTCCTAGGGTCACCTTCTTAACCTTTCTCAGCTTAGTGTGCTTATCTATAAACAGGATTAAGCAGTAATACATGAGAAGTATACATGAGAAGTGCATACCATAGTGAAACATACAGTAAGTACTAAATAAATGGTGGTCATCTTCAGCAGCATTTTAAACCATTTCTGTGGTTTTTGTCTCCGTTTGTACTGTGTTCCAAGTTGAATTCTATTTTAGCAGTATGTCTTCTTTCTCTGCTCAGTGAGGGAGAATGAGGGTAGAATGTTAGAATCAGTTCCTTACTTTGAAAACTGGTAGACTGACAAAGTGGCTCAAGCAGTAAAGCACCTGCCTAGCAAGTGTGAAGCCCTGAGTTCAAACCCAGTGACACAAAAAAAAAAGGAAGAAAGAAAACTGGTGAATAGAGAAAGAAAAAAAAAATCAAGCATTTGTTCTGCCTTCTCTAGATGAGTCATACTACTGAGTAACCACATAGTAAATGGCAGAACTTTTTCTTTATAGAATTCTTCAGCTGAACAAAGAATGATAAAAGTAGAATATCATCTATCATTAATGGCTGGTAGCGTCCAGTTAGAGAGTTAACTTGGTATTATGTAACCCTGGCTGGAAGAATGCTACCCATAATGGCTTGCCATTAAATTGTGGAAAATGTTATTAAGAAATATGACCAAGATGCAGCAAAATGAAGGCCATGAAAGAATCAACAAATAAGTCTGATGTTTTTTCAACAATTACATTGAAGTACCTTGTGGGTGGAAGGAGGGAAACAAAGATCTTATAAATCAAAATATACCTAAAAGATTTACTAGCCAGTTTCATTGAGTAAATTGTAATAAGATCATGACTTAAGCAGTTGACATAGTCATGACATTTATGAAATGGCTGAAAATTTGAACTCTGCCTAGATAGTTGATGGCATTTAGGAATTGATTTTTTTAGATGTGAGAATTGTATTTTTTAAAAAGTACATATGAAATGTAAAAAATGAAAAGGCACTATGGTGTGGTGGTAAACTTAGATTGTATTTATCTTGAAACTTTTTCCCTAAGAAACATGTACTTTTGTTTTTCAGGTTGCTGCAAGATCTTAACTTTTCCACAGATGAGATCCATAGTTTTACCGCATAATGAAGAGTTGTCATTGTCTTTTATTCAAGGAATTTCTCTAAATTTGTGGTTATTTAAGATTTTTTTAAGAGAACAGTTTTTGTATGTACTAAAAGGTTGACTAGAATCCAGGTATCCGTTTCTTAAATGAAATCAAATGTTCCTTCGTGTAGGTAACTTCTTGGCTTTATTTTTTACCATAACTTATTTTATTACAGCTATTTGACCTGGAACGTCAATCATGGCAACAAATGTACACAAGATTCTTTGTTGTGGATTACACGTTTCCTTACCATTGAAATTGTATCACTGTTCTACAGTAATCACTTGTGTTTTATGACATGATAAAGTAAATGATCACTTTGATCACGTTTTTTATGCTATAAAATGTCTTATTAGCAATACAGATTCAATTTTACATTGCACTGTTAACTCAGGAATTGATCATTTATGTTCTTGTTATTAATATTAAAACGAATGCAGTAACTTATTAAGTGATCAAAACAGTTTTGTGTGTGTATATGGCATTGATGCAGAGTAGAATAAAATTATACTTAAGTACTTTTTAATCCTTGTGCTAGAAATGTAGTTGAATGTAACAATAGTGGACCAGTGTCTTAAAGGGAGTTTTAAAAGGAACCAATAGAAGATATTAGAGACAGTTCACACATGCAGCTTTGACTAAATATGTTGTAGCTTAACTAAGTCTTGACAACTATTTTGATTCTTTTCCAAATGAATGCCAAAGATATCAGGAAAGGGTGAAAAAGTAGCATCTAGTCTATGACCTTACTTGATTCCCCCCCCCCCCCCCGGTATTGGGGCTTAAACTCAGGGCCTCATGCTTGCTAGGCAGGTGCTCTACCACCTGAGCCACTCCATCAGCCCTTAGTCTGTGACTTTAAACTAATAATTTAGTGCTTTGGAATGAGTTAAGTTTTAATTCTTTTTGAGCAAATCTAAACCAGCTGGGAGAAAGAGGAACATTCTGTCCTAAATAATCTGTTCCTGGCTGGCTACTTTCCCTAGGATGGGCAGTTTGGCAGGGAGCCCTCCTAGACACTGGTGTGTGGGCTGTTCATTCTCTTTTCGTGCTGCTGTGGGCAACATTGAAATCCTTTCCCAGACTGGGATTCAGCAAAGGATTTCAAAAGTCATTGTGATTTTAAAGAGGAAACTGTATTGAATGCACAGGGTGGAGAATGCGTAAGCTAACTTGGATTTTTTCAGTCTTAAGGCAGCAGCAGTGTTTTCACAAAAATTGGGGATGAGAGGAGTCTCCAGTTTTCCTATAAATGGTTTTGTAAATAGCTAAATCTTTGTGAAGGAGTAATTTACTCAGAGGCACACAATATTAACATTCCCCAAATTATAAACACACAGCTTATAAGCACCCTATGTATAAATGGCTGGTTGCACATTCACTTTTCCTGTGCCTCCTTCTAATGTAGCCAGGTCCACCCTCATTTTCACTCACCAAGTCAAAAATCTATCTGTTCTGGGCCAGCAGTGTTCCCTGGGGGCTTACAGGAACTTCCTATAGTTCCATGGCTCCTTACCTTCTTTATTCCCTCCTTTTATTACTACTTTTTGTTTGTTTGTAGCTCATTGGTAATACATCAAGTCTGTCTTAGCCAACATCTTTCTCATCTTTTCTAACCTTTTTTTTGGCAGAACTGGGGTTCTCAGGGCTTCATGCTTGCAAAGCAGGCACTCTACTGCTTGAGCAACACCTCCAGTCCATTTTGCCCAAGCTGGCCTTGAAACTAGATTCTCCCGTTTGCAGTTCCCAAAGTAGCTAAGGATCATAGGCGTGAGCTACCTACCCCCATCCCTGCCTTTTTTTCTCTCTCCTCCAATTTTTTTCCATTTACCTCAAGCAAACAATTTCATCTCTGTTCTCTATGTATATCTCTTCTTCATTCTTCCTTTTATTTATTATATTTTAAACCAAAGAACACATATAAGCATTGTCTGGGTAATCTCTTCTACAGTATTTTATCAATTTACATGCTAATAATTCCCACTTTGAAGTCTCTAACTTGAAAATCAACTGAACTTCAGTGTTCATACCTACATACCTCCTGGAAGCCATCTGGATTATCCACAAGGCTGTCAAACTCAAATTGTCCCAAACTAAAATTTAACCATAATCATTCCTTCCCAAGCTTAGACCTCCTGTTCAATATTACTTTTCACATACTCGGCACTTCTAGAACCTTTAAGAATCAATGTCAATGTCTCCCTCTCCAATCTGACTCCCCCTACCAACTAATCCTGGTCTATCATTCAGTGACCTGAAAATTAGTCTTCCTGCTGCAATCTTGATCTCATTGGAATGCATTGTAAATTTATGTGTGTTCTAGAAGGTCTTGGAGAGAAACAGTCTTCCAGTGAATAATAGCCACATGCTGTGAAATACTGTGTAGGTTATAACTGTTATTCTTGAGCAAAGACTCCTATATCACATATTTGCAATAAAGAAAGAGAATTATGCTCAAAATTCCTTTGAGAATTCTGCTTGCTTTTGTTTTTCAATCTAAAATGTATTTACTTTTATTAATGTATATTGTATAAAATAATGGGTTTCATTACAACATCTCCATATACATAATGTATTTTGGTCATATTCCCTCCTCTATAACCCTTTCTTTTCCCTTCCCTTTTCCACATCCCAAACATACTTTCATGTATTTTTTTCCTCTTTAAATTCCACATCTGAGAGAGCACATGTGATACTTGCCTATGTGAGACTGGCTTATTTCACTTAGCCTGATGATCCACAGTTCTACCCATTTTCCTGCAATTACATAATTTCATTCCTCTTTATGACTAAACAAAACTCCTTTGTGTATATATACCACATTTTCTTTACCCATTCATCCATTGACGATCACCTAGTCTGATTCTGCAGCTTGTCTATTGTGAGTAGAGCCACAATAAACAATAAAAATTTATATTCCTACCAAAGGTGTGTAAGGGTTCCTTTTTCCACATCCCACCAACATTTGTTGTTTTTTGTTTTCTTAATGATAGCCACTCTGACGGGGTAAATGTGGTTTATGTTTGTATTTGCCTGGTGACTAAAGATGTTGAACATTTTTTTCATTCATGTACTGGCCATTTGTACTTGTTATGAGAACTGTTCATTTGCCTACTTATTGATTGGATTATTTGCTCTTTCTGGTGTTTAATTTTTTATAAATTTTTATGTATTTTGGATATTAATCCTTTGTCAGATGGAGAGCAAAGATTTTCTCCATCTCTTCACTCTTGTTTGCTATACAAAAACATTTTAATGTAATGCAAGTCCATTTGTCAGTTCTTGCTATTATTACCTGAGTTATTGGCATCTTATTCATAAAGTCATTGCCTATATCTTAAAGTGTTTCTCCTACGTTTTCCCCTAGTAGTTTCAGATCTTACATTAAGATCTTTGATCCATTTTGAGTTGATTTTTGTACAGGGTGAAAGAGAGGCATCTAGTTTCAGTCTTCTATGTGTGGATATCCAGTTTTCCCCACACCATTTGTTAATGAGGCTGTCTTTTCTCTAATGTGTGTTTTTGGCACTTTTGTCAAAAATCAAATAACTGTAGCTATGTGTGTTTATTTCTAGTCTTCCATCATCTACATATCCATTTTTGTGCCATGCTGCTTTTGTTACTATAACTCTGTAATGTAATTTGAAGTCAGATATTGTGATATATGCAGCAGCATTGTTTTTGCTCAGAATTACTTTGTCTTTTTGTGGTGTTTTGTGTTTCCATATGAATTTAGGATTGCTTTTTCTATTCCTGTGAAGAATGTAATTATGTGTTTATATATTAGTTACTCTATTACTGCCAGAAAAATTATCACAAACTTAGTGACTTAAAAAACACTCACCTATTATTTCATAGTCTGTGGCTCAGAAGTCTGAGCATAGTGTGGGTCAGCTGGGCCTCTAAGGCTTTACCAGCTGAAATCAATAGTTGGCTGGGTGGGGCGGGCTCTTTGTTAGAGGCTGGGGGAAAGTTGTCCTTCTGGCTTCATTCAGGTTATTGATAGATTTTTCGTTCTTTGCACTTGTAGAGCTGAGTCCCCCATTTCCTTGATGGCTGTCAGTGAGGTCAAGTCTTTGCTTCTAGAAGACGTCCACATTCTTTATCATGCTTTCTATGCAGCCCCTCCAGCTCTGGGAGATCAAGTCCCTCTCATGCTTTGAAGCTCTCTGAATTTTTCCCACCACATCTTTCTTGCCCCAGCCAGAGAAAGTTAACTTCTTTTAAAAGGCCCATGTGGTTAGATTGAACCCACTGAGATACACAGGTAATCCCTACTTTTAAGAACTACAGTTTTTTGGTTTTTTTTTCATGTGCTGGGGATACATTGTGACATTTACAAAACTTCTTACAATATATCAAATACATGATACTTGAATTTACCCCCTCCATCATTTTCCTTTAAAGAATTGAGATCTTAATTACAGCTGCATAGTCCCTTTTGCCATGTAATATAACATAGCAAAAGGTTGCATGCTGTAGGGTGTTGTAATCTCTGGTGGGCCATTTTGTATATCACAGTCTATAAAGAAAACAGAGAGAAATTTGTCCAAGGTAAGGTGATTAGATTTGTTTAGATATCACTGTAGGTTTTTGATTTTTACCTTAATGTAATGGAGCAAAAGAGGAGCTATCACACACATACTCAAGTTCCTTGTTCTGGCAGAGGATTGACTACAACCTCTGCTATGGCCCGTCATCTCAGCCACATGAAAACTTGTTCCAAATCAGCCTGGGGTCAAGTCTGTTGATGACTATAGACTACCACAGCAGATGAATGAGACTCTGTATGGTTTATGCTGTTTAGAATTGTTGCTAACAGACTACAAAAGAAAAGTGGAACATGAGCCAATCCAGCCAATTCTCTTGGTATCTTTCAGCTTGGGTTTTATGGTGAAGCCATCTTTATCCATAGTTACCAGTTTAGCAGACCTAAAAACAGAATGCAAGAGTGATGACCTAAAACTCAGAAATGTGTTTACTTTCTTGGTTAAAGTTCCCTTCTGAATCCCAGCCCCCACTCATGGAATGCAAGCTGTACCTTGGATCAGCCAAAAGGCAGAAACAACCAGATGTCCATCTGTGAGTACATGGATAAACAAAATATGGTACATCCATTCAAGGGAATATTACTTGGCCATAAAAGGATTGAAGGACTGATATATGCTGCAACATGGATAAGCCTTAAAAACATTATGTTGAGTGAAAAAAGCCAGTTATAAAATTCCACATACATGACTCATTCATATGAATGACTAGAAAGGGAAATCTATAATAGAAAGTAATTAATGATCATTTACAGGACACAAGAGTAGAGGATAAGATGGAGTACTACAATCGCAGAGGTTAGTTTTTTCTTTTGAACTGATGACAGTGTTCTAAAGTTGGCTCTGATTATGGGTTGTACATATCTGAATATACTAAAAACCATCAAATTGTACTCTTAAGTGGGTGAGTTATACAGTATGTAAACTCTGTCTCAAAGTATTCCTGTTTTTAATTATTAAGATTACAAAGAATGCAAGAATGAACAAATACATAAAACTTCTTAAAAGAAAATGTAAAAGAAACAAGTCTAAAAAGGATTCAAGAGGGAATGGTAAACATTAAAGACCAAAGCTATCCAACATGCAAATTATAGTAGTTCCTAAATGTGAAAATTAAAGTAAGGGAAAAGAATAAGTACTAAAAACAATACACTGCAACAAAAATCTTTCTGAAATCAACAAAAAACTGATATGAACATTGAAAGAGCCACTTGAGAATATTCATTCAAAAAGACCCAACACACTGCCAGGCATGATGGCACCTACTGTGTAGATGGAGGCCAGAGGATTGTGAGTTTGAAGCCAGTCAGAGCAAAGTTAGTAAGACCTGATAGTATCTCAAAAACAAAATACAAACCAAAGGTCTGGGGATATGACTGAAGTGATTGAGTGCTTGCCTAGCGTGCAGTACCAGGAAAAAAAATAACACCAAGATAAAATTTAGCAAAACTACTGAAACTTCAATAAAAAGAAGCCTCAGTAATCTAGAAAGAAGAACCAAAAAGTCATGGCTTAAAAGGCAAAGAAAATTAGATTACCGTCAGACTTTTCAACAGCCTTGTTTTATGCTATAAGAAAGTGTTGCGGGGCTGGTGGTGTATGACAGTGGTGGAGTGCTTACCTACCATGTGCAAGGCCCTGGCTTCCATCTCCAGAAACCCCTCCCTAAAAAAATAGCAGTATAAAGCAGCTAGACACTTAGGTAGGAAAAATGTGAGCCAAGGATTTTACATCCCATGAAAGACATGCTTCTTTTTTATTATAAAGGCAAAAACTTAATGAGTGCAAGAACTGAAGAACTACTGTTGTCAAAAGCCTTTTCTAAGGAATTTACAAGGGAATAAGATTGAGACAACCAGAAAGACTAGAGAGACATCAGAATTGCTAGTGAAACTTAGACTTGTAGAAATAAAGACTAAATGCTGATTAAAGAAGGAGTATAGAGATGTGCTTTGGTATGGAGGTAAAGCTACTAAAAACAAGAATGGGGGAACATATGCAAATTTTTAACTGTCAGTAATACAGTATTTGTATTAGCATTCCAAAGCCCAATGTGTGAAATAAAGCAATTGCATAATAAAAAAATCAATAAAACATCTGATCTTCAGCCTTTTAATGCTTTTGTGGTGAAGTAGATTAAAACTAGCTCTGCCCATCAAATTTTATTGGCTTTAAGAGGAAATTTCACAAGAATCTGAGAGAAGTGGCTGTTGAAGGCAATCAAGTGTTTGTAATACTACCCGCCCTCATGGTTCAAACCAGATCTTTCTCAAGGACAAAACACGGCAATTATACCCTTGCTTTTTGAGGTAATCACGGTTGTGTTTCTCCATTAGAATTTCATTCTACACCTGAGGATTGTTAACTCCCCACAAATAATTGCACATGAACCAGGGAGAGACAATGGCAGAGTGCTTTCTGGAAGGCCTGGCTCCATAAACAAAGTTCTATAAGGGAATGCGAATACATGGTCCTATCAGCAGTGCATGTTGAGCTTCCACTGGTCACTTTCAGGGTGTTTATTTTTTCAGAGTGTCAGAGAACCAGGTTTTAGAGGAAATCCTATCAAATAATCTGTGCTAAATGGGGCATGACAGTTCACATTTGTAATCCCTGCACCTGGAAGGCTGAGGCAGGAAGAATGTGAGTTCCAAGTTAGTCTGGGCCGTATAAGTCCCTGTCTTTTTTTTTTCTTTTATTATTCATATGTGCATACAAGGCTTGGTTCATTTCTCCCCCCTGCCCCCACCCCCTCCCTTACCACCCACTCCGCCCCCTCCTGCTTCCCCCCTCAATACCCAGCAGAAACTATTTTGCCCTTATTTCTAATTTTGTTGTAGAGAGAGTATAAGCAATAATAGGAAGGAACAAGTGTTTTTGCTGGTTGAGATAAGGATAGCTATACAGGGCATTGACTCACATTGATTTCCTCTGCGTGTGTGTTACCTTCTAGGTTAATTCTTTTTGATCTAACCTTTTCTCTAGTACCTGTTCCCCTTTTCCTATTGGCCTCAGTTGCTTTAAGGTATCTGCTTTAGTTTCTCTGCATTAAGGGCAACAAATGCTAGCTAGTTTTCTAGGTGTCTTACCTATCCTCACCCCTCCCTTGTGTGCTCTCGCTTTTATCATGTGCTCATAGTCCAATCCCCTTGTTGTGTTTGCCCTTGATCTAATGTCCACATATGAGGGAGAACAAACGATTTCTGGTTTTTTGAGCCAGGCTAACCTCACTCAGAATGATGTTCTCCACTTCCTTCCATTTACCAGCGAATGATAACATTTCGTTCTTCTTCATGGCTGCATAAAATTCCATTGTGTATAGATACCACATTTTCTTAATCCATTCGTCAGTGCTGGGGCATCTTGGCTGTTTCCATAACTTGGCTATTGTGAATAGTGCCGCAATAAACATGGGTGTGCAGGTGCCTCTGGAGTAAGAGTCTTTTGGGTTTATCCCCAAGAGTGGTATTGCTGGATCAAATGGTAGATCGATGTCCAGCTTTTTAAGTAGCCTCCAAATTTTTTTCCAGAGTGGTTGTACTAGTCTACATTCCCACCAACAGTGTAAGAGGGTTCCTTTTCCCCGCATCCTCGCCAACACCTGTTGTTGGTGGTGTTGCTGATGATGGCTATTCTAACAGGGGTGAGGTGGAATCTTAGCGTGGTTTTAATTTGCATTTCCTTTATTGCTAGAGATGGTGAGCATTTTTTCATGTGTTTTCTGGCCATTTGAATTTCTTCTTTTGAGAAAGTTCTGTTTAGTTCACGTGCCCATTTCTTTATTGGTTCATTAGTTTTGGGAGAATTTAGTTTTTTAAGTTCCCTGTATATTCTGGTTATCAGTCCTTTGTCTGATGTATAGTTGGCAAATATTTTCTCCCACTCTGTGGGTGTTCTCTTCAGTTTAGAGACCATTTCTTTTGATGAACAGAAGCTTTTTAGTTTTATGAGGTCCCATTTATCTATGCTATCTCTTAGTTGCTGTGCTGCTGGGGTTTCGTTGAGAAAGTTCTTACCTATACCTACTAACTCCAGAGTATTTCCTACTCTTTCTTGTATCAACTTAAGAGTTTGGGGTCTGATATTAAGATCCTTGATCCATTTTGAGTTAATATTGGTATAGGGTGATATACAAGGATCTAGTTTCAGTTTTTTGCAGACTGCTAACCAGTTTTCCCAGCAGTTTTTGTTGAAGAGGCTGCTATTTCTCCATCGTATATTTTTAGCTCCTTTGTCAAAGATAAGTTGCTTATAGTTGTGTGGCTTCATATCTGGATCCTCTATTCTGTTCCACTGGTCTTCATGTCTGTTTTTGTGCCAGTACCATGCTGTTTTTATTGTTATTGCTTTGTAATATAGTTTGAAGTCAGGTATTGTGATACCTCCTGCATTGTTCTTTTGACTGAGTATTGCCTTGGCTATTTGTGGCCTCTTGTGTTTCCATATAAATTTAACAGTAGATTTTTCAATCTCTTTAATGAATGTCATTGGAATTTTGATGGGAATTGCATTAAACATGTAGATTACTTTGGGGAGTATCGACATTTTTACTATGTTAATTCTACCAATCCATGAGCATGGGAGATCTCTCCACTTTCTATAGTCTTCCTCAATCTCTTTCTTCAGAAGTGTATAGTTTTCCTTGTAGAGGTCTTTCACATGTTTTGTTAGGTTTACACCTAGGTATTTGATTTTGTTTGAGGCTATTGTAAATGGAATTGTTTTCATACATTCTTTTTCCGTTTGCTCATTGTTAGTGTATAGAAATGCTAATGATTTTTCTATGTTGATTTTATATCCTGCTACCTTGCTATAGCTATTGATGATGTCTAGAAGCTTCTGAGTAGAGTTTTTTGGGTCTTTAAGGTATAGGATCATGTCGTCTGCAAATAGGGATATTTTGACAGTTTCTTTACCTATTTGTATTCCTTTTATTCCTTCTTCTTGCGTAATTGCTCTGGCTAGGAATTCCAGTTCTGTGTTGAATAGGAGTGGAGCTAGTGGGCATCCTTGTATAGTTCCTGATTTTAGAGGGAATGGTTTTAATTTTTCTCCGTTAAGTATAATGCTGGCTGTAGGTTTGTCATATATAGCTTTTATAATGTTGAGGAACTTTCCTTCTATTCCTAGTTTTCTTAGAGCTTTTATCCTGAAATGATGTTGGATCTTATCAAAGGCTTTTTCTGCATCTATTGAGATGATCAAGTGGTTTTTGTCTTTGCTTCTGTTAATGTGGTTTATTACGTTTATTGATTTTCGTATGTTGAACCACCCCTGCATCCCTGGGATGAAGCCTACTTGGTCGTGGTGAATAATCTTTTTGATGTGTTGCTGAATTCGGTTTGCCATTATTTTGTTGAGGATTTTTGCATCAATGTTCATTAAGGAGATTGGCCTATAGTTCTCCTTTTTGGAGGTGTCTTTGCCTGGTTTTGGGATAAGTGTAATACTGGCTTCATAAAATGTGTTTGGCAGTTTTCCCTCCCTTTCTATTTCATGGAACAGTTTAAGGAGGGTTGGTATCAGTTCTTCTTTAAAGGTCTGATAGAATTCAGCAGAGAATCCATCAGGTCCTGGACTTTTCTTTTTGGGGAGACTCTTGATTGCTGCTTCAATTTCATTTTGTGTTATAGGTCTATTCAGGTGATTAATTTCCTCTTGGTTCAGTTTTGGATGATCATATGTATCTAGAAATCTGTCCATTTCTTTTAGATTTTCAAATTTATTTGAATATAGGTTCTCAAAGTAGTCTCTGATGATTTCCTGGACTTCCATGGTGTTTGTTGTTATCTCCCCTTTTGCATTCCTAATTCTACTAATTTGGGTTTTTTCTCTCCTCATTTTAGTCAGGTTTGCCAGGGGTCTATCGATCTTGTTTATTTTTTCAAAGAACCAACTTTTTGTTTCATTAATTCTTTGTATGGTTTTTTTGGTTTCTATTTTGTTGATTTCAGCTCTTATTTTTATTATTTCTCTCCTTCTATTTGTTTTGGGATTTGCTTGTTCTTGTTTTTCTAGGAGTTTGAGATGTATCATTAGGTCATTGATTTGAGATCTTTCAATCTTTTTAATATATGCACTCATGGCTATAAACTTTCCTCTCAGAACTGCCTTAGCTGTGTCCCATAGGTTCCGGTAGGTTGTGTTTTCATTTTCATTGACTTCCAAGAACTTTTTAATTTCCTCTTTTATTGCATCGATGATCCACTCTTCATTAAGTAATGAGTTATTTAGTTTCCAGCTGTTTGCATGTTTTTTGTCTTTACTTTTGTTGTTGAGTTCTACTTTTACTGCATTGTGGTCAGATAGTATGCATGGTATTATTTCTATTTTCTTATATTTGCTGAGGCTTGCTTTGTGCCCTAGGATATCTATTTTGGAGAAGGTTCCATGGGCTGCTGAGAAGAATGTATATTGTGTAGAGGTTGGATGAAATGTTCTGTAGACATCTACTAGGTCCACTTAATCTATTGCATATTTTAGATCTTGGATTTCTTTATTGAGTTTTTGTTTGGATGACCTATCTATTGATGATAATGGAGGGTTAAAGTCTCCCACAACCACTGTGTTGGCGTTTATATATGCTTTTAGGTCTTTCAGGGTATGTTTGATGAAATTGGGTGCGTTGACATTGGGTGCGTACAGATTGATGATTATTATTTCCTTTTGGTCTATTTCCCCTTTTATTAGTATGGAATGTCCTTCTTTATCTCGTTTGATCAATGTAGGTTTGAAGTCTACTTTGTCAGAGATAAGTATTGCTACTCCTGCTTGTTTTTGGGGGCTGTTGGCTTGGTAAATCTTCTTCCAGCCTTTCATCCTAAGCATATGCTTATTTCTGTCGGTGAGATGAGTCTCCTGTAAGCAACAAATTGTTGGATCTTCTTTTTTAATCTATTTTGTCAAACGGTGTCTTTTGATGGGTGAATTAAGTCCATTAACATTAAGCGTTAGTACTGATAGGTATGTGGTGATTCCTGCCATTTAGTTGTCTTAGTTGTTTGAAGGTTTGATTGTGTGTACCTAACTTGATGTTACTCTCTACTGTCTTGCTTTTTCTTATCCTGTGGTTTGGTGCTGCCTGCCTTTTCATGGTTAAGTTGGGTGTCACTTTCTGTGTGCAAGATCCCTTGCAGAATCTTTTGTAATGGTGGCTTTGTGGTCACATATTGTTTTAGTTTCTGCTTATCATGGAAGACTTTTATTGCTCCATCTATTTTGAATGATAGCTTTGCTGGGTAGAGTATCCTGGGGTTGAAGTTATTTTCATTCAGTGCCCGGAAGATCTCACCCCATGCTCTTCTTGCTTTTAATGTTTCTGTTGAGAAGTCTGCTGTGATTTTGATGGGTTTACCTTTGTATGTTACTTGTTTTTTCTCTCTTACAGCCTTCAATATTCTTTCCTTAGTTTCTGAACTTGTTGTTTTAATGATGATATGTCGTGGAGTAGTTCTATTTTGATCTGGTCTGTTTGGTGTCCTGGAGGCCTCTTGCATCTGTGTGGGAATATCTTTCTCTAGATTTGGGAAATTTTCCGTTATTATTTTGTTGAATATATTACGCATTCCCTTCGCTTGCACCTCTTCTCCTTCTTCGATGCCCATGATTCTCAAGTTTGGTCTTTTGATGGAGTCGGTGAGTTCTTGCATTTTCTTTTCACAGGTCTTGAGTTGTTTAATTAATAGTTCTTCAGTTTTTCCTTTAATTACCATTTCATCTTCAAGTTCTGAGATTCTGTCTTCTGTTTGTTCTATTCTGCTGGATTGGCCTTCCGTTTTGTTTTGCAGTTCTGTTTCGTTCTTTTTTCTGAGGTTTTCCATATCCTGGCAGTTTTCTTCTTTATTGTTGTCTATTTTTGTCCTGAGTTTATTTATCCATTTATTCATTGTGTTCTGTCTTTCACTTTGGTGTTTATACAGTGCTTCTATGGTTTCCTTTATTTCTTCTTTTGCTTTTTCAAATTCTCTATTTTTATTGTCTTGGAATTTCTTGAGTGTCTCCTGTACATTTTGGTTGACCCTATCCAGTATCATCTCTATAAAATTCTCGTTGAGTACTTGTAGTATGTCTTCTTTTAAATTATTCTTGTGGACTTCATTGGGTCCTTTGGCATAGTTTATCTTCATTTTGTTGGAGTCTGGATCTAAGTTTCTGTTCTCTTTATTCCCTTCTGGTTCCTGTACTAATTTTTTGCTGTGGGGAAACTGGTTTCCCTGTTTTTTCTGTCTTCCTGTCATTGTCCTTGGTGTTGTTACTGTCCCTGTACTGTGTGTAATTAAGTATTTTCTAGCTTGTAATAATAACAATGGTAATATTTAGAATGGAAGAGTGAGGTGAGATGGAAAGCAAGAAGTTAAAGAAAAGGGGAAAACAAATATACAAACAAGAGGGAGAAAGCTGAACAAGGTATCAGACAAGAGAGTTTCAAAGGTATAAACAGGGAGTGTTAGTGTACTAATCGACAGTAAGCTGAACAGACATTAGAGAGACAGAGGATTGAAAATCAAAGATAAAAAAATAAAAAATAAGTAAATGAAAGTAATATCTATATATAAAAATGAATTAAAATAAAATGGAAAATAGAAAATTAAAAAAAAAACAAAAAACCAAAAAACTTCCAAGTTTATATGCAATGCAGTTTCAGTCTTAATAATTTGGGTGTCCGTCTCAATCTCCAGTCCTGGAGTTGGTGCCTCAGATGTTGTTCTGTAGTTGTCTCATCAAAGGGGATGCATAAAGTAGAACAAAACTACACACTCACACACACACACACACACACACACACACACACACACACACAAAGCCCCACCAAGTGTCCCCAGTTCAAATGCAATACAGTTTCAGTAAGTTTTTCGGCTTGCAGGTGTAATTCGGTTGTTCTCTCATCAAAGGTAGGAAGAAAAAGAAAAAAAAGCATCTGGAAGCAGTTCTGAGAGTGGTATCTGCAACTGTGGCTTGCCTGCCTGCTGCTCTCAGCCTGTAGCTCGCGTTATTTATGCAGATCTCTGGGGTGAGCTTAGCGCTCACCTGGTCCCACAGGCATTGTTTGCTCAGCGTTCTCCTGTGCGGGAGCCTCTGCTACAGGCTTTCCCCTTTCCAAGCACTGGGAAAGGTGACACTGCCCCCGCGTTGTCAGGCCTGCGTGTTTATTTACAGTTCATGTGGGAGGTGGGTCTTCCCCCCTCTCCTGTGCAGTTCTCCTCCCACTGCCACTTTCAGAAGCTTTCCTGCTCCTGCTTTCTGGGCGGTGCTGCTGCTCCTGCCAGCTGCCATGTTTGTTTACAGTTCACATGGGAAGTGGGTATTCCCTCCCCTCACCAGCTTCCCCGCTCCTGCTTGCTGGGCGCGTGCCCCGCTCCCGCCAGAGTCTCTCCGGCCCGCCCGGCTTGTTTATTACAGTCCCGGGAAGGATTCCCTTCCCCCAATCTTCAGTGCTCTGGGTGCCCCACCCTCTTTCCAGCGTGTCTTAACTGTTCTTATTGCTTATTACTCAGTTTCTCTTTTTTTTTCCCGGGTGGACGTCAGTCTGTCCAGGGGGCTATGCTGCTCTGGCCCAGGCTTGTCTGTGGGGGAACCGCGGTACCGCGAAGCTCACCTGGTCCGCGTCTTCCCAAGCCGTATGGGTGCCGGCCACTGGCGGCCCCGGGGGCCCTCCTCGTTTCTCCGTTTAACGTGAAGTGGAGATTCTCTGCACCCGCTGGAGATGTGGAGGGGTCAAAGTTATGCCTTTTCTCAGTGATTATGCCTGCAAAGTGTGTCTCCAGCGTCTCTCCAAGATTTCACTATAGGAGGGTCGCTTTCTGCTGCCTACCTCTAGCCGCCGTCTTGGAATTCCTAAGTCCCTGTCTTAAGGGGAAAAAAAATCAGATAATTTGTGCTACACTAACAGAAACCCAAGTAAACACGGAATTGAGTCAGGTGCTATTCACACGATTCCTTCAGGTGTTAATCTAAGAAGGTATTTAAACCAGCACTCAAACAGGGAAAGAACAGAGCCAAAGAGCTCTGACACTTTTGTCTGTTACTAAGCACAGGGTCTGGGACAGTTGCTTCTCTTTCCAGACAAGTGAACTGTAAAAATCCCATATAGGATTTATCCTGGAGCATGCAGTCAAGACAGACTTTCTCAACAGCCTTCTTTAGATGGCTTTCTTAAAACACTCAGTTTACCACCTTTATAACCACCTACCATAAATCAATACTTGGCTAAATGACCTCAACACTCTTCTCTAAACACATTTCTTTTTACCTTCCTTGCAAAAATTAGGACATGGATCAAGTAATAAAAATTAATAAAAGTATAATATTTAAATATATTAATATAAATATTAACATATTTATATTAATATATAATAATGTATACTAATAGTTATAATTAATTATAAATAATTGAAGGATTCTTTTCCCTTACTTTACTCTGCCAAGGGCAGAATGTTAGCAATTCACAGGTCCTGCTTTCTGGTCAAACTATTACTTTCAACTTCCATGTAATCTATCTCAACAAGACACAGCCTTAACCAACACCCATGCAACAGGGAGATGAGCTCTCCAGAAGACTGGGCTTCTCCTGGGCTCCAGTATTCCAACCCTGTTTAGGCCACTGATGGAATTGAGAAGTGACTGATTCTTTCTCCCTGTTGGTTTCACCACACAACAGAAGTATTGTCCTTTGGAGAGCTTGGCAGGGAGAAGGAACTACAAATTTTCAGAGAGATGCACTGTAAATATCTGTACTTACAGGTAGCCACTCTAAAAACCAGTGACCTCCTTTTTAAATGACAGATAACCTTTTGTTGCCCTTTTAATTGTAACCCATGTTGCTTTAGAAAACTGCATTGACTCTAGTGATTCTGGGCTTGGTTTGTTCTTAAATATCATAGAACAGATCCTGTCTGGGGGGGTTGGTACCAGTGAGAGGGGGGAAGAAGTGGGAGAAAGGGTGTGGGAGCGTGAATATAGTGCAAATACTGTGTGCACGTGTGTAAATGGAAAATGACATCTGTTGAAACTATTCCAGAAATGGGGGGAGGAGGATAAAAGAGAATGGTGGAGGATGTGAATTCAAGTGTAATATATTTGATATATTGTAAGAACTTTTGTAAATGCCACCATGTACCCCCACCCAGCACAACAATTAAAAAAAAAGATCAACTCAGTTATAAAGCTGGTACTAGGGAAAAAAAAAAGTAAAAATGAAATGTGAGCTTTTGCAAGTGAAACCACCATGAATTATATACATGGCTAGATGCAGAGAAGTGTGGTGTTTCTATCTTTTTTCTTTCTTTATTTGGTTTGACACAAGGTCTTGCTAAGTATCTCTCAGGCCAGCCTCAAAACTCATGATCCTCCTTTTGCTTTTGCCTCCCAAATACTGGGATTATAGGCATGTTATCTGATAAATCAGATAATCCATGGCAATGTCATCCCAGTTATTAATTACTTAAGTTAGTTTCCTAATGGTTTCCTGGTAAACTTGCAGCTTTAATACAGTTTTCTTGTATTCAAATAGAACTCAGTTTTGTCTGAGTCCAAATCCATAGTCTCCATTAAGCTGGTTGCCTATCTAGTTTGGTTGTATTTCTACTATAGCTAGCAATATACTTTGCACATAGTATGTGCTCATACATTTTTGTAGTCTTGAATTATCAAACGTGTATAAGCCATGAACTGTTACCACTGATCTCCTTAGTAATACTGCTACCTGTAGTTTAAATATTATATTACCCAAAATATTAAATGTTGTATAAAGTACTGGTGATTCATTTGTGAATTCATATTTAAATAGTCCTTACACTTTTGATAGGTGCTTGCCAATAATAATTCATGGTTCCCTTTGCAATGGAGAAAATAAAATTAATTTTTCTCATGAAGAATATAGTTTTGAAACAAAACTATTTTATCTTGTCTATAAATTCAAATATTTATCTTTGCTTGAGATGTTTTCACTCTTTTTTTTGGTATATTGACTGTCTTTTTTGATTTTTTATTATCATATTATTGTTGTACTGGGGGTACATTGTGACACTTACCAAAGTTCTTACAATAAATCATTGTTGAATTATCCCATCCATCATTCTCCTTTAACCTCCCCATTCTTGCAATAATTTCAACAGGTCTCATTTTTCCATTTCCATACATGAGTACATAACATTTCCACCACATTCACTCTACTACATCCTTTCCTTATGTCCTCCCTCCTCCCACTAGTACCAGCCATAAGACAGGAACTGTTGTACCTTCCTTTCCCATCAAGCCTCAGACAGCTATGGATCTACTTTAAGACAGTTTAGATTAGACTTTTCATAACTATACTTTTATATAAATGGAATCATCCAGTATGTACATGTTTACGTCTGTCTTGTGTTGCTCTGCGTAATGCTTTTAATGTATCACTAAGCATGACTTATTTATGTTTTTAAATGCTGGTGGACATTTGAGGCTTTTTCCAATTTTTGCCTATTCTAATGAAAGCTTCTAATTCATGTGGATATGTCTTCTTTTCATTTAAATACACAACTAGAAGTGTGATTACTGTGTCATATGGCAACTGTGTGCTTAACTTTTAAGAAACTGTCAATTTTTTCCAAACTGGTTGTACAATTGTGCATTTCTATCTGCAGTGTATGAGGCTTTCAATGTTTCCACATTCTCATCAACAATGAACTACTAATCTTTTAAATTTCACTGTGTAATAGTATCTCACTGTTGTTTTAACTTGCCCTTATCTGATGTCTGATAACATTGAATAAACTTACACTCATTGCCCATTGGTGTATTGTCTTTTGGAGGGTCCTATTTAAATCTTTTGCCAACTTTCAATTGCATGGCATCTTTTCTTACTGAGTTTTAAGTGTTCTTTATATATTCTAGATACAAGTACTTTGTCAGATATATTTTGTGATAGCAAATCATATGTCTAGTTTATAGTTACTAAGTATTAGGGCAAGAATAAGCTTAGAGATATGCCAATTTAGATTTGACCACAATAAAAATAGAAAATAAAGAATAATACAGGCAACACTGCTGCTGAGTGAGTGGCTGAAATTCAAGGAAGGGGTCCCTAAAACCACACAGGCTTTGTGTATGCTTGACTGCATTAGGAGGAAAAAACCACTTAGGCACTGTAGTTCATTGTTTTGTGACAACGGGGCTACCATTGCTACACTTTGAAGGCAAGTCTGAAAATGAGCTGGCAACTTTCTATCTTCCATTCAAACCATTTGTGTTCTGGTACAACATTTTGTAATTGGTCATCTTAGACAGAGCGTTTTCATAGCAGTGTGCTGAGGCAGCCTGTGTGGACTTCATCCTAATTCTATTTCCTGTCATTTAGTACCTGCTGAGAAGAGCATTAGTGCTCTGCAGTTGCTGTTTAACTGTGTCTACAAGAAAAGGGCTTCTGAATTTTTCGGTAAAATATATTCCTGTGTTTGTTATGCTAAAGGTTTCCCACTTTCTGAGTGAGTTAATATTTTATTATGTAAGAACTGTAATAAGCAATTCTCACAATAGTTTGGCCACATTCTTGAGAAACAAAATCAACAGACAATCATTTCACAGAATCTAACTTTTCACTGTTAGGCTTTCAAATATTCAGTATGGTCTTTTAAAATATATTTGTTTATATTTTAAAATCTTGAATTTATGATTCTAAACCTTCTGTGAGTTGGAAAATCTGTACAATAAACCATTAGAAGAAGGTGCACTTTCCCTTACCCAGTGAAGAAATGGGAAAGGAAACCCAAAAAGAGTTCCTTCACTCAAAGTGGTGTCAGGAAGCACTCAACTCAGATTCCAAAACACCATGAGAAAATACCTAACCTGTGCACTCTGTAAAAAAAGCCTGGAAGCTTGGCCACATTCCATTATGCCAGCCTGACTCTCTGGAAAAGCTACTGGTTCTGTGGTTGAGCATGTAGCTCAGCGGCAAAGTATGTGCCTATCATATGCAAAGTCTTGGATTCAATCCCCAGCAGCACAAACCAACCAACCTGCTGTTTCTCTCAAACCTCAACATACAACCTTAGTCCAAGAGGTGGGTCTTAATTGTGTGCACAAGGTATTGTGTGAGACCTAGAACAACATTCTTGTGGGAGATGCTTTCACTTCTAAAAGTTTTACTTTTCTGTTCTCTTGTCCATCGACTCTTAAATAATAATGGCTCATATTTATATAATATTTTTCTATTAGAAAATTAGCTTTCAACAATCCTTCAGTGGTATATTGGTAAATATTTAGTAATGGACAAAAGAAAAAAAACTCGATTTGTAGAGTTTGCCAATTATAAGAAGTATAAATACTTCTACCACAGTCACTATCACAGTGAGGTGACTTGATAAAGCATTGGCTCACCGATGGGTACTGTTCACACTGCTAGGTAGGTTACAAGACTCAGGGGTTGTGGGCCAGGCACAGTGAGAGAGCATCTTATATTAAATTCCCTCAGACAAATCTGATGAGGTAGGTGTTATCTTTCCTGCCCATCAGCTTTAAAAAGCTAAATTTCAACTCACATAGTGGTAGAACCAGGGCTGGCATTCAGTCAATCTGATGAACTTGCCTAGAGTTGCACACCTGGGAAGAACCAGAGCAGGGCCCTACGGCCAGGTGTCCTGCTGGAGGCCTCACATCTCCTAAGCAAAGTACTCTGAACTTTGGTTTCCTTTCCAGTTTAGGTAATTAGAAAGCTCCATGTTATGATCAAGTCTAGATACTATCAGAGCACTCTTGTTCTTATCTATACTTGCTTAATAATTACTTGGGAGTGAAACAGAAAAGTAACAGCTGTTTGGGAGGAGCAGTAGAGAGTTTAGAAAGGGCTCTGGAGACAGCTCACCCCGATAGTTGTGTGGCTGTGGGAAGATGACTTAATCTCTTGGTGCCATGTCTTCTTTTACATGCATTGGGAATGATTCATGTCGGCAACAAAGAGCAAGTGCTTGACAAATGGCAGCCACTAATACTATCTCAAAAATGGTGTGGCTTTTTATATGTCTGGTGAGACAAAGGAGCTTAGCTTTCTGCAAAAAGCAAAAACAAAAACAAAAACAACCTCACAGGTTATTCACAAATTCAGAAACATGGAAAAATTAAGACAATTTATAAACAAGTCTCATACCAGCTGTGTGCTATGAATTCTTGCAAATGCATTTCAGAGCTTTGACCAACTGGACTGATATTTTTATTAGAGTAATAATTTGACACAAGCCATTTCCTGCTCTTTTTAATAAAACTCAATTGTGGTAGACATTCAAAAAGGTACAAAATGCAAGGGCAGGCAAGTATCGCCCAGTCAGCTTGAAAAATAGAGCATTTAAAATATTGTTGAAGCTTCCCAGGGAGACTTCCAGAATCCCATCTCCCCCTGAGTCACTCCCAGGGTTACCACTGTCTTCAATTTCGTGTTCATCATTTCTACATGTGTCTTTTTACCTTCACTACATATGTACATGGTGCTAAACCATACCACCCATACAAGACACAGCTTTGTCATTTATACTTTTAACATTTGCATGAATTACATTGCATGTGGTGTTCTGCTCCTTTCTTTATTTTCATGGCATGGACTGGAGAATGAGTCTATGATCAATCATTTAACTGTAATATACTATTCCATTATGGTATAAATACATACCATAATCTCAGTGCTGTGATCAAACCAAGGGCCTTGTGTATATTCTAACTGAGCTGTAACATTTTCCAAAAGCAATTTTCCTATTGATGACATTTAAATTGTTTCCAATTTTTTTAGCATTCCCAATGGTAATACTCTTTCACATCACAATTTAAATACATGTGAGAAATTCCTCTAGAATTTATAACTAGGAGTACAATTTCTAGGTCATGAAGGGGATGTGCATCTTTAATTTTACTAGGGGAAAAATCCTATTTTTCACAATGGGTTAAATGGTCAGTTTACCTTCTAGCTAACTCAATCTTTGTTTGAGCGCAAATTCTCCTCAAACCATGTCCATGTTTGCAGATCTAATGAAACATTCCAGATCTAATGGATATGAAATCGCCTCAGGATAACTTTGATTGGAATCCCCTGATGAGCTGGGGATTTTTCTGTTTGTCCTGAGATCTCTGTTCTGCCTCCCTCTTCTATCCTAGAGGGAGCCCATTGCTGCATATGTGTTTCCCAGGGTCCTTTGCCCTCTGGCTCCTGTTTATGTTCAGCTAATAGATGCACTGTTCAGAGACTAGAGAAACTATCTCCTTGTCCATGTTGCTTCAGGTAAGATCCCTACAGGGCTTTATCTCCTCCAGGGTCTCAGCTCCCATTTCACAACCCTTGTCCTGGGTCTAACTTCTGCAGGATGCTCCTTTTCTGTTCAATGCCCACTGGTCAGGCCAGTGGATTTTTAAATAAAATGAGGCTGAATGCATTTCACCTAGACACACTAACCATTGTCCTTGAATCTGTCTCAGCTATGTGAATCTATTCTATGTACACAGGGCTGCCTGATTTGGATTGCAGTGTAAGATGCCATTCTTACTGTGGCTTGTTGGTAACATAAAAAGTGGAAGACACTGGGCTGATTTGTTTTGTCCTTTCTGATTTGCAAAGCATGTTTTGTTTTGCATATGATTGCATTCATATCTGGGCTCTCTCTTCTATTCACACTCAGTTCCTGTCCTACATTGCTTCATTCTTGTAACTCTGGTAAGTCTGCACACTTTGGAAGAGGACCTTTATCTTAAAGTTGTTCAAAATTGCCTAGTCTATTTCTGATTCTTCATTCTTTTATCTAGATTTTAAAGCAAAGACACCAAATTCCATGAAAAATGTGGTTGGGATTTTAACTGAATTGCATTGGTTTATGTCCTATTTTGGGGCAGAATTAGCAACTTTATAATATTTATTCTTATTATCTTTGAGTATGGTAAATATTTCCAATGATTAAAAACTCCTTTCATTTCTTACAATGAAGTTTTATAATTTGCTTCATAAAGACATGTACCTTTTTTATTAGATTAACTTCTAGTACCTTGTATTTTGTTGCTATTGAATATTATATGACTTAAAAATTGTATGTATATATATATATGTGTTAATATGTAGGAACCCAACTGATTTTTTGTTTTTTTGCCAGTTCTTGTGTTTGAACTCAGGGTCTAATGCTTGCTAGCAGGAGCTCTATCACTTGACCCACATCCTCAGCCCTTTTTGCTTTCTGGTTCTTTTTGAATAGGGTCTCACACCCTAATCCTCCTACTTATGCCTCCAACAATTTTACTGGGATGTCAGGCTTGTGCCTAGCTTTTATTGGTTGAGATTGGGTCTTGCTAAGTTTTTGCTCTGACTGGCCTCAAACTGCAATCCTCCAGATCTCTGCCTCTGAGATTGCAAGTGAGAGCCACCATTTGCCTGGTTCCAATTGCTTTTTATGTATTTATCTTATGCCCAATGTGCATTCTGACCTCAATGATTATATCTAATAATTGCATTATTTTTCTCTTGAGTTTTCCATTTAGACAATGATATGATCTGTGAATAATAATGGTCCAAGTTTTTCCTTTAAAATTCTTGTACCTAACAGGGCATGGTGGTTTACAACTGTAGCCCAGCGACTCAGGAGGTAGAGAGCAGGAAGATTACAATTGGAGGCCAGCCCAGGCAAAAAGTTAGGGAGTCCCTCATCTCAACCAATAAACCACATACCATGATCCCAGCTATGTGGGTGGTATAGGTAGGAGGATCGTAGTCTAACCAACCCTGTGCAAAAATGCAAGACCCTATACCCAAAATAACAAAAACAAAAGGGGCTAGACTTACAACTCAAGTGGCAGAGCACCTGCCTAGCAAGTGGTGGTACTCAAACCCCAGTACTATGAAAAAAAAATTTCTTGTAGTTTCTCTGTTCTTTCTTCCTCCTAGAATTTGACCAAGTCAAACCAAACCAAACCAAATGGAGTAACAGTGAAAAGTCCTTAGTTTATTCTGAATTTTAAAGGGATGCTTCAACACTAAGTAGAAAACTTGCTGTATTTTATATTAGGAAAGTTCATCTTTATTTCTGGAATTCTAAATTATATGTAGTGTAGATTTTTCCTTTATTTCCTCCCAGTGCTAGAGATCAAACCTTGGGCCTCAAAAATGCTAGGCAAGTGATCTACCACTGAGTTATACCACCAGCTGCTTGTGGTGGTGATTTTTGTCAAAATTAAATATGATTTTAGTATAGTGTTAAAGTGTTTAAGTTGAGGGAACTTCTTTCTATTTGAAATTTGCTAAGAAATGTGCTGTGGTTTTGAACCATCAATTTTTTTAAATGTTTTTCTCAATCTACTTAGATGGCCTTATGATCTTTCTCTTTCAATAAGCTCATGTGATAATAGGCAAAACACATAGAGACAAAATTGATTGTTCTAAATTTAATTCATACTTGTATTCTTATGATAAATCCAAATCAGTCACAATTATTATTTTTTCAATTATTTTATACTGCTTGAATTGTTTGCTGATACTTTACTTGAGTTGTTTTGGTCAATGTACATAAAAGACTGCATGCTTTTCACTCTTTCACTATTCTAACCTGATTTTTAGTATCAAAGTAATACTGGCACATAGTATGGGGTTTGGAGTGGCAATTACTCATCTTTCTCTTTGTTAAGGTACAATTCCTGCATGTAGGGACCTGTTCCTTCAGTAGTTAGTAAGCTCACTTGTAAAACTGTTTCAGCAATATTTCCCTGATGCTATGGCATATTTTTAACTCCTGATTTATTGTTTTTAATATTTTAAAGTCTATTTAGTTCTGTGATTTTTTTCCCTTTGAGTCAATTTTGAAACATACTTTGTTTCATTTTTTTCTAATTTACTGGAAAAATGTTGAAAGTAGTTTCTTATTTTTGGTATTGTTTCTATAGCCAAGGGCTTTGTTCCTTCCTACTCTTTACCTCCCTCGTTTATCAATCATTTCAAAGTTTTAGCTATTGTGTTAATGTTTTTTAAAGACTGAGAAGCTTCGTCAATCCTCTCTAACGTGTTTTTGCTTTCAAAAATTTCATTACTTTTTTGGTTACCTTTATTTTCTACTAACTGTGGCTGCTTTACTTAACTCCTTTTGTCCCTGGAACTAGGAAATAAAGATTAGGAGGAAGAAGAAAGTGTACTATTCTTGAAGTAAGATTAAGCCAAGAAAAATTGAGGTGGCATTTTCTCCTAGAAGTGCTAGACTCAAGTTGTTCTTTAAAGGAAAAGTTTTTATATCTTCTTTTAAGCTATTTGGAAGTCTTACAAGGTATGTTCTAAAGGAACATTTTCAGGGAATATTATTTTTTTAATTGTGTACAAATTTCTGTTTAACCTCTGAAGCAAAAGAAAAAGGATTTTGTTTTCTTTAAATGTTGTGATTTGTTGCAGAGCTCATAAATCACAGCATAGCATGTGAGGGAGAACAAGATAAGAAAGCAATGACTATAACATTTATTTCTGTCACTGTCCATGGGCTGCGTTCTTTTAGCATCTAGCACTTGGCCTAGATGATGGCCCCTACCCACTGGTAGCTAAGACTCACACCAATGGAGAGGGTTACCCTGTCTCTAGTATCTGCAAACCCACATGATATGGACATATTTGGAAGAGTTTGGTCATGTGTCTGTATTGTCACCTGCCAATTTTGTCCATTCGGTGACTCAGGCTTTCTGATAACCTCTTGGCCCACTCTGGGGCTGACACTTCTGTCCTTCAATGTAATGGAATCTATATTTCTTTTAATCAAGAAGCTCCCAGCTTAGTGAGCATGAAATAAGTACACCAACAATTATGGAGCATGGTACTAAATGCTACATAAGGAATAGGAATATGCCAAGGATGCTGAGAAAGATGGAGAGAGACTTAGCATTAAGGAATCATAACAGGATACCTGGAGAAAGAATTGAAGCTTAGGCCATCATGTGGACAGAAAGCATTTTCAGATTAGACCTGGACAGGTAAGCGAAATTATGGCCAGAAGGGAGAAGGGACTAATGGGGCTCTGTGAAGGCAGCGGGGCCAGGCCCACAAGAAACCAGTGCTCCCATCAGCTAAACACTGCAGTCATGAGAAAGGAGGCAAGAGGACAGGAAGGGAGAGTGGTGGAGCATACTTTTTCTTAACTGGGATGATGGTGGTTTCTTCTAGTGTGGGAGATGCAACGCCAACATTCAGCTTTCACATACCAGGAGAACAGAGCCACCTCACTCATCTAGAGCCACTCCAAGCATGAGTCATCTGCTCCCATTGCCCCTGCAGGGCTTCCCACCTGCATGTGCTCACAAATACAGATTTGGAGGTGACCCATTTTTCTCTTGTCATTTCTAGAAGAAAATACCATCTGAGCTGGACCAGGATGGTTGGGGACTGGGGCCTGGGCCGATTCATTCAGGACATGAAAGCTGATGAAGGCCCCTGTTGGTTTACCAGCTGACTAACCCCACCAAATGCTTTGGGCCAGCAAAGCTGAAACTTCAACAACATTCTATTAAAGAATGTTCCATTTCACAAATAGCTTCAAAGCTACTGCCCTAGGAAACAGAAGAGCGTCGTTATAATTTCTTAAACTTGCATGAGTTTATGTAAAGATCTTAATCCAGCTGTAGTTAAAAGGTTGGTATATTGAGACCAAGTCCCTCATCTGAAGTGTTTCTGGGGCAAAGGAGTTGCAATGAGTCCATGGGTGACCCAGTCTCAGGAATAACAGATCTGCAGCAAATGTTGCAAAACACTTCCACAAACTGAGTCTCATTTGTTTCTTCACTAAACCACGTGAGCTGCACAGTATTAGTAATTCTCACTTTGCAGTCAGGGAAACAGATGCTGGAAGAAGCTGCATAATTAATCAAGTTCCTGAACTGGTGAGTGGAGCATTCAGAACTCATTCCAGATCTTTCTGACTCCTGAGTCACACTCCTTCCCTACCCAAGACTGTGTCCCTGAGTTACTTTCAGAGACTTCTCCTCACCTTGGTCACACAGGAATGGGGGAGGCACTGCAGGTACAGCCCCTTTCTGGCCTATCAGTCCTACCAGTGGGGCTCTCGTTGGCCAGAAGCACAATTCCAACCCAGAGCAAAAGCAGGTTCATTCAGCCTGAGGTGTTGAATTGATCTTGTACCCTTAAATGTTCCAAATGGCAGTGTTTCTCACACACACACACACACACACACACACACACACACAATTTTAAGTTTCCTCATAACCTGGAAGACAAATTTCCCTCGTCCTGGGGCCTCATTTTCTGCTCTGTAGTATAACAGGATAGAGCCAGATGATCTCTAAACTTGCCTTCCATGAGTCTATAATTATTTGTTTTCTCAAATTGACTCTGTGATTTGCAAGAGAATGAACTGATATTCCAGTGAACATTGACAGTTATAGTTCTTCTAGTAAATTAAATAAAATATTCATGTTTTGGCATTCAGATCCACCTTTGCAGGCCCTGATTAGTGTAGACAAGCTCTCCCTCCCAATCTCTTCCAGACAAACTTACTGATGGTTCCAGGCAACTGATCTGGTTGGGCTCATCCTTACCACAAAGCAGCATAACTTTGGGTGATCACGCACCATAGTCCCTGAGGTGTCAGCACAGTGGCGAGCTGACACTTGGGAACAAGCTTCTCTTCCTGCAACAAACAAAGAGAATAAATTTTAAAAGTCTATAAATAATACATGGTAAAATTTCAGTCAATATGTAAAAGTATAAAGAAAAAATGCAAAAATGGCTAAAATCCCTCCACTCAGAGGTGATCCCATTAACATGTCCAAAACTGTCTACCATATATTTTCTGTTTATATGCACATATGCATATAATTTTGGATATCCAAGTGATAGTATAATAATATTTAATGTATGTGATATAACAATACAAAATATTTGTATAATAATTATTGTTATAATAATTAATTGGTAATTAATTTTTATAATATATTAAAAATAAAATTTTATCTAAAACTTACAGTATTGTGAAATAAAGGAATTATGTTTTTCTTATATTTAAGGAAGGATCATTGACACAAGAAGAAAGATTAGAAGACTTGCTTTCCCTTTTAAAGAATGTATCTTAAGTTGATGATTTACAATTATATATTTATGAGATACACAGTGATGTTGTGTTTTACTAACACAATATGAATAATTAGATCAGGATAATTCACAGATCCACACCTCACATTCTTATCATTTTTTGTGGTGAGAATTTTGAAATTTATTTTCTTAGCAAATTTTTTTATTTTTAATTTTTTTATTATTGTTCTGAGGTTACAATGTGACATCTACAAAAGTTCTTAGAACATATCATAGTTGAATTCATCCTCTCCATCATTCTCCCTACCCTTTCCACCCCCATTCCCAGAATAGTTTCAACAGGTCTCATTATTTTGAATTGTACATTATACTTAGTCATTATTTCTACCACTTTGTGAAACAGCTGCTTTAAAAATCATATTTCTGTTAAATGACATTTTGTACTCTCTGACCATCATCTCTCCTCTTTCTCCTCTCCCCTCCCCAGGCTCTGGTAAATACTCTCTGCCTATGAGAGATTTAATGTATAAGTGAGAACATGGTACTTGTGTGCCTGGCTTATTTCATTTAGCATAATATTCTCCATCCTCATCCATATTGTCACAAATGACAAGAATTTTCTTCTTTCTAAAAGCTATTACAACTTTTCAAAGTAAAAAATGACAACTCCTCAAAGAATCTTCTATGATAAATTATTATATTGCATTCACTGAAAGAATAGAAATTTGAAAAGCATTTTACAGTTTTATGATCTGTATTGCTGAATGTCTGCTGGACGAAAAGTAAGTGACAGGGGCCACAGCAGTACCTCTTCCAATATGGTAGCAACTCAGTGAAAACCACTTCTCCATAAAGCAGCCAGAAGGCTGTCTCAAGGGAAAGTAACCATGTTGGAAGCTGAGCTAGCTGCTTTATGCTTTAGAGCATCATTTTCACTTGAAAAAACAAGTGATATCCACACTATGATTATTCAGCCTTGTGCATTTGGCAGACATTTCCTGGAAGATTAGCTAAGTAGCCTGTCACTGCCAAGACTGACATTTTTTGGCTGATTTTGTTGGGGGCGGTTTGCCAATGACAAAGTTTTAACTTTTAGAAATTAGAATTTTGTTATACTTATGTCTTCCACTGTGAGTTTGACAGTTTCCCAGTACTGAAAGATATTTTCATGAGATTTATGGGGTTATAAATAAATGCAACTTTTTTGATTTTGTAAAAACTTTATGTCAACTTTTGGAAGATGTGTATCACTTTGTGAGTCAATTTACTAATATATGATTTCATAAAAATATATATTGGTGAAATATACACTGAAAATGAAAAATAGGCGAATGAATTTTGATGTTACAAAGGACACAGAGTTTATCATCTTGGTTTACACAATGCAGACCCACTGAGTGTTAGTGTAAGGAAGAAGGCTCTTCACAGTTATTTAAGGCTACTTAAATGCTCCTCTACTCCCAATATTTCTCTATGCAGTTTTTTTCAACCCAACGAGCATATTGCAACAGATGGCACAGCAAATATGATAATCCAGCTGTTCTTGAACTAGACTGTAAAGAAATGTACAAAAATGTAAAACAATGCATTCTCATCACTAAATTTTTGTTTTAGAAAACATATTTTCATCAAATGTATGTTATTTAATGTGAGATCAATTTATTGATACTTTATCAATTAACAAAAATGATTTTCAAAATTTTTTTTTGGCAGTATTGCAGTTTGAACTTATACTTGCTAGGCAGGCAGTCTACCACTTGAACCAAGTTAGCAGCCTTTTTTGCTCTGGTTATTTTGGTTATTTTGTTCAGACTGGCCTGAACCACAATCTTCTTATTTGATGCTTCCCGCCATCACTAACATGACAGGCACTTGCCACCACACCCAGATTTTTTTCATTGAGATGGGGTCTCATGAACTTTTTTTGTCCAGGCTGTCCTGGAATATAATCCTCCTGATCTCAACTTCCTATGTAGTTTGGAATGACAGGTGTACACCACTGTGCCCAACTAACAAAGATGTTTTAATATGCTAAGTTTTATTTCCTATGTGATAAAATAGCAATAATCCACATAAGCTTGTTAGGGGCTCAATAATTTTAATTTGTATAAAAGAATCCTGAGACCAAAATATTTGAGAACCTCTGATCTAAAGTAAATTCTAGTTTATGTAATTTAAGTAATGCCTTGACTGAAATTGCCTATCCCATCTATTCTGATTATTAAAAAGCTAGTCTGCAAATGACAAAAAATTTAATATATCTCATTTCATAAAAGAAGTATTGCTTAAGCAAAAATGCTGATTTGGAGTTGAATGACCTGGTTAAATACTAGCTACAGTTTTTTGCTTTTTTAATGATGTTTTTTGAGGTACTGGGTTTAAACTCAGAGCTTTATGCTTGCTGGGCATATAATCTACTGCTTGAGACATGCCACCAGCCCTTCTTGTATTAGTTATTCTCTGAATAGGGTCTTGCATTTGTGTCTGGGTCAGCCTGGTCCGTGATCCTCTTATTTATGCTCCATGTAACTGGTTGACAGGTACACACTGTCATGCCCAGCTTCTAATAATTGACATGGGGGTTTTGCAAACCTTTTGCCCAAGCTGAACTTCAACTGTAATCTTCCAAATCTCTGCCTCCCTAAGAGCCTGGATTATAGTGAGCCACTGTACCCAGCACTTTATAATGAATTTGAAGTCAAAACATATTTTTACCTCCTTTCTTTTTATTTTAAAGAATTTTTTAGCAGTACTGGGGCTTGAACTCAGGACCTCACACTTGCTAGCCAGGTACTCTACCACTTGAGCCACAACTCCAATCCCTTTGCCTTGGTTATTTTTCAAATAGGGTCTTGTGCTTTTTGCCTTGTGCCAGCTATGGACCACAATCCTCCTAGCTCTACCTTCTAAGTAGCTAAGGTTATAGAGTAAATCACCACACCTGGCTCTTTAGGTTAGAAATGGGGAAAAAATGGATTTATGTGACCAAAATGGTTTAATGACCAGGTTTCACATTAAATGTTATTACTATTGAATCAGGGACAAAGTTATTCCTTTCCAGTTCATAATTTAAGTAAGCCATCATTTCTAAATAAGTCTAAATTCAAGTTATTCATTGGGCTATTCAGAAGGAACCACTTTCGTTTAGGGATATTATTAAATCTTAAGTTAGTCACTCTGTGGTTTATTGATGTATTTGCTTCTTTGGCATTTAGCAAAGTTCCTGACAGAAAATGTCAGAAAATGAAGAATAAATGAATGAATGTATGAAAAAAGTGGATTCTTTACTCAAAAGGCCAAATTTAGTCCTATGTTTATTATATATGACAAATTAGACACAAGGACAAGGCTTTCAAAGCACTGTCAGGCACCCACGCCTGGTTCAGAGCTTCCTTCCTTGTGGAAGTGGGTTGCCCCTAGCTTGATCCCTGTCTCCCCCCCCCACAGTACTTCCTTTATCCTTGCCCTTAGCCTGGACTTCCAAGCGCATGCTTCTGTCTGACTCTGCCATGACTGCTGGCACAGCCTCTTATCCCATGTGAGCTTTTTTGGAAGGAACACAGGATAGGGATGATGGGAGTGGACTTGAGCCTAGCTCCTCCACCTCCTAGCTGCGTGACTTTGGGCAAGTTTTTCAACTTGTCAGTGCCTTTGTTTTCTCCTCTGGTGGGATTATAACAGAGTTACTAGATTCCATGAGTGAATCTTTGTAAAGTCTTTATAAATGTCCGTTTTAAATAAATTTGTAAATAAATAAATAAATAAATAAATAAACGTAGTATGGCTTGGGTGACCTTTAGAACTCTGTCACATTCATGGTGAGCTAAGGCGGCTACAGGTCTCCAGGTACCCCACCCTCTTTTCTGGGGCCTATCTGCTCCAGTAGGCAGGACTCTGGACCCTAGTCCTGGCTTGTCACTCAAGGCTTCATCCTCCTGTGATAGGTCGCATCGAGCCGCATCTTGAGATAGATCATCCTACCTAGAAACCAAAAACTTCCACGTCAGGACAAGCGCAACAACCACCTTTCAAACACAACTGTTGCATGAGGCATTCCTCTACTTAGAAACACAAAAACCAAAGATAGTCAGAAGAGCGTTCTCTAAGAAGAGAAATTACTCATGAGCACAAAGCTAAGGAAGGTAGGAAACACATCATCCTGGAATAAACATTTCTAACTTATGTATAGTTGGGACAAGTCAGCCTGCTGAAAGGATCAATGAATCTTCTTTTCTGTCTAGTGTACACTCCCTTCAGATGCCATGAAAGGAGGGTTGACAGGGCTTGTCTGAAGGCACCCGCAATCTTTGGCTATGTCTCTGTTCAAGAGACTTGGGTAATTGTTACACAATTGAGATAGTCACATTAAGTTGGCTGAAGCTTCAAATCACTTCTAATTGGATTAGTTGCAAACCTTTCTTTCTCATTCCTAAACTACAGTACCTGGAGTGTAAATGAGTTTAATTTCCTATGAGCTGTTAATGAGGATAATGTTCTTCTGCAGAGTCGAAATAAAGGAAAAATCATGTTACCTAAGCACCTGGAGGTCTAAGAAATCTCAGGAACTATTATGCCCTAGAGATAAGGCCTGATTATTGTGGAAGAATGACTTAAAACCAGTAAGTCTCACACACCTTATTCACCATCTTTTGTGTTCATAGGAAAATGCCTTTAACTTAGCTCTTTAAAAGTGGGTGGTCATAACTGGCATTTGAGAAGATCCTAGAACTGTTGCATTTGCCAGTGGATGACTAAATAGCAGTCCACTGATTTGTGGAAACTGACTGTATCTCCCTTCCTGCTATAGTAACAACATAGAAATCACCAGCAGTCTAGTGGACAGGAAGGTGTGTGGCCCAAGAGGGGCTTCTGGAGTGTCTGGGAAGAGCCCTTCTGTGACTTAGTAACTGCCACTTAGTATATGCTCCCCCGCACTTGATTCCAGTGTCCTGTGTCCACCTTCGAGGGACTAGGGAACCCCTCTACTTTTAGTCCTTCAGGTCTGAGACCATAAACTAGAAAATGTCTTACTAATCAGCATTCTTGCCTGGTGCCTGATGTGGTTTTGAGTGAGGTGAATATAGCAGGCACTCTCTCTGCCAGCCTACCCAGAAGGCTGCAGACATCCTCCAAAGTCGACCAACTACCTCTAATAATTCATCATGGCTCTACTCACTATCAATTTATCCAATCCATTGTGAATTTTTCTGTCATCAGGTGTACATTTCTGTCCAGTGAGTAGCACTGTTTCATTTATTCTCTAACTCCTGTGTCCAGGCTTCATTAAAGGCCCTCCTACCTTATTCAGGTATTCTGGAGCTCAGTAAGTAGATGTCCTTATACTCCACTTGCACCTGTGTGGTCAAGAAACTTCAACAGGATACTCTCAGCCCTGGTCTTGCTGCCTCAGTGAACCCTTTGTTTGGGAAAGTACTGATGCATTTGTTGCAATTGTTCAGAAAACCTCAGTTCTAAGTACATGGGTGGTGTTCAGTAAGCCCTTCTTGGACTGGCACTGTGTTAGATTAAGTTATCTGCTTAGCCAATTCTATAGCCATGCAAGCCTGTGGGGCAGGTAGGGCGGCATTGGGATAAATGGGCCTTTAAAAGTTTCTTTGCCCTGTCATGTACATTTAGAAGCATGTTTGAGTCAAATTTCACAACTGAACCACAAATCCTGAACATAATCACAAAACAGAGCACTAACAGTACCTCAGGAGCCTCATTGTACCTCCATCCATTTATTACCAACCTCCCTGGCTCCTAAAGCATAGGTTAGTTTTGCTTGTTTTTGTACTTAGTAAATGGAACCATGTTCTCTATGTGCTTGTTTGAGTCTGGCTTCTTTTGCTCCTTGTCAGTTGTGAGATGCAGCTGTACTTGCTTTGATTTTTAAGCCTTCCTACTTGTAGGATCTGTAATCTTTTCAAGTTGCCATAGAATCAGGGTAACAATGGCTAATTCATAGACCTGAGTGTGAGGATGAAATAAGGTAACACAAGAAGACCTCAACCTCAATGTATGTTGTTAGCAGAGGCCCTTTGTGTGTTTCCTACTCACAGCCTGCCCCAGTCCCACCCCAGCCCTTGGTCCTGATACCACAGTCAAGTACTGACACCCAGCTGCAGGGAGATCTGCATCTTCTCACATGGAGCTGGGCATCTGTAGCAGTGGGCATGTGACACCAAAACTCCTGGCAGATTTACTTCCTTTAGTTAATTGGATTCATAAAGACCCTCGGAATAACAAGAAAAACCATAGACTGCTGGAAACTATTTGCAAATCATATGCTTATAAAAAAAATTCATATGCAGAATGTAAAAAGAACTTTAAAAACTCAATAATAATCAAACAAATATCTATTTTAAAAAATGGGAAACACTTTAAACAAACATCTTGCCAAAGAAGATATATAGATGACAAATAAGCACATGAAAAGACACTCAACTTTGTAGGTTATTAGAGAAACGCAAATTAAAGCCACAATGAGATACCACTACACATGTATTAGAATAGCTGAAAAAATTTAAAAACAGATTATATTAGGTGTTGGTGAGGATATGGAAAAACTGGAAGTCTTAAATACTGCTGGTAGGAATGTAAACTGGTAAACCACTTTGGAGAATAACTTGTCGATTTCTTTAGATTTGGGAAATTTTCTGTTATTATTTTGTTGAATTTATGAATTCCTTTTGCTTGCACCTCTTCTCCTTCTTCATATCCATCATTCTCAGGTTTGGTCTTTTGAAGGAGTCAGTGAGTTCTTGCATATTTCTTTCACGTGTTTTGAGTTGTTTGAGTACTAGTTCTTCAGTTTTTCCTTTAATTTCCATTTCATCTTCAAGTTCTGAGATTCTGTCTTCTGCTTGTTCTAGTCTGCTGGAGTGGCCTTCCATTGTGTTTTGTATTTCTGTTTCATTTTTTTTCTGAGGTTTTCCATATCATGGGTCACTTCCTCTTAAATTTTGTCAATTTTTGTCCTTAATTCATTTATCTCTTTATTTATGGTGTTCTCTGTTTCACTTTGGTATTTATTTAGGGCTACTATGAGTTCACTTATTTGTTTTCGTGTCTTCTCATATTCTTTATTTTTATTGTCTTGGAATTTCTTGAGTGCCTCTTGTAAGTTTTAGTTGACCTTATCTAGTAACATCTCCGTGAAATTCTCAGTGATTTCTTGCAGGATTTCTTCTTTCTGGGTGTTCTTTTGGGCTTTGTTGAATTCTTTGGGATAGTCTTTGTTTTGTTGGGGTCTGGAACTGGGTATCCATTTTCTTCATTTTCCTCTGAATCCTGTACTAATTTATTTTTGGGGGGAGAGTGGTTTCCATCCCTTTTTCGCCTTCCCATCATTCCACTTGGTGCTGTTTCTGTCCCTGTTCTGTGTGTAATTTAGTACTACTAACTTACAATAGTAAAAGTTATGAAACCAAGAAAGAGAAAGAAGAAAAAGAAAGCAAAGGAAAAAAAACGAAATAGAGAACCAAAGAAATCAGCAGGAAGAGATGGTGTACTAACCAACAGTGAACAAGACAAGCATTTAGAAAGACAGAGAAAAAAGAAAAAAAGAGAGAAAAAAAATTTCAGGTTCTGGAACAATGAAATTTCAGTCTTAGTAGTTCTGGTGTTGCTCCTTCAGCATCCAGTCCTTTTGTTTGTATTTAAGCAGTATTTCTGTCATTGTCTCACCAGGTGATTGGGTCAGGAGACAGCTTTGTGAACCGCTATCTGCCCTATTTCAGGCTGCAGCTCATCTGCCACCTACTGCCAGCCAGCTACTTTTGCAGGCTTTGTTTACTGAAAGTTCACGTGGAGAGCAGCTCTTTGCTTTCCCTCCCTTTTCAGGTGGAGTGTCGTGTCAGCTGTCTACCCTTCTAGGCTTTGTTTACTGAAAGTTTGTGTGGAGAGCAGCTCCTTGCTTTCCCTCCCTTCTCAGGTGGAGTGTCTTGTTAGCCATCTACCTTTCCAGGCTTTGTTTACTGTAAGTTTGCATGGAGAGCACCCTGCCCTCTTTGCTGCATGTCCTTTTCAGTTCTTTGCTTATTATTCAGTTTTTTTTTGTGGGGTGGGGGGTCAGTCTCAGCAAGATTTTGATTTACAGAGTTCACGCTGTCTGCTTCCTCCCTCTAGTTGCCATCTTGGATCCTCTTGTCGATTTCTTAAAAATAATAAACCCTGCATCTACCATTTGAGCCAACCATTCCTCTCCTGGATATTTATCCAGAAGAAATCAAAGCACATATTCACACAAATGTTCATTACAGTTTTGTGCATAATGGCTCCAAAGTGAAAACAACCTGAATGTCCAAGAGATGATTGGATAAACACTTTTGGTATGCCCATGTATTGGAATACTACTCAACAACAAAAATAAATTAACTCTCGAAGCTCAAAATAACTTTGCCAAGTGAAAGAAGACAGACAGAAGATTACATGCTGTATGACTCCATTTATGTAAAATGCTGGAAAAGGCAAAGTGTTCTATAGAGACAGCAGATCCATGGATGCTAGGTATGAAGGAGGAAGGTCAGGAGGAAGGGATAACAAGGGGCCTAAGGAGATTTTTCTGGGGATGCATAGTTTCTGTTTTAATTGTGGTGATGGTTTCATGGGCTTATTACATATACCAAAACTTATGAAATCATAAATTTTGTATTCAGGCAAGTTAAGTCAATTATACTGCAATAAGTTCCTACAGTTTTTAAAGGAGAAAAGAGGACTATACAGTAGTTGCATCTTGAGTGTGCATTTTTAAAGCATTCCCAGGAAATAAACAGACCAGTTTCAAGTGGTTACAAGAATGCAATTACTTCTTAAAGAACAATTATTGCATGGAGTTGTGGCTCAAATGGTAGAGGGCCTGCCTAACAAGTGTGAAGCCCTGAGTCCAACCCTCCAACATGGCAAAAAAAAAAAAAGTAAAAGAACAGTTAATGACTTGTTTTTCCTGTCCATTTGAGCTACTTGTGCTCCTTGCTTGTATGTTTGGGGACTGTCTCTCACAGCACAGTCCTGCAGGAGGCCACTGCTCTCTAGATGAGACTTGGTGTGGCCATCAATCTCACCCCCATCACAGTCCCCTTGGCACACCCTGCCCATTAGTTTGGGAGAAGACGAATGTCCTCTCGCCCTACCCCTCATGCCCTCTAGAGACCTCTCTGTGTCCCTCTCTATTCAGACATAATCTTCCCTTTGATGTAGATGTGCCTCAGTCCCAGGCAATATGTGTGCACAAAAAAAGTAGTTTTCTGAAGATTTTTTTTAAAAATAAATTTTCTTTGGCAAATTTCAGAATTAGTTCATGAGCTTAAGAGATCAGCCTGATTCAGAATTTACCTGAGAACAACAGACATTGTTTTTTAAAGGAATCCATCAGAAACACTCAAGACCAGAGCTCTTTTATTTCACCTTCTCAGGGAGATGGTAAAACTTCCATTCTTGACTCCTGGCTGAAATCACCCTGAGTTCTATGCTGTGACATTGAAGTGGAGTAAAGGAGGTCACTGAGCAGAAAGCTAATGGTGTAGAAACTTCTGGTGTTCTCACAAGGAAGTGAATTTGGTATATATTGGGAAATCAGAAAAATACATTTTTAAATGAAAACATAAAAAATATGGCTTTGGTCAGAAAAATACTTTGCAAAACAAAGCAGAATACATTTTATTACCTAGAGTATTAAGTGATGGTTTAAAAAATTGAAAAACCATATAGAAAAGAATCTCACAGGTGAAAACCTTAGGTAGAATCAACCAATGTTGGCAGGTGTCTTGTACATAAAGACAGATAGGCTAGTCCCATGGGAAAGAGCAGGGATTGTAGACTCTTATGATGTGAGTTCACATTCTGTCTTCCCTGCTCACTAGCTATAAGTTCCTTTGTCTAAATCTCATTTTCCTACTCCATCAAATAGGGGTCATAAAACTAACTGCCCCACAAGATTATTCTGAGGTGAGCTAACAGCTGAACATCCAGCAGAGTATGAGCGGTAAGAACTCAATAAATGTCGGCTTTGTTATTATGGAGTATAATTGAGCTGGGTTTCACATAATCCTCTCCTACCAGTTTCCCAAATTTGCCCCACACAACAAACATCTGGGGCATTTGTTAAATGAACGGATTCCATGACCTACCTCAGACCTGCTGAACCTGCATCCGCAGGGAAGGGCCTAGGACTCTGTTTCACAAGAGCCTCAGGACCCAGGCACATTTGGAAACACAGATGATGTCAATAAAACTCCATATTCCCTAGTCTGTGGGCCTCAAAATTGAGGACATATTAGAACCATTTGGGAATATGGTTAAAACATAAATTCCCAGCGTCTCCACCCCACCAGAGATTCTGACATAGATCTGGCATGGAGTCCAAGAAAGCATCTTTCTTTTTTTTGGCAGTACTGGGGATAGAGCTCAGGGTCTTTACACTTGTCAAGCAAGTACTGTACCATTTGATCCATACCTCCAGCCCTTTTTGCTTGTAGTTCATTTTTCAGATAGATTCTCAGGTGGCCCTCAGGCACTGATTCTCCTATCTCTACCAGGTAGCTGAACAGGTGTAAACCACTGCACCTGGACCAGGAAATTGCATTTTAAATAAAGCTCCCCTCCCTGATATTATGAAACAGAAGACTATCAGCTCATATTTTGGGAAATATCCAAACCCTACTTAGCATAAAGAGAGAATTCCAGGGATAATTTGTAGTCTGGGGTAAAGTGTTCTATAACATTGCTTTTGTTACCAATTCATGGAATGTATTAATTAGAGGCAATCATTTTGTGCCATGTTTTCTTTCTCATGATGAATTGAAATTGCTCCCTTCTCTGCCAAGTTCTTTGGCTTGGGATTAAAAGTAACTCACTAATCTATGGATGCATCTGATGTACCTGTTTAGGGTTTACATGATTGTGCCTGTGTAGGGCTTTTTACCAGCTTTGGTCACTTAATGTGAGTTAATGTCTCATAGGTAAGGACTGTGCTTGCTTAACTTGGATGTGATGCTGGACCTTTGGGGAATTGCTGACAAGCAGCTGTAGGAAAATATGAACAAACGAGGTGAGAGCTGGCCAGACACAGAGGCTCTTACTTCATGGTTAGGCTTGGTGGCACCGGTCCTTATGGCTCTAGGTTCAGCTGAGATGAAGCAGCAAGCAGATCCTTAAGAGTGGAGTCAGGTGTCATGTACACTGTATGTGTGCATTTGTTTTACAGCATTTGATGAGTCAAAGACAAAGGCATGAGAGCAGCTAAGAGGTTAGGAAGGATGTGTCAGCATTCTGAGCTGGAAAATGTTGAGGCCTGGCAGAGAGCAGAGAACAGCTGGAGGCATTTCCTTTAATCCTGTGAACTTGAACCATGAGCTGTGGGATCATGTCTCTGGAACACAGAGGCAGCCACCCAACCACATAAAGGAAAGAGCCATACCAAGAGGATGGGGTGGAGGTAAACCCAAACTACGCCACCAATTTGGGGAAATGTCTTGCTAAATAATTGGCATCTTCCATATGCTGATGCATGGGTGAGCAATAAATCCATTTTATCCATCTCTTTTGAAATGGATTCAGCCTGTCCTTAGAAGCAAACCATGGAATTCACTCTCATTTTTCATAATGTTCCATTTCAAACCCTGCAGTTCTTGAAATTCATCTAAAATAAGAATTCAGGGAACTTTCCTTTCTGCAGCTGCTTCTTTGTACACAATAAAAATCTTCAAAATTTCCTGTGATAAGTAGCATCATTTAGAGAATTGAGGTGAAGAATTAAAATTTGAGAAGCACTAAAATCCATACCTGCTACCACTTCTCACTGGGAGAATCCTGGCAAGTGACTTTTACCCCTAGTTACTGAATTCTAGGTCCCATGATCTATAGTCAGTCATGGGGTCTTCATGGTCACACAGCTCTTCTAAGAGATGAAGATTGAAGTACCATTCTACAACTCCACAGAGATCATACTGCTGAATAATAAAGAGGAAAAGTACTTTACATTTTGAATTATTGAGAAATTTAAGGATGCAAGTCTTCTTACAAAAATCCTAGGCACCCTAGTTTACTAAATGAAGGTGCTTTTTGGTTTTGTTCATTTTTTAAACAGCCACACTGGTAGATACCAATATAGGGAAATCTCATCAGTATCTTTTCTTTTTCTGACATTCCTGTTTCATATAGCTTATAGGCAAAGGAGAGATTATTATTATTATTATTATTATTATTATTATTATTTTGTTTCAGGGGCAGGGAGCTATTCCAAAAATTAAACTTTTGCTCCATCATCCTTAGAGTGTTGGCCTGTTGTCCTCCTACTTATCATGTTGTGGGGCCACCACATAACAGACTCAGCATCGCATCCTTATGTCATTTCCAAAGCCTGCAAGCAGAAAGATAAGAGCAGGAGCAAAAAGCATAACCTTACATTGACTAGTCATTCAGGGAATGAAACGAAGAGAGCTAGCTCCTTAGAGGACCATAAGTTAGGAAAAGTTAAAAACGAAGAGAAATAATAATAATGACGTCATGCCGGGTGTCATACTTTATAATGGGTTGTATTTAACATATGCAGCAGTGCTATGAGATTTGCAATGTTGAAATTTCAGTTTTATAGAACTAAAAAGATGATACAGTAAAATTAAAAGTGACTTTTATACAAAAATTTTTGAATGACATTTTATCCTACTATTCTGTATCAAATGTTTTCCTGTTTGTCCCCAGCATAGATCTATGTGGCTCAGATCTGCCTTCTAGGAAGGACTTGCTGACTCAGCCATCGGGAGTGTTGTGGGAAGCCTACCTCAGCCTGCAGCCCCTGCTGGAGGACCTCTGTCTCTCCCAAGGCCACTCCCTCACTCTGCAGCCCACATCAAAAGGCTGACTGGATTGGGGGTTACAGGCCAGCTATTCCAGTCTAATAGAGGACAATCTAATGGTCTAATGGACAATTCAGTTACCTCGCTCTGTCCAATCCTGATTCTTCTTCCTTCTTTCCACAAGTCTTTGTCAAAAATGCTCACTGATAAACACCCTGAACCCACCTCTGTCTCAGAGTCTGCTTCCTAGAAGAATCAAATCATCACATATTTTTATTTTATATTATTGCAGACATACAGAAGTACTACTTTTTATCCTAATTTTTATTAGGATAAAATTCCATCATGGACAAGTGTTTGCATTGTTAAGTAGCCTTCATAATAAGCCTTTTAAAATTTAAAAGGGTGTATCTCAGTGGTAGAGTATGGTCTTGCATGTCAAGGCCTTGGGTTCAGTCCCCGGCATTGCAAAAAAATAAGCAAACTAACCATAAAATAAGAAGTATAGCCATATTACAGAATGTTTGAAAAAGAAAAGAGAAAGTTACCCTTAACCCTACTACCAAACATAGTTGATTATTTTGGTGTATTTCCTAGACACTATTTTTTTCTAATGAATGGTTCTTATAAGGTTGTAATCATAATGTATAGCAGTGTGCTTTGCATGGTCTTTAAAAATTGTTATTATCTATAAAAATCACTTATTTAGTAATGTATTTTTATGTTTCTGCTTGGCCAGAGAGGATTAAAGGCAGTTTATAAAATTACATAAATTCAGTAAAATGTAAGCTAGACATCAGATATTTATGTAAACATACATTGAACACTTAAACACATGGCAAATGAGAATTCAGAACCCTTCTATGATTTTGAGCATTTCTGACTTATTCCTACAACAGTTAGCAATATCAATCTGGATGATATCATAGTAATTTTACCTGTTGCCATACATCAGCACACATACTAAGCTGACAAAAATACAAACTCTAACTTTTGTGACCTTGCTCCCTTCACTAGAGTTTTGGAAACCTGGTTTTCTGACTTCTCGCTCCTTTCTCATCTGCTAAAGTAACAAACTCTTCCCATCACCTGTGCAACAACAGATTCACTCACTTTCAGCCCTCAGGGTGAGCTTCTACCAAAAAGCAATTAGTCTGAGCATTTCCTCAACAGGGGCAGATTTCATCCTACAAGGGATTCTCTGTTTCTAAAGGTTTAAAAAAGAAAGAACATTTTGGATCCCTGACATTAAAAGAAGGGGGTGAGGAAGTAGCTCAGAAAATGAGAAAGAGCATGACACCAGGAGAGAGGTTAGCACAGGAAACTCTGTCACAAATTCTCTGCACTTGAAAAGTTGCTAGTGGGCAAAGGAAGGGTTGGAGTCAAGCAGCATGCCAAAGAACTATCTAAATAACTTAGCAGCTGACAAGACCTGCAGAACAGAAGAGATGGGGAAGTAAAAAGGCTCCCCAGAATTATGAATCTGGGACATTTAGGGCAAGTGGCCCCCCATGAAAAGAAATGACGAATGTGGGAAGGAGACTCAGTTTGGAGAAGACGATGTATTCAATTTCACAGTAGGGATCCAGCTGATGTTGTCTGTAATTAGACTTTTAATTAGACTTGTAATCGGACAAACAGAATTTGGGAGGATTATTGAGGCTGACCTGACTCTTGGCTACCTGTCAACACCTATGAATAACTGAATGGAGTCAGTCCGAAAGATGGGTAAGAGGAATGGAAACATCACTTTTGGTAGAAGTCTGATGCTGGGGTGGTGTGAAGAGATGGATTAATGGAGTAAGTATCTGTAAAATCTAGTGTTCACCCTGAGGCCTTGTCTGTTATTTTGCTTGATGAAGTGTGGGCACTGCTTTGCAAAAGAGGAAGGCATCTTGCTGGGTTTGACAAATGATTTTCTGCCACTGCTGCTGGTAACTCTGTTACCATAGCAACTGATTTCATCAGCCAGGGAAGAGGGAGGATTTTACTACAGAGACAGCCTGTGTGGGACTGTTGTGATTTCAAAGGGAAATATTTACAGCTCTGTGAGCATAGCTGCTTCCATTGTGATTGTAACAGCATGGCAGATTAAACTCTATTTCAAGGATTTCTAAAGAGCTGTCTGCCATTAACTCTGAGAATCAATGCAGAATCCACACTGCTTCTGACCTGGTACCAACAACAAAGCCCTCAGGATGCATTGCTTGTGGTAGCTGGGGTTAGTTTGTCTTTTAGCTCTTCTGAGATGAAATTAGTCAGTCCACTTTGGGGTTTCAATCAAACCAAAAGACTACAATTGTTGGTTGAGGCAGATGCTGGGCCCTATGAATAGCCTTTGTCTCACTCTATGCAGAATTCAGAGGCTCTCCTTATTCTTCCAATAGGAAACCTCTCTGTCAAGTATTGATGAGAAGCAAACATTTCACAGAGGCTTGGTGGGGAAGCTGGCTTATGTCCCAGAGCTCAGTACCTTTCACCTCCTCCCCATGGGGACACTGTTTCTTCCTGTCTTTCACTGTAGCCATAGTGAGTCCTCCTTCTCCTTGTCTCTTACCTCTTTCCCTCCAGCCCTTCCTTCCTCCCTCCACACTTCCATTCTTAGAATGGTGTGGTCCAGACTCCTCAAGCTGGGGCTCTCAACATCCGCCTTTCAAAACCCTCTGTCAAGACAGCAAGAAGTTATCATGCTTGAGATGGTAGCTTTACTTGTGTGCTGAAATACAATCTTTATTTATTAGGATCTTCCCTCCTTTGATGATATTTACTTGCTGTGTTTTTAAAACTGAGTTCTTTTAGACCTCTGCATGACTTTGGTTGAAAAACCAGGTTTCCTTGACTTTTGAAGTATAGCACCTCTCCAGATTCCTGCAATAACAAAGCTTGGATAAACTTCTCAGCCCCAAAAGTATCAAGAGTGACAGCAACTCTGAATCTCTCAGTCTCAGATTTTTTTCTCTTCTCTTGTGAAAGATCAGCTCTTATCACCACTGAGAGCCTCTAACTACTGTGTTAATGGCATATGCATGATTGCTTTACTTACTCCATCCTCCATTCCCCAGTGGCATTTCCCACTTTTGATAAGTGATCTTGTTAATTAAATTAGTCCTTACTGCTGACACACTTGTGTGAGGAGAATGCTGAAAGGGGAGATATTGAGGACTCTTGCATATTTGCAGCCCCATTTCTAGAGCCAGCAATACTCTGCTCTCAAACATAGTTCATCGAGAATTGAACACTGCACACAGAATCAGCAAGTAAGTACTCATAATTGAACCTTTTAACCATTCTCCTAAGCAGATCTTTCATTCATGCTGTTCTCATCTATAGATTTGTTGAGACATTGTTATGGGCTTAGGTCATGATGATATATGTTGTTGTCAAAAATTGTGTTAATCAGGATTTCTGTCACTATAACAAAATGCCTGATCTAAACAACTTTATAAAGAGGAAAGGTTTATTTTGGTGCATGGTTAAAGAGGTTTCTGATAAGCTGTTACTTTTGAGCCTGTGGCAAGATAGTATATCATGGTTGGAGTGCATGGCAGCTCAGAAGCAAAGAAAAGAAAGATGTAGGGGCCAGGTTCTATATTTCCTTTAACAACACACCTCCAGTGACCTAACTTCCTTCTATTGTGCTCTCCCTTCTAAAGGTTCCACCACCTCCCAGCCATGTTCCAGGCCAGGGACTAAGCCAGCAGCTATTGGGCAACATTCAAGATCTGAATTACAGCAGTTGCTGTTCATGCTAAGGTTGAATTTGCCTCAGGAAGAGTTGCTTTTTTTTTTTAACATAATATATGAGGCCCCAAATGTGAAGTTCTTTAGATTAGCAGAAAAGAACTACCTTTTCATTTCTTTTTTAGAAGGATGATGACTAACTTAGGACTTTAAATTTGAAAAATATTTGGCATTATAGAAATTTTCCTCCAAATTGAATTTTTAAGCTATGATTGACATGCAGAAAAGTATACTTATTTAATGTGTACTACTTGATGAATTTAGAGATAAGTATACACCCAAATATATCATAGACCTTCCCAATTACCTCCCAAGATTGCCTCCTATCCTATTATTATTATTGCTGTTGTTATTATTATTTTATGTGTGTGACATCCTTAAATTTTAGGTATACAATACAGTATTGTTAATTATAGACACTGTGCTACAAAGATCTCTAATCCCTCTTATTAACTGAAATTTTATATTCTCTAATATGTTCCTGTTTCTCCTTTCCTTCCCCCACACATGATTTATTTATTTGACTTTTAAAGGCCTCACCTCTTAATGCTATCACATTGGTCATTTAATTTCAACATCTGAGTTTTGGAGGGAACCCACATTCAAACTACAACACATCTTGGCTGTTGTGAGTAATGCTGTAGTAAACATGGTCTGCAGATGTTCCTTGGAGATCATAATTTCAATTCCTTTGGATATACACCCAGAAACAGGATTCTCTCTGAATTCTGAGTCAAATGCCATTAACACCTATAGTTTCTTTTAACTGTCTGAATTAAAGTATTTTCGAAGCCCTTAATTTTGCTTCCTTTTCTAAAGGCAGACATGATGCTAGAAGTAGATACTAAGGCAAGATACAGTCTCTGCTCAAAGAACTTACACTAGGTAGGAAGATATGCAAGTAAATAAGCATCATGATGCAGTGTAGTAAGAGCAATGGCTGCAGTAAGCCCAGAACGTTAAGTGGAAACCTTCAGCTGGCCCGAAGAAGTGGGAAGGAGGCAGGAAGTGTTCTTAGGGAAGTTATTAAGTCTTTAAGGACCAAGATGAGATTGCATGGTTAGGGTCATGCAGGGATGTGCACAAGTGATACAGACTGAGGAAACAACAATGACGGGAAAAGATTGACTGGCAGATGGAACCATGATTAAAGTAAATGCAACTTATTGAGAATACTGCCAGGTACTGTGCAGTGTCCATTTCTGCTTTTCAAAATCAAAAGCTCTCTAGAGCATGTCATCATTCTTCTTCTTTTGTAGGTGAACAAAGATTTAGTGAGGATAAGTATTTGTCTAAGTTCAGCAGTTATGGATGAACTTCAGTTCAGTCCACTTCAGCCTGAATGCAGAGGAGTGTTATTTTGTTTATCCTAGATAGGTTCAGTATGAAATTGGACAGAAAGATGACATAGGTGTTTGTGGTTGATTCAATTTCCTGGCAAATCCCAACTGTCACAAATTAAATGATTATACAGGGACTACAGTGTTTGGACAAATCTTTGGATATAAAATTTAAACTTGAGATTGAGTTTGATGGTTGGAAATTTTGATAATGGATATATTAAAATATGTTTTTCAGGGCTAGTGGAGTAGCTTAAAGGGTATGAGCACCTGCCTAGCAAGCGTGAGGTCCTGAGTTCAAACCCCAGTGCATCCAAAAAAATGTAAAATATGTTTTTCTGACATGTAAGAGATCCAGTTCCAAAGCCAGAGCCCCCATAGACAGGTTCTATTTCTATTTTTTTACAATTAGAGATGCAGAGGTTGTGTTGGTGAGGTCAAGGTAAAAACATTTTTGAGCTTATTCTTTTTCTTTTTAAGAACATAAACCAAAATGCTAAGATAAATTGAGCCATACATTAAGTCTAAGTTTTAAATACATGTATGATCAGAAGACACACACCCAAATTACCACCTTCACATGCTTTTTCACATTGCTATTCCCAGTTTTACAAGTTGTACAATTATTCAGTTATACAATGTCACCGTGCATCTTTGAAATGGAATATTTTCTGACGTATTCAGGATCTATTCAGTACACTTCAGGGATTGCCTTGTATTCAATCCCTGAAAATATAAACACAGTATAGCAGACTAGCAACTATTACATTTTCTGAAAGTGTATGAAATGTGTAAGCACAGATTACATGTCTGAGTTTTCTCATTCCCAACTGTGTATATATATTTCATTCTTCATTCAGTTAGCACAATTTGAGGCCAGGTACTGTGTAAGTTATGAGTCACCACACTGGCTTCTAAGGATAAAAAGAGAATTAATATCTGGCATTTTCAGAATTTCATGGTACCAAACCTTTATTTCAATAGAACAGAGAAACAGTCAGAAGGCATGGGAAGGCATGGGTGGGCACAATGAATTATGCCATGTTTAAGGAGGGTTGCAAAAATGCCTTAGAGATGTGACTTGCTGGGTGTCAGGAGTGAGGAGGAGCTCTCTAGGAAGACAAGTGGAAGGATATTCCAGGAAGTGAGACCAGCATCAGCAAAGGCATAGAGACACAAGAACGCACAGCGGGCTTTGAAAATAGGAAGTTACACCAGGCTAAACCTAGAAATGTGCTGTGTAGAAGGAAGAAAGCAGAAGGTGCCCACCCCTATGCTAAAAGGTAGCTAGTTCAGATACAGCCAAGGGACTCTGGCAAAAGTCAGTGCAGGGTATTTAAGCAGGTGAATTGAGAATTCTGTGTTTCAAGGTAATAAGTTGTATGCACCCTAGGGAGTAGAGGACTGGTTGGCTTCAGAGAAGGTAAGGCTTTACGTTCTTTCACAATATTGTTCGGATATTCAAGCTAACCTCTTCATGCTTCTTTTGTTTTCAGAGAAGGTGGCCAATGGCTAAAGCCATCTTATATGTAGGAATTCTATCTATCCGCTCTCAGGTTTCCCTTTCCTGAGCTGAAAATAATAGACATCACCCCTCACTCCTCTTGGGGCTTATTCAAAAGCCTTTTGATAATGACTTTGTAGCATTGCATGGAACTTCTGCCAAATTCTTTTACTCCAATCTTCTTTTTAAAATAAAATTATTTTTGACAAGGCAATATACAGATAATCCAACCATAGCACTCAGTAGCATCATTTCCACCCTGTCTTCCATTTGTCCCTTTCTTACCTATTCTCTTTCAAGAATAACCATTTTTCTTGGTTTCCTGTCTGCTTGTGCATATAAAAGCCAATTCAAACATACACTATTTTTCCTCTTCTATGACAAATGTTAGATTTCACCTCATAATGTTTTGCACCTTGTTCTTTCCACTTAATATCTTGAAAATGTTTCCAAAACAGTTCATGTAGATTTTTTTCTGTGTTTAAAAAGAAGCATTATATTCCGTGGTGTAGGATCACACCATAATTTGTTTAACTAATCTTCTGTTTATGGGCAGGTGATTGTGTGCAGATGCTTGCAATTACAGTTTCACACAGGTGCATACATCTAGAGGATAAATTGTTGGAAGTGGAAGTTCTGTGTCAAATAATATATACAATTATAATTTTGATAGCTAATGCCAAATTGCTTTCTCCCACTGCAATACATTGAGAATTTCTCTTTCCTCACACACATCAATAGAGTATGTTATCATCTTTATGATATTTCTGGTTAGACAATGAAACTGTATTTCATTGTCAGAGTATTTCAATTTTCATTTCTCTCACTGTAGGTGCATGTGAACATTTTCTGATATATTTAAGAAGTTTTAAAAAGGCATCTTGTTTTATAAATTATTTATTCATACCTCCACCTATTTTCTATGAACTATTTATATTCTTTGCCCATTTTCTATAACTATTTGTCATCTTTTGAGCTTTTTACATCATTTATGTTTATGATGGCACTCTTTTTTTGGGAGTTGGGGGTAATTAGCATTCACTCCTACCCCTTATTATGTCCTCTCCTCGATCCCTGGGGTTTCCAGTTTCCAACTGGATTCCCTCCCCCAGCTGGATGTAATTTATAATGTATGAGTAAAACACATGCTTGTAAGATTCTAGGAAATGGATGGAAGGCAGAAAAATATTCTCTTCCACCAGTGAAGCAAATGAGTGGGCTCAGCAACATGAGTCTTTAAGAGAGCCTATTTTTTTTGTGACAAGATAAAATACCAAGACATAAATATAACAATAATTATGCGAAACCTGTGTGACAAGAAACACTCCAAAAGGAAAAACAAGTCCAGGAAAAATGGAAAGCCATCCTCTACAGTTTGGATCTTGAAGGACTTCCAAAGTTCCATGTATTGAAGGATTGGGAGGTGGTGGAAACTTTAAGAGACAGGGCCTAGTGGAAGGAAGTTAGGTCATTAGGGGCATGCCCCTGAGGTGACACTGGGTCCCTGGTCCTTTCTTCTCTCTCTCTTTGATTCCTGCCACCACAAAGTGAATAGGCCTCCTCCATCACGTGCTCTTGCCATGATATACGGTGCAGTAACAGCGGCCATGGACTGAACCCATGAGAAAAAATAGAACTTTATTCCTTTTAAACTGTTTAACTCAGGTATTTTGCCACAGTGATGAAGAGCTGACCAAAACAGCATCCATTTTCTTGGCTGGCAAAAATAAGTCTCAAAAATTTATTGGGATTTTCTTTGTGCCTTAGTATGTTCAATTTTGGTGACTCTCTCATGGATGCTTGGGGAAAGAAAGATGCATTCTCTACATTCTGGTTATTGAGTATTTATTACATATCTCCCTTATTAATGTTGTTACTTAGATTGTCTATATTCTTGCTTATTTTTGCCAATTGGTTCTCATGAATTGATAGATGAATTAATGCTTGTTTCTAGAAACAGTTTTGTCAACCTTTCTGATATTTCTTGTACTTTCTGAATTATGAAAATTTGTACTGTGCTATTTTGTGCTTAAATACTTATAATTGTTTCACAGTCATGGAATTTTGGATTATACTGTGACCTTTTATGTTATCATTTAATGTTGTTGGTATTCTATCTATTCTGAAATTGTAATTAGGACTCCTAATGTCTTTGATTTGTAGTTAGTTACCTTGTATAACTTTGCCCATATTTTTATTTTTAATCTTTTGGAATCATTCTGTTTTTGGTCTTTTATACAAAGCTTGTAGTTGTGTTTTACTTTCTGATCCAGCTTACAATTCTTTTTTAAGTAGATAAATGCATTTATATGCTTTGATTTGAAAGACATATATGCTCTTAATTTTACCATATTATTTAAATTTGCTATTTTTATAGTTTAAAAACAGCATTTTACACTGTAGTCTGCTTTCTTCACTTTGTTTTACACTGTAGATGATTCATCTGATATTTAGGAAGGCTGGTGTTTTTGTGGTTATTTCTATAATTATAGATAAATAATATCCATAGCATTACATTTTTTTAGAGATAGAATCTATTTTTTCCTACCACAAGCAATAATAAAACAAGGTTTTTTCCATATCTTTCCCCTAACTCCCTCTCCTACAACTTCCAATTTTGGTGAACAGTATTTTTACATTTTTCTTTGTATAATTTATATATGCTCATACCTCATTTTATAGCCTTAAATAAAATCCTTCCTCAGAAATAATATAAATCATTGTGCTTACTTTTCTATCTACCTTTTTCCATTTTTCTACTTCAACCTATGACTATTGAATCATTTGTAGATTTCCAAATGTATAAAATTTACAATTTCTCTATTGCTGGAGGCATATAATGCTCACTATTTTGGTTCTGAACCTCTGATCTCCACAGTAAGTCTTTTCCTTCTCTTTCTGGTAGGTATATCTATGTGTTGGATTTCTTTTGTTGACTTTATTATTTTCTTCCTAATTCTTTTCAAATTTGAAAAGAAATAAATTTTGGAAACCAGGAAGGCTCCCTCGCTGCCACCAGATGCCAGTGCCCAGACCGCTTGGGAAGACACAGACCACAAGGTGAGCTAAGTGGCATGTGGTACTCACACAGACAACCCTGGGCCAGATCAGCATAGCCCCCTAGACAGAACAACCCCCACTGAGGGAAAAAAGAAAAAAAAACTGAATAATAAGTAATAAAAACAAAAAAGACACATATCAAAGAGGGCGGGGTGCCCTGAGAGCCAAAAGGGGGGAGGGTCAATCCCTCACGGAACTGTAAATAAACAAGCCAGCTGGATAAGACAGGAGCGGGGGCACATGCCCAGCAACCAGGAGTGGGAAAGCTTGTAAAAGTGGCGGTGGGAGGAAAACTCCACAGGAGAGGGGGGAAGACCCACTTTCCACATGAACTGTAAATAAACAAGCCAGCTGGAGAAGACAGGAGCAGGGGCACATTCCTAGCAATCAGGAGCAGGAAAGCTTGTAAAAGTGGCGGTGGGAAGAAAACTCCACAGGAGAGGGGGGAGACCCACTTCCCATGTGAACTGTACATAAACACACAGGCCTGAGAAAGCTGGTGCAGTGTCACCTTCCCCAGTGTGCTTGGAAAGGGGAAAGCTTGTAGCAGTGGCTCACACACAGGAGAACTCTGAGTAAACAAAGCCTGAGGGGCTAGGTGAGTGTTAAGCTCACTTCTGAGATCTGCATAAATAACGCCTCCAGCAACAGCAGGCTGACAGCAGTGGGCACGTGAGCTGCAGCTTCAGATAGCCATTCACAGACCTGCCTCCAGACTGTTTTTTTTCTCTCTCCCTAACTTTGATGAGAAAACAACCGAGCTACACCTGCATGCTGAAAAACTTACTGAAACTGTATTGCTTTTGAACTTGGGACACTTTGTGGTGTTTTTTTGGTTTTGTTTTGTTTGTTTTGTTTTTTTTCCCCTTTGATAAGACAATGACAGAACTACTGCTGAGACACCATCTCCAGGATTGGCGGCTAAGGGACTAACACCAAAATTATTAAGACTAAAACTTTATTTCATTTGAACTTGGAGATTTTAAAATTTTTTTAATTATACTATCTTTATTTTTTTCAGTCCTCTCTCTGTCTCTCTAATGTCTGCTCAGCTTACTGTTGATTAGTACATGATCTCTCCCTGTTTATATATTTGAAATTTTTTTCTTTGTTTGTTTGTTTTGTTGTTTTACTTCTTTATTTGTTTTTCCCTTTTTCTTTAACTTCTTTGTTTTCCCTCTCCTCTCACCCTTCCATTCTAAATATCACCATAGTTATTATTACGAGCTAGAAAATGCTTAATTGCACACAGTACAGGGACAATAACAACACCAAGGGCAATGATGGGAAGGCAGAAAAAATAGGGAAACCAGTTTCCCCACAGCAAAAAATTAGTACAAGAACCAGAGGGAAATGAAGAAAACAGATACTCAGATCCAGACTCCAACAAAATGAAGATAAACTATGACAAAGAGCCCAATGAAGCCCACAAGAATAATCTAAAACAAGAAATACTACAGGTAATCAATGAGAATTTTATAAAGATGATACTGGATATAGTCAATCAAAATGTACAGGAGACACTCAATAAATTCCAAGAAAACAAAAATAGAGAATGTGGAAAAGCACAAGAAGAAATAAAAGAAACCATAGAAGCACTGTATAAACACCAAAGTGAAACAAAGAACATGATTAATAAAGAGATAAATGAACTCAGGACAAAAATAGACAACATTAAGAGGAAATGACTCAGGATATGGAAAACCTCAGGAAAAAGAATGAAACAGAATTACAAAACAAAATGGAAGGCCAATCCAGCAGAATAGAACAAACAGAAGACAGAATCTCAGAACTCAAAGATGAAATGGTAACTAAAGGAAAAACCAAAGAACTGTTAGTTAAACAACTCAAGACCTGTGAAAAGAAAATGCAAGAACTCAATGACACCATCAAAAGACCAAACCTGAGAATCATGGGCATTGAAGAAGGAGAAGAGGTGCAAGCAAAGGGAATGTGTAATATATTCAACAAAATAATAACAGAAAATTTCCAAAATGTAGAGAAATCTATTCCCATACAGATGCAAGAGGCCTCCAGAACACCAAACAGACCAGACCAAAATAGATCTAACCCATGGCATATTATCATTAAAACAACAAATACAGAGACCCAAGAAAGAATATTGAAGGCTGTAAGAGAGAAAAAAAACAAATAACATAAAAGGTAAACACATCAAAATCACAGCACACTTCTCAACAGAAACATTAAAAGCAAGAAAAGCTTGGGGTGGGATCTTTTGGGCACTGAATGAAAATAACTTCAACCCTAGGATACTTGACCCAGCAAAACTATCATTCAAAATAGATGGAGCAATAAAAGTCTTCCATGATAAGCAGAAACTAAAACAATATGTGACCACAAAGCCACCACCACAAAAGATTCTTCAAGGGATTCTGCACTCAGAAAGTGAAACCAAACATAACCATGAAAGGGCAGGCAGCACCAAACTACAGGAGAAGAAAAGGCAAGAAAGTAGAGAGTAACCTCAACTTAGGTACACACAATCAAACCTTCAAACAAGCAAGACAACTAAATGACCACATACCTATCAGTACTAACACTTAATATTAATGGACCTAATTCCCCCATCAAAAGGCACCATTTGATGAACTGGATTAAAAAGGAACATCCAACAATTCATTGCTTACAGGAGACCCATCTCACCAACAGAAATAAGCATAGGCTTAGGATGAAAGGCTGGAAGAAGATTTACCAAGCCAATGGCCCCCCAAAACAGGCAGGAGTAGCAATACTTATCTCTGACAAAGCAGACTTCAAACCTACATTGATCAAATGAGATAAAGAAGAACATTCCATACTAATAAAAGGGGAAATAGACCAGAAGGAATAACAATTATCAACCTATATGCACCCAATGTCAATGCACCCAATTTCATCAAACATACACTGAAGGACCTAAAAGCATAAATTAACTCCAACACACTGGTCGTGGCAGACTTTAACGCCCCATTATCATCAATAGATAGGTCATCCAAACAAAAAATCAATAAAGAAATCTTAGATCTAAAATATACAATAGGTCAAATGGACCTAGTTGATGTCTACAGAACATTTCATCCAACCTCTACACAATATACATTCTTCTCAGCAGCCCATGGAACCTTCTCCAAAATAGATCATATCCCAGGGCACAAAGCAAGCCTCAGCAAATATAAGAAAATAGAAATTATACCATGCATTCTATCTGATCACAATGCAATAAAACTAGAACTCAACAACAAAAGTAAAGACAAAAAACAAGCAAACAGCTGGAAACTGAATAACTCATTCCTTGATGAACAATGGATCATCAATGAAATAAAAGAGGAAATTAAAAAGTTCCTGGAAGTCAATGAAAATGAAAACACAACCTACCAGAACCTATGGGACACAGCAAAGGCAGTCTTGAGAGGAAAGTTTATAGCCATGAGTGCATATATTAAAAAGATTGAAAGATCCCAAATCAATGACCTAATGATACATCTCAAACTCCTAGAAACACAAGAACAAGCAAATCCCAAAACAAATAGGAGAGAAATAATAAAAATAAGAGCTGAAATCAATGATATAGAAACCAAAAAAACCATACAAAGAATTAATGAAACAAAAAGTTGGTTCTTTGAAAAAATAAACAAGATTGACAGACTCCTGGCAAACCTGACTAAAATGAGGACAGAAAAAACCCAAATTAGTAGAATCAGGAATGCAAAAGGGGAGATAACAACAGACACCATAGAAGTGCAGGAAATCATCAGAGACTACCTCGAGAACCTATATTCAAATAAATTCAAAAATACTAAAGAAATGGACAGATTTCTAGATACATATGACCATCCAAAACTGAACCAAGAGGATATTAACCACCCGAATAAATCTATAACACAAAATGAAATTGAAGCAGCAATCAAGAGTCTCCCCAAAAAGAAAAGTCCAGGTCCTGATGGATTCTCTGCTGAATTCTATCAGACCTTTAAAGAAGAACTGATACCAACCCTCCTTAAACTGTTCCATGAAATAGAAAGGGAAGGAAAACTGCCAAACACATTTTATGAAGCCACTATTACACTTATCCCAAAACCAGGCAAAGACACCTCCAAAAAGGAGAACTATAGGCCAATCTCTTTTATAAACATTGATACAAAAATCCTCAATAAAATAATGGCAAACCGAATTCAACAACACATCAAAAAAATCATTCACCACGACCAAGTAGGCTTCATCTCAGGAAAGCAGCAGTGGTTCAACATACGAAAATCAATAAATGTAATAAACCACATTAACAGAAGCAAAGACAAAAACCACTTGATCATCTCAATAGATGCAGAAAAAGCCTTTGATAAGATCCAACACCATTTCATGATAAAAGCTCTAAGAAAACTAGGAATAGAAGGAAATTACCTCAACATTATAAAAGCTATATCTGACAAACCTACAGCCAGCATTATACTTAATGGAGAAAAACTGAAATCATTCCCTCTAAAATCCGGAATGAGACAAGGATGCCTACTATCTCCACTCCTATTCAACATAGTACTGGAATTCCTAGCCAGAGCAATTAGGCAAGAAGAAGGAATAAAAGGAATACAAACAGGTAGAGAAACTGTCAAAATATCCCTATTTGCAGATGACATGATCCTATACCTTAAAGACCCAAAAACTCTACTCAAAAGCTCCTAGACACCATCAATAGCTATAGCAAGGTAGCAGGATATAAAATCAACATAGAAAAATCATTAGCATTTCTATACACTAATAATGAACAAACTGAAGAAGAATATAAGAAAACAGTTCCATTTACAATAGCCTCAAAAAAAATCAAATACCTAGGTGTAAACCTAACAAAGGATGTGATAGAACTCTACAAGGAAAACTATACACTTCTGAAGAAAGAGATTGAGGAAGACTATAGAAAGTGGAGAGATCTCCCATGCTCATGGATTGGTAGAATCAACATAGTGAAAATGTCTATACTCCTCAAAATAATCTACATGTTAAATGCAATTCCCATCAAAATTCCAATGACATTCATTAAAGAGATAAAAAAATCTACCATTAAATTTATATGGAAACACAAGAGGCCATGAATAGTGAAGGCAATACTCAGTCAAAAGTACAATGCTGGAGGTATCATGATACCCGACTTCAAACTATATTACAAAGCAATAACAATAAAAACATTATTGTACTGGCACAAAAACAGACATGAAGACCAGTGAAATAGAATAGACGACCCAGATATGAAGCCACACAACTATAACCAACTTATCTTTGACAAAGGCACTAAAAATATTCGATGGAGAAAAGACAGCCTCTTCAACAAAAACTGTTGGGAAAACCGGTTAGCAGTCTGCAAAAAACTGAAACTAGATCCATGTATATCACTTATATCAATATTAACTCAAAATGGATCAAGGATCTTAATCTCAGACCCCAAATCTAAAGTTGGTACAGGAAAGAGTAGGAAATACTCTGGAATTAATAGGTATAGGCAAGAACTTTCTCAATGGAACCCCAGCAGCACAGCAACTAAGAGATAGCATAGATAAATGGGACTTCATAAAACTAAAAACTTCTGCTCAACAAAAGAAATGGTCTCTAAACTGAAGAGACCACCCACAGAGTGGGAGAAAATATTTGCCAGCTACACATCAGACAAAGGACTGATAACCAGAATATATAGGGAACTTAAAAAATTCTCCCAAAATTAGTGAACCAATAAGGAAATGGGCAAGTGAACTAAACAGAACTTTCTCAAAAGAAGAAATTCAAATGGCCAAAAAAACACATGAAAAAATGCTCACCATCTCTAGCAATAAAGGAAATGCAAATTAAAACCACGCTAAGATTCCACTTCACCCCTGTTAGAATAGCCATCATTAGCAATACCACTAACAACAGGTGTTGGCAAGGATGTGGGGAAAAAGGAACCCTCTTACACTGCTGGAAAAAAATTTGGAGGCTACTTAAAAAGCTAGACATTGATTTACCATTTGATCCAGCAATACCACTCTTGGGGATATACCCAAACGACTGTGACACAGGTTACTCCAGAGGCACCTGCACACCCATGTTTATTGTGGCACTATTCACAATAGCCAAGCTATGGAAACAGCCAAGATGCCCCACCACTGACGAATGGATTAAGAAAATGTGTGTGGTATCTATACACAATGGAATTTTATGCAGCCATGAAGAAGAAGAATGAAATGTTATCATTTGCAGGTAAATGAATGGAATTGGAGAACATCACTCTGAGTGAGGTTAGCCTGGCCCAAAAGACCAAAAATCATATGTTCTCCCTCATATGAGGACATTAGATGAAGGGCAAATACAACAAGGGGATTGGACTTTGATCACATGATAAAGCAAGAGCACACAAGGGAGGTGTGAGGATAGGTAAGACACCTAAAAAACTAGATAGCATTTGCTGCCCTCAATGCAGAGAAACTAAAGCAGATACTTTAAAGCAACTGAGGCCAATAGGAGAAGGGGACCAGGAACTAGAGAAAAAGTTAGATCAAAAAGAATTAATCTAGAAGGTAACACACATGCACAGGAAATCAATGCGAGTCAACTCCCTGTACAGATATCCTTATCTCAACTAGCAAAAACCCTTGGTCCTTCCTATTATTGCTTATATTCTCTCTACAACAAAATTAGAGATAAAGGCAAAATAGTTTCTGCTGGGTAGCAAGGGTGTAGGGGAGGAGAAGGAGGGGGTGGGGAGGTAAGGGAGAGAGTGGGGGAAGGGGGGAGAAATGACCCAAACATTGTATGCACATATGAATAAAATAAAAATTAAAAAAAAAAGAAAGAAATTTCTCTTTCACTTTGATTGCAATATCTATTCTAGTTTATTTTTGTTCCCTCTAATTTGGCCTTATTTCTGTTTTTTTCCTTTCTAATTCTCTGCTGGTTCCCATCAGCCCATGCTTCATGTGTTTTTATTGCTTTGACATATTTTTCCTGAGATCTTCAATTTCTGTTTTAGATTTTCTTTAGAGAGTGTTGTGGTTTGATTATAAAAGGTTCCCCACAGGTTCATGTTTTGAACTCTTGGTCCCCAGCTGGTGGTGCTATTTTAGATGTGGTGGAAATTTTAGAAGGTGAAGTCTTGTTGGAGGACATAGATCACTGGAGCATGCATTTAAAGGTAGTACCTGATCCCTAGTCCTATCTTGCTCTCTGCTTCATGTCTTCCATGAGGTGAGCAGTTTTTGCCTCACACTCCTGTCACATGATGTTCTGTCTGACCAGGGGCCCAGAATCAATATAGCCAAGGACTATGGACTAAAACTTTTGAATATGTGAGGTAAAATAAACCTATTCCCCCTTAAGTTGCTTATGCCAAGTATTTTGTCATAGTGATACAAAGTGATACAGAGAGGTAATTACTATATTAGTTTTTAAGTTCATGAGTAGCTTCATGTTCTTGTTATCTCTCTCCATTTAAACAATGAAATTGCATGAACAGGGCCATATTATGTAGGCAATGCCTTAATGCACAGAAGCTCATGAAAATATGTGGGAGAGGAGAGCTTTCTTTCTCATGGAAAGATAGTGTTCAAGAAATATTAATTAAGTGTAAGTTTGTGCTTTATGGGGTTTTTACTGGTGAGACCTTGAGTTTCTACTTGTATGTAAAAAAGAATGCACTACAGGAAAACAGTATGAATGATGCCCTGGTAGAGATGGACAGACTGCATGCATCCTTCGGAAAGAACTTCAGTCACCACCTGTAACTTCAGTTACAGGGCATCTGACAACATGCTAGGTCATCTGAACCCAAACTATAGCATGTATGTCCATGGAGGGATGTAATGCCAATATTTATGGATAAGATTGCTCAACCAATTCTTGATATTTTGTTTATAAAATATCTTAGTCTCGCATCCTGCATGAGCTTGTCCTAGAAACCTAACTGAGGGCAATGGGAGATGCAGAAAGGACAACAGACAGAAGGCAAAACATGCATAAAGCTGGGGCCAGGTAGGCTGGGTGTTCAGATGGAAGCACACCAGCACCCCCCACCTCCAGTGTGTTTATTATACACAGTAGCAACACGAGGCGGAGAGGTGTTTCTCAGAGAAGGGGGTGAGACACCAAGATCCTCGGGAACAGGAGAAACCTGTGACAGGTTCTCTCCAAACGTAAACATTAAAGGAAAAAACAGCTGTGCTGCATCTTTCCCACTTCTGCAGCTGAGGCTGTGCCAATCCAAGCATGCAATTTTTCTGGGCGTAACTATGCTTGCTCTCTTCTGAAGTTTGGGTCTTTGCCAAACTCAAACACTCATCTTATTCAATGCACCTGTCAGCTCCCCACATGTCCCCCTTTTTAAAAATTTCTTAAATGTTCATGATGAAGCCTGTCCCCTTAATCCAAGGAGTTGTCTTTGCACCATGCAGCATTCAACTAAAACAAAGAAAAAACAGGTGAACAATACCAGAAAGAGTACTTTAGCAACTTAAATGGGTTGAAATGCTTAAATTCATCTAGGATAGTTTTTGCAAAAGTAGCTGAAGAAACAACATTATCATAAGCCTTTTGCATGGCCAAAATTTTTTGTCTTAATAGCCATAAGTCCACAGTATTGTTGCTTTGTTCTCATGTGCCCATAAGGTGAGCTTTACCTGTAAAGTTATAGTCACTATATTGAGGCACCAAATGTCCTGAGGAATGACCTCCCCTGTGCACTGTATCATCGGTAAAGATAGATACAGGGTGGCTCTACCAACCTATATGCACCACTGGCAGGTTGGGTATGAGAGTCCAGTATGCATCACCCTGGACAATATCCACCTGTATTGTAATTATGACCAATCCCGCCAGCAATATGGCTGTGGGATTCCCAGCCATCCCCAGGCTACCAGTTACCATCGTCACCATGTCTATGGGTGCAGAAGTTTGCATGGGCAAGCCCAAAGCAAGGCAGGGACTAGGTTATCTGCCTGGGCATTACCGTCAGTGAGTGGGCCAGGGAGGTTAGAATGTGAACACAAATGGCTCACAAAACAAGGATAAAGGTGACTTTGCACCAGACTACACAACTGAAAGAAAAGATTAAATAACTCTTCACTACTAGTATGACCAATATAAGCAGTTTCAATGCAGCATAAAACACCCAACACATAGTGACTGTCACTGTATAGATTGATAGGTTGTTGTGGGAAGTCCCTTAGGACCATAATGACAGCATACAGCTCCACTCTTTCAGCTGAGGCAAAAACAGTATGTTAAATCTTGTGGCAATCTTTGGTGTAATAGGCAGCAGTACCATGCCCAGAAGCATCAGTGAAAATTGTGACAGCCTCTGACAGAGGGGAGCATAGAATAATTTTTGGAAAAATGAACACATGAAAGGAGGCAAACTGTAAAAGTTTTGAATGCAGGAGATGTTCCCCGATCTGTCCTGGAAAATTAGCCAGAGCAGACTGCTGTAAGTCTGAAAATTGTCAAAACCAATGCTGTTGATCTTTGGAAAATGGGACAACAATATTACTGGGCTCATGCCCCAGAAATTCACAAGTGTGTCCCTTAGCAATCAGCCTAGCTACCAGCTCATGAATGGTGTAAGAATCTTAGCAGGAGAGTGACCCAAGTGTAACCATTCCAACACTCCCTGCAACTGCCAGAGTGCTCCCGTTGACACTGATGGAGAGCATAAAATCAGTAACAACAGGCTGCTGTGGATCCCAGTGCTGAAGCTGAGCTGTAGTAATTGCTGTCTCCTCCTTAACCAATGCCTGTCCGGCATCTTCCATAAGTTCTCAAAGTGAGGAAGGATTAGGGTCACCCTTGAGCAGTTGAAAAAAGAGGAGACAAGGTGTCAGTGGTAAGTTTTCGAGAGGGTCTGAGTCAATTGATATCTTCCAGAAGTTTTTGCAAATCATTTAAAGTTCTTAAATTATCCTTCCTGATCTCTACCTTCTGAGGACAGATCAAGCTTTCATCAATAACTTGCCCTAAATATTGAAAGGGAGGCTTTTTTTGTATTTTTTCCTGGACAATGCAATATCCCCAGGCCTCAAGAGCCTTTGTAAGATCTGCCAAGATTAGTAAAAGTGTAGACTCACTGGGATGACTTATCAGAACATCATCCATGTAGTTACAACGTGTAGGTTCTATTGCTGCAGCAACAAATTCCTGACACATAGTGGGACGGTTAGCTATGCCTTGGAGCAGCACTGTCTAGTGAAATGGACACCCAGGTCCCTGATGATTTGGTGATGGTAAAGTGAAAGCAAATTTTTCTGTCTTTTGCATGGAGAGGAATGGCAAAAAAAGCAAGCATCTTTAAGATCAAGAATGCAAAGACAATAATTTAGTGGAATAGCTGTGGGTGAGGGAAGGGCCAGGCTGGAGCGCTCCCATTGGCTGCATTACTCTGTTGACAGCTCTTAAATCCTGTAACAGCCTCCATCTTCCTGACTTCTTTCTAATTACAAAAATTGGAGTATTCCAAGACCTATGGGTAGGCTCAATATCCCCTGCCTTTAATTGTTCCTCCACCAGAGCTGTGGCTGCAGCCAATTTCTCCCCTGTCAAGGGCCACTGGTCCATCCAGACTGGATCTGTTGAAAGCCAAGTGATCTGAGCTGCATGTTTGAAAGGGGCGTGATTAATTTGTTGGGCCAGGGCCCCTACTGAAAAGGTTGTGCAGCCTGATATCCTAGCCCCATTCTTCCTAGATTTTCTAAAGGCTGTATGGGTGTAACCTTCCTTGTTGATATTTTCCCAATCCCCTAAGGAGATTATAGCCCTGTTGAAACATTTGGTGATAGGCTACACTATTGGGACTGCAGAGTATAGCTCCTGTACCCTCCAATACATCCCTTCCCCACAGACTGACCAGTGCCAATGGGCCCAGGGCTCGATCCCCCTGGGATATGTCCTTGCTGTCAGAGGAGAAGACATTGGGCAAATGAATGGCACTCCAAAACAGATATAGATGGGCAACCCCTTATAGGGCAGGGAACCTTCCAGTGGGACCGGCCCTGGCCCCATCAAACAGTGGGGGCAGTCATCATGCAGGCTCCTCACCAATACCCATCATTGAAAACCTTGTTCACATCACCCCAAGAAGCATGGGATTGGACCTCAGTCCCACCACCTGATATGTATTAACATCTGATTTGGGAGTGCAAATTATGCCTCTTGGGGTCTATGGCCCTCTGCCCCAGGTCACAGTGGGCTTAATATTAGGGCTACTTTAATAAGTAGCACAACCATAAAGAGGATTGCAGGTCTATCCAGGTGTGATTAATGAAGACTACACTGGGGAAATTAAGATAATGACCCAGGCACCAGGTGCCTTTGTAGCAGTATCCTTTCCTGGGTAGTTCTTGCCATGCCCTTGGGCCTGCGATGGCAATCTGTTGATATGCCTGAAGGGGATGTTGTAATTGATTATCTACGCCTTCAAAAGGTCCTCTTCCCATGAGCATATCTGCAGTGATATGCAGACCATGGGCCAAATTATGGTTCACCTGTTCCGAACATAACTCTATAAAATCTGTTTTCCACAGCAAGTGATCACCTGGAGAGAGGCATGCTTTAGCCAGCCCTGTCCAGTCGTGTGGAGGCTTAGCACTGTCTCCTGCCACACTCTGTAATAGCCCAGCATAAATGGCGCTGTACAGCCATACATTCTGCAGGCTTGTTTCACCTCCTTTAAAGTTTTAAATGGAATTTTTTCATGAAATCTTTGTTGCATGCCAGGGTCCTTAGGGTCTGGTCTCTCAAGCACAGGGTAAAATTTAAAACCACCTGTATCCTCTCCTTGACTATGAGCTGCCTGCAAGGCAGCCTGCAGGGGACTCTTAGCAAGAATAGGACAATTCTTGGCCCCTGGAAGGGTCCCCAAATGCATGGTTCCCTGTGTTTGATGAGCCAGAACGTCCTCCTGACCCTCATCTGACACTGAATCAAAACCCGAATCATCGTTGGACTGAATTTTAATTTTATGTGAAAACCTAACCTTTCAGGGATCCTGCCTGACTGATTGTAAGGGGTGAGTCCCACAACTCAGCTTGAAACCAAGGAGGCTTTATGTGAGGGAGTAGGCCCCAAACAATCTTTAATCATAGACCACAAACCAAAAGTAAAGATGGGTGTGCATTCTGACCCTTCAGACGCATAGAGTGCCCTCAGCCCGTCTCCTACCTCATTCCATGTTTCTAAATTTATGGTGCCTTCTTCAGGAAACCACCGGCAGGTATCCTGCACAAAATCTAAAAACTGCATAAGTTGAAGCGACCTGACTCTGCTCCCTCTAATCTTTAACATAGCTTTTAAAGCCTGTGTATAGACCTTTCGGTCTTTAGACTCACCCTGTCCCCAAGGTTTTCTACCTGGCTGTATTCAATTCACTCTCCCCCCACACCTTCCATGTTTCTTATTATCTCTTACATGCATGCTTCTCAGAGAGTGTCTCCTTGTCTCAGGCTTCAAGTTCCCCCCTAGTTAGTTTCCTGTCCAGGTGTAACGTTGCTCTCAGGTCCCTGTTCAAGGTGCCACCTATTGCATGTCACCTACTCTCAGATCCCTATACAGGCGCCACCTCTCGTGTCCTGCACAAGCTTGTCCTAGAAGCCTAACTGAGGGTGACGGGAGATGCAGAAGGAGAACAGACAGAAGACAAAACATGCATAAATCTGGGACCAGGTAGGCTGGGTGCTCGGATGGAGACACACCAGCACCCCCCACTTCCAGTGAATTTATTATGTACAGTAGCAACTTGAGGCAGAGAGGCATTTCTCAGGGGAGGGGGCGTGACACTGTGGTCCTTGGGACTAGGAGGAACCTGTCTGTGACAGCTTCTCTCCAAACGTAAACATTAAAGGAAAAAACAGCTGTGCTGCTTCTTGCTCGCTTCTGCAGCTGAGGCTGTGCCAATCCAAGCATGCAATTTTACTGGGGATAACTATACTTGCTCCCTTCTGAGGTTTGGGTCTGTGCCAAACTCAAACACGCAGCTTATTCAATACACCTGTTGGCTCCCCACATCTTAATATGATAAACTTTAGTTTATCTTATACTTTAGATATTTATGTAAAATTTCAGGAAGCAATATGGCCCCTGAACACTTAGTATAAAAGCTCATAATTTATGTGGTCTACTCAACAGTTCATAAAGCTGTGGAAAGTTGCTTAATAATATGCATGCTGAACTATTTAGGGGAATAGGTACTTATATCTGTAATGTACTTTGAAATGCATAAAGTAAGGTGGGCTGGTAGGTAAAAGAAGATTGGACAACAGATAGGCTTATGAGAAATCAAGGGCAATAATATGTTAATGGCAGAACGTAGGCAGTATTTGCTATAAAATTCTTTGAACTTGGCTGTATGCTTGAAAATATTATTATAAAATGCTGGGGAAATTGTAGAAATGAAAGCAGCTACCATGCAGTTGCTGATTTCATGACAATCATGATGCTGCCAAATTAAAGGTTTAGTAAACTTAACTACAATAGGCAAAAATGAAGGAGTCAGTCAAAACATCTCGATGAAGCCTTTTTCTCAAAGTTGCCTGGTTGATTTGCACAGTTAAAAGGCTTGGTCATCCTAACTTGAATATCCAAGGTAACTCCTCCCAGGACCCCTTCAAGCATGATGGGAATGATGCCACATGGAGCCAGTCTCAGTGGAATTAGTGTTGTTACAATTCTCCCATTACTACAGGTTGAACAGCCATGATAAAAAATATGAAATCTGAAATGCTCCAAAATCTGAAATTTTTTGAGCACTAACTTGATGGAAAATTCCACATCTGACCTCATGTGATGGATTGCAATAAAAACAGCCACAATAACAATATTACCTTCAAGCTGTGTGTATAAGGTATATATGAAACAGACTAATTTAATATTTAGACTTAGGTCCTCTCTACAAGATATCTTACTATGTATATGCAAATATTCCAAAATCTGAAAAACTCACCCCAAAACATTTAGATAATGGATACTCAAACTGTATTTTGAAATCCAAAAACTACTTTCCAAGCGATTTTGTGGAATTCTACTGGAGGTGGTCCAAGTTTGGTGAATCATGTGTGTTTCTTCTGAATTGGGAGTCTAATACTTGGGTTTGATAAACTCTAAGACTCTAAGATCTGGCCTTTTATCATGAAAATAGAACAATGAAATCTGTTGAAATTGTTCTAAGAAAGAGGATGAAGGAGAATGAGGGAGGAAGTGAATCTAATTAAGATACATTGTAAGCACATATGTAAATGTCACAATGAGTCCCCCTTCTACAACTAACATATTCTAATAAAAATGTAAGAAAAACCAAACAAACCCAAGCCTGGTTGCTAGAAGTCAACTTCAAATAGAATATTTCTAGAGATTGTCTAAAATACTGAAAGTCAAATGTATTATTTTAATGAGGCCAAGAGCCCTGTCCTGATGAATGACTTTCAAAAGCCATTTGCTAGCTGGGCAGGCTGGCACCAGTACTTGAGAGGCTAAAGCAGGAGGATCGGGAGTTCTAGGCTTGCTTGGGATACATAGTTAGTTAGAGGCCATCCTGAGCTACATAGAGAGACCCTGTAAAAAGCCACATGCTCAAGTTTGGCCTCTTATATAACACATTACTTGGTGACACCCAAATCTTACAGGTTAAGCCAAGGTTTTACATTTTCAGGGGTGAATGCATAGCAAACAAACAAACAAAAAACAGCTTATAAAAAGTGGTTTCCTGCCCTTAGAGGTCATTTTTATCAAAACTAGAAAACTATGAATTGCAGTAAGTTGAATTATGCCCGCTCACCAAAAAAAATATGTGGAAGTCCTAACTCATGGTGCCTATAGATGTGTTCTCATTTTGGAAATAGAGTCTTTACAGCTATAATTAAGATACAAGTCAAGTCAAGATGAAGTCTGGGTGTGTGGCTAAGCAGCTTAGCACCTGTGTGATGCCCTGAGTCCAAAGTCCAGTCCCACGGGGGGGGGGGGGGGGGGGGGGGGGGGGGGACACACAGAGAGAGACAGAAAAAAGATGAAGTCATCCTAGAATAGGGTGAGTCTCTATCTGATGAGACTAATATCCTAATAAGAATAAACATCAGAGATATAGGCACAAAGGGAAGGACTCTGTGACAATGGAGGAAGGTAGTAGATTGACACATATACAGCCAGGGAACACCGAAGACTGGGAACAGCTACTGGAAATCTGGAGAAAGACCCAGAAAACACTTCCTCACAGCCCTCTGGGCCACAACTTGATTTGGGACTTCCAGCTTCCAGAAGTGTGAGATAATACATTTCTGTTGTTTTAAACCAACAAGTGAGTGAGACATACACTGGTCAAAGTGATGACGTCTTGTAGACAGAGCTTCAGAAGTCAATAGGACCATAAGTAACTCTTCCTTCTAAAGTCACCATTCATCCTTCATTCCCCTGGAGCCATACCATATCATCAACAATGCCTTTTGCATCAGTTAGAAAAGACTGTAAATAAAAATCCAGGTAGAGATTCATCAGTAGAAGCAGGAACTAACATGTGTATCACATTTAGATGGTAATTCTGGCAAGACATTCTGGGTTGGATTTTGGTTTCTGCCACAGGAAGCTTTTACTTCCTAGAAAAATTTGTGCACTTTCTGCTAACAGATTTTCTTCCTCCAAATGCAAGAACTGAGAGGGAAAAATTGTTGTCTAAAAAGCCAGTCAGTTCTGGCTTATTTACTTATTTTGGTGGTAGTATGGTTTGAACTCAGGGCCTTATCCTTGCTAAACAAGTGCTTTCCCAGCTCTTTTGTTAGGTTTTTTTTTCATACAGTCTTGTGTTTTGGGGTGGGCTGGCCTGAGACTATGTTTCTCTTATCTCCACCCCCCCACATATCTGGGATTACAGGCATGTGCCACCACACCAGGTCCTAATGACATTTGTTTTCTACTTTTGTCCTGAATTTCATCACCTAATTCACATTATCCCAGTCTTGGTCTTAGAAAGGGAGCATAAATACATGTAAAACTTTGATATGTTCTTTTCAGAAACAAAAATTGAGATTTTTTTTAATCATTTAGAACCAAGGGCAGAATTTCATTCTGTTTATTGTGATTTATGTGGTAAAGTCCTTAGAATTTGACCTTTCAAAAGGATGAAAGTAAAAGAGTAATACTTACTTTGTCTTCAGTCAGAGAGTTACAAAGCTGGGAACTGTTATTTCTGGGCATTAGGAAATGAGTCAATGGTCTTTGAACTTTCCCAGATTTTTGGGGTCACTTGCTGTTAATCGGGTTAAACAAAATTACATACTGGCTAGACAGAAATAATTGGTATTATCCAGCACTAGAAGATGTGTTGCTTAGGACATAAAAGGTTGTCCTGAGCAATGACAGGAACCAGAAATTGCACCACCAAGAGCATTACAGCAATGCTTTTTTCCATTTTTATAATTGCTATAAAACAATTTTCTTCTGTTGCAAGCAGACATACCCTTGGGAATCTCTACTTCTTTATATCTTTATGTCTCTTTCAAAGGACACACAAGTACTTTGAATCACAGCATCAAAATCATGATTGAAGTTTTCCCCTTTCTTTTTGTTCAAGGGGCCTCACATTCAGTTCTAAAGACTTATATAGAGCCCTAGGGGAGTGGACTGGCTGCTTAGAAACATTCAAGTTAGTAAAAATCAGTATGAGCTCAAAAATGTCCACCTATGTGAGGATGTAAAAGTTCCATTGTCACAGCTGAGGGGAATTGGATGGACCCATTACATTGGGTGATATTGGAAGTAACTGCGGTCCAAGTAAACTGTGTAGTCTCCCAAATATCAATCCTCACTTAGTCAAAGGCTGTGTAATCAATTGCATAGTTTTAGGATTTTCCTTCCCAAATCCTTATTCTGTATGAACACAGGGATTAAAAAAGAAATATTGATTGAATGTCTTTTTCCTTATCTGTATTTATTTGTTACACAATATGAATTAAAGTCTTCATGTGTCCATTAGAATGGAGGGTTTTGTTTTTTTTTTTTAAATATTCTCTTTTAGTCAGGTCTTCTCAAATGGGAATTTGAGAAGCACAATGACTTTTCCTTTCAAAGTCCTCTTGTCTCTTTGAATTTATTTTTAAATCTTTTGATTTATTGTATCTAATAATACAAGGAAATTTCATTGTGATAATTCCATACATGCATAGAGTGTGCTATGAACAAGTTTGGACCCTCTATTATTATAGTTCCATTCCCCTCTCCTCTTCCCCCCTTTTTCTATTTTAATTTTTATTTTTATTAGCACATTATGGTTGTACTGGGGGTACATTGTGACATTTACAAAAGTGCTTACAATATTTCATAGTTGAATTCACCCTCTCCATCATTCTCCTTTGTCCCCCCTCCCCCCATTCCTGGAACAGTTTCCACAGGCTTCATTGTTCCATTTTTATACACGAAAACATATTTCCTCCATATCGCCCTCCTTCATCCTTTCCTTATGTTCTTCACACACACACACTGATACCAACTCCCAGATAGGACCTGTTTTACTTCCTTGTTCTTCATTTTTGAGAGAAGACATTTTTGTTTGTTTAAGATGTAGGGAGTTTCTTTATGACATTTCCATGTATATATGTATTATATCCTGAATTGTTTCATCCCCTCCATTTTTCTCCTTTCTACCTTACTCATCTTCTTATGGTAATTTCTATAGGCTTGAATATTCTATATTCATTCTTATATAGAAGGTACACCAACCATCTTCACCTTCTTTACTTCCTTTTTTTTTTCACCCTACCTTCCCTTCCCCCTCTTTTGCACAGTGCTTGGTTGGTTTCATCATGCTGTCTTCTTATTTATGTATGCAATGTACTTTCATACTCTTCACCTTAGTATCATTTTCTTTCCCCTCTCCCCGCTTCCACTGATCCTTCTCCTAAACGGTCCCCCATATACATTAATGTCTCATTATCATAATCATTTTCAGAGAGTTTATCATGAATGGGTATTGAATTTATCAAAGGTGTTTTTCTGCATCAATTGAGATGATTGGGTAATTTTTGTCTTTGATTCTGTTGTGTTTATTGATTTAAGTATGTTGAACCATCCTTGCATCTCTGGAATGAAACCAACTTGATTATGCTCTTTTTAATGCATTGTTAAATTTGGTTTTCAAGTATTATATTGAGAATTTTTACACATGTTCATTAAAGAGATTGGTCTACAATTCTCTCTTTTTTGTTATTTCCTTTTCTGGTTTTGGAATGAGAATAATATTGGCATCCTGGAATGAGTTCTCTATATAGAACTCCTTTTAGCATCTTCTGTAGCCCTGGTTTAGTGGTCATAAATTGGTTTAGTTTTTGCTTGTCATAGAAGGTTTTTATTTTTCCTTCAATTATTAATGATAGCTTTGCTGGATAGAGTAATCTAGGTTTGCAGTTATTTTCTTTCAGTGCTTGAAACACCTCATTTCGTGCCCTTCTTACTTTTAAGGTTTCTGTTGAGAAATTTGCTGTGATTGTGGTGGGTTTGCATTGACAGGTGACTTGGAGCTTCTCCCTTGCAGATATCAATAATCTTTCCTGGTTCTATGTACTTAATGTTTTAACTATAATATACCATAGAGACACTCTATGTTAGCCATGTCTGTTTGGAGTCCTAGAGGCCTCCTGTATCTGGGTGGACATTTCTTTTTCCAGATTTGGAAAGTTTTCTGCTATTGTCTTTTAAAATATATTTCCTTTAGCATGTACCTCGTCTCCTTCTTCAACTCATGTTTTGTGTGTTTTGTCTTTTAATAGAGTTGCAGAGTTCTTCCATCTTCCACTTGTACTACTTTAATTTTTTCTACCTTCTTCTTCATCTGACTGTTCTGATACATCTACTTTGTCATCAGTCCTTGATATTCTGTCTTCAATTTGATTCATTTTACAGGAGAGATTTTCCACATTTTTTTACTTGAGTTTTTCATTTTCAGAATTTCAGTCTGATGCTTTTCAGGATTTCCATATCTTTTTTGAATTTCTCTTTCATGTCAAGCACTATTTTCCTAGTTTCATTCTGCTGTGGGTATCCTCTTTGAATTCATTCAAATTTTTGTACATGTCCTTTTTCATTTTGTTTATTATTCTTATAAACATGTGTTTGAATTCCTTTTTGTGGCTTTCTTCCTCTTTTCTATCCTTAGTGTTTGTTACTGTGGATTGTAGACTTTTGGGGGAGTCATGTAGCAATGTTTTGTTTTCTTTTAAAAATATTTCTTATGTTTCTGTGTTGAGATTTATGCACCTAAGGCCAAATTTATTGGTTGGATGTTTTCATCACTAGTGGTCTTGCAGTTGAAGTATTCTCATTGTTCAGGTAGGATGGTATAGTGGGAGGTTTACAGCATAGTTTCTCACCACTGAACTGGGGGGTAACTCTATAGACAAGCTTTTGCTTTTTGTCCAAGCACCTGGCCTGTTCGCCAGGACCACTTAAATAGAGGAGTCGGAGTTAGAGTCTCTTATGTTTCCTTGTGTGTGGGTCGGTGTTATATGTTGAGAGCATGGCTTGTCAAGAGTCAAGAGTTCATTTCTATTTTGTTTCCACCTTAGAAGATCCTCTTTTTTGTGTACTGGCCACATGCTGCTTTTGGTTCCCCCTGCCCCATTGTGCTGCCTGGTGCCATATATGGGCAACCCATGGGATATTCTCAAATGCACCCGATAGTAGAGGGAACAGATAGTGCACTGAACTCTGTACTGGTGGTGGAGAACTGAGTTACTCACATGCTCTGCCTTCAGGTTTCAGTTCTTTCAGACCCTGCCCAGCACTTTGGCACCCTGTGGAAGGAATGAGGCTGGGAGATATTGCATGAGCCCAGGTCCTGTGCTTAGAACTCTCAGTCCCACCGCCTGCCTTGGCAGCTAGTCACCAGATAGCTCCTGGATGCTGAGTACCATGTTGTCCATGGGCTTGGTGTTGTTTCTGCAGTCATCCTGTGGCACTGGGTCTTGCTCTAGCCAGGGAGGGTGGCCCTTCACTGCCTGAACACCTGGTGCTGCTTTAATTTCTCAGCTTGCCAGTATCAAAGCCCCTCCCTCTCCTTGACTACTTTTCATAGCTGTCTCTTTCCCAACACTGTGATCTCCTGCTGTGATTGTCCCTTAAATTTCCAAGTGCCCCAGTTGGCTTGGCCTCAAAATCTGCTTGGTCACTGGCAGGTTGGGGAACCCCCTGTATCCTGAGTTCTCTGAAAGTGAAGAATAAGTGCTTTGCTTTTGAAATTGACCTTAGACTGTGGAGCAGCTGTTGCCAGGTAGGGTGGGGCTGTGGAGCTCTGGGTCTTTTGCTGCTTCCTGAACTCCTGCCAGGAGCCCTCAGCATGCCCCAGTCAAAACCTCTCCCTCTTTATATCTTCCTATGGTGGACGTTTCCCAGCCAATGTGGCCAAAAGTCGAAGAAATCCATAGGCTGCAATTTTTCAAAAACCTTGGGTTACTCAGTCTCAAATCTTACCTGCCTGCAGGCTGTTTAGGTGCAGCTTTTATAACCTGAGCTCTCTGCCAGCAAAGGCTAGGTGTCATGTTTTTGAAATTTTCCTCGGGCAATGGAGCTGCTTTTGCCAGGTAGAGTGGGGGCTATACCTTTCCCTTCCCCAGGTCCCTTTAACTTCTCAACTCACCCCAAGTCAAAGCCTCTCCCTCTCCATGAGCCTCTCATGGCTGTCCCCTCTAACACAGCATGGCCAGGTGTCTCAAGATGCCCAGAGCTACAACTGATCCTTGTTTTCACCCCCCTAGTTAGTACCTCAGTCTTGATCAGGAGATCCTCTCTCAAGATGGCACCTTGCCACAGCTCTCTGAGGTATAGAGAATAAAAGGTTGTCTTGCCTGATGCTGGTCCATCTTGCTAGGGAAGTCGCTGTCCCATCAAATCCCTGCACTGGGGTTAAGGTCTGTGGGAGGTTTGTTTTCGTACCACCGCAAGGTCTGCTAGTCTGTTGTGGAGTCTGTCTGGCTTACCTTGAGGTGGAGGCTTTGGGTTCCCTTCCCCCCAGGGAACCTGGGGCTAAAGCAGCGAACTGTTTCTTAATTTACTCTGTTGCCTTTCTGTTTTGCCATATTTCTCTGCTGTCCTGTCCCTTTTTTTGTGGTTCTCAGTGCTCTTTCTCTCTTTTGCTCTTCTGAATATAGACTTTCTTCTTTTGTTTTTCTTACTATTCTCATTCATGGAGTCTGATGGAAGCTTCTATTCCTCTGCCATTTTGACCACCTCACTTCATTTTATCTCTTAACACATTCCATTTACCAACACATTGCCTATTTGTAATTCTGTATCCCCAGACTGATCATAAACACTCATAATTTATTCAGATATTGTTGTGGGCAATTGATTTTTTGGTGAAGGGAAAGGGGAATTTGTTTAACTTAGAAAGCCAACTGGCTGGCTCCATCAGTATGAAGCTTAGGGCTTTTAAGAAGACCCTTTCACTACCCTTCAGTACTACCTTCAACCAGTTTTACTTTGCTTTCTTGGGGGCAGCATCTCAGAATGTTGTCAGAACGTTGCTCTTGGCATATAACTGGCAGTTGTTTTGCTCAGACCTCCTTCTTACCTCCCCTTCCCACGTGCTGCTATTACCCCAGAGTAGCAAAACCAATGCCTTGCCCTGCCCTGTGGCTTGTTTAATTGAGTACTGAAAGCCGACCGGGGCCATTGAACACAGGGCTTTTCCTTAAACAGACTTTGCAGTCATGAGTTTGCAGTTGTGCCAAAAGCTTCTTCCCACACTGTTTGGGACTGCAACATCCTCCATGGGGCAAGATAATTTAGTTAAAAAGTCCTGGCACACTGGTTGACACATTGGTCATTTATTGTTATGACTTGGATACGTTCCAGTATGAATTATCTTATGAAAAGTATTGAAGCTTTGCCTAAAGAATATGAAAATGAAATGCTAATTTGAAGAAATATTCAGGACTATAGTGTCAATTATTTTTCTTGAAGCCCAGGTGCTCTTCTGAAACAAAATAGCAGAGTTTAGAGTAAAACAGAGATGTATTCTTGATGACATGTCTTCTTTTCAGAACACTTATTACCTGATGCTGATTGAAGCCAAGTTCAGAGAACATAGGCTTGGTATGTTCTCTAAGTGTTTAAAGTAGGTAAAAACACCTCTTAGCAGGTCTGCTTACCTAGTTTGGCTCATTTTTCTTAGAAAGGGCTCACCTTCCCCAGGTATGTATATAAAAATATGTGAAATGACAGAAAGAAGTGCTAGCCCCTTCTCCCTAAGAAAAATGTGTAGATCCACTATATTTACATAATACAGTCTGCAAAGACTCTAACTCAAGTCCTAGTACCAGCTGCTACTTTCTCCTCACTAAAAGGATTATGACAACTTTACAAAGGAAGTTGTCTAGGTTGTAGAACTACCTGGAGTCACATATGTGTTCCTGTGGCTCTTCAACATCTATACTGAACTGACTTCTGCCTTTTGTTCAGACCTTATGACAAAGTCATTGCCTTTTTATTTAAAATCTGCTCCAATGAGAGTATTTGTGCTGAATGAATCCAGTTGATTTTTGTCATCTGAGATTTATTTACTTATTTTTGGTACTAGGAATAGCATCATGTCTGCTGATTTTTAAGGGCTGGTTTGCTACCTTACATTATACCATAGACATGGTTTTCTGTCTCTCTAGAAAAATTGGAGGGAAGGCTCCCTTCCCAGTGATCCAACCATGGTACACAGGATGTGTAACTACTGACTCTCTTTCTGCCTCCCAGCAGTAGTGATTTGGGAAATTACAGTGTCCAATATCATTCCAAAAGCTCTAATGTGAAGAACTGTCAGACAGGATAAAAGAACTCTTGTAGATAACTGCTGCATCAGGGCATCTGAGCACTAGACAAAAATCAAACCTAGTATAACATATAATGTCAGATTACTTATAATTACATTTATAATTCCTTTTTTGGGAGCCTTTTCCAAAGCTTATATGCTTGTTGAACTAGGCATTGTTTATTTTGTTTACTGATATGCCATCAGAAGCTAGCACTGAGTTAGGAACATAAATTAACTCTTCAGAAGATGCTTTGAAATATTCTTCCTGCCAAGTGTGGGCTTGACACATGGAAGGAGTTTATGAAATGAATGAACGAATGATAGTAGAAGGGTTGTTTGTGCCCCATGGACAACAGTAATGCAGGAACTTGGGCACAGAATAGGAAACAGGGAAATAGGTGGAACCCTCCACTCAGAACCAACCAGTGTAGGGAGAATTGTGATAAGAGGAACATCACCGGCCTTGGCAAAGCAGTTGAATCAAAGCAGCAGTTGTCCACTTTGTCTACCTTCTTGTGGATGATCTCTGCCCCGTTTCTGCTGAAATATCCCTAACACACGTGCTGAGGTTTCCATACATGTATCTTTTTAAGGATAGAGTAAGGATATTTTAAAGTAGAGAATAAAATAAATGCTTTAAATTTTGTGATTAAATATTTAATAAGGCAACATGACATAGTATAGAACCATGTAGACTCTGGGTTTGAATTAGGCAGGCTCGGTGACCTTGGGCTAGTTCAAACTCTCTATGCCTCAGTTTCCTCATCTATAAAATGGGGATGAAGTTAATAATAGCATCCACTATTTCGATATGGTAGATATGGGGGATGAAATGAGTTAATTGCTTATATGATATTGTAAGAGCATGTGGCATATAGCAAATGCCATATAAATGTAAAGTTTCAACACTTGTCTTTTTGGGAAGGAAGGTAAGGATGTTGTCATGTGTATTAGCCTCCAAGGTCTCTTATTTCTATTGAAAACCTTCTATATTTTATGTTTATGGAGCATGCAAAAACCCACATCTGTATATGAAATTTAAGGAAGCATGAATTATTGCTATAAACCTTGCATGTGGTATAGAATGAAACCTCTCCTGCCCAATGAGACATCTAAAAAGTACCCCATAGCTGATTGCTCTTTGATGACTTTTTTTTCATTCCGCTTCCCAAGTCTGTTGGAACATCCATTAGGTTTTGGCAGAAACTGTGTTCTCTAATCAGCACTGCAGACTGAGTTTGCCTCAGAAGCTAGAGGGGAAAACTGGTTTCAAACAATTTAATTAGCATCTAAACACACACATGACTTAGTTTGTCTGATTTATGAGTTAAATGGTTTCACCTGGTCCTGGGAGGAAAATGACAGCTCAATCAGTTTCTCATCTCCACTCCATAAAATCTGTTGTTGACCACAGCAACCCCACATGCACATTCATATTCTGAATTTAATCAGGCAACATGATGACCACTGATTCATTCGAGTTCGAGTTGCACAGGCTCGCCTTGCACTCAAGGGAATTAACAGAAGTCATCCCATTGACATGAGGATGTGCTTCTTGAACTTTGTTTTTTTTCTTATGAAGCAGGTACCTTACCAAGGTTGGGCACAGAAGGAATTAAAATGGCACAAGAGGCAAAGGGCAGAAAATCAAAACCATTGGGAGTCTGAGCACAAAGGTGGACTTTATAGACCAAGTGGTGGGGTTGGTAAGAGGCCGAGCTGGAGGTGGGTGAAGGAGTTTGTGCCTAGGGGCTGCTGATCCACACATCATCAGGAAAACATCAAGCATTCTTGCTTGCATGGTTGCCCTGCTTAATTAACGACTTCCCTCAAGCATTGCATTCTTCTGGAGATGTTTGACAGTGTTTGGTAGAGCCATCTGGTATAGAATTAAACTTGATATTATGGGTTTACTGAATCCTTTTAGGAGATCCAAAGAGGGGTTTATAGTGAAGCTTTTTATTTGGGATTTGAGAAATTAGTCAAGGTAGAATGACATAAAAAGCCAGGCATAGTGCCTCATGCCTATAATCTGAATACTTGGAGACTGAGATCTGGAGGATCATGGTTCAAGGCCAGCAGGGGCAAATACTTCCAGAGACCTCATATCCAAATACAACCAAAACAAATTAGACTGGAGGTGTGGTAGAGTGCCTGTTGTGTGAAGCCCTGAGTTCAAACCTCAGTTCCACCAAAACAAAAACAACAAACAAACAACACTTAGGTTTCTAAATTCTATACCTTTGTCCACTTAGTACTCATCTAGACTATCTCTTCTTTGAGGACCAGGTCCCAGGTTCTCATATATGGCAGCTCTCAAAGGGACTTGAAGGAGTACTGTCTTCAGTTTATGAACCCTCGCCAATGACAGGCAGTTTACTTTCCAGCCTGCTGCCTTGAAACTTGAACACATCCCTACCACCTCCTTCACTAGACTCCTGACTGGCCACTGGTGGGACTGTCAAATCAGACTCAAACCAGTCGGAGATCTCCTCCAATGGCAGGCTTTACTAATAATTCCAAGTAAACAAGTATTCAAGAGGCATAGGCTAAGCAGGAACCCGTGGGTAGGCCTGTCAGCACAGGTGGCCAGGCTCTTTCTCCAAGTATTGGATTCACTCAAGCCTAATGCAACACAGGAGGTTTCAAAGTGATGTGTGCAGCTTGAAACACTTAACAGAAGAGGGCTGTTTGAGTCTTGATAGCTCTGCATTTTATACTCAGCTAGTTACATAGCTTCCTGGGTCTGTGATAGATAGAGAACTCTTTCCCAGGAATTCACAGATGCTGGGTTTGTTTACCAGAAGCAGCCAAGGCAATCTGGTACATACTTGAGCTATTCTTAAAGGACTCTCCCAGTAGCTGCTTCATTACTTTGCTTGGCAGGAGACCTGTCATTAGCATCTTGACAAGACGATTAGCGCTGGTCAGCCTTCTTTATGTCCTGGGGGGCTGCCTTAACAAGGTGAATGGATTGTTTGCCTTCTGTTTAATTCACTGCTTAATTCTGTCCTTATCAGACATAAGGCCCCTGCTCCAAAGCCTGAGCAATCATTGCTCTAGGGAATGCATAGTTAAAGCAAGCCTCTCAGAGTCCACTCTCAACGAAGAACAAAGTATAAGATCCCTCATATAGTGACAACTTCTTTTCTAGTTGGGAATGCTTCTGCCTGGAGATTTATCTTCCTCATTATGTTTTGCTGGAGTTCCTTTAATAAAGGGTTTGAGGTTCCCAAGCAGGCAGCATTTCTTGTGAGAAAGAACCAAACCAGTTCCAGAAAATGCCCCTGGGCACCAAGAAAAAACAACCTGGCAAAACCTGAACCTCAGAGAGCAGCTGCAGTGTCTCCTGCAAGACATCCTAGTTTCATGGAAAGTCTATCTGAGGCAAAGCCTATTCGACTCCTGCAGCAATGCTCCTTTGAAGTGGGCCATCTTTGATTCCACTTTTTATGCAACTGTGGATTGAAGCAAGACTGGTTATCACTTGTGAGGACTGGACATGATGCTTTGCCACAAAAAGGAGCATAAACAGGTTCGGTGGTTCTAGAATAGCAAAATTATTTACTTTGAGGCTTAAATTCAAAGGTCCTTTTGTTGGGCCTGGGGACCTAAAGAACAGATGAGTGAGCCAGTACTCCATCCCCCATGGAGAGCACTGTGAGCCCTGTACCCTGAGGAGGAGTTACATAGCCTCATAAATCTGCCACAGGGCTGATAAACAGAATGCTCTCAAGGGTGTTTCCCCCCATAAGGGGCAAACAGACCAGCTCATCGAAGAGAGGCCATGCACGCGAATCCATGGCAAATGGAACAAAACCCACCTAATCCTCACCCTAACCCAGAGTTAAAGCATCCTGAGAAAACCCCAGCCTCTACCTGAACAGGGAGCCACCGGTTTCTGGGCTCTGCTGCACTGTTCCAACTGCAGCCTTTCCTTTCTCTAATAAATCCTACTTTGTGTACCAGCCTTGTCTCACAAGTCAATCAGCTGCCTCAGGAGACAGTTCTCTGGCCTGTGAAGGCAAGAACCCTGGACACCAGCCTACATTTCACCATGACACATAACACTTTTCTCTACATAGGCAGAAACTGGGACTTGTCATTGGTGTGGACATCATGTACAGCCAGGAATGACAGCTGTGGCTCTGGGATGAGGGTCACCAGACAGACACCATCCTGACTCTTCACATATGTGACTTCATTTTATTACTGGAGATGCTGTTTATCCCTACTCTCTAGAGGAGGAAACTGAGGCACAGATCAAGCTAGCGGCAGAACAGACATTTGACTTCTGATCTTCCTCTGATTCTGTGTTGTCACTGTTTGCTGCATTGCCTCTCTTTCATTAACTGATTTATTTTTTTCACAAGTGACCAAAAGTTTGCAATTGTTTTGCCAAGACACAGACACATATGAGCTCAGAGCTGTCTTCCCAGGCTTTCCCATCTGCCTAGGTACAATCTCATTTTAAATTATTTCCACCTAATGCTGTTTTCCTTTCGTTAAATATTTTCCCTTTCATACATTACATATAATATATAAATTTATCACATATCTATATACATTTATGTTTAAATTAAATTTAAATTTTACAATAAGTAAATATGTCACATATGTGTGGCATATCTCCCTGAAATTTATTTGTTGAATTTCCAGACCCCAATGTGATATTACAAGGTGGGGTCTTTTGGGATGTGATTAGGTCATGAGGGAAGAGCTCTTATGAATGGGATTAGTGCCCATATAAAATAGGCCCAAGGGACCTCATTCATCCCTTCTACCACAGTGAGAAGGTGTCCTTCTGTTATAGGAACTTGAACAGAGACACGGGACACTGAGGCAAGGAAGCAACATTTTATTGTGCCTGCACAGACTCAGCGTGTGTCCAAAGGCTGAGCCCAGAGAACAAAAGGGGTTCACCTTAGGTACCCTTGCAAGCAGGTTACAGAGACAATAAAATTAAAAAAAAACAAACAAACAAGGTTTAACCCATATACGGTTATATGCAATTCTATTGGCTACTTCACCCTAGTGAAGTAGCTAAGTGTCCTTCTACCCCCAGTGCTATGTGACCTCTTCATGTTCAGATTCCTCAGGTTTTATCTCTCTGCGATGCCATCCCTTCCTCCCTTCTACTTTGTCAGAATACAGGCCTGTCTGTTTCTTTTCTGGTCCTCCTCCCTGCTACACTTGTATGAACCAGGTTGTGGGTCCTCACCAGATACTGAATCTGCTGCCATCTTGATTGAGAACTCCCCAACCTCCAGAACTGTGAGAGATAAGTTTCTCTTGTTTATAAGACACCCAGTTTATGTATTTTGATGCAGTAGCAAGTAGCCTAAGACAATGTGTTTGTGTATGTACATATATTACCAATTCTACTGTAGGCTTAGTCTGGCTTTGTCCTCAGCCAATGAGAACTTGAGAGGCAGACTGCTGCTGTCTTTTCATTAACATCTCTCTTTAAACACAGACATGCAGGAAACCCATTAGACAAAGAGGTATTTTTACCTTTTTTAATTTCCAAGTGCAGCGTATGCCTCTGATGTTACAAGATGACTCATTCTGGGGTAAATACAATCCAATGATTATATGAACTTGGTAAAGTACAAAACTGAAGGGTCAGAATTTAATTAATCAGGAAATACTGAAATATTCTGAAAAGTATGCATGATTACACAACTCACAAAAGAATACTTTGAGATGAAGTTTCAATCAGACCTCTCTTTTCCCAAGGCATCAGTTCTATATGTGTTACCAAGCATTCCTATTATTCATAAAAACAATATAAGAAGGGTTTTTGACTTTCGTGAGTTGTGCTTATCCATTCACAAACACTTATAAAGCACTTGCCATGTGCCAGGCATGGAGTTTTCAAAAATGAGTACAATGATAAGTGTGCCTTTGAGAATTTTATGGCTTAAAAATTAAAATATGTTAGACTTGTAAAGGAACTACTTCTGAGGCTTAAGCTATTTCCAATGTTTTTTTTTTAAGTGACAATTTTTGGATAAATCAGGCCATATTGCCCACTCTAGAAGTCTGAGGTGGGAGCTCAGAAGGGCTCCTCTGTGTGCTGGGTGCAGGCTAGGTGTAGCAGGCCTGGAACAGGAGAGCAGGAGCCAGCAGGGTAGGGTTTTCATTCTTCCTCCACCACCACCGCTCACCGTGGGCTCCTGGGCAAGTCACTGAACCTCTCTAAGCTTGTCTGTAGCAAGGATAAAAGCTATTCTACTTGCCTCAAGCAAGTAAGAAAACACCTGTCCAGTAAGAAAGCACCTGTGAAAGATTCTGAAAAATGGGTCAGGTATTTGTTAGCTCCACAAAGGCAGGGAATTTTGTCTTCTTTGTTCCCACATAGATCCCTGTCATCTCTGAAGCCTGAATTGTGATATATGCAAGGTATGTGTTTATTGAATGAATGCATACCATAATAAAAGAATTTTTTACTTTAAATAGTTCAAAATTATGGTAATTGATTATGTTCTGTTTCACAAAAGAAAAACACTCGTTTTTGTAGCGCTTGGAGAATCACTGCATTTCCGGGCTGGATGGAATACTTCTTTTTGGTTGTGGTGCTAGGGTTTCAACTTAGGGCCTTGTGCTTGCTAGGCAGGTGCTCTACCACTTGAGCCATGATTACAGCCCTTTTTGTTTAGTTATTTTTCAGGTAGGGTCTCGTGTTTTTTGCCCAGACCTTGATCCTCCTACCTGTATGCCTTCTGTGTAACTGGGATTATAGATATGCACCACCACTCCTGGCCCTTTGGAAGAGATCTTAAAGAGTGTAATACTCATCCTTGTAGGGTGACTTGAATACTCTTTATTCTGTTCTTGCTGTGCACTTGTCCAGCCTTTTGTTCCAAGTCACAGTCACTGGGGAGGTGCTCTTAGGTCTGCCTGTCAGAAGTTCTTCTCACTCATTTGAAACTTGCCTCCACCTGAGGCCAAGGAACAATTCACCCACAGCTCCTGGGCCTTCAAGTATTTGAAGACATCTCTCCCTACCCTCAGATTTCTCATGTCTACACTACATGGGATGATTTCTCCTTTAGGATGCTAACTATATTTCTTGTTAATGAGATAAGCAGAAACTTAAGATTTTTAAACAAAAACTTTTACTAGTATATATCTGCTATTAGCCACGGCAGGCTCTTGTTTACAAAGATGGACATTCTGGCCTTACCTGCAAAAGTAAGGTAAAGAGAAAATAGCTGCTTTGTCTACCATCAGGTAAGATCAATATAAATATCACTGTACCAATACTTAGAAGAATCCTTAGAATTCTTAGTAGAAAAGAATACTTAGTAGAAAAGAATCTGGAGTCTACCAAAATGTCTACTGAGAACAAGAGAGTTAAATTGTGGTACCTTCTCGATGTTATATTATTGCTATCAAAAGTTGATGCTTGGGGCTGGAAGTGTGGCTCAAGTAATGGAATGCCTGCCTAGCAAGTATAAGGTTCTGAGTTCAAACTTGGCAGTTTCCCCCGCCACAAAAAAAAAAACCCTAAAAGTTGATGCTTGCTAGGTGTGGTGATAATAAACCTGTAAGCCCAGCACTCTGAGGGTGAGGTGGGAGGGTACTGAATTTGTGGCCAGTTTGGGCTACATAGAAGGACCCTATCTCAAAATAAAAAAGCTAATGCTTATAAAGATTACATAATGAAACAGAAGATGCCTACAAAATAGTAGAATCACATAAAACTCAATATTCTAATCTATAGGTATCATATGACTACTGTATAAGTATTGCATAAACAGCTGTGTCTTACAGCAACCTAAAAATAAGTGCAAAATTCTGCTATTATTGATGATTTTATGGTAGCAAAGTAATAGATGGTTTTCTTTTCTTCTTTTTAGTTTTCTATGGTGCTGACTCTAGCTTTAAAATAAATGAAAATTGAAATGTTTTTACACTTATTTCTGTGAGAATCAACTAAACCAGATCTTTTCTGTCAAAAAGCTAGCTTAGTCAGCAGAGCACGAGACTCTTAATCTCAGGGTCATGGGTTTGACCCCTTCCTTCCCCCAGTATCACACCATGGAGTATGTCTGTCATTGTGTGGATATTAGCTAATTTCCCCAGTTGTCTATGTGCTCAGTGGCACGTCACCTGGCCATAAAGTTTCTGCCTTTAAGCAGAGAATTGTTTGTCATTGGATGTCCTAAAACTCAAGCTGTTAGTTTTAAGATAGTCACTGTCCAAAGGAATCTCTGCTTCAAGGTCCCCTTGGCCCATGGGTTAATTATATACTCGGTGCTGCCATTTCAGGTCAAACACTCATTTCAGGCCTCAGTTTCCCAAGAATTCCAAAATTCTCACCTTATGGGTCACCTCTTTGTCTTTGAGTACACCAGTCAAATTAAGTTTCTGTCCATAATCCCCAATCATGTCTGTTCTTCCCCTATGCGCTCCCCTAAACCTCAACCTTAGCCAATCACTAAGACTGTGAATCCAAACCTGTCCATCAGGGTAAGGGACAGACCTGCATACCCCTTCTTGAGCACAGTGTGTGAGCCAGCTTGCCTGACTTAGGTTGGAGTCACAAACACACCCTTCTGCAGAAGTGAATTTTGCCTTGTTCATCAGCTTTTGAGCATGTATCTGATTTGTGATCATGGTAGCACCATATTTCTAACATTTCAATATTTCTTTTTCTAAGATTTTATATAGAAACACACGTATTCAGACACACATGCACACAGACATCTTCATTATCCATCTTCTTCACATTCAGTTTCTACAAAATAGAGACATGCATTCTGGTGAGGCCCAAAATATAAAAAAAGAGTTCGAGAGCTAACTTGAGGAGAGGCCAAATGCTTTCACCACATAGGCCATGTTTCTGTTTTGGGGGCCAGTGTGATCACCACAGGTATTTCATAGGGTAGTTTCAAGGACTGAGTGACATTTGTTTACAAAGTGCTTGGTATAATAGCATGGAGTAAGAACTCTGAGTAGTATTGGCTTCTAGTTCCATGGTAAAATTGCAATGGATTAAAATGTATATGTGTGTGTGTATAAAAGTTTGAACTATCAAGGAAGGCCCAAGGAGGTGACCAGGGTGACAAGACTGTGGCAGAGAGGTCAGGGCAGCCTCCTTAAGACTAGGGCTTGACTACCTGCTGCTGAATGGTAACCTGAGATGAGGGCGAACAAGGAGGATGTGAAATACACTGGATGGGTTCAAGATCAGGAGTCTGCAGGCATTCTGAGTAGCATTTTTGGATCTGTAGCTGGGTCAGTGCATGCTTAAGATGTCAGATACATGGGTTAGATCATAAGTTGGTACCAGAAAAGGAGGATGAAACTTCTGAGTGAACAGTGCCTCCTACTGGAAGACAAGGCCAAGCAAAGAATGCAGCATGCAGAAAAAAGAAGAAGCATAAATACATGTGACACAACACCCACATAGCAGTAACCACCAATGTCAGAGGTGGACTCAATATATTTTCCCATTCTGGAATAACTGTGGCATGCCTTACATTGGCTGTGATCCAAGTTAGGAAATAATAAGCAAGTACCCAGAGCAAGCCGACTGGGTACCCTCTTCCATTTGCTGTCACAGACTGGATGAGTCTGGAGCCAACAAATAGAAGCTTCTTCATTTCATTATTCTATGATAGTAAACACATGAGAGCTACCAGAAATTCTCTCCAGAAATGCAACAATTAAATTTTGAGAGGAGGAAAGGTACAAAAAGACACACGTGTTAGAGCCCAGGGCTACACACAAGCCCTTGAGGCTATAGTTTCTCCACCACCCTCCCAACCCCGTCAAATCTAGTTGATGTTTCAGAGTGGCTCAAAGCTTCATCTTCCTGACTGAATGCCAAGCACAAATTAAAACACATTAGATGTTTTGTCTGCCTGGTGCCACAACCCGTGGGTGGTATCTGTACAGTTCTATCGGAGGAACAATAAGAGTAAAAAGAAGAGGGAAGCTCTGAGTACATGCTTAACCATGGGAAGGGGAGGAATGGGATGGATGTTATGAGGAGGGGCCCTGTGCTCAAGAAGGGGTTTGCCTGCCCTGGTGTGTGATTTATGGAATAAAAAGGACTGCTAGCTAGTGAAAGCATTGTATATCTATTCAGGAATAATTGTGCTAATTTGAAAAAAGAAATAGTATAAAATCAAGACAAAGCAAATTAAATCCAATTTAGGCCAAAGAGTAAGAAAGAAAAAGATTATAATAAGAGAAAACCTTCAAATTACCTAGGAAAAATGGGTAGGGAGTGACCTTTGCAATTGAGACGGGGCAGATTCATGATTGGCACCTGGTTCCTGGCCAGCTGCAAGCTGAGCTTCTCACACCTTGGAGGCCTTGGGTTTCTGAACACTCACCCTGAAGTTTCACTTCTGAAACTTCATTGAGCAGAAGGAGGAAAGTGTGACCTTGAGGGAGTTGCACTTTTCTCTTGAATGTCTTTCGGTAGTGGAATACTTGTGTGTGTGTTTCTACTTGTGGTTTGGATAGATGATAGATAATCCCATCCTCTAAAGAAAACAACTTGAGAGGTAACCGTATCACATCATTATTTTAGCATCTGAACACCCAGTTTTTCTCTCTGGTCATTTTCCTTCTCTTGTTTTTGAACTCACTGGAACACAGCCAGGTTTTCCATGCCCAGACATATTATGTATTAGGGATGTACTCTTGTCTGAGACAGGTCTCATTTTACTGCTTCCTGCTGGGCCCTCTGGCATAGGTCCTAATCAATTGGAAAATAACTACAATCCCAGATCTTGAGCCAGCACTAAACCCTTGCTTTTCAGATCCTCAGAGCAGCAAGCTGGCCCACTGCCAGCAGGCCAGAGCAGAGCCCATGTTCCTCTATTTTCTCTCTACTTTCTTATCCTTGTGCTTTCTTCACCTCTGCAGTCATGCCTCCAGGTTTTCTTCCAGTTCATTCTGTTTCCAATCTTTCTGTATTACTCACATGCTTGGGAACATCCTTGCTATGTTTCATTGCTACATATTTTTCCCACAAAAACTTCTTAACTATATGGTGTCATTTTGAACAAACAGAGCCGAATATATCTTGTGCTTTCTTTTGTATCTAACCCCCACCCCAAGAAGTTTCCCATTCCCAGAAGGGCCTTAGACAATACAAAATACGCACCGCTGAATGGGTTTTTTTTTCCTCTCCAGCCTTCTCTTGATTTATTTTCTTATTCTTTTGTCTAGTATCCTATTTCATAATATATTTTCTCTCTCAACTCTTTTTTGTTCCTTTTAGGTACTCGCTCTCAATCTGTAAGCATGTTTGTCTCTCATCTGAAATCAGTGAATAAACTGAATAAAACCAATACAATCTTCTTCCCTTGCCTCTGCATCCTGTTTATTCTCCACATTTTCTGGCCTGCTGTGTGCCAGGTGCTGCTCCTGTTGCTGGATTGAGACAGCACAGTTGCTGTTCTCGTGAAGCTAGTGAGAGGATTCAGATAAACAAACAAATGAGAGAAGTTCTAGCTACAGCTGTGCACTAGGCGTGGCCATGTAGTACCTTTGTCAGAAGGTCTTCCCTCCAGCCTTCTTGGAGGAGCACCTCTTCCTTACCAGTATCAGTTTGGCCCCTGTTCTCACCATATGACGTCTATGGATAAGGTCCCTTAGCTTTGACTCTTAATCACGTGGCCTTGGCCCTTGGACATCGTCACCCATTTCTCCATTGGATTCCACCTTCTCTTGTTCACCTCCTATTTCCCTATTTGTTTTTTCTGACATCAGCCCTCTTTTCACTTTCTACCTCTCCACTGGTGCATCCCAGGTTATATTCAGGTCTCTATCCCCAAATTCCTAACGCCTGGCTTCATGGCCATCTGACCAGTGCAGTAGTATAGGACTTCCTGCTTAAAGGGGCCCCTCCCTTGGAATTTAATGCTCTGTAGTCACCATCTTCAAATTCATTGAAACTTTATATTTTAATTTTGAATTAGTGTTCTTCAGCTTGGGCTGCCACAACAAAATACCATAGGCTGAGTGGATTAAATGATAGAGTTTCATCTTCTTTCTGTTCTGGAGAATGGAAGGTCAAGGTCAAGGTGCCAGCAGGGTTGGTTTCCTCTGAGGACAGTGAAGGAAGGTTCTGTTCTAGATCTTTCTCCTTAACTTGTACAAGGCCATCCTTCTGTGCTCACACACCCCTGGTATTCCTCTGTATATTAATCTCCAGTCAGATTGGATTAGAGCTGGATTGATACAGAACAGTTGTTGCTCTCATGAAGCTAGTGAGAGGATTTATTTAACTCTAATCACCTTTAAGGTTTTACCTTAATCACCTTTATGGTTCCATTTCCAACTGGGGTCAGGATACATGACGTTGGGGTACACAACTTAGTGGTAAGTGAAATGGAGCAATGGAAGGCATTAAATGCTCGGAGATCTTCCTGGTTGCTGTCCTGCTGTCTGCTGCCTCCCCAGGACATGTTCTCAGCTGCTAGTTCCCTGCCTCTTTGCCTGCCAGCCATCTAGCACCCCTCCATCCTTACAGTGAATATGGGAGAAGTGCCCAGAGGGCTGGGTGCAGCCATTCCTGCGCAGGAATGGAGGTACCACTGCATGTTTGGAGGCAGTCTGTCAGGAGAAGCCTCGCATCAATCTCAGATTCAGGTGTTCAATATATCTTGGCTGATGTCCTAATTCCTTCAGGTTACTGTGGTCCCAGAGCAGGTTGTAGGAAGCGAAACTGACTTCCTCACCTTGTGCCACCCCCCCTGCCCTGGGCCAGTTAGACCCTTTGAGAATTTGACTAAGGTCAAGGAACCTCTCCTCTGAGAGGCTGACATGGACAGATATGAAGGCCTTTTCCTGCATCTTCAGCAGGTATAGACTCTATGAAGCTACTCCATGGACTCCTGGTGATTTGGCCTTGGTTGCCCTTCTTGTGTGCTCTCCACGCTGCTCTACTGAACTGCACTCTCCCTCCCATCATCATAGCCATCCTCCAAACAACATTGGATTTTTCCATGCCTCCATATTTTTGTTCTTTTTGTCTTCTATGGGCATTTCTTCATACGGCTATATATACAGATACATACCTTCTACCTTCTTAGTGAATCCTTTTTCTCACCTCCCATCCATCTCATGAAGCTGACAGCTAAGGTGGAGACTGGCCTGTTGGTGCTATTGCTTTTCAGCAGTGGCAGCTCTGTGGTCTGCTTTCTGCACAGTCTCATCCTGCCCTGATGTGCAGTACAGACTCCACTGCACGGATGATGGATCTCATCCCCACAAACAGGATGGTGCAACTAGAATGAATCAGTGTGGAGTCTTGGGAACCACTAACAACGTTCATCACAGATGGTCAAATTATGCCATTCAGAATTAAACTACCTGTGAATGAGGCAGAGGAACATGCACATATGCTATAAAGACAGTTTTCAAAATATTTCATTTTACATGTGATAATGAAACTACTTTAAAAAAAATCAGTGAATCAGTTGTGATTTCCAGGGATTCTTTTCTGGCATCACCACATTAACTTCCTGCCTGCGGGGGCTGCATTTCCCCCACTGTGGTATGGTTGTAGTTAATGTAGGGTTCTGGGGCTGAGACTTCCTGTGCTTGAGATTAACTCTCCCATTTACTAATGTGACCCCAGACAATTCAGTTAGCCTCCATAAGGAACAGCTTCCTCATCTGTAAAATGGGAATGGCAATACAACCTACCTGATATGACACCTGTGACCATATTTTAAAGGACATCCCAGTGCCTGGCACACAGAGAGTTTGCTGCCCAGATATCAGCCTGGCTTGCTCCCTTACCTCCTTTGTGAGCTCATCTCTGACCACCCTTTTAAAAATTCTATTTCCCATGTTATTTTGTTGTCCACAGCACTATCACTTTTTATGTACTCCTCATTTGTTTATTTGCAGTGTGTCCTACCTGTCTCTTCATGAGAATATAAACTCTAAGAGGCTATATTTTCGGCACCCGGATTAGTGTCTGGCAGGGAACATGAACTCCAGGAACATTTGCCGGGAGGAGTGAGCCAAGATACTAAATTGAAACTACTCCTGTCCCAGTCCTGCTCCTTTGGGGCCCTGTCTGGAGGACATTTGATTGCCCATTGGTACGTGCACCTGTGAGCAGGAGGAGGCACTAAAATGGAGGTAATAATTTAAACAGCACGTTACGGAGGGCCCTGGCCTTACTGAACTTGAACCCAATGCTGAGGATAATTCATAAACCTCAATTCATGCTGCCCCAGTCTCAGGAGCTTCTGTTTCTCAAAGTTGGCCTAAGGGACCCACTACGGAGCTGGGGAGGGCAAAGAATTTCCTGAGATGTTCTTTTTCTGTGCTGGTGGCAGGTTCTGATCCAAAAGCGGAGGAGCAGCGTGCGCTGGCGAAGCTTCTGCAATCCTCGCCTCCTGGGCGCGCTGGGGCTGGAGGCTCTCGGCGCTCAGCCGCTGTACCCAGCGCCGCCTCCGCTGCAGGTCGGGAGCGCGCGTCTCCGCCGCACCGCGGCGCCGGGAGCGATCGCCCAGCCCAGGCGGCGAAGGCGGCAGCTCCTGAGCTCACGCACGTTGGAGGAGCTGTGATCCCGCCCGAGCCCGCGGCCAGGGCGCGACACCGGTAATCCAACCCGGGGCGGGACGCGGCCGAGCAAAGCCGGGGCGCAGGGCGCGGGGCGCGGGGCGCGGGGCGCGGGACGCGGGACGCGGGGCGCGGGGCGCGGGACGCGGGACGCGGGACGCGTGCGGTTCTGGCCAAGGCAGCAGGGCTCCCTTGGGTTTGGGGGTGGTTTTTAGTTTGGCACCCACGGGGGTGAGAAGTGAAGAATGGGATTGGTGAGGAGGCGCTGCATTTTGAGGGTGCCCTTGGGAAGAGTAGGGACCCCTTGGAGAGCACCCAAGTTGAAAACCATCTCCGCAGCCCGCGGATGTGCGTGTGTCCCGCTGGAGGGCGTCGGCAAAAGCTCGAGGCAGCGGCGCTCTGGGCTCAGGTGGGCTTCGCGGCTCGGCCCCCGCGGCCAGGTCACAGCGCAGGTGAGAAAACTTTCCCAGCCGCCCGGCCGGTCTGCCAGAGGTGCCTTGCCATTGGGGGGACCTTGACCCTCCAAGCCAAATGCGTTGTCTCTTGGTCCCAGGCGCGTGTCCCCTGCTGTAGGCACGGTTCTGACAATAAACCCTGACCTGACAGTTCGTTTTGCTCAGACAGGGGAGCTTGCCAGCACGTCATTTTGTTGATGAGAGGGAAATTGCGGCTTCATCCTGCCTCTCCTTCCCATCCTTTCTGTGTAATGAATTGAGGAAGGCCTTCTAAGAGCTGCTTCTCTACAGACCCGTTTTGACGCTTTGTGGTTTCCGCGGCATTTTAGATGACATGGAATCCCAGAGATATTCGATTTAATCTGACTACAATGAAACAGGGTGTTTTGAAAACAAAAAGAGCTAGATGGAAAGTATCCATGCTACTTTAAGGAAGAGAGAGGAACTCCCATACATAAATAAATTCTTATGAACCCCCCCCCCAAAGTAAGAAGCAGCATTTCCAGGTACAAGTGAAGAAAATTAGGTTGAGATAGTAAATAGATTTCCAATCTGACTCCACCAGTTAACAGTGGGGAATAAGGGTCTGGAAACTGGGACTGTGAGTCCAGTGTCCTTTAGATAAATCAATTGAGAGCATATCATATCACCCTGATCACATGACCCAGTGTGGCCCAAGGTGTAAGGTGGGGAAAGTGAGAGAACACTATAAAATGGATGAACTCACAAGGTTTGTTCTAATGAGTCTATCCAGTTTTGATGGAAGATGAGGTGACATTAACAGGTGATAGGGATAGGCAGAGTTGCTAATGCCTGAAACTGGGCTAGATGACTGACAGCTCAAGTGACAGGCACCCTAGAACATCGAGAGTATTCATAGTCACCATTGCACAGGTGTGAAAGACAAGAACGAGCCAGGAGACTTTTCAAATGAGGGACTCATTGAATCCTGGTAACATTCCAGAACAAATTGTTTAAAGAGATGGCTCAAGGGTTGGAGACATGTCTCAAACTGTAGAGTGCCTGCCTAGCAAGCACAAAGCCCTGAGTTCAAACCCCAGTACTGCCAAAAAGAAAAAATGCTCAAGATTACCCAGGAGAGCATTTCCAAAGACAACTTAGGGCAAACTAGCTTCTAACTTCTTTCCCTTTTCTAGCAATGTACTGGGTTATCAATGGGGACATGCCATATTTACTAATTTTCAAATGTGAGTTATGACTCACTAGGATAATGGTATCAGTTTAGGGGTTGCAACCAGCATAAAAAAAAAAACTCAGTAGAAGAGAAGAGAAAACATCAGAGTGAATTGCATGAGTGAGGGTATTTGTTTTGTGAACTGTGTTCATGTGTGTGTCTCATCTATCCTGTTGCCTTTGCATACCTAGCCCTAGGTGCCCCGGCTTAGCCTTCCAGGCTAATCCCACTGTGCTCACAGTAGGGCTCATCTTCTATAGGGTGAAGAAAATGTCATCATCCAAACATTCTGGAAAGTGTAGCATTCCTTCTCCTGATTTCTGTTGACTCCTAAAGGCTGAGGTATTTCACCAATCAGAATTTACCACTAGATTTTTTATTTTTGTCTTTTTTTAATGTCTTCAGAGTGACAGAAACTTGGCCAGGTGCTTTCTAAGTGCCTTAAGTTCTCACAGTGAGGTGACCGTTATTTCCATTTTACAAACAGAGGACCTACAGACTAGTCATTAGCCATCCCATGGTGGGCAGTCTAAAGCATGCCCAGCCTTTGTTAGAGGCGTTTGGGGCAGTCTGCTGCTGTATCTGAGGATATGGAGAGGAAAGAGTGAACACAGTAAGGTTTTGTCCCTTTTCCTTTATGGCGTCAGTCATCAGGAAAAAGACATAAAGATGACATGAATCAGAGTTACAGTACCTGTAAATCTACGAGAATAATTTATAAGACTTATATTATATCTGGACAAGAAATAATCCTAGAATGCTGAGCTCCCAGGAGGATCAAAGGTCTGGTTACTCATTGAGGTTCAGAGTCAATTTTAAAAGAAAAGGATAGAGCATCCCACTGAGGTGCAGGTCACGTGAAAGAAAATACCTGGGGTGTTGACGGACCACAGGCCCTGAATGAAGCAGCTGCTATGGAGCAAACTTGGATTTCATTGACAAGGACATGCTTTTCTTATAGACACTGACATGGAGCTTGTTGGAGTGTTCACAACTTTAACTCAACCCTTGTAACAAACCCATGAGGTAGGGAATATAATTAGCACCATTCCTTTTAACAAATGAAGAAAACGAGGCACAAAGGGATGAAATAAGTTGCTCATGGTCAATGGCAGTAAATAGTAGAGCCAAGATTAGAACCTGGATCCGTAATGACTGCCATCTACTTCTTCCCTGTGGTATTTGGATCAAAGGAGCCCAGGGTCCACTCTACTATTCTGGGCAGCACCTTCATAATGGTCAGAGACCAACTTTAGGGTCTCAGAGGGGAGGTGCCTGGATAACAAAGGATGGGAAGCATTAACCTGGCAGAGAACTGTGGCCAGGGTCTGAAGCCAGTCCTGAGACATCTGAGAGGCAGAAACTGCATTTGTTTCCAACAGTAGCATTAGGAGCAGCCTTCAGGACAGTGTAGAGAAGGGGTTCTCTACACTCAAATTCAATTCTATTAGAAATAAAAGCTGGCATGATGGTACATGCCTGTAATCTCAGCACTCAGGAGGAGGAAGATCCCAAGTTTGAGACCAGTCTTGGCTATATAGTGAGAACCTGTTTCATACTCCCCCGAGAAATATGAGTAAAAATAATTGGAAATTAGCAGTCTATCTTACACATTTGTGTGCACATGTGAACGAAATAAGAGTACTAAACTAAACTTTTGATCAAGGCACACTTTCAAGTTTTGTGAATTTCCAAAGGAATGTGCTAAACCTCCAAGTAGAAATATCAAGGTAGCTATGGATAGTTGAGAATATTTTGGTAACTTGAGAACCAAACTTTAAGAATTTGAGGGTTGGGTTGTAGTTCAATGGTAGCGTGCTTGCCTAGCATATGTGTTGCCCTAGGTTCCATCCCCAGCACTGGGAAGGATGGAGGGAAGGGAGGGAAGAAAGAAGAGAGAAAGAAAGAGAAAGAAAAAGAGGGTTGAGAGAAGAGACTTTGTTGAAGAGATGTGTTCACTTCCTTCATCTGAAACCTAGTGATTGGGGTTTTGAGGGACCATGAATTGAGTTGTATATTTGCTTCCTGCATTTGGGGCTCACACAGTGGTCTGGGCTGCAAGATCACTTATGTTCCACAAGTTTGCTGGGGCAGAGAATGCCTAGAGATTTCCTGGGGCCCAGATGGGACCATGTTGGAGGGAGGGGCAGCTCATGGGTAAGGGGAAGCCCAGGAGATAATTTCCAGAAATCTAGAGGCAGAAGAAGGAATGAGTAGCCAGCTAAAGGAAGATGGATCTCACTGGCACACCTGTGGAAAGAATGGAATGATAGCTAATGCAATCCTGTCTTCCTGCTTTGATTGTGGAGTGGTGAGAAATGTTGGGCAGATGATGAAGAAAGAGAAAAGATGTCTACCTTCCTCAACCCCAGCAGGAGGCAAGAATAGCAAAACCTTGCTGAAATAGGACAGATTTCATACTATCACCTGGCCAGAGTTCCTTTTGTGTTCAAACACTAGACATTTTCATTTTTTGGAGTCTTTTTTGGTGGTTGTATGAGTGAAAGAGTTATAGATCTGCTCTGGTGTTCATTTGAGGGCAGGGAAGATGAATCATGTTTTATGGGGTGGTGGAGAAGAAAAGTAAAGTAGACATGTGACCAAGCCCCACAAATCATGCCAGCTCAGAGTATGGGTTATTTATGCTTGGATTAAAATAGTAAAGAGTAGCAAGCTGTTTGATTGGTGTTACATTTCCTTCTGACAAAGGAAGATGTATAGGCATGAGCAGTTAGAAAAGAAAACGTTTACCTGTCGAGAGTACAAAGGAGTCCTACTTTAGAAGACTGGCTCATCAAATAAAACCAAAACAAGCACTTATTGGAAAACACCTCACAAAATTACTAATGTTTTCAAGTGTACAATTTCTGGTTGAAAACAACTCTCTTACACCATTTCATTTTCCCAAAAGTCGTGACTTATCTTCAGCTATCAGATAAAAAACAACCAGGAAAAATTTGTTAGTTTTTTTTTTTTTTTAAGGAATGGGACAAGAGTGCCTCTCAGCTGCTGAGCAAGCATTTGTAGTTTGTACAATGGCAGAATGGGCCATAAAACAAAAAAAAACTAAACAAAAAGGAATGGGACAGTTAAAGGTATTACTATTGAGGGGACCAACTTCTAGATAAGATGATGATATTATTTTTGGATTATGTCTGGGTGAATGACTTTTCTTGACAGGAGTATTAAAAGTGCTGAGTCCTATTAGAAAAAAGGGGAAAGTATGTGTTTTTCCTTCTTCCCTGAAAACATGATTGTTCATTCCATTATAGTGGAGTACTGATATGTGAAGGAAAAAAACTAGAAGTTGAGAAGCTAAGAGATGTGAAATTATAGAAGTTAAAGATCTGGGTTTAATTGTTCCAAGTGTTTCTTTTATCAAGGCCTATGTAATTTTTGCATGATTAGAGAACAATAGCAAAATGTCACAGCCCTGCAAGTAAAAATAAATTATAAGCTTCAAATAATTTTCCTCACAGGTACATTTGTTTTATTCACACATGTCCTTGGTAACAGAAAAAAACAGGTCGTGGGAAGGCAGGGTGGGTGAAGTGGTGTCTGTGCGTTGCCTTGTGGATCAAGAAAGAAAAAACAGGCAATGAGTCGAGGGTTATGGTTGTAAACATTACTTGTCTTTCTGTAAACCTTTGTGTACGTTGTTCCAGAAAATAGGATTCTACCATGTTTGAAAGAAAAAAGGGGGTTGGGGAGAGAAGCAGAAATTTAAGATGAAGATGTGTAAACTGTATCATATAGAATTACATGATATTCTGACCAGTGCTGTAAACCTTCTACTCAGCCCAGTGGGAGAGGAGAGTCAACCCATATTCTGGGAGTCTGAAGCAGAGGCAAGAGTGCCAGTATATGTTTATCATAAACACGCATTTCATATTTGCAATTCGTAATATAGCTCTGCTACTTATTTAACATAGAAAGCAGTCCTCCGAGTCTGCTTGTAAAACTGATATTCCAGAAGATGAGCCAGGTGTGTTTGTGGACCTGAGGACTTATTTTGCATCCTCAGACCTAGACAAGGTGATGGGCCCAAGTTTCAGTCCTTCATGTTACAAGGCCCCAGTCTAGATGTCTTCTGACTAGGCCAGTCCTGCAAGTTCAGAGGGCCAGGGGCTGCCTGGAGCCTACACTGCACTTGCTCTACCAAATGCTGCCTTGCTTGTCATCAGCCATTGTACTGAGGTGACTGTGGTTGTGTTAGGTGGAAAAATAGACAAACTCCCTAGTTTCAGAATCCCAGACCAGGGAGGAGAAGATGAACAGTAGAACATGGAGCATTCCTGCTGCTCTATCTCAAGCTGTTAGTCAGCCACTGTGTTAGTTTACATTTCTTTCTCTGTAGAACAGAGATGGAAATGCCTGGTCCCTCTCCTTTCCCCTGCTTATCAAAAGAATGATTTAGCTTACGACTATAAAGAATGGTGTGGGCTGTTTGGAGATAATACCACCAGTGATAAATATAAAGGAGGCTTGTTTGGCAAATCATCCTCCCAGTGATTTGAGGTATAGCCCCTCTCATTCTCTGTAGTCTTATTGTGCCAAATGTTTCAAAAACTCCAATGATTAAAATTTAAAGGGTAGTTAATGGTCCAGTTTTAAAGTTTTAATTCACATGGCTATGATGTTTTAGAACAGCAACTGTATAAATCCGTGTGAGAGTTCAGTGAGAAGACAGTCTGATCTTTAGGGAGTCTGATTTATACTCTCTTGTCTCTCTTCTCTCATGGGATTTGAGAGAAGAGAGATTCTTAGGGACTGAAATAGTTGGGCAGGATTCAATGGAGGAGGTGTTGGCTGAGCCCTACCTTCCAGGAAGGTAGGAATCTGGAAAGGGAGAGGTGGAAGTCATCTTAGTAGGTGGGAAAGGATGCGCAAAGGCTCTAAGGACCATATTTGAGGTCCCAGGTTCCTGTGCTATACCAAGTTCCCTCCCCACCACTTAATGATTCCATTGCTCCTGTTGTTTGTGTCATCAGGCTTTTGTGTTGCCCCTTAATCTGTGTGTGTGTGTGTGTGTGTGTGTGTGTGTGTGTGTTTGAGGGGATGAGGTTGAGTAGGGGAGAGGATGGTTCCAAATATAAGTCTGAGTTCTTAGAGAGCTCAGGCATGGACTTTTTTGATCTGCACTAAATCTTTCATAGTTAAGCTCCTACTACTTAAATAATGATCCTAGTGGAGCATGGCTGTAATCCTAGTTACTTGGGAGTGGAGGCAGGAGGCTCAAGAGTTTGAGACCATCTCAAGCAAAAAGTTAGGGAGACACTGTCTCAAAAGAAAAATACAAAAACAAAAGAGCTGGGCATGTGACTCAAATGGAGAGCATTTGCCTAGCAAAATATGAGGCCCTGAGTCCCCGTCCTATCTATCTATCTATCTATCTATCTATCTATCTACCTATCTATCTGTGTATCTATTTATAGGTCTATACATCTATCATCTAGCTAGCTAGCTATCATATATTACATATATCCTGTTGATCTGAAATGACCTACACCAATTTTAGCATGTCCAAACTAGTACTTACAGGGCGTGTGTATGAGAATTTGATAGTGTATATCTTGTTGAAGATGGTACACAGTGAGAAGGATTAATGACATTTTAAAAATTGTTTTATTTTCAAAAATATGTTTGTTGTTTAGGTACAATAAGAGTGATGGAGATAAAGAAAATCAATTTTAATGGGCTTTCTGATTCAGTTAAATGGCAGTGTAATTTCTAATGATAGTTTAATTCATCAAAGAGAACAGTGTTTTCCCAAAACTAATTTCAGCACTTACATAAGTTTTCTAGAGCTTTCCTGACAACATAGCATGGACTGGATGGCTTAAGGGACAGAAATTTATTTTCTCACAGTTCTGGGGACTGGAAACCCAAGATCTAAGCTCCATCACAGCTGGTTTCCTCTGAGGGCCATTCAGAAAGGCTGGGTTCAGGCTTCTCTCCTTGGAATGCAGATGTCCCCTCTTATATTTGCTGCCTATTCACATGGTCTTCCCTCTGTGTATGTACTCCTGGTACTTCTGTGTGTCCTAATCTCCTCCTCTTATAAGGACGTCCATTAGATTGGACCAGGGCTATCTCCTAGCTTGATTTCAACTTGATTACCCCCTTAAAAGTCCTTCCTCCAGTACACAATTCATATTAATTGTCATATCTACACACATGTATACATGCACACATACCCATACTTTTTAAAAAATAGATGCATACATTGAGTTAGTGGCACAAATAGGAAGCATCCTGGCATTCTGTTGTTACAGAGTGATAGATCTAGAAGGATTCTCACTACATCCCATTCAGTCCTATTCCTTGCTTTCAGCAGAGGTGAGGGTTTAAGTCACAACAAGGAGCTCCTTTATGAATGCAGCGGACAGGGGCACAATAATGCAGACCCCATAGGAGAGTCTGTGTGCTGTGCTGACCTCCAGAAAACATTCCTAAGAGACCAGGGTCAGTTTAATGAGACTAAGGTGCTTCTTCTTCATCATTGGGAAACCACTAACTTTTTTTCTCCTTTTATTTTATCATTTTTACATTTACTTACATGTATATATATTGTTTGTGCCACCTCCCCCTCCCCCACCTCCAAATGCCCACTTCCAGGCAGAACCTAAATTTCATTTTCTGAGAAGGACTTGAGAGCTTTGGTATAACAACTTGTAATAGGTTTCTCCTGAAGTGAGGTGGGCTCGTGGAAGAGACAACAGAAGGTGACATTTATAAAAACGAGAGTTGTGAAGCAATCATGTGTTTCCCAGATTGGTCAGGGAGCAGTACAGTTAGATATTCTCCAGCTGTCCATGACTCTCTTAGATGGAGAAGGGTGTTCCTCATAGACTAGATAAGTATTTGTTTCCTTAAAAGAAATCCCCACCAGAGGTCCTTTTTATTGTTTTTTTCCCCCAAGGTATTCAGGATTAAACTCAGGGCTCTGTGCTTGGCTTTACCTTTTGAGCCACACCCCTGGTCTTTTGCCCAGGATGGCCTCAGACCATGATCTTACTATATCCGCCTCCTAAGTAGCTGGCATGACAGGTGTGTACCACCATGCCCACCCCGATAGGGCTCTTGAATGGAGCAAAGCTGGGTCCTTGAGATTGGCAGGGAGGAAGGACCTATATGAGGAGGGCTGCCTAGCTATCTTAGCACCATCTTTCATCTTTTGGGCTCCTCTTATGTTCTCTCAACTACCTTCTCTCCAAATGCATTGATTAAAAAGCACTACGTATTACTATTTATTTTAAAACAATTTTTAGGTTTTTTTTCCTTTGGTAAAATATTCATAACATAAAATTTGCCATTTTTGAGTGTACAATTCAGTAACAGTATGTACGTTCACGTTGTTGTGCAATCATCACCACTTTCTATTTTCAGAACATTTTCATTATCCCAAATTTAAACTCTATATACATTAAACAGTAATTTCCTGTTTCTCCCAGACCCTAATCCCTGGTAACCACTCTTCTTCTTTCTGCTTCTAGGAATTCAGTCATTCTGGGTACCTCATGTAAATGGGATCAGACAATATTTTTCCCTTTGTGTCTGGCTTATTTCATCTAGCATAATGTTTTCAAAGTTGTCCATATTTCTTTTTAAAGATTAATGATATTCCCTTAAGTGTATTTAACACATTTTGTGTATTCATTTATCCCTCAGTGCATGCTTGGGTAGTTTCTATCTTTTAACTATTGTGAATAATGTTATGAACACAGTGTACAAAATACCTGTTTGCGTTCCTGATTTCCGTTCTATTGGGTATGTATCAAGCAGTAGAATTGTTGGATCATATAGGTATTCTGTGTTTAAATTTTTGAGGAACCCCTATCTGTCTTCCACCATGGTTGCACCATTTTGCATTCCCTCAGTGATGCACGAGGGTTCCAATTTCTGAATATTCCTGCTAACAGTTGTTATTTCTGATTTTTGAAAATACCTTTCCTAATAGGTCTGAAGTGATAGCTCATTGTGAAGTATTGCTTTTTGATAGTTGTTTCTTTGACTTTACTCTAGAAGTTTAAAACATACTTTTATTGAAGTTTTAGCGATAGGTCAAAACTAAACACACATGAGAACCCAGAAAACCTACCTGTAATAGATTGATTGGCTTGGGACTCCATTAATGCCCTCAACAAGACTAGAAATCTTTGAAGAATAGATTAAGGAAAGAGAGGATCAGAAAGAAGCAGGAGTTAAAGCTATGGGCTTTTCTGTGATAGGAGCCCCAATCTCATCACAGGAATGGCCTTCTTTTGTGGTGGTGACAGAACATCAATGTTGAGATAGAAGACAATAGGGTAGCACCTGAGATGTGTAAGGGGGTGGAGGAGTAATGTCCTGTTTCATTATATTACATAAGTCTCTTGGCCTGATTCCACATTTACCAGCTCATCGTTTGACCTTAAACTTTGTTCAGAGCATGTGTTCTGATATGCTTGGCTATTGTATTCTTTACCGTAGTTTAACAAATGAATGCTCTGATTGTAAACCATTCCGTATGCTTGATTAGCATGACTCAGTCCATCAGGGCCTTCTCACCCCAGAAGATTGAAAATCTAACTCCCTGGATCTGTGAAGCTGGTGGCATAGGTGCAGTCATTCCTCACTTGGCCTGGGCAGTGTGCCTGCAACCCCCATGTGCACCTCAGGGCCATGCCTCATCTCTTCTCTAGAAATCCTCTGTAAATGAAGGTTCCACAACTTCTCTCAGGGTGTTTTATCTCTTTGTGGGCATGGAATTCTTCTTGATATCCAGCTAACATCTCTGTTAGAATGTAAACCACTGTTCTCAAGTTCAAGGTTAAAAAGGAGAGCAGAAGATTATTTTTTGGTTCCTTCACATCATGAAAAATGGATTCCATGAGTCTATTTTGTATGTTTGCTGTGGCCCAGGCCTTGTGCAGTGTCTTAGACTGTTCATGATGCCAAAGAAAACACCTTAGATAAGGTAACTTATACATAAGAACTTACCTCTCACGGTTTTGGAGGCGGAGAAGTCCAAAGTGAAGGTGACAGCAGATTCATTGTCTTGCTAGAGCTCTCTGCTTCACAGAGGGTGCTGTGTTGCTGTGTCTTCACATGGTGGAAGGGGACAAGGGACCTCATTTAGGTTTCATCTATAAGGGTACTAATCACATTATCCCTTATGACATAATTACCTCCTAAAGGCCCCAATTCTTAATACAACCATATTTTGGTAATAAGTTCCAATATATAAATTTTGGGGGGACATCAACATTCAGACATGTAGGTCACTGGAAATCCAGCAGTGAGCAAAGCAGAACAGGTCTCTGCCCCGTGGTGCTTACAGAAAAAGAGGTCAAAGGAAAAGAGAAGGGCAAAGGAGGACTGGGTGACAGTTGTATCAGAAACTTTCCTATGATGTATTGCCATCTCCAAAAACATTGCCAAAGCTCAAGGACCGTCATCCTGTCCCAGCACCTAAGAGTTTAGGTAATGAACTGGCCTGAACGCGGGAGTACCACAGAGTCAGAAAACACAAACTTGAGAAATTACTTTCTAGCCTGTGTAGTACTACCTGGGTGTATAGGGCATAACTGGAGGAGTGGATTTATGAGGTCCAAACTGCTTGAGACTTGAGTTGATGGAAGAAGGATGCCCACTTGTTAATGAGATGGGTCTCCGTTTCATGTGGCTGGATATCTATCTGAATAAAATAGTAAGTCCTATTTCTGTTTTTTGGAAGTTGTTCTGTTGGCATTCATCCTGATTTTAATATAAAGTCTTTAGGCTTGGTAATACATTTTGTTCTGTGTCCAGCTCTGGAAAACCAGTTGCTGCTGTGCAAAAAATAAAAAGGAAGAAGATGTGTCCTGAATTTCTCTCTTAGCAGTCAGTCACCTTATTGTGGTGGGGGATGGGGGGGAGGACTGTTGGGTAACTGAGTACTTTCTATGAAACGTTAGGGAATGGCATAAAACTCAATAGTATAGCAAAATTTGGAAAGTATGTCCTTTTGAGGAAGGAGGAGGAACTGTGTGTGTGTGTGTGTGTGTGTGTGTGTGTGTGTGTGTGTGTGTGTGTAGTGTCTTTAGCCTAAATTCAGTAGCCTTCAAAAAGGAAGAGCCACAGTGAAATCAAAGGATAGTAGTGAGAGAAGACGCTAAAGTCCTGGAAGCAAAACCTCTAATTGGAGGAGAAAAACATTCACACCCTGTGAAAGAAGTTGCTGACTTAAATGGATTCACAGAAAAGTGCTAAACTAAATTTGGCCTGAGGATGCCTGCACAGTTGAGTCCTTAAGGAACAAACTGCTACTTAACTTAATGAATATATAACCTACTCAAGAGAGCCTAATTGAGGACTACACCTTTATAACAAATAGTGCCAATCAATAACACACAGGCTGCCACCTGATTCAAATAAGGCAAAACACTGAACTGCAACTGGTTAAGCTGTCTCTGTACCTCCCTTCCACCTTCTGTCAGAAATGCTTCCTCACCAGCTTGCAAACTGGAGTTATTAGAAACTGTTCTGATTCTGAGGGTGGCCTGAATCTCAAATTGTCCTTTGCTCTTAAACTTAACTCTTAAATTTAACTTGTCTGAGGCTTTTTCCTTTTAATGAAATAAATCAGCAGAGTTGGGAATGAAAGTGGCAAATTCAAGTAGAAGGTGGTTCACCGAGACTGTAAAAAGGAGGAGCAAAGGCATCGTATGCTGGTGTCCGTTAGCACTGTGGGACCAGTGTCCAGGGAGGAGACTAAGGGCTCTGACTCCGGAGGTCAAGCAGGATTCCTTGCTGGGATGTGTGGCCTTATAGAGATGCTAGCTGTGGTCTACTCAGGAGCCTGGCTCATAGCCTTTTGGTCTCATATTCTCTGTGTGCCAGTTCACCTAGACATGGGTAAGCTGGATACACAGGCACTTCTGACTTGGGTGCCTGATCTTATCTCTGTGAAATGAGGAAATTAAGCTTTTGAACCTGTCATTCTGAAGATCTGACCTTGGGCTGGTTAGCTACCAAAGTGTAACCTGACTGGCTTTGTGAGGGTTTCTCAGGTGTCTTTGCTGGAAGAGAGAAGATGATGTATCAAGAGGTGACTCGCTGGGTTGTGTTGAGGACACCTAACTGTTCCTGGGAATAAGAGGAAAAAAGAGATAAGAACTAACCAGAGAGAACATTTTGGCCCAAGCCAGAGCCAAGGTTGTTGGTCCTGGTGGTGTACCTACTTTTAGAGTTTGGGAAATGGAGAGAAAGGAGATGGAATCAATGCAATTGGAATTTGTTTTTAGTGTTGGGGACCAAACCCAGGGCTTTGCACATGCTTTACCAGGCAGCTGCATCCCCAGCCCTACAACTGAGAATTTTGATCTCAAGTATGAGTGCTACTAGGTTTTCCTCTGTACATGCTGGCTGCTGTGGGTTTTTGGATTTGTGGTACTGCCCAGTGGCTTCTTGGCATGCCTTTCTGGCTGCACCATTTTGTGTGTGTTTGTGTGTATGTGCATGTGTGTGCTTTTTTTCAGCCCCTCTTGGACTTTTTTTTATGTGTCAGTTCTATGCTTGAATTGGCAGTAACTGAGAAACACCTCTGCCAACACCCCTTCACATGGAAATAAAAGATTTCCAACTCCAAGGAACGTCCCCCTTGCTGTGTGCATCATTGTAACCCAGCAGATTGAGAAAGAGCCTTTAGTCACTCCATGGGAAGCATATTTCTCCATGTTCAGGAAGGTGTAGAGAATTGCTTGTCCTTTCTTAAGGAAAAGAGTGCCAGGCATGGTGTGGGAAGCTGGGTTAGAGGACAGAAAATTGGGGGGTTAGAAGAGGGATGAAAGTATAGGGATGTGGGAGGGAGAATGGGTGATGGTTTAGTAAAAAGTGTATGGGGCCTGCTAATCACACTTTCCCTGCTTGGGTCTGACCCCTGTAAGTGGTCCTGTCCCAGACTACACTGTGCACACCTGGAAAAGGTAAACTTCTTTTCAGGTGGGGCTTCAAGGTGCAATTGTAATTTTCATTATTGCTTTTGTTGGCAACAGTGCCTTCAACTACTCAAAAGAATAATTTCTCTTTCTCTGCTGCCTGTTTAGGATATGTTTCCTGTCAGAGAAGTTATTCTTAATGACTCTAGTACTGTGGAGAAATGCTCTGACATTAAGAAATGTTGGTGGGGGTAGGTGTGGTGCACAGAGCTGCAGGACACCGCTGTGCCACGGAGCCCCACTGTTTCCTGTTTGTAGTGTTCAAAAGAGAAGCTGCCAGCTTTTAGTACCCTGGTGAGTGGGTGAGCCCTGGGGTCAGACAGTCCTCACTGTGTGAGCCAGACCTGCCTCGCTGTGGTGAGAACATCAGACTCTGGAGGCTGCTACACAGACAGCCTGGCAGTTCCCGTGTGATGAACTGGTCCAGTCTCTGTTTCAGCAAAGAATTATAACCAGCATGATACAAAACTCTGCCTTACCACAGCCTTCTATTTGTTTTTCCTATGCATCTGATGGCCTAAGCTGATTAACCTGAGGCTTGGATGAAAAAATAGTGCCAGGTGGAGTTTTTCAAGGGCACTTGATGACTTACTTTAAAGGGGGAGGCCAGAGGTTCTGTCCTGGGAGTCAAGAATGGAAAGGATACAGCCAGTAAAGACAAAAGCCCCTTCTTTTATCCCCAGGTCACCAAATTGGCTGCTGTGTGGGAAGAGGTGGGTGGAGGTCCCACGGTCATCCGTGGAGGCCCTCCATGCTGGCCACGATATTCACCCACTCGGTCCTCGGGTATTTCTTGGGACTGTGTTTATCTAATCATGGCCTTTTCACTTTTAGGACCTTGGCATGTGGAAATTTCTTACCCCTTAGTAATAATACTCTTTGGTAATCTATCCCTTAATGATTTATTTAGATGAAAGAAGAATAGTGAACAGGAGGGAAACAGAAGGAATGGAAAGTTACTGTCATAGAAAGGTGGTTGATCTTCCTTGACAGCTGATTCTCACAGATATCCTTCATTGCTTGTCCTTGACTGGCTCTGTGAAGGTGGTGGTCTGTTTTCTTGCCCAAAAGCAACGGAAGACCTGCTTGTCCTGAGGGCCTTGGCAGCCAGGGAAGGGTCGCCACTGTGTGTCCAAGCTCAGCCATCAGGAAAGCAGATCTGGTGTTTGTCAAGTGCTTACAGGGAGCACAGACAACATTCTCCATCCTAATTTTCTCTGTTTTATGTACTCTAGCTGTTTTTCTGTTCTAGATAAAGCCTAATGCCTCTCTTTCCTTGTTTCATTGGCTGTAATGTTGATTTCCAATAATCAAAACAGGCTTCATCTTATTTTCCTTTTTTAAAAAAAGGGACTATTACTGTATTTCTGAAGTGGTAAAACAGCATGAATCCCAAGGTATATGTGTTGATAATTATAAACAATCAAATATAATTTTAAATAATCAAATGACTATTACTTGAGCTATTTTTATTATATTCTTTTTTATGACAGTGCTAGGAATTGAATATGGGGCCTCACACATGCTAAACAAATACTCTACCACTGAGCTATACCCCCAGCCCGTATTTTTTATCATCATTGTAGTCACTTGTCTAGAACACACACAATTAACTACATGATGTTTTTGATAGGAATTGGCCAAGCAAGGAGGTGGTGATGTGTGAAGAACAAATCTAGGCTTTTCCTGGCTCAGACCAGCATTTCTTAGCTAATAGTAACTGTGCTGGTTACTATTTATCTTTTTTTTGGTACTGAGGTTGAACTTGGGGCCTTGTGCTTGCTAGATAGGCATGCTACCACTCTGCCAGCTCACTGTTTATCATCTTAATCTGAATTTCAGCTATTTACTTTCCACGCAATATTGCATTTAATATTTTCGGCAACTCCTTGAAGTAGGTATTGTTACCATCTTTTTTCCTAGTGGGAAAACTGAAGTTCAAGTAATTTTTTGAATAGCTCTATAGCAAATCATGGCAGATATTTTTCTATGAAAGACCAGAAAGCAAATAGTTTAGGCTTTGAGGGCCAACCCACCTCTCTTGCAGCTACTTTATCCTGTTGTTGTGATGCTGAAGAAGTCATAGAAAGTATAAAAACAAGTGGGAGGCTGTGTGGCAATAAAACTTCACTTATGGACACTGATACTTGCTTTTCATACAATGTCCTGTGTCACTGGGATTATCCTTTTGATATTTTCAATCATTCAGGAATGTGAGCATTTTTCCCTTGCAAGCATATATGAACACAATCTAGATTTGTCAGCTTCTGATGTGGATGACGAGAATATGTAGGGAGCAAGGGGGAGAGTCACGTTGGGGTGGAAGGAAAAAAACTCATGTTGGAGGGAACAGCCTTCATGCAGGTGGCAGAGAACATGAAGAGTTTGAGGAATTGCAATAAATGCATTACAATTTGTTGAGGTAAGAGGAGGCAGAATGATTCAAGGTTAAGAGGAGACACCAGGGTCCATGTTATGACCTTTGTGTCAGTTTTCCATCACTGTGACAAAATACCAGAGATAATCAACTTATAAGGAAGAAAGATTTATTTTGGCTCAAGATTTTAAAGGTTTCAGTCTATAGTTATTTGGTTCATTGCTTTGGGCCTTATGGCAAAGCAGGACAACATGGTGAAGAGTGCATGCATGAGGTGAGAGCAGAGCTGCTCACCTCATGGTAGTCAAGAAGTAAAGAGGAAAGATGGTGATCCCAATTTCTCCTTCAAGCCCCTGTGACCTCACTTCCTTTTACTAGGCCCTACCTCCTAAAGGTTGAGTTACCTCCAAAGAGTCTCACAGACTGCCAACCTTAATACATGAGACTTTTGGGAACACTATTGATCCAAACTATAACAACTTTATAGGACATTTTAAGGATTTTAGACTTTGTCCTTGGAACAATGGGAAACCACTAAAAGGATTAAGCATAGGACTGGCAAGTACAATATGTCTTTTTAAAAGATCAGTGTTTGAGGGTGGAGAATGACTCATTAGGGTTAATGAGAATAGAAGCGGAAGAAAAACAGGAAACCTGAGGAACAGAACATGTGGGTGATGATGGTGTCCATTAATGCCCTGGCCAGCACCACTCCTGACAACAATGTTTCCAGGTAGTCATGATCAGTTTTTCACATGAGGAAAATATTGCTGGGAGAGATTAAATGTCTGGCTTAATATAGCAACTGGAAATGGAGCATGAAGACCCTGAAGCTGTTGGCTTCAAATCCAGTGCCTCTTCCTGTATGGTCTAGAACTCTTAATGCTTTCACATGGAGGTCATGTTTATTCTGCTCTACCATTTATCTCTGACTGTACAGTGAAGAGTCACTCTCCTTGCCATAGTTCTCTGCTGGAGGAAGTGCTGCAAATTGGGATAGTGACTTTTAGGTTTGAGCTGTTAATTTTCACTTCCTGAGGGAATTTATTTTATCATCAAGGGAAATAATCTCTTGTTCAAATAACTAAAAGGCCAAAGATGATGTGGTGGTGATGGCTTTCTGTTATTTTTGTGCTGGAGTAGGAAAGATAACCAAATGTTTGCCTAAAGTAAAGGTCAGCTTTCCTTATAATTTGTGTAATCTTCTTTCCCAAGTGAGGGTTGGCACATTCTTCCTACCTTTGGGAGAGTGATTTGTCTGGCTGAGCCCTCAGTGTCACACTCAAATTCTTGACACTTGTAGACATCTCAGGATCCCAACCACATTCTTTGAATAATACAATGCTGAGAAATTGGGGTCTCTTTCTGTAGGGCCCAGGTCTGAGGATTTGGCGGGGAAGAGATAAGGGAAGTGAGAGACTTATGCTGGGTAGAAGAGTGGTTGTAAATTTATCTTAGTTATTATCCTGGGGGTTGTGCCCGAAGATGGTGATGGGGCACTTTGTCCCATGGGGAGGTGGGAAAAGGGGAACTTCAGAAAGTACTTTCTGGGTGGGGTACAATGGTGGTAACTGCTCAAAAACATCTGGGTCTTGGCTGGTATTTCATTCATATTTTCCCTTATGTTTCTGCTCTTCATCCATTTTCTCCCTATCCCCATTATAAAAGGTCAATGGGGCCCTGATCTGTGTCTCAGGCATCTCTACTGGGCCCACAGTTTGAAGTCTCCTGCACATTAGATTCTCCAACACAGTAACTGGACACAGGCTGCACTGACTTGTCACCTTTGGCTCCAGATACACAGTACAACATCTCCCAAAGAAACTGAATTTTATCATCCAAAATAATTACAATTAACAAAAAAGATACTTGGGAAATTCTGAAAATGGGTTAACCTCAGGAATAAGTGGGGGAAAGATATGGGGCTCTACTGAGGGTCTCTCCCCTTGTGCAGTTTTTGTTGTCCATTTCTCTTTGCTCCATTCCATCCCATTAGGCATCTTTGTTGTTACATAGTAGGTTCAAGAGACACCCACTGAGCTGGTTCATTTCTGATGCTGATTTCACTCAGTCTTTATAGGCTCTTTGCACAGTGGTAATGCTGAAGGTATAAGCTCTGGCATTTTGACATCCTCTTCCTCTCCTTTTTATGCTGTATTACTTATTTAGCATTGGTTACATGCCAGGGATTCAGTCAGATTCACACACACACACACACACACATGCACACACACACACGCATGTGTGCACACACACAGATACAGTGTCTGATTTCAGACACATTCTAGATGAATGGAGAGATAAAAGGAAATAGTGTCCATCTGGAGGTGAGGGCAGCCAGTGAGAGCCTCTCCCTGATGATGTCTTCAGGCTTTTGCCCCTGAACTGAGTGTGATCAAGAGTAGTTAGGGCACTGTGTAGTTGTGCATGAATGAACATGTTCTGAACTTACCTTTCTCCATTTGTGCAGGCTGAAGATGTCTGCCCAGAGGCTAATTTCTAATAAGACCTCCCAGCAATCCGCATCTAATTCTGATTATACCTGGGAATATGAGTATTATGAGATTGGACCAGTTTCCTTTGATGGACTGAAGGCTCATAAATGTAAGCTTTATACAATTTCTTGTTGTAAGTATAAAATGTATTTGTCTTAAGCTATGAGTGAAATCCTCAGTGATGACTTTTCCTGAACACTCTGTCTTCTTACAGAACTACCTTTTACCTCCTAAACCCTATAAAACACCCTCCCCACACATAGGCTGATTGATCAGGAATGGTATTATGTGGGGACCTTACTGTTTTGTCATGAAGTACTTAAAAAATTCCCTTCATGGAGAGATGGGAATCAGGGTCAACTTTACATTGAGCCTTTTTTGGGGGGCATTAACTATTCCTGCTCCCCAAAGTATGAATATTTGGATTGCCAAAAATGTGTACAGAAGTAGAATCTGGAGCTATTATGTGAAGACTCTGCTTTTGTAACATAGTCAATGGCATTGTTTAAGCCTAGTTGGTTTTCTAGATCTATGGAGAACAGTCTGGATGTGTTCACAATGAGAGACAAGAAAGCCTGCCTTCATTCCTAACTTTGTGTGATGGACATGTGTTGTGTTTCACGTTATTGGGGGGATTAATGATCCAATGCCCCCAGAAAATTGTACTTCTGTGAAAGGCTACTACTCAACACCTACCAGACTGACTGTCCAATGCTCGCTGTCCAGCATGAAGCATCCATGTTTTGTAAGGCAGAGTTGATATATAGGACTTTTGCCCACTCCCACGTTCTGTCTGCGTCAACCCGTAAGTATTGCTGAGATGTTCAGTTGTTTTGGACTGAATATCTATACACTGTAAAAAAATTTTTTTAGGTTATTTATTTATTTATGTTGGGACAGAAACTTACTATGTAGCCAAGGCTAGCCTCAAACTCATGATCCTTCTGCCTTAACCTCCCAAGTGCTGGTATCACAGTAGCACTTGTCACCATACCCATCTCTTAGGTTCTTAACTGGTCCAGACTAATGTGACACATTGGGAAATACAGGCGATGTTAGAATCAGAGGCATGATTCAGCAAAGGAAATGCTTTCCTTCCTTTACTTACTTTCTGGCTGCTTCCAACTCTAACCTTATACCCATTTGCTGCTTCCATTTGCTGCAAGGAGAGCTCTCTATTTTTCTTCCTTAAGCAAAAGTCATTAATAAATCATATGCCCTTTATCCCTAAAGTAACAATTAAATGATTTTTCTCAGTCCTTTGTGGACATCAGGAAATGGGGAAAAAAACACACATGGACCTTTTAGGTTATTAATTATCTCATGGAATGCTTTCATGGTCTGGGTGTGAAATCACCCTCCTAAATTCATTTTAATTCTTTAATTTGCTGTTTTTCTGGAATAACTTTTAAGTAAGGATACTGCTTGTTTTAAATTGTGGTGGAAACCAGAATTACTGGGCAAATTGTTCTCTGTACTGTGAGCTTTATATCAACTTTATGTCAGTTTGATTCTTTCTCTTTTCCTTAGTTTAAGAGGCAAAGAAGACAGCCTGATGATATAATTTTTGTTGACACACTTCCAAAGACAACCGAGGCATATCTTTCTTGAGCATATTATATTCTAGAAATGATTGTAGCTTGGAAAGATTCCTCTAAAACCTAGGCAGGGCAGTGACATATTACATAGTTCCTTTACCAACTATGCCATTTAGGAGGATTGTTTTTGTTTTAACATTCACATCATGAAAATACAAAAATGTCTAAGTGAGAATTTATTGCTCTGGTATAAGAGAAATGATTATAAAGGCTCTTAGCATCAGGAATCTGATAATATATGAGATAGAGGAATAGAACATAAATACTACCCCCAGATATACAGGAAAGGGAAAAGATTAAGTCAACTCTTGTAATATGTACATTGGTACAGTCTCTTCCATTTTATAAAGCTGTGATTCAGGTCCTTAAACATGATGCATTGTTTTGCAAAGCAACATATAAAACGAGCTAGGTGAACAGAAAGAAAAACATTTCCTGGGGAAGCACTTATTGAGAGTAGGAATGACTATGACAGTCATCTTTATTTCTTCTACCATACTTGGCAACAAAAGGTACATCCTTAGATGAAGTTACTCTACCTACTGAAATTAAGATTCCTACTTTCTGAGAGTCTCCCATTTAAGAAACAACCTCAGATGGTCATTGTGAATTCTCCTTTTGCCCTCAGGTAGCTTGCTGTTTGCTTTTCTTTTGTAATGCTGAGGATAGAACTCAAGGCCTCACATATGCTGGGCAAGTGATCTACCACTGAGCTACATCCCCAGCCCGACTGCCCATTTTGAATCCAGCATTAAAACTTATGGTATATCAGAAGTGGATGCATATCTGACATATGTGTGGCAACAGTAGAGTGGAAATCCATTAATTTATTGCTTCAACATATTTATTGAGCATCTGTTATGTGAAATACTATTTTAAGCACTAGAGATACAACAGTGAACTGAAGAGACAAAAATACCTCCTTTTATAGAGTTTGTATTCTAGTGAGACTGACAGTAGATAAGCTAAATAAACAAAGTCAGATGGCAATGACAAAGGACAGATAGAATGGGGAAGGGGGGATGTGCAGTATGAGGTAAAAGCATAGATAGTGCAGCCATTAAAGGCCTAAATGAAAGAGAGAGATTTGAGAAGAGACCTGAAGGAAGTATGAGTCTGAGCTATAAAATATCTGAGGGAAGAACATTCCAGAAAAGGCTTGGTGGCAAGAGTGAACTGGAACATGCAAGGAGCAGCGAACAGGCCAGCATGGTGCCAGGGGAATGAAATAAGAGGCAGAGTACCAGAACAGGTCAGAGACGTCATGGGAGCAGGGTCTGGGGGTCTTACTGGTTATGCTAGGAATGTTGGCTTTTACTCTGAGAAGTCATTTGAGGGTTTGGAACAGAGGAATGGCTTCTGCCTTAGGCTTCAGTAGAATAGCTCTGCAACTAGGAACAAGAGTGATGAGATTAGAAGCAGAGATCAGTCAGCTATTGCCATGGTCCAGATGGCTGGTGATGATGACTTAGACCAGCGTGGAAGCAGTAGAATGGTGATAAGTGCATATATTCTGGATATTTTAAAAAGATAGATCTGATCAGATTTGTCAGATTGGTAATGGGTATAAGAAGGAGAGAAGAGTCAAGGATGCTTTCAAGATCAGTGATCAGATAGAATTATCATTAAATGAGATGAGGAAGAACAAGAACAAGAGAGAAACAGGTTTTACCAAGGAACATCAGGAGCTCAGTTTTGAACCTTAATTTAATAATTAAGACATCTCTCAGACATCCAAGAGGACACAGGGAGAGGAGTGGGGTGAAGGTGTGTATTTGAGAGGTGTCAGCATGAAAGTGGAATCAAAAGTCAAGTGGCTGCTAAGTGAGTCTAGATAAGAAAGTGAAGAAGGCCAAATGCAAGGGCACACTAATATTTAGAAGTGGGTGCTTGAAGCCGGGTGAGGTGACACACTTGAAATCCCAGTTACTCAGGAGACTAAGGTAGAGGACCATGGTTCAAGGCTGGCCCAGGCAAAATTAACACAAGAACCTATCTCAGCAAAAAACAACAAAAGGACTGGGGGTATGACTCAAATGGTAGAATTCTTACTTAGCAAGCAGGAGGCCCTGAGTTCAATATGATACATTAAAAAAAAAAAAAAAAAGGGTGTTTGAGAAGGAAGTAGCAAAGGAGCCTGAGAAGAATGCACAGAAATAGAAGGAAAGAAGTGGGCCCTTGTGGATTCCTGGAAGTGAACTGAAGAAAGGATATCAATGGTGAGACAATGGTCTCTATTGAATGGTGCTGTTAGGTCAAGTTGTTTGAGAACTGAGGTGTAACTATTTTACATTTCTAGTGTGGAAGCTACAGGCAATGATTTTAAAAGTGGTTTTAGAGGAATGGTGTGAATGAGAGTGTGATGGATTCGGTTCAAGTGGAAAATAAGGGGAGAAGAACTGGAAACAGTACACACAGATATCTCTGGAGAGTTTGCTATAAAGGGAAGGAGAGACATGGGTCCTCTGTGAAGGGCTTGGCTGGTGAGACAGTGTATTCTTAGAGAAAAGCCTACAGGCATTGAGTAGACACCAACCCTTTAATGGGGTAGAGTAGGGTGTCTGCTTATTCTGAGCCACCAGTGGTAAGCAAATTCTGCATTGTTTTCATAGTCCAATTTGCAGATAACGCTAGATACATGAGTTGATGAGTTGGCAGGAAGCTGGGTCATCAGGGCAAGAAGCAGAGCTCTTGCTTGCGAAGGCTTAGAGTAAGAAGTGTCACTGGAACGAGTGTGAGAACATCACTGTTGGCTCCTTGCCTGGAAATTGTAGCACAAAACTGACCTTAATACCTTAGGAACCAGAAGTGTGTGAGGATAGTGCTGGCTCTGGTGTCCTGAACCCTGTCTTCTAAATGACATATTAATCCTTGTTTTTCATTCAACCATGAAAGGAAAGGTGTTAATTATTCTTAGCAGGTGGGAGAGTGTGATAGGGTGATTGCTCTGATCCCACCCTAGAGTAGGAAAGATAAAACGTGGAAAGCACATGTCAGCTTTCAGCTCTCATTTCATTCCACTGATCAAAGGTCAGGTTAAGGGGAGGTATTTTATTTTGAAATTTCCTTTGGAATTCCGCTAGGCATTTTGTTCTGCTCCCTCACCGTAGTTAGACTCAAGTAACTCAGTATATAGACAGTACTGATTGGCTGCTTAGGTGTGGTAGAGCCCCTTTAAAAGGCTTCTCTTGACTTCTTTAACCAGCTGGTCACATGGGGGGCTCCCTCTGTGTGCACCTCTATTCTGATCTCTTCCCAGGAAAGATCCTTTAGGCTTTTTTTTGTTTTTTGATGGGACTGGGGTTTGAACTCAGGGCTTTGTTGGGTCTGGGGGCCTAAAGAACAGATGAGTGAGTGAGTACCCCATCCCCCATGGAGAGCACTATGAGCCCTGCACCCTCAGGAGGAGGAGTGCCTCATAAATCTGCCATAGGGCTGATAAACAGAATGCTCTCAAGGTTGTTCCCCCCACATAAGGGGCAAACAGACCAACTCATCCAGGAAAGCTGGTGTGTGCAAAACCACCACCAATGGAAAGAACACACCTGACCCCTTACCCTAACCCAGAGTTAAAGCATCCATAAAAAGCCCTAGCCTTCACCTGAGCAGGGCACCACTGGTTTCAGGGCTCCCCTACACTGCTCTAGCTGTAGCCTTTTCTTTCTCGAATAAATCCTACTTTATATGCCGACTTTGTTGCCTCATGAGCCAATTCTTTGGCCCATGAAGGCAAGAACCCTCAACACTGGCCAGCAACATTTCTGGCAACCACACGAAGGGACACATTTCCTGGACCAGGGTTGGTACAACTGAGGGCCAAGCCAGGATAAGTTTGCCTAAGGTGTGACGTGAGCTGGATACTCCTGCTGGGGGAAACCCCCTGCTGAGGACTAGCCAAAAGCAGACTTCCCTGTGCCACTGCCCCTGTTTCTCTCTGTGTTCCTGTCTTCCTGAGGGACTTCCCCGTCATGGTATCAGACCAACAGCTCCTAGCCAACTTTGGCCTCACAGCGATTCCAGCTCTGGGGGTGCTCTTTGCTCCCTCCCTGTGGATCGAGACTGAGCCCAGGGTTGATTCAGGTATGCCTTATGCTATGTTGGAGGAGGCCTGTTTGGTTTCAGCACCTGGCATAATTCTTCTTCCCCCACCTGTCAGTACCCCCTTCTGCTAGAGGCAGCAACCTGAGAGTGGAGATTTTGTGTAGCTAACAGTGTTCTAGTACCACTTAGTGGGAAAGACCTGAAAGCACACCTAATCATTAATCCCTCGAGTGTGTGTCCTGTCTCTTGGCTCTGTTCCCCGCTCCCTCACCTAGATGTCAGGTCACTCCTTCTGTCCCCACCAGAAATGGAAGACATACTTTTACTCACATGCTCCCTCCCTGGTCCTACTGGCTTATTTGTCTCTATCAGTATTCCCCTCCCTGTGTTTACTGGGACCCTGGCCTCCCATGGGAAACTCATATCATAGTTTCTTATGACTTTCTTGAGTTACTCCTGCACCAAGTTTGTCATGCCCCCGATCCACACCAGTTCTGAGTTGGTTGCTGGGTGCCAGCCAAGGCAAAGGCACCACATGGAACCATGGCAGGGCAGGAAGGGGGGATCTGGTGGGAGTAAGGACTGACACAGGTCTCCATACCACATGCGCACCCCCGGCCTTGGGCACAGGCCCTGCCACAGCTAAGACAATCCATGGAAAGGTCCCAGCTGGCATCCAGAGACACCACCACCACCAGCTGCGCAGCGGGCGACCGTGACCCACTGCCACTCCCCAAAAAAAGAGATGAGAGGAAAAATGAATGTGCATGTGTGTGCACAGGAGGAGGAGCAATGGGCCACAGGGGCAGACCTGGCAGGGATGAAGACTGACATGGGCCTCCATGCCACACATGCGCCCTAACCCTACCCGCTATGAGGGGAGGAGGTGAAGTGCTCATGCTCACGGGGACACCAGCCAGTCCCACTAGGCGCAACAGCACTGCCGGCCATAGCTAGGGCAATCCATGGAAAGGGCCCAGCTTGCATCCAGAGTCACTGCTGGCCATGCATTGTGACAAACTGCGACCTGCACCACCACTCCCCCAAAAAGGGATGGAGGGAAAACAAACAAACATGCATGTGTGCAGGAGGAGGAGTGGCGGGTTGCAGGGTTGGGCCTGGGTGGAGGGGGTCACTTGTCCCAGGTGTAGGGGAGGGCAGAAGTGCTGCGCCCAGCCTGCATTGCTCTGGAGCCTGTGGAATTGTGGGAAATGGTGAGGAAAACAAAGTCACCAAAACCATTTTTACAGGAAACAGGGAGTTTATTATGCTAGCAGACTCAGGGGAAATAATTTCTCAAAACCCTGAGGCACAGTCTATGTCAGGAGCTGAGTTAAATACTTACAGAGTTTGCCCCTCACCCCCTATAGAATGCAGTCACAGTTGCAGGAAACATTACAGAGCTAGCTAGAGGCTTGCATTTTTACAGAACTAACAGAAAGCTGCTTATAAACTCAGAGTAGGGAAACCAAGGTAAATACCAGACACAGTAAATCCCCAAAAAATAGCCAAGCTGGCCCCAACAAACCAACCCAGTCCATGGAGCCAATTCTTATCCCAAAGTGACAGTACCCAAGAAGTGCTAATGTAATCTTCCAGGAGCAGCCGAATAAATGGGCATTGCCATGGTTTCTGGACCTTTCATTTAAAACTTCTGACACTTTTGGCCTCAACATAAAAAAGTTTCCTCCAAATATTGACACTAGTCATCCCTTGGTGGCACTGTAATTGCCCTGGGACTCCCTCTGAGTACACTTGTCTAACTCTACAGGCACTTCTCCCAGTGATTCATCCCTTTGTTAAAGAGGTAGCCATCCATTTGGCTATTTTTGGTGACATAAGGCTGAAAGGTAGGATCCTAGAGGTTTTCACTGAGTCAGTAGGGTGGCCCAGTCTGACCAGCCACTACATTTCCTTCGGTCCTGGCCAGGGATGGCAGAAGGAAATCATGAGACAGGGATACCTGCTCTTATCAGGTCCATCCCCCGTTGGGACGCTGATGAAAGGGGAGTCTAACAGGTTTTTCTAGATGGGACTTGTCCCCTCCAGTCTTCTGGTGTCAGTACCCAAGTGGTCTCCACTGGCCTGTCTACTATAACATTGGAAGGACCTTGACCCTACTAATCTCAAGAAAAAAAAAACAAAACTCTCATCTTTCTTTGCACTGAGGCCTGGCCCCAATATCCCTTGGGTGACCAAGAGGAGTGGGCTTCAGAGGGCTCCTTAAATTATAATACCATACTCCAATTAGACCTTTTCTGTAAAAGGGAAAAATAGCACTGAGGTCCCGTATATACAACTTTTCTTTTATCTCCAGGACCACGCATAATGGCTCTATAATTGCTATCTAGATACTCACACACTGGCTGTTCTTTGTAAGCCATAAGATAAACATGGGGAAGAAGGACCAAAAGCCCCTTACCAGTGACAAAGCCCCTGTCACTACTGATCCCTCTACTGCTCTACCCCCTGCCCTGCCTTCTGAGCCACCCCAATATTTGGGACCTCCTAATGGATGTTTCCCCCTTCAAAAGGCAGTGGTAGGAAGAGGGCGAGTCTATGTCCCCTTCCAGTTTTAATGTCTAAGGGAGATTAAAAAGGATTTGGGTAGCTATACTGATGCCCCAGACCAATATATCCAGGTCTTTATTTCTGTAATCTAAACCTTTAAATTGGCATGGAAGGATATCATGCTTGTCCTGGACCAGACTCTTTCCTCTTTAGAAAAGCAATGGGTCCTAGCCCAGGCCACTCAGGTTGGAGATGATTTCCATTGACAACAATCCCCAATACCCATGGCACCTGAAAATGAGGAAATAAATATGTCCATGCCCATGAGGGCACAGGCAGTCCCCTTGGCAGATCCACATTGGGATCAAAATAATGAGGGGATGAATGGCATCAACACCACTTCATCCATCTTATGGTGGAAGGGCTAAAAAGGGCCAAAGTTAAACCTCTAAACTATTCCCAGGTGACTGGGTTAAATTCAAAGGTCCTGATGAAAACCCCTTTACCTTTCTACAGCATCTTAAGGATGCTATCCAAAAGCATACCATAGTAGACTCAGAGTCACAGATGGAAGAGGTTCTCCTCAAAGATAAATTTCTAATTCAGTCAGCCCCAGATGTCTGTAAAAAAAACCCAAAAGTCTATGGATAAAGGGAAAAAGTCATTGGATCAACTAATACAACTAGCCATGTCTGTTTACTGGGACCTCATTAGAAAGAGAAAAAAGATAAAAAACAGCATGATCTAATTGCAGCTCTCAGGGAGTGCCCCACCCAATGGGGGCCTACATTCCCAGCTTGCTACCATTGTGTACAAGAGGGGCACTTCTGCAGGGAATTCCCAAAAGGGGGATAGCCCAGAAGACAGCTCCAGCCCCACTAGGACCTTGCCCTTTCTATAAAGGTAACCACTGGAGGTCTAAGTGCCCCTGTCTCCAGGTGGAAGGTGGTGTGCCACCTCCTATGGATTGATGGTTCCTGGGGCTTCCTGTCCAGGCTCCACTTCTTGATATCAATGTTGAGGAGCCTCAGGTAGACATAATAGTAGAGAAGTGAAGAGTCATGTTTCTCCTAGATGATGGAGCCTGTTTCTCTGTCTTATCATTCTCTCCTGGTTCTCGGTCTAATAACAAGTTTATCATTCGGGGCATATCTGGCCAGCCCCTAGAGGACTATTTTACCTGGCCTCTGGCCTGCTCTTGGGGATACCTCCACTTCTGTCACTCTTCTCATAGTCCCTGAGACTCTAGTACTCCTGCTGGAATGGGATTTACTATCTCAACTAAAGGCTCAAATACCCTCAAAAAAGCCCAATATTACTCTATATAGATTTAAAGGATGCTTTCTTTTACATTCCTCTGCATCCTGACAGCCTCTGTTTGCCTTTAAAGACCCCACTAACCCCTTACAACAGCAAGCTAGCCAATTCGTGGTCCTTCTGGAACAGCATATGGAGTGGGGCTCCTTGGGCACTACCTCTGGCTGTCCCCCTTTTTATGATCCTTCTAATACTCCTATTTGGGCCTTGTATAATAAATTCTCTCTCCATGTTCATATCTCAATAGGTCCAATGAATCAAATTCCAGCTCTTAGTCAAGGGATACTCACCTCTGCCTACACATGAGCCCTGCATGCAGATTTATTGGGGGCCTCTGGAGACTATGCAGGTCAACCCCTGAGACAAGTACCACTACACCTACCTGCCATTGCCCCATTGACAACAGGAAGCAGGTAGATGAGTCATCACCCCTCTCCCCAACAGCAGTTGGGTACTTGTCTCAGAGTGGAGACTTGTTGGGTCTGGGGACCTAAGGGACAGATGAGTGTCCCTTCATGGAGAACACTATGAGCCCTGCACCCTGAGGAGGAGTTACATGGTCTCATAAATCTGCCACAGGGCTGATAAACAGAACGCTGTCAAGGCTGTTTTCCCCCATAAGGGACAAACAGACCAGCTCATCGAGGAGAGCCCGCACGAATGGAAAGAACCTACTTAACCCCTTATGCTAACCCAGAGTTAAAGCATCCATAAAGAGATAGGGGCAGGACAGGTTCTGCCTGGAAGCAAGGGGGCAGAGTGTGGGGGCAGGGGCTACCGGGGGAGAAATGACCCAAACAATGTATGCACATGTGAATAAATGAATTAAAAAAAAAAAGCATCCATAAAAAGCCCCAGCCTTCACCTGAGCAGGGAGCCACTTGTTTCTGGGCTTCACTGCACTGCTCTAGCTGTAGCCTTTTCTTTCTCTAATAAATCCTACTTTGTGTGCTGACCTTGTTGCCTCACCAGTCAATCAGCTGCCTCATGAGCAAATTCTTTGGCCTGTGAAGGCAAGAACCCTTGACACTGGCCCACAAGAGCTTGGCATTTGCAAAGTGGGTGCTCTACTGCTTGAGCCACAACTCTGGTTCTGAAAGGTGCTTTAGAGAACCCAATCTTATGCAGTTCCTATGCCCATGAAACTTGGCATGTAAATAAAACTTAAAGAGAATTTGGATACTCTTGGAATGTGATGGGGATCTCCAATGTCCTAGTAAGGAACTGTGTGGGTGAGAAAGTGTTCTGGAGTCTGGCTATGTGGCAGAAGATGAGGTTAAGGGAAAATTAGTGGAAATAATTTGAGGGAGCAGAATTTTGTTTGAAGGAAAATGTGAATAAGCAGAGCTACCTAAAGCCTACTACCATGGGAAATATAGCTGCCACTTATCAAGGATGATTTGAAAATGCTGTTGGATCAGGGCAGGGGGAGGGATTCCCAAATTCTAACTATGTCCCTCCATCTCCTCACTCTGCCCCACCATCATGATGGCTGTGAGCCTCCCATGTCCTGCATAATTGCTGCTTTTTTATTGGCTTGCTAGGGCATAAGAGGGGAGAAAGGAGGGGATTGGGTTAGGTCAAAGGCACCCCTCCTCCATCTCTGCCCACCCCTTGGCTATGGAAGTGGAAGCCTGCTGGGACAAGCCTACCATTCACAGTGTGAAAGCTGTCCTCATGAGCACACCTTCCCAGTAAGCAGATTTGAAAATGGAGGTCACCATGATGAGATTAAATTCTAATTTGAGGACTTAAATAGGACATCAGTGTTAGCATTGCTCTTGCTATGCAGCAGTAGATAAAATACAGTATGTGGAACAAGATAACTGTACAATGTTTCTTCACAGTCCATGCCCAGAAAATGGAGATGTAATTCTGTGTTGCACTTGAGTACATATGTTTTTGGTACTTGTTCTCATGTCTTTTTTTTTATGTCTCATTTCAACTATATTAAAAGGTAAAGTCTAAAGTGATTGCTATCTATCTATCTATCTATCTGTATGTATGTATTTTTTTTGGCAGTACTGGGCAAACTCAGCGTTTTGCCTGGGTTGTCCTTGAACCACAACCCTCCCAATCTCAGTCTCTCAAGTAGCTAAGATTATAGGCATGAGCCACCAGAACCTGGCTGAAATTGCTATTTCTTTAGCACTTACAATTAAGACTCTAGGAACAATACATTAAATTTGCATCCAGAATGCTGAATAAACATTATTAACCTCTAGGCAGCAGTATATGTAGTATGAAAATACAACTTTTTACTTTAGAAAAATTGCATAAATATAATTTAATTAAAATAATGCTTTGCATTTAAGCATACTTAATGTATAAGCTCTAATCATTTATTTTTTAAATGCTAATCATACTCACTGTATTACTACATAGGTAAACTTCTTAATATAGACCAGAAAATGCAGAATGATTCAATTCTGTTCCCCTCCCTCACAATCTTAGTGTGTATGTGCCAGGTTCTGTAGACAATATGACCTAATTATTGTGTCCCAGGGACATACACTGATGTTCTTTGACTTACGATGGTGTTACATCCCAATAAACAAACCCATTTTAAATTGAAAATATTGTAGGTTATGCTTTGATGTATACCTGTCCTACTGAACAGCCTAGCCTAGCAGTGTATTGCAGGATAGAGCAGCAGTATTTTTCTCATGGACTAGTTGGCTAACTAGGAGCTGAGATTGCTCTCCCTGCTCAGCATTTTGAAAGACTATCATATTGCATATCTCTAGCCTGGGAAGAGATCAAAATTTGAAGTATGGTTTCTACTGGATGCATTTCACACTATCATAAAGTTAAAATATGTTAAGTTGGGGACAACCTGTACTTATTTTTATGTGATTATTACTCCAGATAGGACCAAGGAAGGGCCTGTTTAGAGAAGCAAAGACAAAAATGTCATGGAGTCCAAAGGAGGGAGTAAGCACATCAGTTAGGGGAATAAGCTGAGGCTTTGTGACAGGGATGCTGTCAAAGATGGACTTCGAAGGATAGACTTTGATCAGCTCCAAATTGGCTAAAGTTGTTCAGCCAGATAGAGGTAAGAACCCTGTAAAGGTGTGGCTCTGGCCAAAAGCTAAGGTAAATACAGGGACACAGTGTCCCTTAGTTGTATTGGAAACAAATGGGACTTAAAGTAGGGAGAAAAGGATGGTAATTCAAATGATAAAAGCTAGTTCCTGTGAGATATCTTCTTTGCAGATGCCTGAGATTGCATAAAGTGCTTTGCACATGGAGACTCTTTCAATCTGGAAAAGTAGGTCAGGTTTGATAAAGCAGGCTCATAGTACAGAGATGAAACACAGGGAAAGACAGAGCAGGGAGAGCTCTCAGGAGGCCATTTGTATGTTCTTTGCAAGAAATGATGTGGACCTGAATTATTCCAACATGAACGTAAGTAAAAATACAAAATTGGGTTCATTGGAATCCATTCATTGTAATTTCACATAGTATTCTCTGCAAAAAATCATATTTTTAAACTCAGGACAGTAAAATGGAAGCTTGAAGACTTAGATAATCTATGCTTTTTCATCGGTCCTTCACTGAGATGTAGAAACCAGAATCCACAAGACCTAAGTGTCCTTGTGTTATCTGAGACAGAAACCTGGAGGTGGCAGATGCTTCCTTATCTTTACTCTGCAATGTGACTGTTGATTTCCCATCATATCTCATGGACAAAGACATCTCACAAAAGCTCAGATTCATTGAATGTTTAAATTTTAAATTCCTGTGAAATGCTAATCCCAGTATTATCCATCTTACAGATTCCATTGTGATTGGATTTTGGGTTGGTCTTGCAGTCTTCGTGATTTTCATGTTTTTTGTGCTGACTTTGCTGACGAAGACAGGAGCACCACACCAAGAGTAAGTTCGGGCTGCTCCTAAATGTCTGTTAGGCTCCATAGTGGACTAAAGCAACAGAAACGAAGGCTGGGATTGCTTGCAAGGGATGTAGAGACCCAGAAGGGTATGGATTTACTACTTGGACCCAGGTTATGTGAGGTGGGGTCCCACTTTCCTCCTGCTTTCTTTCTTTGTTTCTTTCCTTTCTCCCTTCCCTCTCCTCCCCCTTCTCTCCTCCTCTTCCCTTAGTTTTATTTTGACAGTACTGGGGTTTGAAATCAGAGCCTTGCCACTTACTTGTCAGGCATTCTACTGCTTGACCCACACCCTGCAGCTCTTCTTGATTATGGCCTCAGACCATAATCCTTCTATACATGCCTATTATGTAGCTGAAATTACAGGTGTGAACACCATGCCTAGCTCCTCCTGGCATTTTGACTCTTGCTACTCTTGTGAAATTGATCTTCTTGGGCCTTCCTGCTGGCTTCATATTGATCCAGTCTTGATTTTTAAGTTTAAATGTTGATCAATCAGGATGTATTTTCTTTTTATTCTCAAAAGGATTATACAACTTGGCAGATTAAAAGTAGTAAAAAAAGACAATGGCAAAAAAGGATGAAAAAATAGTTTTAAAAATTATTTCAAGGAGTAGAAAAATAATTGTCACTAGGTGCTCTGCTAAACTGCTTATTGAAACTAACCACAGAGTTCAGCACTGAGTTTCCTTGAAAGTAGGATAAAAAGAGAAACACTGTGGGTTATATAATTCTCATAATATGATAAAGAACATTGGTGTTGGGCTTTGGATTTAAGAAGGAAATTATTACATGGATTTATGAAGAGTGCTGATATCAGAACACTAGTATCAGAAAATATCTGTTCAGTTGTAAAAAATAAATTCAGAAGAATCATAAAGGATACACTTTTATACCAGTTCTTTAGAAAAAACAGAAAAATAATGTCAGAGACCTTATTTGTTGTTTCTAACAAGCAAATGATAACCCACTCAAATTGGTAATTAAAAGTGCTTTTGATAAAGTTATGGACAGAAGAAAGGGTAGCATCACAACATTGAGGAGCCATTCCCACCCCACGTAGGTCTCCTAGCAAGGTGGTGGGGGCAGGACTGGAACCTTTGGGTCTAGGAACACAGCTGGCCCAATGTGACCACTTCAAGAAGGAGCCTCAAAGCCTCCTGCCACTTCATCTTGCCCATCTCTTGGCATTGCTTCTTGTTGGCTGAACACAACCAGCAGCCAGAGGCTCCATCAAAGTTCATTTTCTAAAAGCAGGGGATAGCAGAGAGAGACCTAGGAGAGTAAATGGAAGGAATTACATATAAATCCTAACATGTTTACATTCATTCCTCACAGCTGGCACAGCTCTCTTTGGTGCTTGTGTCTCATTACTCAATCTCTGTTTCCTGTTGTTTGTTCTTCATTCTGCACTTGAACTATAAAGAATGCCTGGGCAAATGGAACAGTTCTGCCCATCACTCAGCTTTCTCCAGTCATCAAGGGGCTAGAAAAATCCTTTAAACACAAATATTTTAAATGAAAGGAAAATATCATTTTATTAAAGCATAAGGAGACATTAGCTGATAATCTCCTTAATAGCCATAAAAGACTCCCCCCGCCAAAAAAAAAAAGGCAACTACACATGCCTTTGCTTTTTACTATATTGTTCCAGGGAATTTGAAAATTTGGTGTGGTTTGCCAGAACAGAAAGGAAATTTAAGAACAAATTCAGATTAAGGCACATCTCACAAAGTGCTCCAAGAAAAGTAATACCTTTTTGTCTTCCTTTCCCTCAGAGATACAGATGGGTTTTTGTAGGATCACAGAGATGGAATTTTAGTAACAGAGGGGGCATATGATTATGGGAGGAAACACCCTAACAAACAACAGAATGTGATTTCTGGTGCTGGTTATATTTTCTGTGTCAAACTAGGCTAGGCCATGGTATCTAGATACTTAGTCAAACATTATTCTAGATGTTTCTAAATGTTGCTTTCTTTTTTGGAGGTACTGGAGTTTGAACTTAGGGACTCCAGCTTGTTAGGCAGACTCTCTACCATCTGAGTCACGTGCCCTGTGAAAGCATTTTTTTTTTACATGAGGTTAACATTTACAGTACACTTTGAGTTTAGCACAGTGCCCTCCATAATGTGGGTAGGCCTCATCCATTCAGTTGAAGGCCTTCATAAACTAAGAGTGATCTCCCCAAAGAAGGAATTCTTCCAGAAGGCTGAAATTGTACCTTTTCCCTGGGTCTCCAGCCTGCCAGCCTACTCTGCAGATTTTGGACTTGTCAGCCTCAACAATCATAAGAGCCAATTTCTTAAAAACAATCTCTATACACACATACATACAGACACAGACACAGGTCTAACTGGTTCTGTTTCTCTAGAGCACCCTGACTAGTTCACTTCTGTCAGGTCCTGGTGCCCTTGGGTAGGTAAGACTTGCATTTCCATTTGTCAGTTCACTTTTACTACTAGACGGTAAGTTCTTTTCAGTGGCAGTTCTGAACAATGCTCAGTCATAAAACAGGGGTTGCTGTGACCCTGCATGCTTCTAACAAGATGAAGGAGAAACATTTTTACTTTTAATAAAATAATGGATCAGCCCTCAGGACTATACTTTAAATGCAGTGTGATATTGGTATGGCATCAGGAAGAATGTGTAATAGTCAGGCTAGGCTGAGTTATAAGACAGTAAGAATCCTTAAATCTCAGCATAACAAAACAAAGTCTGAGTCTTCCTCTACTACATGGCTGCCAGGGTTGGTGAGGGGAAGATGGAAACTTCTCTGTGTACAGCTACCCCCTCTCAGCCTCCTGGGTCACTGTGACAGGGGCAAAGAACACATGAGGATCTCAGCCTGCCCTTCTGTTCTGCAGCTAGAAAGTAGTCTATACTCCTTCTTCCCATAGCTCATTGGTCAGAATTAGACACACCCGCCTGACCACCCTGGGCCAGAAAGGGCCATCCTGTGAGCCCAGAAGGAGAAGAGAGCCAGTATTTGTGAGCATGAGAAAAGTAGATTGCAGAGGGAGAAAACCACTTTAAAGCTTCTAGGCCTAAGAAGCAGTTCTGATGGCGATCATCTTTCCCATGGAGTATTCGCTGTTGTGTGGGGGTGGGGAGAGCTCTTCTGTGGATGCTTTGTGGAGGGTGAGGATAAAGAACCATTTCATCTTTCTTCTCAATTGAGGAGCCATTTACTCTGAATGCTATCTCCTTAGAGCATTACAGTCCATTATCATAATCTCTAAACACAGAGTGAGTGATGATGGGAAAGGCTTGGATTACATTTTTATGTTGAATATTTTGAACTTCTTTTAAAAATTATCACATCTAAGACATCATACACCTCAAATAGCTCTTGTGAAGTACCCCTCATCTATGCTTTATTTAGGGATCAATACAGGATTGTTAATGACCTAGTAAGAATGGGAATCACATTTTACCTTGAATTGCAGTTTTCCTGGTTGTGGTACTCACTAAAGGATAGGAAATATGCAACCAGGGCTAATAGCAGGAAAAGGTTAGTGCTCAACATTGGCAATGACTGTGATTCCAGTACCAGCTGGCAAAAGGCAGGTGTTGCAAGTAGTTGATGTGGAAGTCCTGTCATCTCAAGATGCTTACCATTATTGACAGGTAGAAAATCTGACAATTTTATGCATCTGGTTCAGTCTACAAACCCTTTTCTCAGGAGTTGCCTTTAATTCCCATCAATTAGGAGGTGTTTACTGAGAGCACAGCTATGGCTTTCTTAGGACCATGCTGATGGCTGTTGTGAGGTAGTAGAATCTGCCCCATATAGACTGACATCTCCCTGGTAAGTCAGTTTTACTATGAAAGCAACCAAAAGGCACTGCCAGGGAGAAAGGTTTGTTCAGCGCTTCTGTGAGGGCTTATTACATGGCATTAAACCCTTAGTATAGATATGGCTCAATAAATATTGGTGGTTGTTATTATTTTCTCCCAGAAAGTTTCACTCTTTGTAGGCCTTTGTTTAGCTTACACATCTTTAAAACCCTGTGGAAGTGACGACTGGTAATGCCAGGCTGGTCTGCACACCACTTTCCCTGAGTGAGCACAGTCATTGTCATACAGAGACAGCCCAGCAGCAAACACTTCATTTGTAAACATGCTCATAAACCTGGAAAAATCCCCAGGGAAATGAATGACTCAGAGAATTACCCGTGTTGTCCGGTGGAAGTGTTTATTAGGTGGACAGACTGTACAGGCAGAGGCACAGAGGTGGAAGTCAGATCTTGTGTGGCTAGACTGTAAGGTCAGCAAGAGAACTGATGGGAGAGGACACTGGAAAGGTCAGGTGACGTGAGAGTGGGTGGTTAGGGTATCAGGCAGAAGAGGTGGGGGAGTTTGAATTTGGTGAGCAGGGGGTGTTATGTGGAATAAGGACAATCACTGTGTGGGTGTCAGAGGACTGAATGGGCCCTCGTGTGAGATGTCTGTTCAGGGGCAAAGAATCCATAGGCTCAGAGAATACATGGTGCAGCTCTGTTGAGAAGAAAAGGCAAGAATCAGAACAGTCTGAACAGTCTTTATTCTGTCAGGGGAAACTGCTGTTGCAGCCAATAGGTTAGTCCAAATTGAAAATTAAAGTGCAAATTCTCAAAAGAAATCAGTGTAAAAACAAGACTCAAGGTTCTATCCAATTAAACGGGCGTTTTCTAAACTCTAGGCTGACACAGGAGGATTTCTTACAAACACATTAGCTTCATCACAATATCATGATGACAAGATGAAAATGACCACAAACCTGACAAAAGTAAGCAATGGCACAAAAATTCTTGGTGAATTTTTTAGTTTTCTGGCAAGTATTCTTCATATTTTCTTTTCTTGATAGTTGTAACATGGTGTTTTTTTTTTTTCATTTTTCTTTTATTATTCATATGTGCATACAAGGCTTGGTTCATTTCTCCCCCCTGCCCCCACCCCCTCCCTTACCACCCACTCCGCCCCCTCCCACTCCCCCCCCCTCAATACCCAGCAGAAACTATTTTGCCCTTATCTCTAATTTTGTTGTAGAGAGAGTATAAGCAATAATAGGAAGGAACAAGGGGTTTTGCTGGTTGAGATAAGGATAGCTATACAGGGCATTGACTCACATTGATTTCCTGTGCGTGGGTGTTACCTTCTAGGTTAATTCTTTTTGATCTAACCTTTTCTCTAGTACCTGTTCCCCTTTTCCTATTGGCCTCAGTTGCTTTAAGGTATCTGCTTTAGTTTCTCTGCATTAAGGGCAACAAATGCTAGCTAGCTTTTTAGGTGTCTTACCTATCCTCACCCCTCCCTTGTGTGCTCTCGCTTTTATCATGTGCTCAAAGTCCAATCCCCTTGTTGTGTTTGCCCTTGATCTAATGTCCACATATGAGGGAGAACATACGATTTTTGGTCTTTTGGACCAGGCTAACCTCACTCAGAATGATGTTCTCCAATTCCATCCATTTACCAGCGAATGATAACATTTCGTTCTTCTTCATGGCTGCATAAAATTCCATTGTGTATAGATACCACATTTTCTTAATCCATTCGTCAGTGCTGGGGCATCTTGGCTGTTTCCATAACTTGGCTATTGTGAATAGTGCCGCAATAAACATGGATGTGCAGGTGCCTCTGGAGTAACAGTCTTTTGGGTATATCCCCAAGAGTGGTATTGCTGGATCAAATGGTAGATCGATGTCCAGCTTTTTAAGTAGCCTCCAAATTTTTTTCCAGAGTGGTTGTACTAGTCTACATTCCCACCAACAGTGTAAGAGGGTTCCTTTTTCCCCGCATCCTCGCCAACACCTGTTGGTGGTGGTGTTGCTGATGATGGCTATTCTAACAGGGGTGAGGTGGAATCTTAGTGTGGTTTTAATTTGCATTTCCTTTATTGCTAGAGATGGTGAGCATTTTTTCATGTGTTTTCTGGCCATTTGAATTTCTTCTTTTGAGAAAGTTCTGTTTAGTTCACGTGCCCATTTCTTTTTTGGTTCATTAGTTTTGGGAGAATTTAGTTTTTTAAGTTCCCTGTATATTCTGGTTATCAGTCCTTTGTCTGATGTATAATTGGCAAATATTTTCTCCCACTCTGTGGGTGTTCTCTTCAGTTTAGAGACCATTTCTTTTGATGAACAGAAGCTTTTTAGTTTTATGAGGTCCCATTTATCTATGCTATCTCTTAGTTGCTGTGCTGCTGGGGTTTCATTGAGAAAGTTCTTACCTATACCTACTAACTCCAGAGTATTTCCTACTCTTTCTTGTATCAACTTAAGAGTTTGGGGTCTGATATTAAGATCCTTGATCCGTTTTGATTTAATCTTGGTATAGGGTGATATACATGGATCTAGTTTCAGTTTTTTGCAGACTGCTAACCAGTTTTCCCAGCAGTTTTTGTTGAAGAGGCTGCTATTTCTCCATCGTATATTTTTAGCTCCTTTGTCAAAGATAAGTTGCTCATAGTTGTGTGGCTTCATATCTGGATCCTCTATTCTGTATTCTGTTCCACTGGTCTTCATGTCTGTTTTTGTGCCAGTACCATGCTGTTTTTATTGTTATTGCTTTGTAATATAGTTTGAAGTCAGGTATTGTGATACCTCCTGCATTGTTCTTTTGACTGAGTATTGCCTTGGCTATTCGTGGCCTCTTGTGTTTCCATATAAATTTAACAGTAGATTTTTCAATCTCTTTAATGAATGTCATTGGAATTTTGATGGGAATTGCATTAAACATGTGGATTACTTTGGGGAGTATCGACATTTTTACTATGTTGATTCTACCAATCCATGAGCATGGGAGATCTCTCCACTTTCTATAGTCTTCCTCAATCTCTTTCTTCAGAAGTGTATAGTTTTCCTTGTAGAGGTCTTTCACATCTTTTGTTAGGTTTACACCTAGGTATTTGATTTTGTTTGAGGCTATTGTAAATGGAATTGTTTTCATACATTCTTTTTCCGTTTGCTCATTGTTAGTGTATAGAAATGCTAATGATTTTTCTATGTTGATTTTATATCCTGCTACCTTGCTATAGCTATTGATGATTTCTAGAAGCTTCTGAGTATAGTTTTTTGGGTCTTTAAGGTATAGGATCATGTCGTCTGCAAATAGGGATATTTTGACAGTTTCTTTACCTATTTGTATTCCTTTTATTCCTTCTTCTTGCCTAATTGCTCTGGCTAGGAATTCCAGTACTATGTTGAATAGGAGTGGAGATAGTGGGCATCCTTGTCTGGTTCCTGATTTTAGAGGGAACGGTTTTAATTTTTCTCCGTTAAGTATAATGCTGGCTGTAGGTTTGTCATATATAGCTTTTATAATGTTGAGGAACTTTCCTTCTATTCCTAGTTTTCTTAGAGCTTTTATCATGAAATGATGTTGGATCTTATCAAAGGCTTTTTCTGCATCTATTGAGATGATCAAGTGGTTTTTGTCTTTGCTTCTGTTAATGTGGTTTATTACGTTTATTGATTTTTGTATGTTGAACCACCCCTGCATCCCTGAGATGAAGCCTACCTGGTCGTGGTGAATAATCTTTTTGATGTGTTGCTGAATTCAGTTTGCCATTATTTTGTTGAGGATTTTTGCATCAATGTTCATTAAGGAGATTGGCCTATAGTTCTCCTTTTTGGAGGTGTCTTTGCCTGGTTTTGGGATAAGTGTAATACTGGCTTCATAAAATGTGTTTGGCAGTTTTCCTTCCCTTTCTATTTCATGGAACAGTTTAAGGAGGGTTGGTATCAGTTCTTCTTTAAAGGTCTGATAGAATTCAGCAGAGAATCCATCAGGTCCTGGACTTTTCTTTTTGGGGAGACTCTTGATTGCTGCTTCAATTTCATTTTGTGTTATAGGACTATTCAGGTGATTAATTTCCTCTTGGTTCAGTTTTGGATGATCATATGTATCTAGAAATCTGTCCATTTCTTTTAGATTTTCAAATTTATTTGAATATAGGTTCTCAAAGTAGTCTCTGATGATTTCCTGGACTTCCATGGTGTTTGTTGTTATCTCCCCTTTTGCATTCCTAATTCTACTAATTTGGGTTTTTTCGTAACATGGTGTTAATTGCTAACTTGGTCAATATCTCTCTCAGGGTTCCAGTTGCTGAAATTGGTGGCTTCTGGTTCCACCTATAATTTTAGTTAAGTGGAATTTAAGATGTTCGGGCCCTATAATTTTTAATTTTCACAGGTACAGCCAAAGCCATGGAATGAAAGGTTGATTTTAATCTCCTTTAGCTGCTAAAACACATGCTGTGAGCACTATTTTTCCATATGGTCCCTGAATTTGAGCAGATGAGGCTATAGCTAACTGCCTTCTCTCTGTCATGAAAGCATACATCCTGTGGGATGGTGCCCAGGCCATCCACAGGTCCATGTTTTATGAAATTGGAAAGATATCCTAACAATAATGCATGTTTCTTTTCTGAAACTGAATACAATATCTATCTCCAAACGTCCCACTGCCTTTTTAGAGAGCATCCTTTGACATACACTACATTAAATATTTAAGACTATGTTTTCAAGTATGACTCATGGGAGCCAGACTGCTTAGAACTTGGACCATCTGTAGGATGCTTTCGCTGCCTTCCTTGAGGCTTTTCTTACCAACAAATGGCAAGAAGTCACCCACATGGCATCTAAACCTCTGTAGCTCCCCACGCTGGCTAGATGTGGAAGGTGCAAGATACCCTGTGCTCCATGAACTCCAAGGACCTGTGGGAGGAAGCCTTATGAAGATTCTGGGGCAGAGTTTGGGGATATGGGTAGCATTGCAAGAGGCAGTCACAGACAAGGTGGCTTCCTTTTGCCAAATATTGATGCAAGAGAAACCTGGATGTACTTGGTTTATTGGACCTCCCATATTATCACTGTCTCTGGAGTTCCACTCAGGGTTAGTCATCTTGCCATTCAAGGTCATCCACTTCTGGTTTTAGACCTTGAATTTATTTCCATCCTCGAAGGAGCACAGAAGAGGAATGCTGCCAAAAATAAGGTATGCCTTAGTCTCAAGATCTCCTCATGACTGATGCACTCATTTATTCATTTAACAAAAGTGTATTGAGCAGCTGTAGTACCATCCATGATACTAGGAACATAGTCAAGAAATACACAATGCCTGCCCTAAAAAGCTTATAACCTTAAGAGGGTGGCAGAGAAGTAAAGAAATAGGGAGAAAACAGAGAGGAAGACAGATGTTCCAGTGTTTCCTGGAGAAATCCTACCTCAGATTGGAAGAGTCAGGGAAGGCTTCTTATAGAGGATGATTCATGAAGGACAAGTTGGTTCTAGTGCCAGAAATGACAGAGCAGTTTGTTGTAGAATAACCCTGCAAATATCAACAATAAAATCTGGACAAAATATAAAAAACAATTATTATAGGTATTAAAAATAAACATAAACAACTGGGCACCAGTGGCTCATGCCTGTAATCCTAGCTACTCAGGAGGCAGAGATCAGGAGGATCATGATTTGAAGTCAGCTAGGCAAACACTCCTTGAGACCCTGTCTCGAAAATACCTAACACAAAAAGGACCCATGGAGTGGCTCAAGATGTAGGCCCTGAGTTCAAGCCCCATTACCACAAAAAATAAATAAATAAACAGACAAAAAGCGAAGGCAGCTTATGTCTATGGTTGTGTGACTTCCTACCTGAAGTCTTTCAATTTGTAAGTATGGTCCGTTTATATACTTAGATCTTCCCTAATTTCCCTTTGTAGTGTTTTGAAATTTTCGATGGACAGCTTTTGAACATACTTTGTTAAACTTAGTCCTATAAATTTTAGAAGTGGTTTAGGGGCTTTTAAACTACTGGATAAACAGCTATAGGAACAAGTAGGCCAACATTTAAAAAAATGAACCATGGGCTGGAGGCTTGGCTCAAGTGGGCTGAGTTTAAACTCTAGTACCAGTAAAAAAAAAGAACCTTGACCCTGATGTCAACATGAATCAAATCCCTAGAACCACTCTGTCCAATAGAGCTTTCTGTGTTGATGAGAACATTTTCTGTGTTGTCCAGTTAAGTAATCACTGACCACAGGTGACTATCGGTTGTTTGCAATGTGGTAATATGACTAAGAAACCAAATTTTAAATTTTACTTAATTTTAATTAATTTAAATGTAAATACTAGTATGGGGATTGGCTAGTGTATTAAACAGAAGAAAGCACAGGAGAATATCTTCATGACCTCAGAGAATTATTTCTCAGAGTAGAAAAAGCATTGGACATAAAAGAAAAAAATTGATAAAGCTTAATTGAAATTTAAAACTCTGGTCAAGAGACACCTTTGAAAAAATGAAAATGCTAAGTCACAAATTAAGAGAGTATGTTTGCAATATGCATGTCTGACAAAGTACTTGTACTTGAAATATAAGCTTCTACATTCCAATAACAATGCTTCTAAAATGAGAAAAAGACTTGTGCAGACACTTCAGAACAGAAGATCAACCTATTAGTTTTATTAGATATCAAAGAAATGCATATTAAAATCACACAATGCTATTTCATACCCATAAGAATGGCTAACATTAAAAAGACTGACAACACTAAGTGTCGACAAGGATGCAGAACAACTGTAATTCTCATACATGGTGGTAGAAATGTAAAATAGTACAACCACTTTGGAAACCTCTTTAAAGTTTCTTATAAAGCTAAGCATACACCTACTATGTGGCCCAGTAATTCTACTCTTTGGAATTTATTCAAGAGCAATAAAAGCATATACCCACAAAGACAGTTTTCAACAGTGTTCTTGGTGGCTTTCCTCATAACAGCTCCAAGGTGGAAACAACCCAAAGACCCTCTACAGGAGAGGGAATAAACAGATTGTGTATATTTATACAATGGTAATTGCTCAGCAGGAAAGAGGACAGGCTTTCCTTACATGTAACAACATGGATGAGCAAAATAGTCCAGGAACAAAATGCTATATATTGCATGCTTTCACTTATATGAATTTCAAGAACAGGCTGGACATATCTGTGGTGATAGAAATCAAAACAGATTGACCATAGGAGGTAGAAATTGACTAGAAGTTCAAAGAGGAAACACCAACAAATGAAAATAGAAATCAGAGCATTGTTGCCTAAAGTGGCTGGAAATTGAATGGAAGGAAACTTTCTAGGATAAAGGAAATAAATGTTCTAAGGTCTTGATTGTGGTTATGTATATGCATAAATTAATAAAAACTCATTGAATTCTTTTTTATACTTAATATCTCTGCCCTTCACATTATATAAATTTTACCAAGTGGTGGAATGAATAGTAACTGAATGGAAACAAGTGGTGTCTATGATCATATTTTCATATACAACAGTCCCTGGATCTGTGAGAGAAATATTCCAAGTCTCCCAGTGGATGCCTGAAACTACACAACTAGTACTAAGCCTTATACACATTGCTTTTCCCTACACATATATACCTATGACAAAGGTTAACTTACAAACTGGATGTAGTAAGAGATTAACAATAACTAATAAAATAGAACAATTAATGTACCATAATAAAAATTATGAATGTGTGCTTAACATGCACTTTCTGTTTCAACTGCCATGTGGCAGGTAGCGTCTACAGCGAGGATACACTGGACAAAGGGATGATCACATACTCAGAGTAAGTCTGAGATCTCATTGTGCTGATTAGAACAACATGAACAGCTTAAAAATTGTTTATTCCTGGAATTTTCCATTAATATTTTCAGATCACAGGTAACTGAAACCACAGGAGGTAAAACTGCAGATAAGGAGGATTATTGTACAGGTCCTTTAGATTATCAATTGATGAAAACAGAGAAATGGATAATGTAGTGAGTATATATGGATTACCAGACTCTTGAGTGCCCAGAGAGTCACTTTTCAGTGCTTTCAGGGAGGGAGAATCAGACAAATTGTGGTGTGCCAATGAAGTGGAATGAAGTGAAAGGCGGCTCTTCGACTGCTGGTTTAATGGCAGGGGCAGGTGAGGCGACTCGAGGGCCACTGCCCTGGCTCTGCCCTGGGGATCGGCAAAATGCTCTTGGCTCATAGTCTCTGTACTTTAGTTCTCCAGCGCCAATTCTTAATTTTGAGGAAAGGTAGCTTGGGTGGAAGGCCACTGCACACAGTGGGTTTCTGGGTCACGCTTATCTGGTACCCTGGGCAGCTAGAAAAGCTATTTCTGAGAGCTGGTTGGCTCTGCTATCTGAGGATGGTACAGACCCTGGTGATTTTAATCACACTCTTTCCAAATGTGTGAAACCCTCTTTTTCCTGGGTGACATTTTAACTTCTTAGGTCACAGGTTTCTGGCACACTCATCTCTGTTCTCAAACACCCTTTAAACCAAAGTGAAGGGACAATTATGGGATAAGTCATTTACTGAAAGACAAAGCGACCTTGTAAATGTGCATTAAAGTGTACCTTCACAGTTTAAAATGATTTATCTCTGAATTCTAAATACATGACATGTTGAATTTGTACTCTTATTCCTCTCAACACATTTTTTGTAGGCAATGAAGTTTGTTAATTAGGCTTGTTAGTAATGAAAAAGAAAAGAAAAATTCAGGTTTCTGAGAGGAATCGCTTCCAGGAAATCATGCTAAGAGATGAATCTGATATAAGAGTCCCTCAGCTAGCTAGATTGCAAAGCTCTTAAGATTGCTGACTTCTGAAATTCAGGCAATTTGGTTTTTTTTCCAGACAGGGTCTCACTGTATAGCCTACAACTTGAACTTGCAATCCTCCTGCCTCAGCCTCCTGAGTGCCAGGATTATAGGTGTGCACTGCCATGCACATTTATTCTTGATACTTTGGGGCTTAGTGACAGACACCAGATTTTCCAAACAGACCTGTCGTTGAATCCATGCTCCCCCACCCTGTAAGAATTTGGTTATTAGCACCTTGTACTGAGTCCTGGGATGGGAAGGAAGAGATTAAAGAACTGGAATCACTGAGATTACACATTCATTGCACACAGACTCTGGGGTCTGCCTTTGCCAGGTCTGTTCTGGATTTGAAAGCATGTGTAGATATGGTTCTTCTCCTTTAGAAGCCACTTTTTATAGATCTGGAAGGATGGTGATTACAGAAGAGGAGTATCAGTTTTTCAGATCAGCTGTGTTCTTTCTTTCTTGCAGTTAGGACTAATTGAGAGTTATTTATTCATCCATTCATTCATTAGCATTGACTACTAATTTCTTCCACACTAAATGAAATAAGGAATCAGACACTTGGGTTTTATTCCCACTTGAACTGATGGTGCATGGCAAGCAGGTAATTTGCTCCTCACCTTTGTTCATACATTTGTAAAATGAATATAATAATTCTTGTCCTAAGAGACCACAGTGGTCAGTTTGAGAGTCAAGTGAGATAAATGGATACTACAGTGCCAAATATTAATTGCAGCTCTCTGACATACTATTGCTCAGATCAACTCAAGACCAGTGATTCTAAACTTCAGTAATGACTGTTGGGAATCTACGAAAATACTGATTAACTGTCTTTAGAGAGACCGAGGGTCTGCAGGCCAGGAATTTGCATTTTATAAAGCTCTTCAAGTAATTCTGATGCAGAAGACCCAAGAACACCACTGAGATATACTGGGGTTCTGTAGAATATTGGGGGATTCTCCAGCAAGGTATTTGTCTTCAGGATGTCTCAACTACTCCCATCTTGAGGCCTTGACATTCATGCCTTTAAAGAGACATTCAGTAGGTGCTTGGTGGAAAGTGTGGGCCTTCCCTGCATGCAGAAAACCATGATCCTGCTGGCAAATGAACTGCAGCACAACCAACCTTTTATTTATTTTTTTCTTTATAGCAATGCAGAATCTTCGGAGAAGAGATTCAGAATGAACAGCTTTGTGTCAGACTTTGGAAAACCTCTGGAGCCAGACAAGGTGTTTTCTCGCCAGGGCCATGAGGAATCCAGGTCTCTCTTTCACTGCTACATCAATGAAGTGGAACACCTGGACAGGGCCAAAGCTTGTCACCAGACGACAGCCATCGACAATGATGTCCAACTCCAGGAAGCCATCAGAAGCACTGGGCAGGCAGAGGAGGAGCTAAACAGACTCATGACTTTTGACATCCCTAACTTTGTGAACACGGACCAGAACTCCTCTTTTGGAGAGGATGATCTTCTGATTTCAGAGCCACCCATAGTTCTAGAAAATAAGCCAGTTGCCCAGACCTCACGCAAAGAAGTGGGCTGAGACACATGTTCGGTGCCTTTCTGAAGATGTGGTTTCTGTCTTTGTATGGCAAAAAAATGTTCATCTACCAAAATTGTATGGGTATATGAGAGAGAGAGAGAGCCCTCTCAAGTGCTGATTAAGTTGAAGTCTTTGTTTGTTTTTGCCTTTTTAACACATTTGGGGCTTTTTTTTGGAATAAAGTATTTATACTATCTCATCTTCCTTATTTTTGAAAAATATGGCCACAGACTCAGGTCAGTCCTTTTGAATGAGGGTTAGCATACTACATCCTAATCGCCATTAGTTTCCACCTTTAGCAAGTTGCTTTAGCATTCTGGGTGGCCACATTTGTAATGCTAGTGATGTGTCTGTAATAGATGATTTATCCCAATGCTGATGTTTTGTGAATTTGTGAATTTATGAGATACATAAGCACTATAAAATAGGGCATTGCCTCCTATGTCTTGTAGTATTCCTGAATCTCTTTACCTTCCACTCAACCCTTAACTGAGGTACAATTTAGTCAGGGGATCTTTATCAGGATGTCAGGAAACACGTGGTTGTTGTGGTCAATGTTTCTGCTGGGTTGTGTTAAAACAGCTCTTCTGAGGACCTCCAGTCACCATGCTCAAACCTAGGAACAGCTCTGTCCCACTTGGAGTGAAGATAAACTCATGGCACATTGCAGACACTCGCGTTCCCGGGAGATGTAGGGAAGGTTGTCATATAGGTGAGGAGGTCACCTTCTGTGTGTCTTTGTGTTGGTATTTCTGTGGTTACACTGCTGTAGCAATGACTTCAGAATAAGGAAGATCCTACTTGTTATGCTGTCTGTTTACTTGGCAGATGTGTAGTGATGGTCATCTGGCTTTGGGCTTAGGTGGTCAGTGGGCTGGCTGTACATTCCATACTGAAAGATACTCGAGACATGTGGCCAACATGGCGTTAATTTCACAAAGGACTCGAACCTAGGCACTGGTGTTGGTAACAGCTTAGTTTTGCAGACACTGTCATGTGCATGGCCAGCTGCTAATTTCTGGGTGGCATTTTCATTATGAATTTGTTTACTGTCTTGCTTAAGCTACAAAATAAATATTTAATTGCACAGGAATCTTCTCTGGTCTTGTTTTTACACATTCAATTTTCATTTCCTTAAAAATTATTTAATGTCTATAATGCCTCCTAATTTCTTTGAGTGGGCAATATTGATTCTGTCATCTCTGGGATCCTAGTAATTAGAAAATGCATGAAATTTCATTTAAGAATTATTTCACCAAATAAATCCCTTTCCCATAATTTCTTTTCAGGGAAGTATTATTTTTTGACTCTAATACTAAACAGATATGTGTGGAATATGTATATAATTAAGGCTACTTTAACAATTCTTACTAATAGATACTATTTTCATACAAGAGAGTGAGAGTAAGAAAGGATGATATATTAACTTATGAGTTTGTTATTCATAATTTATTTCATCAAATATAAATCACGGGCTGTTTCCTATGAAGGTGGAAAGCTATTTAAGAGGTTTCTTAGCTGGGTGTCAGTGGCTCACACCTGTGATCCTAGCTACTCAGGATACAGAGATCAGGAGGATCGTGGTTCAAAGCCAGCCCAGGCAAATAGTTTGTGAGACCCTATCTCAAAAAAAATCCCACCACAAAAAAGGGCTTGTGGAGTGACTCAAGGTGTAGGCCCTGAGTTCAAACTCCAGTACCTCAAAAAATGTTTCTTAAATTTAAAATTTGGGAAAACGAGCATACCATCATTTTTATGAAATAAAATTCAAATCTTCCTCTATAACTTGTGGGCTTGAAGTTTTCCTCTTGCAACAGTCCTTCCTTTTTTTTGAAGGGTAGAATGAACTTGAAGTGTAGCTCAATAGTTTTGTCAGTCTTTTCCCTGAATGTAGAATTTGAGGAGTATGATCGCCTTCTTTTATCTTGTCTTCTCCATGTCCATTTCAGTTCAAATGGAGTAGTGTTACAGGTTTTCAAGAACCTTGTGTGTCTCCTGGATAGCTCACTGCTATTCATTCCATTAGCTAGAAGGCCCCTCCACAGATCATTCCTGAAGAACTTCATCTCTATTCCTAGATTTTTCTCAGATGGATGAAGGGATCATAAGTCATACTCCCTAATCTTTTCAAAGAAATCCATACACAATTAGATACTAATTTTTTTGAATTGTTGTATTTTGGTTGTACTGGGAATACATTGCAACATTCACAAAAGTGCTTACACTATATCTTAGTCAATGATCCCCTCCATCATTCTTGTTTATCTTCCTCCCTGCTTCTTAGAAATAGTTCCAACAGGTCTCATTATCCGTTTTCCTACGGGAGAATATAATTTCCACCATATTCACCCTCCTTCACCCCTCCCAATATGCTCCCTCCTCCCACTGCTACCAACCCCAGGCAGAACCTCTTTTACCTTCCTGTTGTTTTTGAAAAGAAAAATTTTGTTTAAGATAGGTACAAAGTAGATACTTAATTTTTGTATCTTCACATTGTAGCAAAGGTTGTCTAGTCACAACCTCAGCTTTCTTTCCTCAGCATGCTTTTCCGCCAGTGAATCTTTTGTGATCTATTCTGAGAATTTACCAAATCATCAAGTCCTGTTTCCTTTTCATTTAACTGTTACTCCCTCAGTTTCTCTCCTTTTGCATTTTATGATACGTGGCAAGAAGAAAACAGGCCTCAGATTTAATATTTTGCTTGGAAATCTCCTTGGATAACTACTCCAGATTTGTTGTTTACAGGTTTTCCTTTCTATATAACTGTAGACAAAATTCACATAAGCTTTCTGACACTATGAGACAAAGATCCCTTTTCACCAGCTTCCAAGAACATGGTCCTTGACTCCATCTGAGCCCGCTCCTGCAGTGCCTTTAATGTCTGTATTTCTAAGTCTGTTCATGATGACTTAGGCATTCCCAAGATACGTGCTTTTTCTACCACACTTACCATTTCCATCTAAGTGCTGAGAATCATTAATCTCCATACTTTTTTATTTTCAGTTTTTTCTTTATTGTGCTGGGTGGGGGTACATTGTGGCATTTATAAAGGTTGTTACAATGTATCAAATATGTCATACTTGAATTCACTGTCCACTGCTCCCTTTCTCCCCCATTTCCCCATTCCTGGCACTGGTTCAATAGTTATCATTTTTGCATTTACATACATGTGTACACATTATTTATGCTGTATTTATCCTCCTACCCACTTTCCGCAACCCCTCTCCCCTTGCAGGACTTGTTCCACCCTCCTGTTCTCCGATTTTGTAGAAGAAAAAAGATAAAAAGAAAAACATGATGTATTTGCTACTTGGAGATAAAGATAGCTACACAGGGAGTTTCCTTATGTTGTTTACGTGCATATATTTATTACAACCCTAATTGTTCATCTCCTCCAGTCCTCTTCACTCCTCCCTAATCTTCCCATGGTGGCCCCAGCCAGTTGGAGATTTCTATATTCATTCCTGTACAGAAAGCACATCAACCACATTTAAGTTTTTGGTTTCCTTCCCTTGCCCTATTCCTCCTTGTGCAACCTCCCTTTAGTGTGACCAGCATCCCATAATATTGCTGCATTTATTTTAGGTTTGTATTCCACATATGAGAGAGAACATGTGGCTTTTGGTCTTCTGAGCCTGGCTACATCCATACTTCAGCAGACTGAGGGTCTGCTTCATGCAATGTAGGGAGTTTCTGTTATGTGCCGCCAGCCTTTGCCTTTTGCCCAATCCCAAATTTTTTTGGTATTTGTTACAGTAACTATAGGAAATGAATATTGTTGCTTTTTGCCTCAAGTGGAGGTGGGGCTCAGGTGGATGCTGTGCACACGGTGAGTTGGCATCACAGCTGAGGAGACTTGAGGCAACCCCATGTCTTAGTAATGGGCTGCAAGTGAATATGCCTGAACTTTGCTCCAGCAGACGTTGCCTTTTTCATTCTGGACAGTAAGCAAGCCTGCCCTCTGCTCCAGAGAGAAATGAGATCTCCATATTCCAAGGCTGGTGCCTTGCAAAACATCATTGAATAGGCAGCTGAGACAAAAGCTTTCTGTGTCTCTGCTCACAAGACAGAGGTTCCTGGAGAACTGTCTTCCAACTTAAAATGATCAAAGAGTGTATCATGTAAGTCATCTGTGATCTTTTTTTAAAGAGACAACTTCAAACAAATTCCAAAAATAATTTAAGGTGATTTTTAAAATGCCTAAATTTCTCTTTTTGAGGCGTACAGTCACCTTAGGTTACATTAGGTGGAGTTTTCAACTGAACTAAACAGAACTTTTTCAAAGGAAGAAATCCAGATGGCCAAAAAACACATGAAAAAATGCTCACCATCTCTGGCCATAAAGGAAATGCAAATCAAAACCACACTAAGATTCCTTCTCACCGCTGTTAGAATGGCTATCATCAAAAACACCACCAACAACAAATGTTGGCGAGGATGTAGGGAAAAAAGAACCCTCAACACTGCTGGTGGGAATGCAAGCTAGTACAACCACTCTGGAAAACAATATGGACTCTTCTTAAAAAACTAAACATAGATCTGCCATATGATCCAGAAATTCCACTCCTAGGGATATAACCCAAAGGAATGCAACTCAGGTTACTCCAAAGGTACCTGCACACCCATGTTTACTGCAGTGCTATTCACAATAGCCAAGTTATGGAAACAGCCAAGATGCCCCACTACTGATGAATGGAACAAGAAAATGTGGTATTTATACACAATGCAATTTTACTCAGCCATGAAGAAGAATGAAATCTTGTCATTTGCAAGTAAATGGATGGAACTAGAGAACATCATCTTAAGCGAAGTTAGCCAGGCTCAGAAGGCCAAAAATCGTATGTTCTTCCTCATATGCAGACTTTAGACCTAAAACAAATGCAGTAGTATTATTGGACATGGGTCACATGCTAAAGAGGGGGCACATACAGGAGGAATAGGGAAAGGTAGGAAACCCAAAACTTGAAAGTGTTTTACGTGCCCACTGCAGAGGAGCTAATACAGAAACCTTAAAACAACAGAGGCCATTATGGAAAGGTGACCGGGAAGCAATGAAGAGGTCTGCAGAGATGAATCAATTCGGGTTGTAATACACATGTGCATGGAAGCAATGCTAGGAATCTCTCTGTATAGCTATCCTTATTTCAAACTAGCAAAAACACTATGTATTTCTTACTATTGTTTATGCTTTCTCTGCAATAAAATTGGAGAAGAAGGCAGAACAGGTTCTGCCTCAAAGCGAGGGTGGTAGGGGAGAGAGGGAGAAGACAGGGGGTAGGGGGGGAGAAATGGCTTAAACAATGTATGCATATATGAATAAATAAAAAAATTGGTGGATTTTTGAGCATAGCTCAGTGGTATAGCACTTACCTAGCATGTGCTAGGCCCTGGTTCAATCCCCAGCACTTTGAGAAAAAAATTTTTTCCCTTATGAAGTTGCCAAGATTACCAAAACATACATTATATATGAGAACTGTTTTATTACTGCTGAAGTACAGTCTTATGGATAGGACAATAATCCATCAAGCCATCTGGAAATGGTGTAGAGGAGTATCCGAGTCTTTATGTCTAGATCAGACTTTTAGGTATCTTGAGAGAGCTGTCCTCAGGCGGCCTACAGTCAATCACTGCTGATTCTTGAGGCAGACATGTTTGAGGTATGCAGAGAATATTCCTGTCCTTTTAGAATTTGGGGATTTTGAAAAAATTTTGCTGTAAACTTGGGGTCTTAGGGTAAGGGCAAGACTTGACAAGTTAATTTACAACAGTATAGCTAATGAGAAAACTTCAGAGAAGTATGCCTGACTTGGGAGTCATGTGTTTGCATGGAAATAAGTTCCATGACCTTGAGACATCTGTAGATCACAACGTTCAGAGATCCTGGGGAGAGATGTATTTATACCTCCAGGAGGCTTCCCATCTGCTCTCAATGAAGCAAAGGCTTGTCTTCTATTCTGCATCTTTCTCCTGTACATAAGCAGAGAAATGACTTTTCTCCATTCCCCACCAAGGATACAGGTTTTGTAGGTGTGGATGATTTTGCCCTACTTTCATTGTGTTTCCTGAGGGTAATGACTGGGATGTAGGGGCCATGTGGCTATGGTTTGCTTTTTAAAGAAGAATGAGAATCTGATCTGACCCAGGCCACTGCCATCACAAGAGAGTCAGCTCTCCCAATAACTGTTATGCAGGGAGTCTTAGATCACCTTAGGTGCATTCAAAGTAAAATTAAGAAAGATGAATATGGAAACTTCAACAGTGCTATATTTCATTGCACAAAAATCTCTTTGGATAGAATAGTGTCAAGTGTCATTGTAGAAAAGTTTGTACACAACAGTTTGCTTGGATAACATCCTCAGAGCTTAAGAGCTGTCAAAGTGAGGTTGGAGGCAGCAGACTTTGGCTTTAAGTGACATGTGTGAGGAGAAACTGCATGGTCAAAAGAGAATTACGGTAACAATGTCTTAGGTCAGGTTTCACAGAAGCAGAGCCTGAGATGAGAATTCTTAGTGAATTGATTTGCTGGGAGGGAACTATCAGAAAGGGAGGCAGGGAGGCAACCTAGGTGTGTGTGTGTGTGTGTGTGTGTGTGTGTGTGTGTGTGTGTGTAAAACTAGCAAAAAATCATCTCAGCTGTGATCTCCACTCATTCTGATCTCACAGGACACTCTGCAGCATAAATTGCACCACACTGTCAGAACCCTCTTGTGGCCAGGGGCATGCCTTTCTGTCATGGTAAACTAGGTTCAGCTTTGACCTAGGGCAACTCTGAGAGAAGGGAACACTAGACATCACCCCCCAGCAACTGGGAATGGGCATGGGCTAGTAAAGGAATCTGGGTGGGGCACAGCAAACAGTGGGTGACATACAATGACCTTAAAGCCCTATGTGATCCATGTCTCCCCATGTCTCCATTACAGGAGATGGAGATGTGGCCTCTCCAATAACTTATGCAGGGAGTCTCAGTAAACCAAGAGAATCTACATTTGGGATGAGCCATTTTTCCATTAGGGAACAGTGGGATTAACTCATGAACTTGGCATTCTGGCTTTAAGTTTCCTCTGTTGATACTACACCTGATGTTATCTTCCATGAAAGAAGTCTCCCTGTTCTTTCGTTGGCACATAGTGTGAGAAGCTAATCGTCTCACTCCAATCAGGCATTGAGGTGGGTGATGTCTGAATTTTGCTTTTTAAAACAACTTTGAGGTATTCTTCACAAAGTAATTTTTATATATTTAAAGTATACAATTTAATACATTTCGTCAGAGGTATATACTCAAGAAACCAACCATCATATCACAATCAAGACAATGAACATATCTATCACCCATAAAAATTACCTAATATTCTTCCCTTGAAACCATGGTTCTGCTTCCTGGCACTATATGTTGGTTTGTATTTGAAGCTATTTGTATGAAAGAATCATACAATATCTAATAAGTTTTACCTTGCTTCTTTTGTGCAGCATAATTATTTTGAGACTGATCCATGCTGTCTTGTGTAATAGTAGTTAATTCCTTTTTAGTAATATTTCATTCTATGGATATATGTAATTTGTTTATTCATATATTTGTTGATGGACATATAGGTTATTTATAATTTTGGCTATTATAAATTGAAACTGCTATGAATATTTATTTATAAGTTTTTGTATAAACATATGATTTTATTTTTTATGTAACTAGAAAAGCAATGCCTTGGTCACATGGTAGACAGGTGTTTACCTTTTGAAGAAACTTCTAAACAATTTACCATAATGGCTGCACCATTTTAAATTCCTCAGTGTATATGGATTCTGGTTGCTGTCCTTCCTTGTCTTCCTGGTGTAGGAGAATCTCGTGTGGTTTTCAACTGTTTCTCTAATAACTAATGGTATTCAGCATCTTTTCCTATTTTTCATCTGTGTATCTTTGGTGAAGTGCAGTTTCAAGTCTTTGGAACACTGTATTATTGGATGTTTGTTTTGTTGACCTTCTGGAGCTCTTTATATTCTGGTTATAAGTCCTATCAGATATATAATATACAAATAGTTTCCCTCAATTTTTGGTTTGTCTTTTCACTTGTTTAATAGTGTCTTTGAACAGCAAAAGTTTTTCATTTTGGTGAAGTCCAACCCATAATTTTTAAAAGAAGGCCAGGTTTTCAGTGTCTTATCAAAGAAAATTTTTATGAACCCAAGTCCATAAAGGTATAAAGTTTATGATCCATTCATCTTTCTCTATATGTATCTATATAGTTACATATATCTTACCTATGTCTATCTACTAACAAGAGGTCAAAGGTCATTATTTTTGCATATGGAGATCTAAGTGTTCCAACATATTTGTTGAAAAGATCTTTCTCTACTGAATTGCCTTTGCCTCTTCATTGAAAATCAGTTGCCCATATATGTGTTGGTCTGTTTTTGGACATTGTATTCTCTTCCATTGCTCTCTACTCATTTTATAATTTGACACTTCTTGATTACTGTGGCTTTATAAGTTTTCTAACTTTGATCTTTTTATTTAAAAGTCTTGGCTATGTGGCATCCTTTCCATTTCTCTGTGAGTTTCAGATCAATTTTTATTTTCTTCCTAACATTCTTTTCTGCCCAAGTTCCACCCATTTCTTTTTTTTTTATTATTCATATGTGCATACAAGGATTGAGTCATTTCTCCCCCCTGCCCCCACCCCCTCCCTTACCACCCACTCCACCCCCTCCCTCTCCCCCCCACCCCTCAATACCCAGCAGAAACTATTTTGCCCTTATTTCTAATTTTGTTGTAGAGAGAGTATAAGCAATAATAGGAAGGACCAAGGGTTTTTGCTGGTTGAGATAAGGATAGCTATACAGGGCATTGACTCACATTGATTTCCTGTGCGTGTTACCTTCTAGGTTCATTCTTTTTGATCTAACCTTTTCTCTAGTTCCTGGTCCCCTTTTCCTATTGGCCTCAGTTGCTTTTAAGGTATCTACTTTAGTTTCTCTGTGTTAAGGGCAACAAATGCTAGCTAGTTTTTTAGGTGTCTTACCTATCCTCACCCCTCCCTTGTATGCTCTGGCTTTTATCATGTGATCAAAGTCCAATCCCCTTGTTGTGTTTGCCCTTGATCTAATGTCCACATATGAGGAAGAACATACAATTTTTGGTCTTTTGGGCCAGGCTAACCTCACTCAGAATGATGTTCTCCAATTCCATCCATTTACCAGCGAATGATAACATTTCGTTCTTCTTCATGGCTGCATAAAGTTCCATTGTGTATAGATACCACATTTTCTTAATCCATTCGTCAGTGGTGGGGCATCTTGGCTGTTTCCATAACTTGGCTATTGTGAATAATGCCGCAATAAACATGGGTGTGCAGGTGCCTCTGGAGTCATCTGTGTCACAGTCTTTTGGGTATATCCCCAAGAGTGGTATTGCTGGATCAAATGGTAGATCAATGTCTAGCTTTTTAAGTAGCCTCCAATTTTTTTTCCAGATTCACCCATTTCTTAAGCTCCAACTCCAAAGTTGCACCTCTCGTCCTCAAGATCCAGGTAAAATGAACTGAATTTCTTTCTTCTGTACTGTGTTCATACTTCATAATATTCTTATTGTATTTATTCATATTTTACAATGTATGCATGTCTGATCTTTTCTACCATATAATAAACCTTTCAAGATTAGAAATCTTCACCTACTTCCTCTCTCGTCTAGAAAAACCTAGTTTTATACTTTGTTGTAGTGGCCTTGTACTAGTAGAAGACAGCTAGCTCATTTCCTGCATAACAGACTTAGAATTGCTTAATCTATTGTTTGATATAGCCAGGGTCTCTTGGTCTTCATTATTTCTATTGCTACTACTGCGCTTTCAAAGAATAATGCATTATTTCCTAAATATCAAAACATACTTGAATTGACTTCTGATGATAATTATATGCAGCTGTGTCTCAACAATCTCTTTGTGGTTGACATCCTTTCTCATCATGTACTCTTAGGGGAATGTCATATCAATGACATTTGGCTACCATGGCAACAGTACATCAACTTAGGGCTACTATATTTCCAGCCCTATTCTAACCCTCCTTTTTAGGCACCTATTTTTGTGCCCATGCTCTCTACAAACCTGCTATCCTCAGGAAGAGTCCCTGAAGGGAAGCCCTGTGGATGCAATTGCCTTATGACTTTGTGGACAGACCTAGTGGGTGAATTAGTCAGGGCTATTGAGAGTATTAGAACCAACAGAATATATGTAGATATGGACAGATTTGTTGCAGGAATTGGATCACATGGTTATGAAAGCTGAGAAGTCCTATGATACACCATTTGTAAGCTGGAGAACCAGGAAAACCAATGACATAGTTCAGACCAATTCCTAAGGCTTGAGACACAGAAGGGCTGCTGGTGCAGGTCCTAGAGTCCACAGGCCAAAGAACTAAGGTTCTTATGTAGTAACAGGAGAAGGTGGCTGTCTCAGTTCCCATAAAGAGTTAATTTGCTTTTTTTCTGCCTTTTTGTTCTATCAGGGCCTTCCTTAACCACTGGGATGGTGCACTCCCAAAATGGGTAAAGATGGATCTTTCTTGCTCAGTCCACTGATTGAAATACCAGTCTCTTCTGAAAATAACTTCATGAACATTCCCAGAAATAATTCTTTACCAACTATATGGGTATTGCTTAACTCAAAGTGACACCTGGTATTAATCATTAAAGTCGACCTCTCATCAACTTGGCACCCATATGCATTTCCTTATATCGTATCTCATCTCCAAATAATTACAATAGTCAGGTCATAGTTCCAGAAGACATGATATAATTATCCTGTGTAAAACCAAAAATATACTAACCTCATCCCCAGAGAGGAGGTAAAGAGAGGACATGAAGAGAATTATGTTTACTTTTTCAATATCCTAGAACTTCAAAACTGAGATGCAAAATTAACAATACTTAATACTGATATATCATATGTTACATGCTAAGAAATAAGATATGAGGAGGATCCAAGATGGTGACTAGAGGGAGGAAGCAGATAGCATGAGCTCCATAAATCAAAAATCTTGCTGAGACACTGGAGCCATACTTGGCAAAAAAAAAAACCACCAAGAAGAAAAACTCCGACACCCTGAACCCCCAGCCCGTACAAAGCTTCTCCATGCCATGTTACACTGAGAAAACAGGAGGGCTTCTGTGCTGCCAGATGCTGGCTCCAAGCCTGCTGGGAGACACAGACCAACAGGTGAGCAAATAAGCAGCACATGGTATTTCCACAGCTACACGTGAGATAAACTAGCATAGGTCCCCTTGGATAGACAGACCTCCGTCCCACAGAACCCCCCCCAAAACTTGATAATAAACAAGGAACTGAAAAGGACACCTAGCAGAGGGGGCAGGGTGCACTTAGCACACTGGAGAAGGAGGGAAAGGCAAGGAGCTGAACTTCACACGAACTTTCAGTAAACAAAGCCTAGAAAGGCAGACAGGCTGACAATAGGCAGGTGATGAACTGCTGCCTGAAATAGGGCAGATAGCAGTCCACAAAGCTATCTTCTGACCCAACCACCTGGTGAGACTATGACAGAGCTACTGATTAAATACCAACACCAGGACTGGATGCTGAAGGAGTAAAACCAGAACTAATAAGACTGAAATTCTATTGTTCCTGAACCTGTAATTTTTTTTTTGTTCTCTCTAAGTGTTTGTCTTCTTCACTGTTTGTTTGTCCACCATCTCTCCCTGTTGATTTCTTTGGTTCTTTATTTTTTTTTCTCTTTCATTCCTGGTTTCATTAGTTTTCCTATTGTAAGTTAGCTAATACTAAATTACACACAGACCAGGTACAAAAACAGCATCAAGTGGAATGATAGAAAGACAAAAAAGGGACGGAAACCATTGTCCCCTCAAAAATAAGTTAGTACAGGATTCAGAGGGAAATGAAGAAAACAGATACCCAGTTCCAGACTCCAACAAAACAAAGATAGACTATCCCAAGGAACCCAACGAAGCCCACAAGAACACACTGAAAGAAGAAATCCTGCAAGAAATCACTGAGAATATCATGGAGATGTTACTAGACAAGGTCAACCAAAACATACAGGAGGCACTCAAGAAATTCCAAGACAATAAAAATAAAGAATATGAGAAGACACAAAAACAAATAAATGAACTCATAGGAGTCCTAAATAAATACCAAAGTGAAACAGAGAACACCATAAATAGAGAGATAAGTGAATTAAGGATGAAAATTACAATATTAAAGAGGAAGTGACCCATGATATGGAAAACCTCAGAAAAAAGAATGAAACAGAAATACAAAATACAATGGAAGGCCACTCCAGCAGACTAGAATAAGCAGAAGTAAGAATCTCAGAACTTGAAGATGAAATGGAAATTAAAGGAAAAACTGAAGTACTATTACTCAAATAAATAATTCAAAATCTGTGAAAGGAATATGCAAGAACTCACTGACTCCCCTCAAAAGACCAAAACAGAATCACAGGCATTGAAGGAGAAGAAGTGCAAGCAAAAAGAATGCGTAATATATTCAACAAAATAATAACAGAAAACTATGCCCATTCAGGTACAGGAAGCCTTCAGGACACCAAACAGTCTTGACCAAAATAGAATTACCTCATGACATATTATCATTAAAACAAGCACTGAGAATAGAGAAAGAATATTGAAGGCTATGTAAGAGAGAAAAACCAAATAACATACAAAGGTAAACCCATCAAAATCACAGCAGATTTCTCAATGGAAACATTAAAAGCAAGAAGAGCATGGAGTGAGGTATTCTGGGCACTGAATGAAAATAACTTCAATCCTAGGATACTCTACCCAGCAAAACTATCATTCAAAATAGATGGAGCAATAAAGCTCTTCCATGATAAGCAGAAACTAAAACAATATATGACCACAAAGCCACCACTACAAAAGATTCTTCAAGGAATTCTGCACACAGAAAATGAAAGCAAACAAAACCATGAAAGGACAGGCAGTATCAAACCACAGGAGAAGAAAAGGCAAGAAAGTGGAGAGTAACATTGATTCAGTTACACACAATCAAACCCTTAAACAACAAAGACAATCAAATGACAGGAATCACCACATACCTATCAATACTAGCACTGAATGTTAACAGACTTAATTCTCCCATCAAAAGACACCATTTGGCAAACTGGATTAAAAAGGAAGATCCAACAATCTGTTGCCTACAGGAGACACATCTAATTGACAGAAACAAGCACTGGCTGAATGTGGAAGGCTGGAAGAAGATTTACCAAGCCAATGGTCCCCAAAACAGGCAATACTTATCTCGGACAAAGTAGACTTCAAACCTACATTGATCAAATGAGATAAAGAAGGACATTCCATACTAATAAAAGGGGAAATACACCAAAAGGAAATAACAATTATCAACCTATATGCACCCAACATCAATGCACCCAATTTCATCAAACATACTCTGAAGGTCCTAAAAACATATATAAACTCCAACACAATGGTAGTGAGAGACTTTAATACCTCCCTATCACCAATAGGTAGGTCATCCAAATAAAAAATCAATAAAGAAATCCTAGATCTAAATCACACCATAGATCATATGGACCTACCTGATGTCTACAGAATATTTCACCCAATCCTGCACAATACACATTCTTCTCAGCAGCCCATGGAACCTTCTCCAAAATTGGTCACATCTTAGGGCACAAAGCAAGCCTCAGCAAATATAAGAAAATAGAAATAATACCATGCAACCTATCTGATCACAATGTATTATAACTAAAACTCAACAACAAAAATAATAGCAAAAAACATGCAAACAGTTGGAAGCTGAAGAACAAATTGTTCAATGAACAAAATGTTCATTGATGAAATAAAAGAGGAAATTAAAAGGTTCCTGGAAGTAAATGAAAATGAAAACATGATCTACCAGAACCTATGGGACACAGCAACAGCAGTCCTAAGAGGAAAGTTTATAGCCATGACTGCATATATTAAAAGGACAGAAAGATCTCAAATCAATGACTTAATGCTTCATCTCAAACTCCTACAAAAACAAGAACAAGCAAATCCCCAAACAAGCAGAAGGACAGAAATAATAAAAATAAGGGCTGAAATCAATGAAATAGAAACAACAACAACAAAAAACCACACACACAAAGAATCAATGAAACAAAAAGTTGGTTCTTTGAAAAAATAAGTAAGATTGACAGACCCCTGGCAAATCTGATTAAAACAAGGAGAGAAAAAAACCCAAATCAGTAAAATCAGATATGCAAAAGGGGAGACAACAACAAAAACCATGGAAATCCAGGAAATCATCAGAGACTACTTTGAGAACCTATATTCTAATAAATTTGAATATCTTGAAGAAATAGACAGATTTCTAGATACTTATGACCATCCAAATTTGAACAAAGAGGACATTAATCACCTGAATAGATCTATAACACAAAATGAAATTGAAGCAGCAGTAGTGTCCCAAAAAAGAAAAGTCTAGGACCTGATGGTTTCTCTTCTAAATTCTATCAGACCTTTAAAGAAGAACTAATACCAACCCTTGTTAAACTGTTCCACAAAATAGAAAGGGAAGGAACACTGCCTAACTCATTTTATGAAGCCAGTATTACACTCATCCCAAAATCAGGCAAAGACACCTCCCAAAAGGAGAACTATAGGCCAATTTCCTTAATGAACATTGATGCAAAAATCCTCAAAAAAATAATGGCAAACCAAATTCAACAACACATCAAAAAGGTCATTCACCACGACCAAGTAGGCTTCATCCCAGGAATGCAGGGGTGGTTCAACATACAAAAATCAATAAATGTAATACACCACATTAACAGAAGCAAAGACAAAAACCACTTGATCATCTCAATAGATGCAGAAAAAGCCTCTGATAAGATTCAACACCACTTCATGATAAAAGCTCTAAGAAAACTAGGAATAGAAGGAAAGTTACTCAACATTATAAAAGCTATATATGCCAAACCTACAGCCAACATCATACTTAATGGTGAAAAACTGAAACCATTTCCCCTAAAATCAGGAATGAGACAAGGGTGCCCACTATCCCCACTCCTATTCAATATAGTACTAGAATTCCTAGACACAGCAGTTAGGCAAGAACAAGAAATAAAAGGAATATAAATAGGTAAAGACACTGCAAAGAAACTGTCAAAATATCCCTATTTGTAGACAGTATGATCCTATACCTTAATGACCCAAAAAACTCTACCCCAAAACTCCTAGACACCATAGACAGCTACAGCAAGGTGGCAGGATACAAAATCAACTTACAGAAATTATTACCTTTTCTATACACTAATAACAAACAAACTGAGAAAGAATACATGGAAACAATTCCATTTACACTAGCCTAAAAATAATCAAAGACCTAGAAGTAAACTTAACAAAGGATGTGAATGACCTCTACAAGGAGAACTACAAACTCCTGAAGAAAGAGATCAAGGAAGACTACAGAAGGTGGAGAGATCTCCTGTGCTCATGGATTGGTAGAATCAACATAGTAAATATGGTTATACTACCAAAAGCAATCTACATGTTTAATGCAGTTCCCATCAAAATACCAATGACATTCATCACAGAGTTGAAAAATCTACCCTTAAGTTCATTTGGAAACACAAGAGACCTCGAATAGCCAAGGCAGTACTCAGCAAAAAGAGCAATGCTGGAGATATCACAATACCCAACTTCAAACTATATTACAAAGCAATAGCAATAAAAACAGCATGGTACTGGCACAAAAACAGACATGAAGACCAGTGGAACAGAATACAGGACCTGGATATGAACCCACACAACTATGCTCATCTTATTTTTGACAAAGGCACGAAAAATATATGATGGAGAAAAGACAGCCTCTTAAACAAATGTTGGGAAAAGTAGTTATCCGTCTGCAAAAAACTGAAACTAGACCAATGTTTATCACCCTGTACTAGTATCAACTCAAAATGGATCAAGGACCTTAATATCAGACCAGAAACTCTGAAGTTGGTACAGGAAAGAGCAGGAAACACTCTGGAAGTAATAGGTATAGGCAAAGACTTCCTCAATAGAACCCCAGCAGCTCAGCAACTAAAAGAAATGATGGACAAATGGGACTCCATAAAACTAAAAAGCTTCTGCACAAAAAAAACAAATGATCTCTAAACTGAAGAGACCACCCACAGAGTGGGAGAAAATATTTGCCAGCTACACATCAGACAAAGGACTGATAACCAGAATATACAGGGAAATTAAAAAACTAAACTTTCCTCAAATCAATGAACCAATAAAGAAATGGGCAAGTGAACTAAACAGAACTTTCTCAAAAGAAGAAATTCAAATGGCCAAAAAACACATGAAAAAATGCTCACCATCTCTGGCCATAAAGGAAATGCAAATCAAAACCACACTAAGATTCCATCTCACCCCTGTTAGAATAGCTATCATCAAAAACACCACCAACAATAGGTGTTGGCGAGCATGTGGGGAAAAAGGAACCCTAATCCACTGCTGCTGGGAATGCAAGCTGGTGCAACCACTCTGGAAAAAAATTTGGAGACTTCTTAAAAATCAAAACATAGACCTGCCATATGATCCAGCAATCCCACTCCTGGGGATATACCCAAAGGAATGCAACACAGGTTACTCCAGAGGCACCTGCACACCCATGTTTATTGCAGCACTATTTACAATAGCCAAGTTATGGAAACAACCAAGATGCCCCACTACTGATGAATGGATTAAGAAAATGTGGTATTTATACACAATGGAATTTTACTCATCCATGAAGAAGAATGAAATCTTATCATTTGCAGGTAAATGGATGGAATTGGAGAAAATCATCCTGAGTGAGGTTAGCCAGGCTCAGAAGACAAAAATCGTATGTTCTCCCTCATATGCGGACTTTAGATCTAGGGCAAATACAGCATTGTTGTTAGACTTACGTCACATGACAAGGGGAGAGCACATATGGGAGGTATCGGGGTAAGTAAGAAACTCAAAACATGAAAGTATTTAATGTCCCCACTGCAGAGGAACTAATACAGAAACCTTAAAGCGACAGAGGTCAATAAGAGAAGGGGATCAGGAACTAGAGAAAAGGTCAGTTAGAGATGAATCAACTTGAGTTGTAACACATTTGCACATGGAAGCAATGCTAGGAACCTCCCTGTATAGCTACCCTTAACTCAAGTAGCAAAAATGCTTTGTCTTTCTTATTATTGCTTATGTTTTCTCTTCAACAAAATTAGAGATAAGGGCAGAACAGGCTCTGCCTGGAAGCAAGGGGGGGTGAGGGGGAGAGGATGGGGCTGGGGTCAGGGGGGAGAAATGGCCCAAACAATCTATGTACATGTGAATAAGTGAATTAAAAAAAAGAAATAAGATGAGAAAAAAGATATTTAATTTAATACATGTACATAGACACACATTTGTAATAAAATAGTGAGGTAATGCTCTGTAATCAATCGTGTGGTCACAGCCAGTACTTAGAACCACCTCCTACTGCCCATTTGTTTTACCTTTGCTTTTAGCAAGCACCTCAGCTGGCAATGGTTCTTACCTGGTAGGAAACCCAAATCTTCATTCCTATAGGGTCAGGGCCATTTGTAGCCCTTCTGTATTGGGTTGTAATTTCCCATTAACCTTAATCCCTTGGCATGGTAATTTTGAGGGAGTCCTGAAGGAATCTCTTGTATCCCAGACAGATTCACCATATTTCCTGTATGGAGTAATCCAATTCTCCTTGGTAGTTAGAATCAATCACCTCAGTCAACACCATGACTACTTAGCCTGTTGACTCAGAGGAGGAATTGTCATTGTTGTGTCTCCTGGTAGAAATATTCCTGCCTCTGGAACTAAGGTCTCTAAGCTGCTACCAGTAGGGTTGAGAAAGTCACTTCTGACAAAAAAGGCTCATCAGAAGACCAACTGGGCTGTGTACAGCTGTAATCCCTGCACCTGAGAAGCTGAAGCAGGAGTATAGCAAGTTTGAGGACAACCTGGGCTACACAGGGAGACCCTGTAAAACTAAAAAGGGATGGGGATAAAACTTACTAATAGAGTACTTGGCTAGCATGCATGAGACCTGGGTTCAATTTTCAGCACTTTCAAGAAAAAAATAAAAAAACGAGGGAGAGAGAGGGCAAGAGAGAGAAGGGCTATTCAGGATTTAGGAGCTCAGGGACCCTAGCTTCATCAGTGTCTTCTCACATACTCCCATCCCTAATGACAGGATTTCATTCTTTCCAGAGTAATATCTGCATTCTGATTTTAAATTAACAATAATTGTATATATTTATGGGGGTACAATGTGATGTTTATATACATATAATGGAATGACAAAGTTAAACTAATTAGTATCCCTCACCTCAATTATATTTTGGGGTGAGATATTTGAAATTTACTCTTTGTGATTTTGCAATATATTTGAGTATAAGTCAGCATGCTTTGCAATAGGATAATGTTATCAAAGTTTGCCCTTGGTGCAAATACCACAATTATCTTTTTAATTGTTTATGCATTGTTTATGCATACATTTCCTTTATCCATTTGTTACTGTACATGCAAGATCTTTTGATTCACTGACAGTGGAAATGAAATCAAACCAGAGTATGAATGCTTTATGTGAAAGTTTAACTGGAGGTTAGATTCAGGGAACAGGAAGTAGGGACAGCACTGATGAATAGACATCAGGTTGGACCCACAGACAAGAGAGTGGAGTTTTCATTTTTTTGTACAGGGTTTGGGAAGTGTGGCTTAAGTTCTGTTAAATTTTTTAGCCACGGCCACCAGTATTTTTAAATTAGCATATAACAGTTGTACAGAGGGGTATATTGTGATACTTACAAAAGTGCTTACAATACATCTTAGACTTACCCCCTCCATCTTTCTCCTTTAACCCTTCTCCTCCTCCTTTGTAGAACAATTTTGACATGTTTCATTGTTCTATTTTCATAATGAACACAAAATACTTTCACCATATTCACCCTCTCCTTATGTGCTCTTCCCCTCCCATTGGTACTCACCCCAGGACATGACCTGCTTTACTTTGCTACCCTTTTTTTTTTTTTTGGTTATACTTGAACTCAGGGCCTCACACTTGCTAGGGAAGGTGCTCTACAAGCTACTCCACCAGCCTCTGTTCCCACCCTCCTTTTTTGGAAGTTTAAGCAAGGATTTATTTTAGTATAATAAGATAAAGCATTGACAAAGGGGTGGGGAAGAAAAGAGAGGGAAATATTTCCTGTTCCCCATGAAGGAAATGGGAGCAAAGATTCCCCCCATATTTAAACTTTTTTTGATAGTTTATGGTAATTTTACAGGGGGGTTCATTGTGATGTTTCCATATACCCATGTATTATATTCTGCTGTAGCTATTAATAAAATGCATGATGGGGGAATGACAAAAACACACACAATTTGCTTTTAACAATAAAGGGTTTAAGGGGCCTGGTGTACTTATTACAGGATCCTTAAATCTCATTCTCTCATTTAGTTTAATTTTGGAGACACTGAGTTGGAGGCATCCTCATTTTATTGGTGCACTTTTTTCTGGTGATACTGGAGTTTGAACTTAACACTTGCTAGGCAAGCACTCTACCGCTTGAGCCACACCCCTAGCCCCTTTTTACTTTATTTAGTGTGGGGCCGGACTCAGACTGGAATCCTCCTACCTCTGCCTCCTGCATAGTTGGGATTACAGATGTGCGCCACCATGCCTGGCCCTTGTACTGGTAAGATTGCTTAGGAGAATGAAGAGGCAAGAAAGAACATTCATTTTTTAAAGTAGGAAATAGGCAATGGTCTAAGGCACGATTGTGTGGGGGAAGTGAGGGGATAAGAAAAAGCACATACCACAGTTTTAATGGATAAAAGGTTTTGAGTTGAGGCTTTTGGGCCTACATGTGCCCTTGTCCCCACGAAGGTCCCTGCCTGGTTCACATTTTTATCCATTGGTAGACACTTAAGTACTACTGTGAACAGTGCTGCAATGATCATGGGAGTGCAGGTATCTCTTCCACAGACTGGTTTTATTTCCTTTGGATATATATTTGTAGTGACATTGCTGGCTCATCTGGTATTTCTATTTTTGGTTTTTTGAGGAACCCCTACACCACTTTCAATAATAGCTATACTAGTTTATATTGCCACCAACAGTGAGTGTATTGAGTTTCCTTTTCTTCACATCCTCCTCAACACTTGTTTCATCTTTTTGGTAACTGTCATTCTGGGTGTGAGGCAGTAATTCAGTTTTAATTTGATGATTAGTGATGTTGAACATTTTCTTGTGAACCTGTTGGCCATCTATGTCCTCTTTTGAGAAATGTCTATTCCTGTGCTTTGCCCACTTTAAAAAAAACATAGGTTTTCTTGCTCTTGAATGGAGTTCCTTGTATATTGGGTCAGATGCATGTACTGCAAGTACTTCCTCTTATTTTGTGGGCTGCTCTTCGTTCTGTGGTTTCCATGATATACAAAGAAGCTTTTAGTTTGATGCATGTCTGTTTTCTTTTGTTGCTTGTGTTTGAGGTCATTTCTTTCCCCTTCCCCTGCAAAAAATTATTGTCTAGGCCAATGTTATGAAGCTCTTTCTTCTATTTTCTTTAGCAATTTTAGCTTCAGTTTTTACATCTGAGTTGATTATTGTTTATGAGATGAGGCCCTCATTTCGTTCTCATTACTAAGGCCCTCATTAGTTATCATGTGTAGATAACTACTTTTCTATGTCCTATTTACTGAAAAGACTTTACTTCTCCATTATGTGTTCTTGGCACCTTTACTGAAATTTATTATTATATTTGGCTCAGCACTGGGGTTTGATTTCAGGGCCTCACACTTGTTAAACAGGCACTCTTACCACTTGAGCCTCTCCACTGGTTTTTTTTTTTTTTTTTGTGATGGGTTTTTTTCTTAAGAATAAGAGTCATGGGAACTATTTGTCCAAGGCTGGCTTCAAACCACCATCCTGCTGGTCTCTGCCTCCTGAGTAACTAGGATTACAAGCATGAGCCACTGGTGCCTGACCCTTCATTGAAGATTATTAAAGCTAGGTTTAATTTTTGAACACAGTCTTGTTTCATTGGTCAGTTTATTTTTATGCAAATACTATGCTGTTTTGTTAATTATAGCTGTGTAGTATAGATAGTGGGATGCCTTCAACTTTGTTTTTTTAACTCAAGATTTCTTTGGCTCTTTGGGGTCTTTTCTGGTTCCATTCAAATTTAGGATTGCCTTTTGTATTTCTGTGAGAAAATGTCATTGAGATTTTAACAGGGATTGCATTAACTCTGTAGATGCCTTTGGGTAATGTGGACATTTTACCAGTATTCTCCCAACTCATGCAGTTTATCTTTCCATTTATGTTTTCTTTCATTTCTTTTATCAGTTTTACAGTTTTAAGTATATGAAGCTTTGGCCTTGGCTAAATTTACATACTAGCTATTATTGCACTTTTGGTTGCTATTGCTCAATGCTTCTCTTTAACAATAGATACTCTTTGAGGCTGGGAGTTCAATTTTTTTTTGTAATTCAGCTAATTCTATGATGAGAACTTGTGTTTGTTTTCACCAGTTTCAGCCTTGTGGTTACAGGAATCAGGATTCTCCCTCTGGGTACACCTAGAAGCCCTCAGGTTATTTACGGAGTGCTTTAGTTAGGAATTCAAATCCTTAGCTCATCCTTTTATTATTTTTACTAGCAACATTAGAAGCAACCGCCATTATATTCTATCAGTCAGTATGTTACTTGCCTCCTGTACATGGATGATCAGTAGTATTCAATGAAGATATTTTATATAGCTCTGTAAAGAGTTCATACCCTGGCTATTAAGACCTCAGTACTACTGTAAATAGTCTTTAGCCTTTTTAAATATAATCAGATTAGGTATCAAATTCCAGAAACCCCAATACTAATTCAAAAAACCCATGCTGAAGATAATCCCATTAGAACCACTCACAGCACCCAGACTTGTATTTCTCAGGGTTCTCCAGAGGAACAGACTAATAGAAGATAGATAGGTAGGAAGACAGGAGGGTATTATGGAGGCCATATCCCATGATTGGCTCTCTGTGAGCTAGAGAATCAAGGAATTCACTGGCTTACTCTAAGTCAAGGGCCTAAGATTTAGGCCTGAGAAACTGGGTAGCTGCTAGTGTAAGTACTGGAGTTTGAAGGCCCAAGAATCTGGGTTCTGATGACCAAGGGCAGAAAATGGCTGTCCTAGCTCCAGAGTAGATTTGCCTGTTCTCTGCCTTTACCCTCTATCTGGACCCTTCTCAACCATTTGGATGGTCCTCTCCCACACTGGGTGAGGGCAGATCTTTCTTAGTTCACTGATTTAAATGCCAATCTCTTCCTGAAACATTAAAGACAAACTTAGAAGTAACCGATCTGGATATAGCTTAACCCAGTAAAGTCAACACCTAAAATAAGTCATCAGATTTGTAGAGGAGTAACAATTTTTTGAGCTTAAATTTCCACAAAATCTTCCTATTCAAAAAGCTTTATGAATTCATCTGTGTTCTCATCCCACCCCTTCCATTCCACCCAAAGCAATGACTAAGGAATGAGATATAATTTCTGGGATTTTTAGTTATAACAAACATTTCTGATAGTACTTATGGATCTTTAATCTGTAGATAGAACTAAAGATCTGCCATGTGTATAGGTTATTCCAAAATAGAATATAGAATCCTCATCAAAATTGGCTATCTCATTTCTGTTAATAAACATTTGATTCTGCACTCATCTCCATGTTTTAGAACCAGCTATGGTTATGCTTAGAAGGAATGGCTCACAAACAGTCAAAAACACAAATGGAAGGACAGGTACAGCTATATATTTAAAGGTGTAGATAAGACACACAAAATCACAAATAATAAGTTATTTGTATTATAACTTAAAATTTTCACATTAAAAAAATAGCAAACTACATTTTTGCTGTCATCTTAGGAAGGATACATTAAAAATATTGGACATTAAGACAATAAAGCTTTCTTATACTTAACAACTTCCATTCCTCACATCTATTGCCCAGTTTCATTAAGAACTAGTTCACCTGTCCCTTCCAAGGTGTTTTGCCGTGTAATTACTACTCTAGAATTGCACTTACTGGGATGTGGTGATTGAGCACCTGGAATGTGGCTAGTCCAAATAGAGATGTGCTATAAATACAAAATATGTTTTGAAGACTTAGTATGAAAAAAATGTAAAAACTCAATTTTCATAGTTTCTTTTTACTTTTTTAAATGTGGCTGCTATAAATTTAATTTTTTTCTAATGGGTACATATTACTTTTTCAATAGAAAACACAAAACATATTCCGTTTATAATTTGAATTGCTGAAAATTAGGACTGTTATTTAAGAGATAAAGCCTAAAACAGTGGCTGTATTAAATTCCCTTATTATTTATGAAGTGTATTTTTCACCTTCTCCCTAGAGGAAGGAGTGGAGATTTCCTAGAGAAGTGACAATTCTCCTCCAAATTACTGAGGAAGTGTTATAAGTCAGCTGATGGTTGATGAACTTGTCCACACCACTGGGCTCATATTCTACCCATCTCCATGAGAAAGAGACCCTTTTCCTGTCACAAAGAAAATTAAGAGTACACATTTGGTCAATACTAATGTGGCTGAATCTTGTGCAATTTTCTTTTCTTTTCATTCTAGCGTACAAGTTAGATTCTTTGCAAAAAATCTTACTAGCTATAATTACCTGACATTAAGGAACCTATCTGTAAATCATTTAAAATGTGACTAGTTAATGGTTTTCAGTAAAGTACGTCAGGATGCTTCTTTTTCCTTGTTAAGAAAAATTTATTTTGAAGTGTTGCTTTGGTGTTTGCTTCTGGCAAGCCACATTGGAACACTTATTTTTCAAAAGCTGTCCTTCTGATAATGGCACAATTTCATCCATCTCTAGGCCTTTCTATGAGGTCATGCAAAATCCCAGTTTCTAGTAAAACTCTGGTGCATTTACTCCATCTGTAAAAGTAATGGGCACAACCACCCCCTGCCGGTGCAGCTCCCGAAGAACATCTAATATGGAATCCAGTTCTGTGCGGAACTTGTCCAGCTCACGATTCTTTAACTGTGCAAGTCTTTTCCATTTCTCAATTTCCTTGTTTTGCTCAGTTTCTACTACTTGGTGTGTTTGCTGTATTATCTGCAAATACAAAAACTCAACATTACTGTTGTAGTTCAGTGGGAACAAATTAACATTTAACCATCTCCAAGAGCTAAAGTGGAGCATGCTAATGGGGAACTCAGTCAACCATAAGGCTCTGTTATATGTAGCATTTTCTGTTTTCAAAGGGTATATAAATTCACACTGTTTGTTATGGGCTAAATGTTTATATTCCCCCCAAATTAGTATGCTGAAGCCCTAACCCTAATTAAATGTAGGAAACACATGATCATCTTTTAACATATTTTGTATTGGAATGAACAGAATATGGAACATCGTTCTCAAAGCCCTGTTCCAGGGTGAGATGTAAAACTTGGGCACCAATCGTTAATTAAAAATAAGGTACAAGCCTTTTCTCTCTAAATGTAAGGGAAACCAATGTATTCAAGATTTAAAGTCATTTAAAAGCTATAAGTTGATTTTTTAACAAGATCAAAATGTAATAGGAATAATCTAAGACATAACTTCTGATAGAGATATCAAAATTATAGCAAATTAAAGGCACTAAAGAACTGTGAAAATATGTAAATGTGCTCTTTTACTTTACCTGTTGAAGTTCCTGCTCTCTTTGTTTATGTCTCATTTCCATCTGTTTAATTTTCTGTTCTAATCCCATGAAATGTTTCATCTCTGGTGTATGGTTTTCTTTGGCCTCTCTCAATTCTTCCAAGAGTTTTGAAATCTAAAATTGAAGTATGAATTAAAAAACTGTAATAAATAATAAAGTAGTTTTTTTTAAATAGGTAATCTTGAAAAACCAAGAACATTTGTATAAAATTTCTCTAGATAAGTAGCATCTGGCTTGAGTCATTGCTTCCATCACTATATCCAGGAAGTAAAGGCTCATCTTAGCTCTGAGCTGACCTAGCTGACCTTGCATTCTAAGGGGTTCTGGATGACTAGATCACCTCCTTCCTCCCAAAACGAAGTTTGGCTACAAGGTATTTGTTAATAAAGTGATTACTTTTATGATTAAAAACTACACTTAACATCTAACACAGTACAGTGGTCCAATGCTATATAGAGTTCAATGAATATATATCCCTCTTTTAAAAAAATCCATTTGGTTAGCCTATATGTCACGTGGTGAATTTAATCCAATAATAATTAAAGTTATTACTGACAGGTTATTTTGGTAATTTTCTGCTTGTTTTGTACATTGTTCCTCTCTACCTCTCATTTATCTTTGTAATTTGGAAGTTTCTGTCATGATAAAGTTTGATTCTCTTTTGTGTTATCTGTCCACCTAGTACAGTTTTGTACATTTGTGTGTTTCACGTTTGTGGTTATTATCCTTTTGTTGTTTTTGTGCAGAACACCCTTAAGCATTTTTTGTAGGGCTTGTCTAGTGATAATGAATTTCCCCAGTTTCCCTTATTTGGAAAGACTCTTTCTCCTTCATTCTGAAGGATAGTTGTGTTGGGTATAGTATTCTTGGTTGACAGTTTTTTTTCTTTTGGGATGTCAAATATATCAACCCACTGTCTTCTGAGAAATCTGTTATAAGTATAATGGGCCTTCCCTTACTTGTGACATGATGTTTTTTCTCTTGCTGTTTTTCTTTGAATTTTCTCTTTGGTACTTTTTAATATGCCTTAGTAAAGATTTGTTGTTGCTGAATCCAGTAGGGGGCTTTGAAGTTCTCCTATGTGGATGTCAATTCTCTTAGAAGTCTTTAGCTTAATAATTCATAAAATGGGTTTTAATACCTTTAATCTTATGTAATTTCCATAATGTGAACATTGGTTCTAACTTAATGGTGGTATCCAGTATGTCTCGTAGGCTTTCTTCATTCCTTTTAATCTTTCTTCCTTTCTCCCTTTTTGGTATGCCTGGGTTGAATCAAGACTCATCCTCAAATTTACAGATCCTTTTTTTCTGCCTGTTATACTGTCTGCTGTAAACACACCTAATTAATTTTAATTCATTGAAGTCTTTAGCTCCAAAACTTCTCATTGGTTCTTTATTTTTATTTCTTTGGTGAATTTCTCATTCTTTGTACTGTCTTCTCTTGCATCTTACCGAGTTTCCTTAGCATCATTAGTCTGAATTCTGTTTTAGACATTTCATAGATTTGCTTCAAACTGAGATCTATTTCTGGAGAATTACTACATTCCTTTAGAGGTATAACATCTCATGTTTCTAACATCCCCACATTGATGTCTGTACATGTGGTATAGTAGTTGTCTCTCCCAATTTTACAGAGTAGCTTTTGTAGATAGAGTTTTTTTTTTTTTATTTGAATGGGATGTAGGGTGTCAGTTGGGTAGATGCTTTGACTTTGGTTATAGGCAACCTAAAAATTGTAGCCATTGTGATTTCTTTGGCTGTAACTATTTTAGCAGTGTCTAAGAGTCCCTTAATAGTGTAGACTACAGAGGTTCATGAAAGTAGTTGTACACCTCTGCAGTAGGTAATGTGTCCTCATACTTCAGAGATGAACAACAGTGGCACTGGGGCTTGTGATGGCAGCAGCCGTGGGGTGGGATATGTAGAAGACTGTCCCATGGAGCAAGCACCGGTGACAAAAAGCATTGTAGCACCATCCTGGAGCCACAGATGTGAAAAGGGATCTTACCCAGGTCCCTCAGGTTGAATGTGGGAGGTACCTAAGCCTGCAAAATCTGCAGCTAGAGTTCTGGTGCTGCAAGATGAGAAGGGACCTTCCCCAGGTCTATCAGGTGGGTGATGCTGAAGTTTGTGAAACTGGTAACCACAGACTTGAGGTTGTGAGATGCAAGGGGACCTTCCCTGAGTCCCATGGGAGCAATTGTGGGTAGTGCTGGGGCTTGTGGCACTGTTAGCTGTGAAACCCAAATGGGACCTTCTCCCATTTGAAGAGACAAGTGTACATGATACTGAGGCTTTTAGTACCAGTAGCTGTGGTCTCAAGGCTGTGAAGGAGGCCTTCCATCAGTTCAGTGGGTGAATGTAAGTTCTGCTGGGACTTGTGGCTTTGGTTTCCACAGTTCTGGAGATACAGGATAAGGATGGAAATGTTCCCAGCACTACAGGAAAGTGCTGATGGGTTGGCACTTGTGATGTTGGTAGTTATATTCTTGGAGCTGTGGGACATGGGTGGGACCGAAGGTTGTGGGTTGCGGAAGAGACCTCTTCTAGTTCCAGTGGGGTGAGTATAGGTGATGCTGGGGTTTGGGCACTGGTTGCTAATTTCCTGGAGTTGGGGCTGGTGGCAGGGCCTCTTGTATCAGCAGCAACAGTTCCAAGGCAGTGGGCTGGAACTCGTAGAGAGATCTTCCCTAGTTCTGGTATGGAGAGTGCAGGTGGTACCATTGGTTGGGGACATGGTAGTCAAATTCTAAATGCTGCAGGACATGGTTGAAACTTTCCCCAGCTCCTGAGAGTCAGACACAGTTGGTGCCTGTGCTTTTTGTACCATAAGCAGCGATCCCAAGGCTGTGGACTGGGAAGAACAGCTTCCCTAGTTACCATGAGGCAAGCAGGTGGTAGGGCCCACAATGCTGGCTCTGGCAGCCTCTGGTCCTGAAACTATAGGACACCGAGGTTCTCTGTCCTATGCAGCATGTACTGCCACTGAGCTTCTGGCAGGGTCAGGGGGGTTGGATGCTGGCCCCTAAGGCAGGATAGTGTTGAACAGTGGTTGTTGTAGTAGTCTGGCTTCTTGGGGTACAGGGAGTGCCACTACGAATTCCTTCTTTGAAGTATAGCACTTCTTAGACGAGTTAGCTCTCCAAACTGGACCTAAATCTTGTGAGGACAGTGTAATTCTCCAGCATAGGGTCTGTGGCTAGATGGGGGCCATCTATATTTTCCCATTTACCTTCTTCTGCCATTATGGAAATCCCCCTTGGCCTAGAAGCCAGGGTTGAACTTGTAATCTGCTTTGTGCTCTGGGCTTTTCCCATCACTTCTTTGCTTATTTCCAGAGTTCTCTCCCCTTCCACACACTGAAACACGGATTTTCCTTTGTTGCCCTGTTTCTTCTCTGTGGCAGAGTTGTAGGCAGAGCACCTGTACTAAGCCATTTTGTGGTGGAAACTTTAAGAGGTGGAGCCTAGTGGGAGGTCTATGAGTTACTGTGGGGTATTGCCTTTGAAGGGGACTCCAGTCTCTTCCTTTCTTTCTTTTTGCTTCCCAGCCATAAGGACAGCAGCTTTGCTCTACCACATGTTCCCATCATGATGTGTGGCCTCGTCACTTACATAAGCAGTGGGGCCAAGTGATCATGGACTCAGGCCTCTCAAACTGAGTCAAAATAATCTTTTTCTCTTGATAAGCTGACCAGGTCGTAGTTATAGTAAGAATAGCTATAGTCAAGAATTTAAATCCAGACCTTACCATGAAACCCACTCATGCCACTGTTTGATCATAAAATGAAAGCAGTTGAGTGTTGGAGCCAGCAGTGGCATCTGACCTTGTAAGAAAGCTCCAAGGAACTGGGGCAAAAGTTTCAGACCAGACCTTGCCTGTGTTGAGTTGGTATCTGGCCTTGTGAGAAAGCCAGACATCCAGAAAAACAGTATTCAAGGTTCCCAGATGGCTTTGTGTCCCTCAGATGTAAATAAGAAAGTTACGTTGACTGTGTGCTTTTCCTGCTTCTCTGTTCCCGTTTTAAAGGAGACATAACAAAGAGTTAAAGTTAACTGTGCTTCCTTGTACTAATGTAACCTTGACATGTAATACTTGGCATGCTTTTTCTGACCAAATGCTCTCTGTGTAAAAGGAGTTTATAAAAAGCAGTGTATACTTCATTAAAGCAGTTATTGAGCAGGACTCAGTAGTTCCCTCATCTTTTTACAGCTTTGGTCACCCAGGTTCTGCTGGTAAACGGCATACAGTTGAGTACAGAATATTTGAGATGAGTTATAAGAATTGTGATACTTTTTCTGAGTGAGCCATGTTAGATGTCAGTCTTGAATGGTTTCTAAAGCTTTTGTTAAATATTTATATAGATTAAAAGTAAATAAAATCCCACAAATAAAAAAAGAACTAGTAAAACGCATACACTAACTGCAAAATACAAAAATAATTATGGCATCAATCCTCTCAGCTGTATTTAGAGAGTCTACACATATTCATGTCCTTTCCCTGTAACTTCAGGGTGAGAAGAAATAAATGAACTGATGCTTTTTGCAGTCAAGTAGGAGTGCAAAAACAAGAAGACTGATAATCTACAATGAATGCTTAAATTTTCTGGTTAGAGTATTACAAACCCTGAATGATCTGGAGAATGCATGTCTCAGTTTGTAGCAATTGACTAGAGGCCCACTAGAGGCTAACTAAGTCTTCACCCCATTGCAGCAGACGATTTTAAATGGTTATGTCTTGAAAACATTAGAGGAAACAAACGCCTGAAACAAAATGCAGAGTCTAGAAAATTTATTCCTTACTTCCATAATTAATGTATTAAGTGGGAGCTGGATCACTTCCCAATGACATTGAAAGTATTTGCTTCAACTATGCTGAAAACAAAGTCACACTGCTCTGTTTTCCAACAGTTCTGTAAGTTATTTTAAGAGCACACAAGCAGCTAAACAATGCAACAGAATTCATCAGTTAAAAATCTATTGTGTGTTTGCATTTGTGGACATGTAGTGAAAAGGTACAGGGGTTTTTGGTCCTTCTTTCAACAAACTAGAAGACAAGATAAAATGCATGAAATAGTTATTTTCACACACAGGTTAGATAACTACAGGACTGTTATTCCTGAAAGAAGGGAGTTCTAAAACTGCCCAGTTTGGTTTGTTTGTTTTTTCCTGGAAACAGTTTTGAAGTCAATAGAATATAGTCTGCCCAATTCTTGGAGCTTACTAGGGAATGGGAATAATTCACATTCCCATTAGCCTAAGAAGGAATGTCTCATAATATACAAGACATCAGGGAGAGTCCACAGGTGGTTAGCATTAGTAGGAATAAATTACCCTTGTTAAAGTAGTGATTATAGTGTGTACAGTAGTAATTAATTCCATTAAAGGCAGGTTTTCAAACCAATAGGCAGTATCCTTACCTTTTTTTCAAGATATGGTGCTTTAGTTTTACAGTAACAAGGCTTAAAAATCATGTGTTGCAGCTATTTGCTTTGAATGGATTAGTGCTGCTATTTCATGTGTAGCTTAGATATTTTGAGAGTGGGCTGGTATAAAAGCAAACTTGACCCTCTTTGTCTTACCTTTCCACCTTCTGACATGGATAATCGGCATGAAGGTCTGCACCAGATACAGGCACCATGCTCTTGGACTTCTCAGCCTCTAGGACTGAGTCAAATAGATTCACGTTCTTTCAAGATTGTCCTGTCTCAGCTATGCTGTTACAGCAGCAGTAAACAGACCAAGCAGCTTTTCTATTTTCAAGTATCTTGGTTACCCACTAAGAACTCTCTTATAGCTTATTGTTAAATTAACCTTGATTTTTATCCTGCAAACATGAACACATACTTCTTTTTATTGCTTGTCTTAAAAACTTTACTTCTGGCCTTTCAACCACTAGACGAAGATTTTAAAAACTGATGGCTGCTTAATTATAGAGTGGTTTTACACTGATCTTTTCATAATGAAATTAACTGTTTATTGGTATGATTTAATAAGTCATTGAGTAATAATAAATGGTGCATGCTCTTTAAAGAATAGTATGCACAAGTTTACTGGTTTTCATATAGACCTATTTCTTATAATGAGGATCCAGCATGACTGTCATAGCTGCTTTATTTCTTAATCAAATTAAATAGTATTGAAGGAAACTAAAATACACCTGTTTGACACTTCTTAACTGAAGGCAACTAAGTATCAAAAAGAAGAAATGCTCTATCTTCCACCTTTTTCTGGCTAAATACAGGCTATAAATTCTCTTTTGCTGTAGACAACCTGATTTTTATCAAACGTGAGAAGGCACCAGAGGAATCTGAAAGCAAATCCAACTCTATTAGTTTCTTCCTATATGTTTACCTTCCACCAGGGTTCCTCACCTTTAAAACCTTAAAACTGATTTCCTTTATTCTACATTTTCTATACAAATTTATTCTTCATTGAAAATACTATATAAGCCACAGTTCTAAAGCCACTGCTAGAGCTGCTTTTCTCTTATTAACCTGACATTTGTTACAGGAGCCTGAACTAACCAAAAAGACATGGAGTGGAGAAAAAAATTTTTCTTTGCCCTCCTTGACATTTTCTGGAAGCCCAGATATGACTTACTGGAAAACCTCACTCTCTATTGAGCCAGTAAAAATTGGCAGAAGTTGGTAAAATGTAACAATTCTCACCAAAGTCAGATCTCTCTCAAGGAAGGCAAATGTTTTCCTTGTCCCTTCCTTTCCAAGTTCAGATTGGAAGGAGGAAAAAAATAATGTAAAAATTAGTTGGTTTATACTGTCTCTAGATGATTTGGTATTGGGTGGTTATTGATCATTAGCATCCCAGAGAGGGTCACTGTTTTATCTTTTTTGTCATTTGTCACTAGAATCATAGCATAGAACACAAGACACACAGGTCTTATAAGCCTGCTGAATTTATAGTTTAGACCAACTGGCAAAAGAAAAAGAAACTGCAAAAGGTTATGTTGTGAGAACATGGCTGCTGTGACCAGTGAGGACACTCTGGTCTCAAAACAAAATACTTTAACTTCCCTTTCCCTGAAAGATTTACAAAAAAGCACACCAGCCTGATCCTTAGGACAGAGTTATACAAATTTCTTGTGTAAGTGCTTACAATTATGAAACAAATCTATAGGTAAAATCAGATGAGAAATAATGATGTGTCTTCCTAGCCTGCCTCTGCTTTTAAAGTTCCAATCTGACATTCGTTTCAGCAAAGCACACTTTAAAAAAGAGCCTAGTTATTCACTAGTTTTTATTGTTTTTATATTGAGAATCAAGCCAAGTTTAATGAGAGTAGGTTTATTTTTTAAAACAAATTGGTTAGTCAGGCACTGGTGGCTCACATCTATAATCCTAGATACTTAGGAGGCAGAGATCAGGAGGACTGTAGTTCAAAGCCAGTCTGTGCAAGTAGTTCACGAGATTCTATCTTTAAAACACCCAACACAAAGAAGGGCTGGTGGAGTGGCTCAAGGTGTAGGCCTTGAGTACTCCAAACCCCAGTACAGTACCACAAAAAAAAAAAAAAAAAAAAAAGGTTGACTACAGAAATGGTGAAAAGAGAATCAGTAGGAAATTATAAAATACCCTTGTGGGTATCAGATTCTAGTTCTCCAGTCTTTAAGGTTTTGCTATTTACCAGTGCCATGGCCTGGATACTAAATTCTAGTTTCCTCCAATATCAGTGTATAATTCACCAACCTCTTATTTCCAAATTAGTTTTTACCCTTTTGGTTTGAAATCACTGAAAATTAGCTTTTCCCTTTTCCTGAAGCCTTATCACACTGAAACTAAATGGCTTGATATAAACTCTGAACAACCACAACTCACATTTGGACAACCTTCATGTCTTTTGCTGTGGGGTCACATGGATGTTGGGAACCAAAGCCACAGTCTGACAAGGTCATTGTGGCTTAGCAGAATTCCAACAAGGTTGGAATCTGCAGGTGCACCATGTCTCTATTACAGTGGAAAGGAACGCTAAATGGTTTCCCTTGACTGAAAAGAAGTTTATACTTAGTCAGGGACACTGGCAGTAAGAATGCAGGGTGGCCAAAACAGAAAGGTTGTAACTAGGTCAGGGTGTTTTTGATGTTTAAGTCTCTTCCTCTTTTGTATAAAGCTTGCTGAGAAAAATGAAAATTTGCCAGCTGGTCATCAGCCTTCTGCCCCTCTCAATATGTGTCTTGTCTGTTCATTCCTTCCCTGAGCCTGTTCAGGTCAAGGACCTCTGCAATCCTGGCAGGTGGCACCCAAACAGGGACCCGAACAGAGGCTTAAGGTAAGGAAGGCTCTGGAGGTGCAGGCAAACATAATTTCAGTTTCATTTTCAAGGATACGGAGCAACATCGATAGAGAAATGGGCCAACAAGAAAGTAAGGAGAGAGTTCTCTTTACAGAAAGTTTATGTTCAGTGTTGTGAGTAGAGGTTATAAAGTGTCTAAAAGTCAATGATAGAGGTTTTTGTCTTATGTTCAAAATGTGTGTCCTTGGTTTCCTGATGAGGGAACTGTTAACTTGAAAACATGGGAGAGGGCAGAGTAGCGGATAAAAGATCATTATAGTGCAGAGGGACCTACTTGAGTCCCGTAGATGCCTTCTCTTTATGGAACCTGATTAGAGATTGTGTTGACCTGCTGCCCGAGGTCACCACTATTCCACTGCTGAGAGGCGACTGGAAGGAGATTCCAAAGAGAGAAACTGAAATACACACTTCCCCCTTTGTTTCTCCTTCGGACCTAAATTTGTACCTCCTGAGAAGCCCCTTGGTTGTCCTCCGGAGAATGATTTTGATCCTGACTCTGACATCTTGTCCCTGGAGAAAGAGGCTGAATTTATGGAAGAGGAGGCTGCGCAGTATCATGATTTTCCTACTATAATGTATGTACCTCCTTAAAAAATTATCTGTCTCCAAGGCCCCCAAAGTAGTTTCTTTTAAGCCACCTCATAATGGCCCTGTGATAAGTGGCTGTGAGACTTTTGATCTTTCCCCTTTGCAAAAGGCTATACAGGAGGCTAGGCAACAGGGAAAAGATATGAGGGAGTTCCATTGCTTCCCTATTCAGTTACAGGGAAATCTGAGAATCTATGAGGCTTTGCCCTTTCAAATTTTAAAGGATCTGAAAGTGGCAGTGATGCAGTATGGAGCTACTGCACCTTTCACTCTGGAAATAGATGAAACATTGGTGAGCGAGCCTTTGCCTTCCGCGGATTGCAAAGCCATAGCCAAGGCCTGTCTTTCAGGAGGTGATTATCTGCTATAGAGATCTGAGTTTCAAGATAGATGCTTTCATCAAGCTGATAGGAATTGGGGCACCCAGGTCCCCTTTACTGCCAATCAACTGGCAGGGAAAGGCCGATGGGGAAGTGTACAGCAACAGATGAACTTCCCCAAGGAATATTATAGGCAGGTAAATACTTTGGCTGAGCAGGCCTGAAGGTGACTTCCTTCTTCAGGTTTAAAGATGGAGGAGCTAAGTAAAATCAGGTAAGGGCCAGATGAACCCTATCAGGATTTGTTTCCCATTTGTTGCACAATGTAGAAAGGTTGGTGGTAGAAAGAGAAGCAGGAATGATCCTAGTAAAGCAACTAGCTTTTGAAAATGCTAATGCTGCTTGCCATTTGGCCCTATTAGAAAAAGGGAACTTTGGCAGATGATATTAGATTGTGCACTGATATAGGACCTTCCTATTTGCAAGGTGTGGCTATGGTTGCTGCAATGAGGGGAATGATGCCACCACAGGTATGGAAAAACAATTCATCAATCTGGCAATTGGTGTCGAGGAAACTGTTTTAATTGTGGAAAACCTGGACATTTGGCTAAGCAGTGTCCTCAAAAGTCAGGAGGTACCTCCAAACCTATTTCTTCTGAAGCTGGAGGACAGATGGTGCTTCCTCCTGCACTTTGTCTGAGATGCCAGAGAGGACGACATTGAGCAAATCAGTGTTGCTCTTGGTATACTGCTGAGGCCAGCCCATCGCACCTACTCAATTTAATGCACAGTAGGGAAACTCCCTCAGGGGTCCGGCTGCCCGGGCATCTTCAAACAACAACAGCAATAATTCAAACCAGTTCAGAATCTAAACGGAGGATTTCAGATCTTCAATGAGCAACCCCTGGAAGTGGGGGACTAGACCTAGCCCTGCCTCCAGAGTCATATTAACTCCTGAAATGGGCACTGAAGCCATTCCTTCAGGGATTTATAGGCCATTGCCAGCAGGTAGTGTTGATTTGCTTTTAGGACAAGGTGGTATGACCATGAAGGGACTTCATGTCTTTCCAGGGGTAATTGATTCCAACTTTCAGGGGGAAATTAAAGTCATGGTCCATACTCTCTCTACCACTGTTACCCTCACTCCCAAGCAAAAATTGGCGCAACTAATTTTAATTCCTTATCTTTTGGGTTCAGATAGGGTATTAACCGATCAACATTAGGGGACAAAATGGTTTGGGTCCTCTGATAAAGCTTAATGGATTCAAGAGATCAGAGACTCTTGTCCAGAGTTAGAGCTTAAAATTAATGGTAAAAAATTTAAAGGGTTAATTGATACTGGAGCAGATGTTTCAGTACTTGCTTTGTTTCATTGGCCTGACGCCTGGCCAATGCAGCCTGCTATAACTCAGCTTTGGGCATTGGGCAGAGCCAGTCTCCTTATCAAAGTTCTTCACTTCTTCAGTGGGATGATCCAGAGGGAAATACTAGTTACTTTCAGCCATATATCCTATCACATCTCCCTATTAATTTATGGGGATGTGATATACTAAAGGATATGGGGCTATTACTAGTTAGTCCTAATACCTAAGTTACTCAAATGATGTTAAATCAAGGTTCTGATCCATGGGCAGGACTGGGTGTCACCCATCAGGGTGTAACTCAGCCCAGTGAGCCCCTCCAAAAAAATAATCGACATGGTTTGGGTTTTAAACATTTTTTGCAGGGGCCCTGATGACTCCTCCACTACAGACTGCTGATGTAATTAGCAGGTTGTCAGACAAGCCTGTCTGGGTGGATCAGTGGCCCCTTACTAAGGAGAAATTAGTTGCCACTCAACAGTTAGTGCAGAAACAGTTACAGGAAGGGCATACTGAACCTACTACTAGCCCCTGAAATACTCCCATATTTGCAATAAAAAAGAAGTCAGGTAAATGGAGGCTCTTACAGATCTGTGAGGAGGCCCTACAGATGATTTCTAAAGCCCTTTGTCTGGTACAAGTCACCCAGATTGACCTCTTCACTTAATGTTAATGTCCTCTTAATGGCCACAGAACATATCCCAACTGTGCTACTGTGGCAGAAACATGGGCCCTTGGAATGGCAGCATTTACTTGTTTCTGAGTCTTGTACCCTTATACCTTTACATACTCTCATTTCTTCTCTTATTTTAAAAGGCCCGGCAGCTTTTTGGTCTTGACCCTGATATTATTGTTGTTCCATTTACTGAAACACAGGTATCCTGGCTTTTTCAATTGTCAAAAGACTGGCAGATAGCACTGGCTGATTTTCCAGGACAAATTTCTTTTAACTATCCAGCAAACAAATTAACCCATTTTTACAAAAATAATCCTTTTATTTTTCCTCAGATTATTCACAAAACTCCTGTTCTTCAGGCTAGGTTGGTATTTACTGACGGCTCTGCCAACGGAGTAGCTGCTGTTGTCACTGATGGACAAGTTCACACTAGGAACTTTCCTCCTATGTCTGCACAGCGTGTTGAACTACATGCTATTTTGCCTGCTTTTGAAATCCTTTCTAAAGATGCTTTTAATCTTTTCACAGACAGTCAGTATCTTTATCAGGTATTATGTACTACTGAAACTGCACTGATCTCCCATACTGCAGATAAAGAATTATTTCACCTGTTCCTTCAGTTACGAGCCTTTACTCATCACTGTTCTGCTCCCTGTTTTGTTGGTCACCTCTGTGCATATACTAATTTACCTGACCCCTTGACACAGGAAAATGCCATTGCAGATGCTGCTACACAGCAGGTTATTTGTTTTACAATAGGCCCAGGATTCTCATGCCCTTCATCACCAAAATGCTGACGCACTCAAAAAACAATTTGGTCTTTCCAGGGAAGCAGCACGCCAGATTGTTCACAGCTGCACTTCATGCCTACAGCATTTTTCTGTTCCAACTTTTGGCATCCATCCTTGAGGTTTGTTACCTGGCCATTTATGGCAGATGGATGTTACTCATATCCCTGAGTTTGGCCAACTGCAATTTGTACATGTTATCATAGATACCTTTTCTCACTTCCTTATAGCTACTGCACGAACCGGAGAGGCTGTCAAGGATGTTGTAGCCCATGGTCTTCATGCTTTCTCTATTTTAGGAATTCCAAAATGCATAAAACCAGATAATGTTCCTGCCTATACCTCCAAATCTTTCTTTTCTTTTTGTTTACGTTTTGCTATTAATCTTAAAACAGGCATTCCCTATAATCCTCAAGGTCAAGGTATTGTTGAGCATACACACCAAACACTTAAAGCTCAATTACTTAAAAAAAGGGAGAACAGAGTATGCCACTCCTGCTAATAGACTTAATCACACTCTTTTTGTTTTAAATTTTTTCAATGTAGATAAACAGGGACTGTCAGCAGCAGAAAGATTTTGGGGCCCTTCTAAATAGACTCATCCTCTGGTCATGTGGAAGGATCCACTGACAGATCAATGGATGGGCCCTGACCCTGTGTTAATGTGGGGTAGAGGCTTTCTTTGTATTTTCCTCAGGGATGCTGAGTCTCCTCGATGGATTCCAGAAAGATTGATGAGACATCATGAGTTCTCCAGTGATACTCAAAGTGGTGGGCAAGATCAACCAAGGAGTAAAAAGGATAAAAATAACTCAGAGATTGCCTTCCCGTCCAGTAAAGAAGGCATGTAACACCCATGCTCCTCCTCTGCCTACCTGGGGTCAAATCACAAAGTTGGCTGCAGAGGGCAAGGAGTTGCTGTGATGTACATCACAACATCAGACATCAGAGGCCTTGTTTTTGACAATGGTTGCCATACTCTCCTGTCAGGTGTGTGGGACTTCTAGAGAAACTTATTGGGCATACTTCCCCGATTGCCCCATTCTTCATCCTGTGCCACGGAATGACACCAGCATCAAGATTTCTACTAATGATACTTCTTTATTGGGGGGCTCTCACTCTTCCCATATTTCTTTTCAGTGGGCCTCCTTCAATTATTCTGCAAGGTCATTTTCTCCTCCTCTGTGTTCATCCTGGAATGATGGCATTGCATGTTTGGATGTTCAATTGATTACTCAAATTTCCAGTGCACTGGGCTCGCAAGACGATTTACTGAATTACATTGGCACACTATTATTAAGATGGGCTTTTCCAGTCATTATTCTCTTGATCAACAAGGGCCACCTGGGGGCCTTCCTCCTTGTCCTGATCTGGATGAGAAGTTTTATGGAATTCCTCCTTGGGTGGATTGTGCATACCCAACACCTGTTAAGCGACCCTTGGATAGGTATGGGACAAATGAACATCTTGGGACTGGTCTCAAAGACAACCTATGTCTACCCCTGAGGGGGATTGGGTCACAACTGCAGGATGGATCACTCGCATATTGGTTTTGTCTTCTGGAGAGATGCAAAAGGATATTTGGCAGTTGGTAGCAGCTATGGTTCCTGTTATAGTGTCATCAACACAGCACTATCAGATTGTATACCATAACATAATTGGTTGTATCTCTCTGCCTTATCTTTTACTAACAGGTCATGTAACGATAGCTGAACGTAGTAATAGAACCCCATACCCTCACTACAACATTACCTGTGATTTTAACTAATTGTATTAATAACTCAAGACCTTTAGAACAAAAAAGGATACTGATAGTGAAGCAGCTTGCTTTTGTTACGCTGCCTGTGCAGATAAATGGTACTTGGAATGATAATCGAGGAGTACAGGCTTTACTGCAAATTGAAAAAGCTTTAACCAGGCACAAAAGAGTCATGGCCTTATTACTGCTGGAGTATTGGCTCTGGTGTCACTCATTGCTTCTGCTGTGGCATCTACTGTAGCCTTGTCACAAAGTATCCAAACAGCTCATATGTTAATCATTTGGCTAAAAATGTGACTTTAACACTAATATCTCAAGAAGCTATTGACAAAATGATTGAGACACGACTTGATGCCTTAGAATCAGTAGTCGTGTTGCTTGGGGATGAGGTCCAAGCCATGAAAACCCGTATGTCCCTGCGCTGTCACTCATCTACCAATGGGTTTGTGTCACAGCTAAACCTCATGAGTCTCAGTGGAGCTGGGAATGTATGAAACAGCATCTGAAAGGAGTCTGGTCTCATACTAACCTGAGTTTAGACTTAGTTGCTTTGCATCAAGAAATATTAATAAACACACAAAACAGTAAGCTGCCTATCATTCAGCCCTCAGATGTGGCCACCCGCGTGTTAGATGCTTTGAAAGATTTAACATATTTAAGACACTCATTTTGGATTATGCTTAAAAAGGCTTTCCTAATTTTACTTATTCTGTGTTTATTTCCAGTCATGGCCGAATTGGCATGTACCAGCTCTTCAAATTAAAAGTGGACCATCACCATGTTCAATTAAAAAATATAAAGAGAGGACTCGGACATCACTGGAGACACTCAAAGTGTCGAAGGTGCTTGAAGCCAACACTACAAATCATCTTGGTTGGTTGGTTGCCTCCCAAATGCAAAACCTAGAGTTTACAGGCTGTTTTGACTATTGATCTTCTGTTCCCACAGGAATACCTTTTATTAAGTCACCACCTAGAGGCCGTAATGGTGAGGAAAAGCTATTTAAATGAGTGGACTTATTTTCAGGACTAAGACACTGATTTGATAAGGTATGGGACAATGTACTTATAATTATTCCTTTCTGTTTCTTTCAATCCGTGCTTTTCTCTCCTTTTGCCAGTCTCTTATCTTACAAGTTATAACCCAAATCTCTGTGAAGGTATCAACATGGAGATGTCTAAAGCACTCCTGTGAGTTATTTTTCCGTGTTTTCTTCTGTGCTGCACATGCTAATAAACTTGTTTTGTGTTTCTCTTATTAACAGGTGCTTTGTTATAGGGTCCATCCTAATAACAACTAAGAATGGTTGAAGAAAAAATTGTTTTTCTTCCCAGATAGTACTTAACATAGAAATGCCTCTGACTATCCAACTTTACCTCCTAAAAGTATCAAACAAAAGAATGAAATCTCTATCATTCTATTTCCCCACTGCCTATACAATCATGGAATACAAGTCATAAAGAATCCCCTTACTATGTACAGTTAATATACCAATAAAAACCAAATAGCCCAATAGCAAATACAAACAATGATAATATCTGAGCTTCACATGGGGAAAGCAGACTTTACACAGCAAGTTACAAATATTTTAAAAATATGATACTTCCAGGTACGTCAGTATTTACATTTAAGTTAAAAAATTATACAGAAATAAGATTTAAAAGACTTAGCCCAATACTTTATTTCTTACCTCTTTCTGCAGAATTTCTTCTCGAACTTGAGAAACCGCAAGAGACTCTTGTTTATCCTGCAGCTCATTAACTTGACTTTGGAAATGTTTTATAAGTACCTAAGAAATTGTTAGAAGTGCTGAGTTAATAAAATTCTCTGCCTTGAAAAACTTAAGAAAGCCAACTCATGACTGAAAAACTATCTTTAAAATAAACCTTAGGCAGGCATGGCGAAGCAAACCTGTAATCTCAGCACTTGGGAAACTGAGGCAGGAGGATAACGAATTCAAGGCCAGTCTGGGCTACAACAGAGAAACTCTGTTACAAAAACAAAAACCAAAAAGACCAAATAAAAACCCTCTAGAGTGGACAATATTATTGTTATACTTTGTGATTAAGTAGGTAGCTTTTATTAAAGATTTACTAACTATAGATAACACAAGCCTTAAAACACAAATGTTACCCTCATATATTTAGACAAAGAAACTGAAATATGTGAACAGAACATTTTCATCACAAGAAAATGAGAATGCGCGCAAAATTCTCTTATTTCCAGTGCTGTACTTTTATTGTTTTAATGATCAGACTATATTAACTTCCCATTTGAGTCACAATTTTAAAATATTACACTTACAACTATGGGAAAAAAACATATTTGTGGCACTATGATATAATGCCACTAATCTTCCCACTTCTCCCAGACTATTCCTCACTCAAAATCACTTGATAGGGGTTAGAAAGCTACAGAAGATCTGTACAGCTGTACGGATGTTACTTCTGAAAAGCACTACAAATGCTTTTCACTAAGTTATTTAGAACAGCCCCGTTTGAGTCATTTGAAATTAAGTTGCGTATTTTATTGTATTTCACTCCATAAATAATTCAACATACACCTCCTCTGTAATAGGGGCAATTTCTCAAAAACTACTGAACATTTTTATATCTAAGAAAATTTATAGTAATTCTCACATTTAACAGCCAGTCTCTACTGAACCTTATCCAACTCAGAGATTTGCTTTTAATTAAGATGGTATGAAATAATTAGAGGTCAGAGAGATGGTGATAAGAATTATTTCTTAAAGCTGTTCCTGTAAGCTTGTTCTATTAAAATTAAAACCTACAGAAAAGATAAATAGCAGAAAGAACATTAATATTCTTCAACTTTATTCATCAAATGCTAACAACATTTTGCCACATTTTCCTTTTCTTGGACATACTATTATTATTTTTAATTGTTTATTCATTTACTCATGTGTATGTACATTGTTTGGGCCACCTCTCCATCCTCCCCCTCTACCCTCCCTCACTTCCAGGCAGAACCTGTTCTGCCCTCTTCCCCAATTTTGTTGAAGAGAAAACCTAAGAGATAGTAAGAAAGACACAGCATTTTTGCTAGCTTGAGATAAAGACAGCTATACAGAGATTCCTAGCATTGCTTCCATGCACATATGTATTACAATCCAAATTGATTCATCTCTACCAGACCTCTTCACTATTTCCTGGTTACCTTCCCATAGTGACCTCTGTCAGTTTAAGATTACAATATTAGCTCCTCTGCAGTAAGCACATCAAACACTTTCAAGTTTTGGGTTTCCTGTCTATCCCCATTCCTCCCATATGTGCTCTCCCCTTAGTGTGTGACCCATGTTGGACACATTATTTTTAAGTAAACTGAAGATTAAAGTTCTATTTTAATGCTGTTTTTCAACCAACTATCACAGAAGATAGGCCACATAGTAGATGCTCTCAGATATTCTTAGTAAATATACCTATTATCCTATTATCTTAGTAAGTACACCTATTTCCTTGAGTAACTGTATTTTATTCAAGGAAAATGCTGAGTAGTAGTCAGTAATCCCTGTCATAGTTCTCTGAAAATTGTCCTTCTTATGGCTAAAGCTGTGAGCATCTCTGTGTTCATTATTTTATCCCCAGTGTCTGAAGTTCATACACCTGAATCATTATTTGTTCAATGAATGATAAGTAACGGGCAGGGAGAGTACCTGAGGATAATCATTTGTCATTGGGACCTGGGGTGAGGAAGGAAGTGTAATGCTCAAGTACTAAGGTCTCGGTCATGCTTGACATACACCTCAACCACCTGTTAAAACCTGTCTGGAGGAAAATTTATCTGAGAAATGTAAAGAAAAAACTGTAAAAACATTTATAGGGTATAACTTTAAAATAAAGAAGTTAGATATATGACAATGGTATATCCTCTTCTACATAAAAAAGTCAAGCCAGTAATAATTTCTCATTTCTATTATCAACTTGAAAAGGTGAAATTAAAACACTTCGAATTAATTTTCTGAAAAATGTCATATTAAAGTCTAAGAAAGACCAAGACAGATCTGTCACTTACCTCTTGAGTTGCTATTTTACGATTCAGTTCAGCAACTTTGGAAGAGGAATTTTCTACTGCATTTTGGCAAAGGAGTTTCTCTATTTCCCTCTGATGAGATGCTTTGAGTGATGCAATATGTGCTGCAGTATCTTCCTTGACCCTATGGAGCAAGTGAGAGAAAGTCACATAAAAGTGGCTTCAGCCTCTAATTCAGAGTCAGCATGAAAATAGTGTTAGAAGGCTGAAAATGAAAGAAACAGGAGAGAGGGCATCCAACATTAACTACCCTCTGCTAGGCACTTTATACATTTTTGAAAATTCTTCTGAATTTAGCAGTACTGGAATTTGAACTCAGGGCCTCGTGTTTGCTAGGCAGACACTCTACCACTTGAGTCACTTCACCAGCCCACATTGTATATTTTTATCTATTAGTTCTTACAATCACTCTATGAGCTTACTATTTATTACTTACTGGATTTTATAAGGGCAAACTTGAGTTCTGGAAAAGGAATATATCTAAGGTCCAGATCAGTAAATTGTAGTGCTAGGGTTCAAGTTCAGCAGAGTTGGTCTTTTAAAATCTGGGCCTTCCACTCTAACCCCAAACTAAGGTTATATTCTCTGAGAGAATCTGAGGTTCTAAAATATCTACTTAAAGTATCATGTCTGACATTCTACCTTTTAAAGTACTTTCAAGATTCTTCCTCAGATTCTTGTTTGGATAATCACAGCTGCTCCCTGTGATTCTTCTTCAATGCTTTGTGTCGAGGCAGCATTCACCAATTTTTGGTACATGCTATGAGAATAAAATGATCTCTTTGGAATTCTCAGGACATAAGGGCAATCTGCATTTAATTAGTTTGGACTATAAACCTGAGAGACTGTTCATTTCTTACAAGATACATGTGTTCAAAAGTGGTTAAGTAAATGGTAAGTTATTAATCACTACTGACATGTACTAATACAGCAAATTATCCGTTGTTTACTTCACTATATGACTATTTCTTCATGAAAACAGTATGGTTAGGCTTCTAGGAAAAAAAAGATAAAAAAAAAAATCCTAAATCTGGGACAAGGAAGGAAAGTTTACTCCTTAGGCTCAGAACTGAGAAAAAGATTGAATACACTCAAAAATTTTGAAAGGAAAATTTATAGGAAAAACCAGATCCTTAAATTATTTCCAGGAAAGAATGTGATTCTCAAAATAGCTTCATACTAGTATATTCAGGACTGAAGAAATAAGGTTTCAATTTGGAGCAGTATGGTTGCCATGACTCAATCACTAATAGCCTGCCAAGCAGTCAATAAGCAGTTAGGTGCTTCCCATGTTCATTCTGCAGGTACACTAGGTTGCTGTGGGGATGCAAAAGAAGCGTAACTTCATACCTATTCTCCAGGAGCCTCAAGTTTGTGGATGGACATTGGGCTATTTAAAGAACATTAAAGTTTTTTAAGCAGATGACTGGGGGAGGAAGAAACAAAGGGTGATCAGGATGAGAAAACTATAGTAAGCCAAGTATAATGCACTGGTTTACTACACTAAGGAAGAAAGCAGAAAGAGGGATATTTATAAGGAAGCATACTCTAGACCATGAACCCAAGGAATAAAGAGGGTAAAAGTGGGCCTGGTAATAGGAATTATCATAGCCAGGGATAGGGATGGGGAGCTTGGAAGGAGGAGTTAGTTTATAGGCAAAAAAGAGAAAGTACTGTTGATTCTAAGAGAAGCAATTTAATAAAGAGTTGTAGGTTAACATCTGAGAACAAGCCTTGAAAAGTAAATTCAGGAATCATTTTCACAATAACCCTAAGAATAGATAAGTTTAGCAATGGAGAAAGAACAGAGAATAAACTGAAAGCCAAGGACTGAACTTGGGTGAAATCTCTTATTTTGGGGGAAGGGAAGGAGGTAGACTAAGAAGTTAGAGAGTGATAGAGTGAGTAATACTGAAATACACTGCATCTGTGTATAAAGACAGTGTAATGAAATGCACTGTAAGCTGCTGAATAATAGGGAAGCAGAGCAATAGAGAAAGAGTAAGTAATAGGGGGGGTTAATCTGATTAAAGTACGATATATAAGTGTGTGAAATACCAAGGCGAAACCCTCTTGAACAAGCAATATACACTTAAAAAAATGAAGGACAAGGAAGTCAAACAGGTCCTTACCTGTGTTTATTTTTTGGAGGAAGGGTTGTTTTGCTAATATTTTGCCTGGGCTGGTCTCGAACCTCGATCCTCCTATCTCTGCTTCCTATGTAGCTTGGATTACAGGCAGGCACTACTAAGCCTGGCCTCAAACACTTTTAACAACAGCTGTTTCCTGACAGCAGTCTGAACCATCAATCATCAATGATGACAAATTCCTTTGGCAAGAAATGTTGATGTGGTTTAGGTTCATTGCAATCTGGCCTCTGGCAGTAGAGAATTCTATATTAAAGCAGACTTATGCTCAGCAAAGTAATAACTTTCTTCAAATCTAGTTATGAATCTGCTTCAGAACTTAACTAATTATCCAGAGAAAATATATCTTACTTAAAAAATCTTTTATGGTCCCATATTTTGTAAACAATTTAACATTTTACCTTTTCATGGAGTTTTCAAATTGGCTCACTGCTGATTCAGATTCCATCTTCAGCTTATTTCTCTCCAAAATCAATCCCTCTAGCTCATTTTTCAGCCTGTAGTTTTCTTGTAAAACTTCTGACATATGGGAATCAGTAAAAGTGTGTGGTTGGTATGGCTTGTCATTCAGGGATCCAGTGAGGGAGTTTGCATTTCCTTTATTTGGGGGAAAAACCTCTTTCTTCCCCCTTTTGGCAGTCATTTCCTCTCTGCCCTTCAAGTTCTGATTAGACAGCATCATTCTCCTCTCCTTCTGAAGCCTCTCCACAGTTCTTGAAAGGTCCTGTATTTCTCTTCCTTTTGCAGCCAGTTCTTCATTGAGTCTCGCCAGCTTTGCTTTGGCATGGGCCTGTTCTACCTGAAATTCTATGGACTGGAAATCTTCATGGCCACCTTTGCCATTTCTCTGGTGTTCTAATTCAGCATTCTGATGTCTGAGAACATCTATTTCAGCTTCAAGGTTTCTCACAGTGTTCTGATGGGCTTCTTTAAGGTCCCTGAGCTCTGTCTCTAGTGTTTTAACCCTGGATGAACTGTCACGTTGGTTCTGGGGTGCTTCCTTCAATTTGTGGGCAAGCAGCTGCTCCTGCTCCTCTAGTGTCTTTTCATACTGAATCTGAAGAAAGAATCCATGTAATATTAAACCCTTTATCATTTCATTAGTTATGGAAGCCCTGAATTCTACTTGGTCCTTCCTAGTCCTCCACTCAGGCACTCACTACATGTTCTGATGTCTCCAACTCTCTTTGTGAGTGAGTCAAATGTATTAAAGTCCTACTCTGCAAAGGTCATTACATTACATATTCTTGATATGTTATATAATTTCATAATTGATATGCTGCTTTATATATATACGTATATATATTTTAAATCACACGTGCTTAAATGCCCAATATTTGAAACTTAAAAATAAATTTAACATTTATTAGATGAATATCAATAATTAACATTTAATCAGTAAGTTAATATTAACCTACCATGCACCCTTGTCCATGCAAACTGTCAAGCACACTCTTTAAGGATAAATATGTAAAACATCAGGGTAAGTCCTGAAGTGTTTGAGAAAAAGCACATTCTCAACCTTGTAACATCAATCCATTAATCTCACAGGGAGCATGACAGCTTGGACTTTGTAACTGCAGCGTTAGTATACGGAAATACATGAAATGCATGGAAGAAGCAGCTTGCTCTATGGAGCGAGGCACCACTAATGTTTTGTGTATCTGTCTGGATTGTGGTATTATTGAGCTACAACTTCATGCCAGGGACTGTGCTTCATTTTAGAGATAAAGCAGATTCAGTTCCTGACTTCAAATAGTTCACAGCTTGGTAAAGAAAGCAACATGCATTAGCTACAATGTCTTATGACACTTGCAGTAATAGGCCTATGAACATGGTACAGATACAGTCAGTCAGCCTTGGCTGCCTGGAGGCCTTGGCAAGTAGGGAGACAGCCCATTTAAATTTGGTCCTGAGGGGTGAATATAACTTTGAGGATAAGTGGATGCAAGGACATCTTAGAAGTAGGAGAAAGATACGCAAAGGTGATTGAATACTTGGTGTATACTGAGCATCAGAAATGAAAGGAGGCAGGCAGTGAGCAGGGGCACGAGAATGGTGGACTATGTGATTGTAAAAAGGGAAAAGTTAGGGTGGGTAGATTTAGATACACAAAAATAAGGCAGGAAATTGGAGTTAATGCCTAATAGCCCCTATTTGGTCAGTGAAATATTAACAGTAATTATAAATATTTATTTATTGTTTGCTGTACTCCAGGCATAGTATTGGGGCTTTGCATGGCACTCAATCCTATCAATATCCTATGATTTAGGGATTAATTAAAATGTTTACTGAATGTTTACTCTGTGCCAATATATTGCTGAATGATGGAACAGAATGGTGATCAAGGACAAAATGGTCCAAAGCCATCATGGAGTTCAAAATCTAGGAGAGCAGAGAGAAAGACCACTAACAACCCAATCCAAGTGATTACAGTAATGGTGAATGCCATGAAGGAGAGGTGAATGGGGTTGAGAGTGCCTACAGAGGGAGTTCATCTACCAGGGAATCCTGTGAGGTTTTCTCTAGGAAAGCAGTGTTTGGGTTGAGTTCTGATGGACAAGAAAGAGGAGGAACAGAGCATGCTGGTCAGTGGCAACAGAGCATATGAATTTCTTTGGCTTTAATAAATGGCAAAGAGAGACAGGCCAGTATGATCAGATGGAAATAACATGCTATAAGAAAACACTGGGAGTAAGGGTAGGCTTGTCATTTGTGGGTAAATGCTATTTATTTATCCCAAGTGCAATAGGAAGTTGTTCAAGGGGTATCAACAAAGAGGTGTGAGCACAGGGCTGGGTTATAGATCACTGGTAGAGCACTTGCCTATCAGCTGCAAGACCCTAGTTCTATACCCAGCAACACACACATAAACACACAAAGTGTGGGTGTGTACATGTGTGTTTATGTGTATAGAAAACAAGGAGATAAGAAAATATAATTTTGGCTTTAGTGTCAAGTATTAGGTGATGAGGGAAAGTGGGTATGTATACAATATGGATATGTACATAGTATTGGTTACTGCAATAATCCAGGCCATTTGTTTCACTAATGATTATAGCACAGGAGTGAAAGTGGATAAATGTTTCACTTATGTTTTTGCATATATGAGAAGACTAAAGCTCAGAGCACTTAAGTTATTAGTATATGTGTGGACTGGGCCTAGAATGAACATCAGTCTGACTTTAATGTATGTTTCCACTATGCTACAGTTTCTGTCTATATAGAGGGCAAGGTCTATTAAAAGTAGAACAGGGGGTGGGGGCAAGATGAATTTGACACAGGTTGAAGTGAATGATTAGAAAAATGGAAGAAGGAACAAATTAGCCACATTCATTAGGCTTGCCAAGTAGCACTGAAGAATTAAGAAGACTTGACACTCACATAGCTGGGATAATCCTACTCTCACAACTGAAGTCTTCTTTAGACACACAAGGCAGTATGAGTGGAGAAGAGATGGGGTGAAATGGGGGCAAAAGGCTCCAGGGAGGTTAAGGTATTGAAACCTAGGTAGTAAGGGCGTATACATTAAAATGAAGGATAGCAAGAAGAAAGTAAACCAGGCAGGGACTGAGAGATTTGAAAAAGGGTGTGGGATAAAGGACACTCAGCATCCTTGGTGTGACCTTAATTTCCAGACTACTGTATTCCCAGTTGTCAACTTTTTACTGCTCTGGAATGTAATTTTTGTTGTTGTTATTATTTGCCAGGATAGAAATCTGTGGGAAATGAGATCAGCTTCCTAGAAGCTGTGACACATGATTTGGGGACAGAGACCTATGTGCTACCCAGCAGAAGTGGAATCTTAGGAAGATGGTTAAGTTGTAAACATCTCAGTTTCCTCATCTGCAAAACAGTGTAACAGTATCTTCTTCTCACTTATGATTGGAAGGATTATGCAAGAGGAACCTAGATGTATGTGAATATATACTGCATGGATTTCTGGTAAGAATGATAAGCTCAACAAATTTCTAGAAGTAAATGAGAACTGGCACATGTCTGCAATCCCAGCACTCAGGAGGCAGGAGAATTACAAGTCTGAGGCCAGCCTGAGCTACATAGTAAGATCCTGTAGGCATGAAACACTCAGAAAGTAAGAAACTTCTGAGAGACCCAGGTATGGCAGCATACATCTATAATCCCTGCTACTCAGGAGGCAGATGCAGGAGGATCTCGAGTTCAAGGCCAGCATGGAAAAATACCCTGTCTCCCCAAATAAAATAAAAACAAAAGGGCTAGTGGGTATAGCCAAGTGGAAGAGCACTTGCCTAGCATACACATGCCCTGATTTCAATCTCCAATGCTACCAAAAAAGAAAAAAAAAAAAGAAATTTCTGAGAGATGATGCCAAACCCCTTCCCTGGTCCCAGCCCCCAAAATGTGTATTTCTGTCTCATTCCCTCACCCCATCTCAATAAATTTCAGTGAAAATATTTTCAACTACTGTAACTTTTTTCATTTTATACTGAATACATTTCAGGGGCATTTTAATTTTTTGTGACTTAATTTCCACTAACATTGAGAGGGACAATGTATAGGTTATTCTGTGCTTGATTATTCTGTCCAAAATAAAAAGAAGATGATGAAAGAAGACAGCAAGACAGGATGTCTCTAAATCTCTT